>NC_137803.1:38807982-39536080 GCF_963383645.1 Muscardinus avellanarius | reverse complement strand
GGAGAAGGAGAGGAAGAAGAGGAGGAGGAGAAGGAGGAAGAAGAAGAAGAAGAAGAAAAAGAAAAAGAAGAAGAAATAATAATAATAATAATAATAATAATAATAATCCTGTGTATAGGTGTGGTGGTACTTGCCTGTTGTCCCAGCTACTTGGGAGGCTGAAATAGGAAAATTACTGAGCTCATGAGCTCAAAGCCATTGTGTCTCAAAAAAAAAGATAAAATGAAATAAATAAGAAGAAAAAGTCAAATATATTTGCATCTTTTTTTTTTTTTGGTGGTATTGGGGTTTCTGGAAACCCTTCTACCTCCAGGCTACACTCCCAGACCTATTTTATACTTTTTAAATTTGGAAACAGGGTCTCTTAAGCCAGCACGGCTGGCTTCGAACCTGAGCAATCCTCCTGTCTCCACCTCCCAAGCGTGGGGATTACAAGCGTGCGCTACCACGCCCGGCATGCATTTTATATATACAATAAAAGACTTACCTCTTGATTGCTAAGCTATAAGCTTTCTTTCTTCCTTCCTTTCTTTCTTCCTTCCATTCTTTCTTTCTTTCTCTTTCTTTCTCTCTCTTCCTTCCTTCCTTCCTTTCTTTCTTTCTTTCTTTCTTTCTTTCTTTCTTTCTTTCTTTCTTTCGGGTCTGGGGATGGAACCCAGGGGCATTCGACTTACGAGCTATACCCCCTGCCCTATTTTTTATTCTTTATTTTGAAACTGGGTCTCACTGAGTTGCAGAGGGCCTCTCTAAGTAGCTGAGGCTGTCCGCAAACCACGATCCTCCAGTTTCAGCCTCCCGAATTCTGGGATTACAAGTGTGTGCCACCACACCTGGCTAGCTTTCTTTTTTTTCAAAGTTAACATCTTTAGGAATTTTCTTTCTATAAAAGCATTAAAAGCTCATGGCAGACTACCAAATACAGAAGTAACACCATACATATGATACATGTTAAACAGCTGAATATGTGTTTATGTGTTTGTGTGTTGTGTGTAGGTATGCATACTTACACACATACACTTTAAAAATGCATACTAATAAAAATTGAGCTTCCTACTTACTTCACTTATAAAAAATGTTTCCTTGTTTTATTTGAAGATTTTTATGGATTAACTTTAATATTTGCATACTATCCATTATATATGTAACGTGGTTTATTTAGTCATTCTTTTCAATTATATGATGTTACCAGGTTTTCCCTACTATTAATTATGTGAGGAGCAATCTTTGTACTTAACTCTGTGTTTGTACTTCTGGTTTCTCTCTTGGATTAAATTCCTAAAAGTGAAGTTGCAGGTCAAAGGATATAGGCAGCTGGGCATGGTGATACAGTCCTATAATCCCAGTACTCGAGAGGCTGAAACAGGAGGATTGCAGGTTCAAGGTCAGCCTCAACAACTTAGAGAGGCCCCATTTCAAAGTAAATAATAAAATAGGTCTGGGGGTGTATCTCAGAGGTTGAAAACCCCTGAGTTCAAACCCCTGTAACAGAAAGAAAAAGAAAAAGACAAACATAGGAAGGTTCTCTCTCACAGTGGCCCAGAGCTGACTCATGGGGTTTCTCCGCATTGGCTGACTCAGATGCCCCTCAAGAAGCAGGATTCTCCTATCCAGCCCTTTAGCAGTAGCCTTTCAGGGGGTGCACACACCTTCATATTCTCTCTCTCTCTCTCTCTCTCTCTCTCTCTCTCTCTCTCTCTCCCCCCCTCCCTCCCTCCCTCTCTCCCTCCCTCCCTCTCTGATTCCCAGCAGTCATTGTGAGGCCGGGCATGCTTTCCGGCTCTGTGTAGTTAGGTGTTGGACATTTCTGCGTGCTTCATCCTTGCAATGCCAGAAGGTCTGGTCACTTTGATGACAGCACTGTCCTGTTCCATCTCACCCACCAGGTTTTGGGGCCTTGTCACAGATGCCAGATGATCTGCATCGACCAGAAAACTGGGCAACGGAACCAAGACATTTTCCAAAAGCTTTCTGAGAGTCGCGAGAGAAAGGTAAGTGTGATTGCAAAACACAATACCGTTGTATGATTTGGTGCATTATGGACACCAGAACTATACTGGGTAATTGTCAGCAGTGGAGGATTTGCGACATGTTCCAAAGCTGGTAGGCTGACGTTAAGGTCCTGACCTTGTCTGTGGCTCCATCTTATTTCCTATTCCGTCAATTCCTCACTTTAAAAAAATTACATGTATTTTGATGATCTTGGAGTTTGTTGAAGATATAAGGAGTATAAAAGTAAATAAGTGATTCTGTCATCCTGATTATTGTTTTCTACACAGCAGAGAGCTCATGAAGAGTAAATTGACTTACTGTGAGTAACGTAGCTGCAGAGAAAGACTCAGTGTATTTTATTCTGCTAAGCCTGTCGGTTCATCTTCTTGAGGGTTAAAACAACTAAATGCTGTTGCTATGGATTCCAGATCAGGAAAGCTGAACTTCTAGCATGTTGAATCGTTAGAACCATTTACTTTCACGCTCATGTTTTCTTTTGGGACTTTCTGTTTGTGATGAATTCCAGGAATCCAAGTAAGCCGTCATGTTGCAGAAAAAAAAAATTTCTTGAAAATCAGCAGAAAGAATTCAAACATTTAATCTACTTTAGACAATAAATTGGCAGGTTATTCGATGGTAAATGGTCTGTATTGTTTCTTCAAAAGCAGGGTTTTAGGGCTGAGGATACAGTTCAGTTGGAGAGTGCTTGGCTAGATGCTTGAGGCCTTGGGTTTAATTCCCAGCATTGGGGTAGAAGGGGGCAGGTTTTGTTTCATAGTATTTGATTTATATAAATCTCCCTATAGATATGGTCTGCAGAGCTGTTACATTTGAGTATCACGCTAACACGTTTGCCCGAGGACCTAGGGACCTGCCCCATGTAGGTTGCCTGGAGGAGGGGTGGGTGGACGGAGGTCCTTTGGTGCATGGAAGTGCTATTTCCCAGAACCACGGTAATTCTTATGTGCACAAGTCTTTTATTTTTAAATTTTAGAATAGTTTTAGATAGAAAAGTTGCCAAGAGAGTACAGAGAGTCCTGTGCACTCTTTACCCACATGCGCATGAATCCTAACTTGTCCCCAACCCTGGCCTGAGGCCTGGAAAGAGGCCCCACAGATGCTATCACTGGAGTCAACAGATCTGGGAGCGCCCTGTTCTCCCAGGGCTTCTTAATGGCCCACTTGCACTGATGGCAGACCTCGAGCAGACATAGAGAAGTCTTCATTTTGCACCTTCCATCTCTATTCTAGAGAAATTGGGGCACTTAATTTACTGTCACTTGTGCAGGGAAAGTGCAGAATTTTGTCACTGTAGTCCTCAGATAGCAATTACATTACAGGACAGAAAGGAAATCGCCCTGGCAAGGGTCAGAGACTGACCGCATAAAGAAGGTGCTCCTGCAGCAAATACAGAATATATGAGAAGGAGGGGAAAGGAACATCCTAACAAGAAAAGATGTGGGGACTGTGGGTGAGAGACACCTTGGAGGGAGAATCTTTGGGCCTCAATTTGGAGTCTTGCCGTGTCTGCTGCATTCTAACATGTAACATATGGTTGGTACCAAGTTACTTACACCCAGTTACTTGTCCCAGGACATGATTTTAGAGATCTGACTTTAGGTAACATTATGATTTACAAAGTTATCTTAGCCACTAAAGTAATCTCGCCTTTCTTGTTGCCCTTGTCATCTTGTTCGCAGGTGAACTTTGGCGTGTACCTGATGCATACGTCTTTGGATTTGTCTTCTCCACCTTCCCTGTCTGTGGGATCTCAGGTGTTCCCTGTGTTGAAAAAGAATGAGGAATGCCATCACTTACCTGCTTCTGAGAAACACCAGGATGCTATCCCCTGAATTTTGTCTATCAGCGCACATTAAAGTTTCTCTTCTACAATGGTCTCTACTATTATTAAGATGCCTGACTTGGTCTTTGGATAGGACAGTTTTTTTCCTGTGGAGTCAGTGCATCACTCGGCACTGGCTCTGCTCAGGAGAACAGTTCCGAGGCCTTGGGACTGAACATTGTAGCCACACCCAATGATGCTCCCATATGTATCTGAAGTATGATCAGTTGTAGTCAGATGAAATTTTTCTTTAAGATGCTATATTGCTATATTGCCCAGGTTGGCTTCAAAGTCCTGGGCTCAAGTAATAATCCTCCTGCCGCAGCTTCCCAAGCAGCCGAGAGTATAGATGTGCATCGGTTCTAGATAGAAAAAAATTGTGAAGCCAGGCATGGTGGCACATGCTTGTAATCCCAGCCTTCAGGGGTCTGAGACTGGAAGATTGCAGTTCGTGTACAGCCTCAGCTACTTAGTGAGGCCCTTGGAAACTCAGTGAGACCCTGTTTCAAAAATAAAAAAGACTGGCCGGGCGTGGTGGCGCATGCTTGTAATCCCCGCGCTTGGGAGGCAGAGACAGGAGGATCGCGCAGGTTCGAAGCCAGGCGCGCGCGCTGGCTTAGGAGACCCTGTTTCCAAATAAAAATGTAAAAATAGGTCTGGGAGTGTAGCCCGGAGGTAGAAGGGCTTCCAGGAACCCCAGTACCACAAAAAATAAATAAATAAATAAATAAATAAATAAATAAATAAATAAATAAAAAGCCGGGTGTGGTGGCGCACGCTTGTAATCCCCGCGCTTGGGAGGCAGAGACAGGAGGATCGCGCTGGTTCGGAGCCAGCCGCGCTGGCTTAAGAGACCCTGTTTCCAAATAAAAAATATAAAATAGGTCTGGGAGTGTAGCCCGTGGGAGTGTATCCCGGAGGTAGAAGGGTTTCCAGGAACCCCAGTACCACCACCAAAAAATAAATAAATAAATAAATAAATAATAAAAAAGACTAAGAAATAGGGCTGGGGTGTCACTTGGAGGTCAAATGCTCCTGGGTTTCATCCCTAGTATTGCAAAAAAAAAAAAAAAAATTTTTTTTTTGCAGTACTGGGAATTGAGCCCAGAGTCATTCTACCTCTGAGCTGTAACCCTAGGCCTATTTATTATTATTATTATTATTGTTATTATTATTATTATTTTAAATTTTGAAACAGGGTCTCACTATGTTGCTGAGGGCCTTGCTCAATTGCTATGGCTGGCCTGGAACCTGCAATCCTCCTATCTCAGCCACCCAAGTATTAGGATTACAAGCATGTACTACCACGCTCGTCAGATGATTTTTTTTTTTTTTTTTTGGTGATACTGGGGTTCCTGGAAACCCTTCTACCTCTGGGCTACACCCCCAGACCTATTTTATACTTTTTAAAATTTGGAAACAAGGTCTCTTAAGCCAGCGAGGCTGGCTTCGAACCTGCCCAATCCTCCTGTCTCTGCCTCCCAAGCATGGGGATTACAAGTGTGTGCCACCATGCCTGGCCAGATGAAATTTTTAATGGAGCTAACTGGACTCTTTAACCTACTCTTGGTTTTTATTTTACTAATTTTCCTTAGAAAAAATCTTTTGACTCTCTCTAATTCCTTTGTATTGAGGAAGGGAGTTCATGCCCACTGATCCTGAGGGTATGAGAAGGTGTCCCTCTCCTCCCCTGCACATGGCAGGGGTAACTTTGTGCTCAGGGACCCAGACTTATTGCTATATTCCTTGAGGGGAATTCCAACCAGGATATTTATATTTGGAGCAAAAGCACACCCCAGCAGCGCCTTTTTCTTTCTTTCCATCCTTGACTACCATCTTCATTCCTTCTGAGTTGATATATGAGGATGGCTCTCAGCACCAGCTGATGTACGTGGCTGTCATCCTCCCCACAAACCCACTGGATGGCATTGGTCCTTTTACCCAAGAGCTCCTAAATCCAAGTCAAGAGAGGAGCTCTGGAGTTCAGGGGTCCCCTCTGTATCACCTCTGACCAGTGCTCCTACAGCCTACAGTTAAACGTCCAGTGCTGTAAAGCCCACTCTAATGAAGGTACCTACCCCACTGAGTTTCTAAAAAGTTCCCCCTGTGCTGAGCGTGCAGCTTCCTCCTGTGGCTTCCAACCCTGCCATCTGGAGTGATGCAGGATCACCATGTCTACTCTGCATCTACCCAGCCGCTGTTCTGAGATCTGCTGTCCCTGTGTGAACCCTGGTCCCTTGACCCCTTCTACCTGCAGTGCTGCCTGTCCAGTCTCTTCCCATGCCCCAGCCACACTGCCCCTGGCACCACCTAGAGCCAGAGCCACTGTGTCTCCTGGAGCGCGGTTGTTTAGGGCGCCAGACTCAGGCTTCCCTGCCTCGGGGCTAAGAGCCCGTGGGGTCTGGGGTCACTCTGCCTCATTATCGCATTGGTAGGACTTTGCATTGCTCCCAGGGCTGTGCTTGGTGTGAGAAGTACACCTCATTCAGCGTCTCCTGGGGTCAATGAAAGAGGAGGCAGGCGGGGATAAGCCGGGGTTCTTATTTGGGATTATCTATGAACAGTTCAACCTCTTCTGAAACCGGCACTGCTGGTCACCCACATGGGCTTGGCCTCACCTGCACCGTGGGAGGGCAGTGCCTGCAGGGATGGATTTACCCGCCTGCTCAGGCCAGTGTCACGTGGAGCAAGCGACACTCAGATGACATCCTGCGGCATTTTCTAAGACCTTGTGCTGACAAAGGCAGCCCATTAAACGGGCTAGGAACCAAGGCAGAGCACATGCTCTGCAAAAATTTGACCATGTGCGTCCTGAACATATTTTCAGGTACAAAAGAGAAGAACATTTTGTTCTGCTCCATCCCACGTCACTTTTTGCAATAGATGGTTTTGTGTGACCAATTTCAGACATTTTAATGTTAAACTCTCTCCTGTGAGCACAACTACTTAATTACCCACTTGTTGTTATTGATTTAATGCCACTAGACCATAAGGTCAGGACTTGAGATCAGGACTAGTTTCTATTTGTTTAAACACTGTATCTCCAGTGTTGAATAGATAATAGGTGCTCAATAAAATTTGCTGACTGCATGGCTTTATTTAAAGTCATTGCCGGGCATGGTGGCGCACGCATTTGGGAGGCTGAGACGGGAGGATCGCAGTTCGCGGACAGCCTCAGCTACTTAGTGAGGCCCTCTGCAACTCAGTGAGACCCCGTTTTAAAATAAAGAATAAAGCCGGGCATGGTGGCGTATGCTTATAATCCCCACGCTTGGGAGGCTGAGGCAGGAGGAGCGCACGGGTTCGAAGCCAGCCTCAGCTACTTAATGAGGCTCTCAGCAACTTAGTGAGACCCTGTTTCCAAATAAAAAATATAAAAAAGGTCTGGGAGTATAGCTCGAAGGTAGAAAGCCTCTGGATTCCACCCTCAGTACCATCAAATAAAGAAGGAAAGAAAAAAAGAAAGAATAAAAAATTGGGCAGGGGAAGTAGCTCAGAGGTCAAATGCCTCTGGGTTCCATCCCCAAACCCGCAAAAAAAAAAAAAAAAAAAAAAAAAAAAAAGTCGTTGGCCCTGTTTTAAAATTAATTAAATTAATAAGTCTTTAATTGAATGTTACTGATTGTATTAATTTTAAATCAGACTGCTATCGTTTGTATCTGGATATTGCTTTCAAGGCCCACATTTTAAAGGCTTGGTTTCCAGCATGGCGTATTGAGCAGCGGCGGTAGCATTGAGAGGTGCAGCCTAGCTCTTTAGGTCCCCGAGGGCAAGCCCTCCCAAGGGAGTGGGTGGACCCAGCCTCTTCCTCACCTTTTGCTCCCTGGCCACGAGGTAAGCAGCTCTGCTCAGCCACACTTCTGCCTTGATGTGCTGCCTTGCTGCAGGCCCACAATTCATGGGGAAAATTGACTGTGGTGCAATGGCTTGAGATGTCTCCGTGGGTTCTTGTTCTTAGCTAGTTTAGAAAAAATAGCCAGAACTACACTGCTGCAAGCTTAAGCAAAATTTTGTTATTACAAAGGTAGAAAGAAGGGACAGGACAATCAAAGCCCTACGTTAGAGGGATGCAGTGGAGTAAGATACGGAAGTCTGTAAACACGTAACTTTAAAAAAAAAAAAGTATTCATTATCTCCTTCCTCCCATTCTGCTTAGCCAAAAGTCCTCTTTTCCCACCAAAGCAGGTGCGGGCCTGCCAGTTATCTTTGCTTGGTAAGCCTTTTCTGTTAGCCTTCTTTGTTCATCCTCACAGGGACAGACACTGATCAAAATGTGTTACTTGGTTAGCAAGGTCAGAGGCTGAATGGTAGAAGTCCACTTTGTTTTTTATTTTATTTTTATTCTTGAAGTTTAAAGTATGTATTGTCCCCCTGTGTCCTTGGTGAGTTCTCAGCTTTTCCTTATCTCTGCCTGCTAGAAGTTACTTACTATGCTGAAAACTTGTTTTATAATAAAGAAAAGAAAGACACAGAAACATAGTATGGACGTTTGGGGAGATATAACTGTTTTGTATTATTAGTAAGTAATATTGGGTTAATAGAGCTTGCTTTTTCATCTTTTAACTTTAGTCTAGCCGGGCGTGGTGGCGCACGCTTGTAATCCCAGCACTAGGGAGCCTGAGATGGGAGGATCGCACAGGTTCGAAGCCAGCCTCAGCTACTTAGTGAGGCTCTCAGCAACTTAGTGAGACCCTGTTTCCAAATAAAATAAAAAATAGGTCTGGGAGTGTAGCCCAAAGGTAGAAAGCCTCTGGGTTCCATCCCCAGTACCACCACCAAAATAATAACAACAACAACAACAACAATAATAATAATAATAATAATAATAACTTTAGTCTAAACTGTTGTAAGGTCTATATAATTCTTTTTCTATATGTAGGGGTCTGTGTTTCAACATTCAGTGTTCAGCTGGGTTAACAGCCAACTTTTAGCTGACCAAGGTCAATCTTGGCTGCAGCTCTTGGCTGACAGCTTAGATACAGAGAAAAAGATTTTATTGTTTTGGATAAGTTGGAAAACTTGTTCTTATTAGCAATTAATACTGCCCTTGTTAGCAATCAATACAAGCTCAATCCCCATCAGTGGATTGAAACCTCCCAAATGGTGAGCCAAATAACCCTTTTCTGTGTGTAAGTTGATTGTCTCAAGTATGTGTTATAGAATCAGAAAGCTGACTAACACGTAGACCCATGAGGGAGTTCTTGAAAGAAGGTGATGCTGGCCAGGGTCATTTCAGAGGGAGGCAGCGAGTGCAAGGGTGTGTGAGAAGTGGTGTCTGTGCAGACGAACACACTCCTATGCCTTTGTGTGATGAGAAGGGCTAGCAAAAACCCAACTGTTAAGAGTTAATGATTAATGGGGAGCCTGGGCATGGTGGTGCACACCTGTAATCCCCATACTTGGGAAACTGAGACAGGAGGATCACAGGGTTAAGACCAGCCTCAGCAATTTAACAAGACTTTCAGAAACCTAGCAACACCCTGCTTCAAAACAAAGCAAAATAAATAAATAAATAAATAAATAAATAAATAAATAAATAAATAAATAAATGGGTTGGGTGTATATCTTGGAGGTAGAATACCTCTGTGTTCAATTCCCAGTAACACACACATACACACACACACACACACACACACACACACACACACACGATTAATGGGGGAGAGGTATCCATAAGCTGGTGAAATTACACCAAACAAGAATCAAGAGCAAGAAAGTGATAAAAATCAGGAACGAGAAGAGTCACACAAAACGCAGAGATGTCCGAAGAGGCGGGGTTCTGAGCAGTGGATGCTGTGGGGTTTAGCAACAATGCAAACTTATCTGGATCTGACCAATTACAATGTTTGGAGATCAGGGCAGGGGCCAGAGCTGGCTTTTGACTTTGCTTAACAAAATTTTCTTTCTTAGAACACAACAGGAACCATGTGTCCTGACACTTTACCCAAGATACAGTTAACCTTGAATGCCTTGAGTAAGATTCCAGAATTTCCCCGTGCAACTAATAACATGTATCTTTCAATGCAGCCTTTTTTTTTTTTTTTTTTTTTTTTTTGGGTAGTTCTGGGGATCGAACCCAGGGACATTCTTTCTCTGAGCTACACCCCCATTCTTACTTTATTTTTTATTTATTTAATTTTATTTTTGGTGGTACTGGGGTTCCTGGAAGACCTTCTACCTCCGGGCTACACTCCCAGACCTATTTTTACATTTTTATTTGGAAACAGGTTCTCCTAAGCCGGAGCACGTGACTGGCTTCGAACCTGCGCGATCCTCCAGTCTCTGCCTCCCAAGCGCGGGGATTACAAGCGTGCGCCACCACGCCCGGCACCATTCTTACTTTATTTTATTATTATTTTTTTATTTTGAAAGAGAGTCTTGCAAAGTTGCTGAGAGCCTTGCTAAGTTGCTGAATCTGGCTTTGAACCTGCAATCCTCCTGTCCCAGTCTCCCAAGTGCTGGGATTGCAGGCATGCACCACCACGCCCGGCTCAGAGCAGCCTTTCCTAAAGTTCATTTCACTCTGCTCTGTGCCTCAGTGAAGAAACTACATGCACATCCCTCTCTCCAAGATCCTCATAAGAGCTCAGCCCTGGCCTGGCAGCTTGTTGGAGCTAAGAGCGCCTTCCTCGGCCCTTTGAGATCTCGGCTGTAGGTTGCTCTGAGCACCATGCTGCCTGCCTGTGGTCTTCTGCCGGTCTTCTCCCTTGCTCTGGCCAACATATCCTAAGGGATCGCTGTGCTTGGTGCTGGGGGGCAAAGACCCACTTTCCATGGTCCCTGCCTTTAAGGAGCTGAGTGAGGGGCCCCTGGAGCAGCCGACATGTGAGCAGAAGCCACTAAAATAATCTAGTCCTTAATTATACATCTTTTCTATCTTTGTCATTTAGAAATTAAAGTGAAACATTTAAAAAAGCATTTAGACACTGAGTTTGGTCCCTCCTTTAAGAAAGATCATATAAAACCTGTTGAAACATGGCCTCTGCTAAGAAGTCTCAGAGGAATAAAAATGCTTGTGTTGAATTTATAGCAACTGGACCCTTTTAACATCTTTGCTTATGGTTCAAATTAGCTGGTTGAAAAATAAAGGTACTTGGTGATTCTGGGTCATAGTTCCCTCAGCAGTGTTTGGTTCTCCCTGTGAAAGCATTATGGCTTCCCACCCTGCTGCCATAAAATATGGAAGAAAACAGCGGACTTAGCGACAGTGGCAGAGCAGCTTGTCGAAATCCTGAATGCCTAGGTAAGGCTCGTACACAGCTGTGTGTGGTGACACACACCTGTAATCCCAACACTGAGAGCCTGAGAAAGGAGTATCCTAGGTCCAAGCCCAGCCTCAGCAACTAAAGAGGGACCCTCTGCAACTTAGTGAGACTGAGACCCTGTTTAAAAATAAAAATGAAAATGGCTGGAGGTGTAGCTTGGAAGTAGAATGTCCGTGACCTCAATCTCCCTTAAGAAAAGCAAATACAAGACAGGTATGGTGGTGCATGTTTATAATCCCAGTATGTGGGAGGCTGAGAAAGGAGGATCACAGCTTCAAGGAAAGTCTCAGTGATACTCTCATTAACCTACTAAGACCCTATTTCCAAATAAAAATAAAATAGGTCTGGGTCTCGGGGTGTATCTCAGAAGTAGAATGCCTCTAGGTTCAATCCCCAGTACTGAAAAAAAGCTACTATATAAAAATTATCTATCTATCTATCATCTATCTATCTATCTATCATCTATCTTCTCAGTACTGGGGATTGAACCTAGAGGCATTCTCTGAGATATACACCCAGACCTATTTTTTTGTGTGTGTGGTGCTGGGGTTCCTGGAAGCCCTTCTACCTCAGGGGTATACTCCCAGACCTATTTTATACTTTTTTATTTTTGGAAACAGAGTCTCTTAAGCCAGCATGGCTGGCTTCAAATGATCCTCCTGTCTCCACCTCCCAAACTCTGGGATTACAAGCGTGTGCCACTACGCCTGGCTTTACACCAACACCTATTTTTATTCTTTATTTTGAAACAGAGTCTGACTAAATTGCAGAGGCCTCACTAAGTAGCTGAGGCTGTCCTCAAAGCAAATCTCCTGTCTCAGCCTCCCAAGTACTGAGATTACAAGTGTGCACCACCTCACTTGGCTAAAATGTATACTTTTAACACATTAAAAGCATGCTTATATTCTTAATAAAATTTGTTGATACTTGTTCATATTTATGAATGATAAAATGAGCCAGGCACCCTGCTAAATGCTTTGCATAACTTTAATTCTTTCAATATCCCTATGGAATAAATATTAATATCTACTTTTTTGTGGTATTGGGGGTGGGACCCAGGGGCTTTTCTACCTCTGAGCTGTACTTCCAGACCTATTTTATATTTTATTTGGAAACAACGTCTCACTAAATTGCCGAGAGCCTCACTAAGTAGCTGAGGCTGGCTTCAAACTTGTGCGATCCTCCTGTCTCAGACTCCCAAGTGCAGGGATTACAAGCTTGCGCAACCACACCCAGCTAATATCTACATTTTGCAAGTGAGGAAACAGGCTGGTGGAGGCTAAAGGAGCCATTGTAGATCAGGGAACTTGTACAAAGCAGAGTCAGAGTTGAGCCCAGGCCTGCCTCTTCACTGATGAGATAAGCTGGTGAATCATTATAATTGGGGGCATTGTTCTACACACTTTACACATATTAAATTATTTGCTTTGTTGTGGTACTTAGGATGAAACCCAGGGGTCTTCCTACATCCAGGCTACACACCCAGACCTATTTTATTTTTTATTTGGAAACAGTTCTCTGTAAGCTGCTGAGAGTTTCACTAAGTTTCCGAGGCTAGCTTTGAATCTGTAATCCTCTTGTCTCAGTCTCCTGAGTATTGGGATTAGAAGAGTACGTGCCGCCACGCCCAGTTTATCTGCTCTTCTTCAATGAGTATATGAGGAATCTACTGCTATATCATCTCTATTTGGAGATGAGAAAACTGAGGCCCAGCGGGGTGAGTCACTTGTCCCAGGTCCCTGAGTTGGTAAGTGGTGAGACTGGGATTTGAACCCACGTCTTTAACTCAAGTGTCCATGCTCCGCTCACCCTGCTCACAGAAGCCACTATGGCCTAATGAACAAATTGCTTTACTTTTGATACTCTATAAACATTACAGAAATGAAGATTGGTACGCGGCTTGCTCACGAGCTATGGTGGCCACTGCACTGCCCATTGCACTGCACGGTGGGGGTAGGAAAGCAAAAGCCACCGTTCCTACGTTTGGGAAGCTTGGTGGTTTGCACAGCCTGTCACAGGCTGTGGTGCTCTGGTGGTGGTCCAGGGGGGTGGGGTGTCAGCCAGCTCTCCGTTGCTGTGACCGAGATCCCTGACAACAGCGTACAGGAGGCAAAGCTCATTTTGGCTCAGCGTTTCATAGGCCCTGGCCCAGGCTCCACTGCTTCAGACCTGAGGTGAGGCAGGGCATTGTGCAGGGAGGTGTGGTGCAGGCGAGGCCGTTCATCTGCTCCAGAACACCTCCCAGTGACCTTTATCCAGCCTTCAGCTGGCATCAGATTAACCCGCTGGTGGGGTCAGAGCCCCTTCCCCTAGCCTTACCTGAGAGCCTTGCGGCACCAGGACCATGCTTTAACCTGAGTACATCTAGGAGTGACGAGGGCAGTCTGGGAGGAAGGAAAAGAGACTCCCACAAAGATGTACAGCGCAGTGCCATCCCTTGGGGGTGACAGGAAGCTTTCTAAACTTAAGCTTCCCTGTCCACTTCCACCCACCACTGTCTCTGGTCTGCAGAGTCTTCGGCAGAGGAAGAGAGGGCTTTCAGCTGTGCTGAGAGAAGTCAGGGGCCGGAGAGCTGGTTCCAGTGGGTGGCATTTGCTGTTTAGAGTCATCCGGCCTTGAGCAGAAGAAGCCATCAGGAGCCCTGTGCCCCTCCTCTCTCTGCTTCCCTTTATCCAAAAAGGAACTGCTGAGATCACAGGCCACAGGGATCCACTGATCCACTGCGGATCCACTGATCCAGAGATCCACTGCGGATCCACTGATCCAGAGATCCACTCCTGACCTGAGCACTGGCTGGCAGCTGAGGAAGATCCTGCCAGCGACCCTAGCAGCAGCCCAAACCATCAGCTGGCACACAGTATTTTGAACAACTCAGATCTCTGAGGGAGAGGCCAGGGCTCTTTCTGCCACAAGGAAGCATTCGCGGTGCCCTTGGAAGCAAGAGGAAAGCTGGGACCTGCCCGGGCAGCCTCTTCCATCCCCTTTTGTGATGATAGAATTAGCTTCTGCATATTTCACCTTGTAAACTATGGCCCAAATTAAAATCCTGGCAAATGCTACCCTGTATGAAGTCTCATCTGAAAAGTGAGGAAAACCCAGTACTTAGAGAATTGCTTAAGAATTCAATGAGACATTTTGTAATTAGTACAGTATTTTAAAATTATGGCTGAGTAAGTCACGTCTACTCCCTGGTGGCAGCACTAGGTAAATGCAGATTTCGTTTCTTCATGAGGCTGAAAACTAGTTCGAACTGGTCCAGTAGATCTCGGCAGGACCGCAGACAGTACTGCACAGGACCGCAGACAGTACTGCATTTCTGACTCTGTCTGGCTTCCTGAATAAACCAGTTCTAAAAGTTTTTTATTATTGACTTTGGAGTCCTTTAAAAGTTATTTCTAGCCAGGCATGGTGGCGCATGCTTGGAATCCCCACACTTGGGAGGCTGAGACAGGAGGATCACACAGGTTTGAAGCCAGCCTCAGCTGGTTTAAGAGACCCTGTTTCCAAATAAAATATAAAATAGGTCTGGGAGTGTAGCCTGGAGGTAGAAGGCCCCTGGGTTCCATCCCCAGTACCACACCAAAAAAAAAAAAAAAAAAGTTATTTCTAGATTAGATTACTTCTCAACCTACTTTGCATCAATCATTCTTTTGGGGTCTTCTACTTTTCGTAAGATTTTTTTGATGTGTGATACTAGGGATTAAACCCAGGAGCATTCTACCTCTGAGCCCCACCCCCAGAGTGGTTTTTTGTTCTTTATTTTGAAATGGTCTCACTAAGTTGCAGAGGGCCTTGCAAGTTGCTGCGGCTAGATGTGAACCTGTGACCCTCCTGTCTCAGCCTCCCAAGTACAGGGATTACAAGGGTGTGCCACCACACCTGGCTAGGGATGCTGCTTTGAATTGGTTATTATTGTTCTTTTTTAGATTTGTTTGTCTCCCTCTCCATCTGTCTCTTGCTCTGTACATGTATGACGGCATGTGCATACACAAACACACACACACACAAACACACAGCTTATCTATAACAGGAATTATTCCTTGACACTCTGCACATGAACACAATGGCCCAGGGGAGCCGGGCCAGCGCCTGGTTGCCAGCTATGGCCTATATCATTTTTCTTCTAACCCCTGATTCATGAACCCCAGGTGTGTAGACATCTGAGCTTGTATACCCACACTGTCACTTTCCTGCAAACAGCCACCACTTAGCGCCTTCTCAGGTTAAAGGTGCAGCAGGGTCTACCCTTAAAAAGACAAGCTGGAGAGGAGGAACACACAGGCCTTGGAAAAATATTCAGAGCCATTTGGGCAGAAGATTCCACTGTCACAGCTTCCTGGGGGAGCTGTCTGGAGAGAGCAGCTTTGTTTCCAGGTGAGTGTGGCTCCATGGACCTATGGACTCCTGCCTACCTCTGCAGGAAGGGCCAGAGGGAGAACCTGTCAAGTGTGAAGTCCAAGGCAGGGCCCCCTCCTGCTCTGGGCTAAGGGCAGTACCAGTATGACAAAGCAAACCACCCCAGAGAGAGCACGTAAAGATGTTCAAGGAAAAATCTGTTTCCCCACTGGCTTGGTCTACAGTGAATCCCAGCAAGCAAAGCGCCTGACAGCCTGAGAGCTTTCAGCCAGCTCCCAATGTACACGAGTAGCATTGTGATGAGAGCCACGCCATCTGAGAAAAACCTCTGCTCTGGAAGAAAAAGAAAGAGAAGAAACAAAGAATCCACTGAGCACAAAGATGGTGCAGCCCAAAGAGGAAAACTTGAAGAAAATGTAACTAATGATATCAGAGAATCCTAGAAATGGCAAGATACTGTTTTTATTTATTTATTTTTTTTATGGTGGTACTGGGGTTCCTGGAAGCCCTTCTACCTCCGGGCTACACTCCCAGACCTATTTTATATTTTTGAAACAGGGTCTCTTACGCCAGCGTGGCTGGCTTCTAACCTGCGCGATCCTCCTGTCTCCACCTCCCAAGCATGGGGATTACAAGCGTGCGCCACCATGCCCGGCTCAAGATACTGTTTTTAAAAGGCAAGAAATAAGGAATAATTCTTGAAAATTAAGTACAAATACAATATAAATAAAAATTATATAATATATATAAAATATATAAATATATAAAATATATAAATTATATATATAATATAAATAAAAATTCAGTATAAGAGAAGGAATATATAGTTAAGGATTGCTATCAGAAAGTAGAACAAAAATAACCAAAGAGATTAACAGAGCAGAAAAGTTAAGAAAATTAGAGAATCTGTTTAGTGTTCCAACATCCAAAATTGGAGTCCTAGAAAGAAAAAGCAAAGGGTTGGGTATGTAGCTCAGTGGTAGGGTTTTTGCCTAGTGTATGTGAGGCTCTGGGTTCAGTACCGTGAGGTGGGGTGGGTGGAGGTGGGGAGCAAGCAGAGAACACTGTGGAGGAGAGAAATTATCAAAGACATGAAACAGGACGTTCCCGCAATGAAGGACAGAAGTCTCTAGATAAAAAATATCCACTGATTGTCAACATGATCGGCAAATGAAAATGAGCCCACATAGCATACCTGATCATGAGCTTAATAAGAAGATTCTACAGAGAGACAGAGCAGATAGCTTCACTGGCAACACAGGAAATTAGATGACAACAAAGCCATGCTTCATAACTCTGAGAATCATCTTTGGTCTAGATGTATAAATCTATGTGTTAGATTGTTGCAAAGATGACTACAACAGTGTCTCCTGAGTAAGTAGGGATCTTTGCAACAATGTGGCTTTGCTTACTTTACTCCCCCTGCCTTCCAAGGTTGGAAAATGAATACAGCATGAATTTTGAGCCTGGGCTCCAGGCCCCAAAACTTCTGCTCCAGACCTCTGAGTATGCTACCCGAAGGCTACAGTGTGAAGAAGCCAGGTCTAGTCTGCTGGATGAGAAGCTACACAGAGGTGAGATGAACCATCTTAATGGAGTCCCCTTGCCAGACCAGCTACAGCTAGCACTCATTGCTACATACGAACGGAGCCTATTTTAGTTCAACCAGCCCCATGGGAGTTTCTAGATGAGCCCAACCCAAATTGCCGACCTAGAGAATAAGGAGTAAATAAAATGGTTATTTTCAGCTAGTACAGTTTGGGGTGGTTTATTATGCAACAAAAACCAAATAAAACAAAAATTAGTATCTAGAAGGATAATAACAAAAGCTTGAACTGGGCAGGGGCAGAGGCTGGAAAAGCAGCAAGGAAATTGCTATCTGAATCTGCACAGATGAGACCTTCCAAGGGCAGTTTCTCACATACAACTCCCCTGGTCCAGAAAAGACAAGATTTATGCTCCCTCTCCCACCAATATACAGTGGTGAGATTGGGCAGAATAACTTCAACAGGCACTCCCATTAAAAAACAGACTGGAAGCCGGGCATTGTGGCACATGCTTGTAATCCCAGCATTTGGGAGGCTGAAACCAGAGGATTGCGGTTCGTGAACAGCCTCGGCCACTTAGCGAGGCCCTTTGCAACTCAGTGAGATGCTGTTTAAAAAATAAAAAGACTAGCCGGGTGTGGTGGCGCACGCTTGTAATCCCTGTGCTTGGGAGGCGGAGACAGGAGGATCAAGTAGGTTCAAAGCCAGCCGTGCTGGCTTAAGGAACCCTGTTTCCAAATTAAGAAAAATATAAAAAAAATAGGTCTGGGAGTATAGCTGGGAGATAGAAGGGTTTCCAGGGGAAAAAAAAAAAAGGGCTGAAGGCTGGGAATATAGCTTGGAGGTATAATGCCGCTGGGTTCCATCCCCAGTACCCAAAAACAAAAACAAAAAGAAAGAGACTGGGACACAGCAGTTACGAACTCCAGCCAGGCACGTGTTGCCAGTTTCTCCCAATCCAGAAGAATGGGGCTTAGTTTTGCTCCCAACTATTCTCCATGGCTCTTAGCTCCATGCTCTGATAGAAGTTTTACGTTCCAAAAGAAATGGCTCCAGGCTTAGAGGGCCCTTTTTATTTTGAACAATCTCAGACCCTTTTAGTCCAAGATGGCTGGCAATGCTTTTATCAGTCCAACTATCTTTAAACTGTTGTGGATTTCCTATTAAGGTTTATTTCACGTGCAAACATTACCTCCAGAATTCTTTCTCCTGGGGACCTGTCAGGCGTCTGTGGAACCTTTAAGATTCTTAAAGTCCCTTTATTTACTTTAGAGGCTCTATAAGGCACTGTCTTGAATCTTCCTGAGATCTTAACAAAGAATCTTACACACACATTTTAAAATTGATCTTTCCAGCAGGGTGTGGTGGTACACGCTTGTAATCCCAGCATTCTGGAGGATTGGACTGGAGGATCCTGGTTTGCGGACAGCCTCAGCTACTTAGTGAGGCCCTTTGCAACTTATTAAGACCCTGTTTCAAAATAAAGAATAAAAAATAGGGCAGGGGGTGTAGCTTGGAGGTCAAATTTCTCTGGGTTCCATCCCCAGACCTGCAAAAAATAAAAAAAAATTGATCTTTCCAAAAAAAATTACATAAATACATAGAGACTGAATGGTACCAGCTTGAATGAAGATTGGATCAGAGAAGTAATAAGGGGAGAAATAAAAAAAATCCTATAATTAAATAAAAATAGAGATACAACATACCAAAATCTATGGGACACTGAAGGCAGTTTTAAGACAAAAATTTATAGCGCTGAGTGCCCATATAAGAAAAAAACAGAAAGCCACCAAATAAACATTCTAATGACACACCACAAGGATTTGGGAAACAGGAACAGTCTAATCCCAAACCAGTGGAAGACTGGAAGAAATCATTAAAAGTAGAGCAGAAATCAATGAAATAGAAAACAACAACAAAAACACAAAATGTCAAGCTGGGTATGGTGGCACATGCTTGTAATCCCAGCATTCGGGAGGCTGAGACTGGAGGATCACCGTTCACGGATAGCTTCAGCTACTTAGTGAGGCCCTTTGCAACTCAGTGAGACCAAGTTTCAAAATAAAGAATAAAAAATAGGGCAGGGGGTGTAGCTCGGAGGCCAAATGCTTCTGGGTTCCATCCCCTGACCTGCAAAGAAAAAAAATACAAAATGTCAACAAAACAAAAGGTTGATACTTTGAAAAGATTGACAGGGTTGATAAACCCTTAGCTAACCTAACTAAAAGAAACAAAGAGTCATCCCAAATTATTAAAATCAGAAATAAAAAAGAGATAATCACAGACAGTGAAAAAATCCAGAAGATCATTGAAAACTATTTTGAAAATTTATACTCCAATAAACTGAAAAACATAGAAGGAATGATAAGACTTCTAGACACATTCAACCTACCTAAATTGAACCTAGAAGATATAGAAAAAATAAACGGACTAATAACAAGCAAAGAGATGGAAATAGCAATAAAAAGCCTTCCATCAAAGAAAAGCCCAGATCCAGATGGATTCCCAGCTAAATTCTACAAAATCTTTACAGAATAGCTAAACCCAAAACTTCACAAGTTATTCTATGAAATCAAAAGAAATGTAATCCTTCCAAACTTCTATGAAACCAGTATCACCTTAATATAAAAATTAAATAAAGATCCCTCAAGAAAAGAAAATTAGAGACAAATATCATTGATGAACATAAATGCAAAAATTCTAAACAAAATACCAGTGATGCAAAAGGTGTAGTGGCCCATGCTGGTAATCCCAGTACTTGGGAGGCTGAGACCAGAGGATCACATGTTTGTAGCCAGCCTCAGCAACTTAGTGAGACCCTGTTTCAAAATAAAGATTAAAAAAATAGGGCTGGGGATGTAGCCTAGAGGTAGACTACCTCTGGGTTCAATCCCCAGTATTGTAAAAAACAAACAAACAAACAAACAAACAAACAAAACAACAACCAACCAAACAAACAAACAAACAAAAAACAACTAGTGATACACATTCAAAACTACATCGAGAAAATTGTAAACCACAACCAAGTTGGTTTTATCCCAGGAATGCAGGCAGGTTCAACATATGCAAACTAATACCTGCCATTCACCACATAAATAGAATCAAGAAAACCCCCCACAAGATTATCTCTATAGATGCTGAAAAAGCATTTGACAAAATCCAACACCCATTGGAAGAGAAGAAATGTACCTCAATATCATTAAGACAATATACAATAAACCCAAAGCCAACATCATATCAAATGGGGAAAAGCTGCATGAATTCCGTTTAAAATTAGGAACAGGACAAGGATGCCCACTATCACCTCTCCTTTTTAATAAAGTCCTTGAAACTCTTTCTAGAGCAATAAGACAAGAAAAGAATATCAGGAATTCAAATAGGAAAAGATGAATTAAAATTTTCTGTATTTGTAGATGACATGATCTTATTTTAGAAGACCCAAAAACCTCAACCAAAAGATTTCTAGAGTTGATTAACTAATTCAGCAAAGTAGTGGAATACAAAATCAACTTTAAAAAATCAGTAATTTTCTGTATTCCAACCATGAATCCACTGAGAAAGAAATCCAGAAAATAATTTCATTCAAAATAATCTCAAAACCAATAAAATACCTAGAGATAAATCTAGCCACAGAAGTGAAAGACCTCTACAATGAAAATTATAAAACACTAAAGAAAGAAATTGAGGATTATAGAAGATGAAAAGATCTCCTTTGCTCTTAGATAGGCAGAATAAATATCATCAAAATGGCCATGCTACCAAAAGTGATCTACAGAGTTAATGCAATCCCCATCAAAATACCAATGTCATTATTCACAGACCTAGAAAAATCAGTCATAAACTTCATATGGAGAAATAAAAGACCCAAATTAGCCAAACCAATTCTTAGCAATAAGAACCATGCTCAAAGCATCACAATTTCTAACTTCAAATTATACTGAAGAATTATAGTAATAAAAACAGCATGGAACTGGCACAAAAACAGACACATATACCAAAGGAACAGAATAGATAATACAGAAATAAATCCACACACTTTAGCCAATTGATTTTAGACAAAGGTGCCAAACACATATGTTGGAGAAAGATAGACTTTTCAACAAATGGTTTTGGAAAAACTGATTATCCATTTGTAGAAAAATGAAACTAAATCTCATCTCTCACCCTCACAGAAATCAGCTTGAGATAGATCAAAGACCTGGAAATTAGACCAGAGACTTTAAAGCTAAAAAGGAGGGCAAAGGTCCAACACTCCAACATAGAGGCACAGGTAGAAACTTCCTCAGCAAGACCCTCAAAGGTCAGAAAATTAGTAAACGTATGGCATTAAACTCAAAAGTTTCTGCTTATCAAAGGAAACCATTAAGAATCTAAAGAAAAAGCCTACAGAATGGGAGATCTTTGCCAGCTATCCCTCTAATAAGAGGACTAATATCTATAATATACAAAGAACTTTAAAACTTCACTAAAAAACAAACAGCCCAATCAAGAAATAGTCAATTAAACTAAACAGACACTTCACAAAAGAAGAGATACAAATGATCAACAAATACATGAAAAGATGTTCAACATCATTAACAACCAGGAAGATGCAAATCAAAACCACACCGAGATTCCATCCTACCCCAATCAGAATGGCCATCATCAAGAAGTCAAAAAACAATACATGCTGGCAAGGATGTGGGGAAATTGGAATTCTTCTACACTATTGGTAGGATTGCAAATTAGTTCAGCTGCTATGGAGATCAATATGGAGATTCCTCAGAAAACTGAATGGATCCACCATATGATCCAGCTATACCACTCCTGGGTATCGTTCCAAAGGGACCCAAATCAGAGAATTGCAGTAATATATGCATATTTATGTTCATAGCAGCACAATTCACATTAGCCAAAATTCTGGAACAATCTAGGTGTACATCAACAGATGAATGAATCACAAAATTATGGGATATATACAAAATGGAATTCTACTCAGCAGTAAAGAACAAAATTATGTCATTTACAGGAAAATGGATGGACCTGAAGAATATTATGTTAAGTGAGATTACCCAGCCACAGAAAGTGAAGGGTCATATGTTTTCTGTAATATGTGGAAGCTAAGGAGTAATCGGGATACCAGAGGGACTTCAGTTAATGGAGGAGAGACTCCAGTGGAGCCAGGGAGGTGGTCTAAGACAAGGGGACAGGGAGAGGGAGGATAAATAAATAAATAAATAAAATTCATCTTTACCTTAAGACTCTTGCTTCAGGGAATGACTGAGGATGAAAAATTGTTTTACAAACAGCAAGTTGTATGTATTCTATTTCCTCTAAATTCTGCTTGCAAACAGAATTCATGATAACATGCAGCTAGATGCCTCCAACAGATACCTGCTTTCAACATTCTGCTTAGGGACCTCCTTAGAGAACTTTATAAGGTCATTAGATACATTTTGTATTTACCAAATTCTTGTAAGCAATTGTCTTTCTAGTTGTTTCATTGTTATATAACACTGCGATCATTTTTTTTTTTCAGTAGGTAGCAAATTTGTTATCAGTTTTCCTAGGCTAGACTTTGCTTCTTGGCATGGCAGTCTCATGGCTAGCACTCCAAGAGGGTGGAGAAGAAGCTTTTAGGTCCCTAGAGATGTAGTTTCAGAAGTCATACAATGTCACTTCCACCATATTCATTTGGTCAGACAGAGCAAGTCACAAAGGTATCGGCTCTCAAAGAACAGGGAAATAGGCTCCACTTTTTAATAGGAGAAATGGCACAGTCATTTTGTAAAATGTTGGGAATATAAATGGGAAATTTTTTTTTTGGTGGTACTGGGGTTCCTGGAAGACCTTCTACCTCTGAGTTACACTCCCAGACCTATTTTATACTTCTTATTTGAAAACAGGGTCTCTTAAGCCAGCGCGGCTGGCTTCGAACCTGCATGATCCTCCTGTCTCTGCCTCCCAAGTGTGGGGATGACAAGCGTGCGCCACCACGCCCGGCTAAATGGGAGATTTTTGAAATCACTATTATATTTGTCAATAACTTTGTCAATAAGAAACTATCTCACCTAAACAAGCACAAGAACAATAAGTAAATATAGAGACACAGTATAATTGTTCCCATAAACTTACCCTTTCTCAGGAGGGCATGTACTTACAAAAAAATTTTAAAAAGTGTAAACCAAGAAAGTATGACAAATGCTCTGGAAACCAGGAGCTTCTATATAAGAGAGAAAACAAGGTAATCTCCAGGAGAGGGTTGGGAGAACTACACATTCCAAATTGGAATAGGAGAGTGGAAGATTCCAAGAGGTATTTCCAAGAACGTTGCATTAGGAAAAAATGTAGAACTGAGAATTATTTGCCAATATCGAGAGAGGCATTTTCTGAGCTGTAGATGGATATAAAATTTAGCTAGTTCTTCAAGAACAAAATCAAGAATTGATGCAAACATTAACTTTAGGCAAAACAAAAGAGGTGTACAAGAGACAGCATGTAGGCATATATACGACTTGGCATGAAGGTGAACAATATTGACATAATCGTAATTAAGACAAAATTAAGCCGGGCATGGTGGTGCACACTTGTAATCCCCGCGCTTGGGAGGCAGAGACAGGAGGATCACACAGGTTTGAAGCTGGCATAAAAGACCCTGTTTCCAAATAAAAGTATAAAATAGGTCTGGGAGTGTAGCCCACAGGGAGAAGGGTTTCCAGTAAACCCAGTACCACCAAAAAAAAAAAAAAAGAATAAAAATTTAAATGAATATATGATAAAAACTATATTCAGGGGATAGAGAAAGGGATGCAAACTATAAAAAATCTAAAATCTTTATGTAGAAAGTCATGCATTATATAAATTAATAAAGATATAAAATAGAAAATAAAATAGAACAGAATACAGCAGTGTGGTCATGTTATTTACAAGTGAATCCCTCTGCAAAGTGGAGGGTGGGGGTGACAAAACAGAGGGTTAATTTTTCTTTTTGCCGATCTAGGGATAGAACCCAAGGGCATTTGATCTCTAAGCTACACCCCCTGCCCTATTTTTTATTCTTTATTTTGAAACAGGATCTCACTGAGTGGCGAAGGGCCTAACTAAGTAGCTGAGGCTGTCCGTGAACTGTGACCCTCTAGTCTCAGCCTCCTGAATGCTGGGATTACAAGCGTGCGCCACCACACCCAGCTGGGTTAATTTTTTTTGGTTGTGACTTTTTTGTTACTCTTGACCTTTAAAAGCAAGAGAAAGCATTGCATTACAAAACTATTTTGAAAGTAGGCTCAGGAAAAAAGAAAACATTGGCTGCTAATCAGAGGAAAAAATTATAACAGCAGCTTCAGGGGAGTTGTCAGGGAAAAAAATCCTTAGAAGACTTCAGGATAACTTAGGTAATTAAAAATTTTAAAGATTTCATCTTGGGTGCCAGTCATTGTTTGAAGTTTTAAGATTAAAATCGATTAACGCAAATTCCAATCCTGAGAGTGCTAGGGGTTATATGAGTAGGGTACGGATGTATTTACAATAAAGCATGAAAAGTGCTACAGTAGAGGCACACGGAGTTTCTGGGGACTGCAAAGAGAGGCCATCCTTGTTTGAGGTGGAGTTGGAGATAGGATGGTCTTGGAAATGTGTGTTGACGGAAAGAAAAGGGCCATGTTTAATATATGGAAGGTAGGAAGTAATGGGGATTCAAGGGGGACTTAGAAAATGGCAGAGAAAGTCCAGTGGAGCCAGGGCGGCGGTCTAAGGGTAGAAGAGGATCAGTGAAGGAATTACTTCTTTGATACTGTGTATATATAACCTTATATATATATTCTCATATATATGTATATGTATGTGTATATATGTGATATATATATATATACATATATATGTATGTATGTGTATGTATGTATATATATATATATATATATATATATATATATAATCACTGTCAACTTCTATACCCTGTCTGGGGAAGGGGAGTGGAAAGGGAACCAGGGGAAAGCCCGTCAAGTGCTATGTGCTTGTATGTCACTACCACTATGAACTGCATTATGGCATTATGATGTGAGACTATAATATACCAATACAAGTTTATAATAAAATAAAATAAAACAGAAAAAATTAAAAATATAAAAAGGGCTAGGGGCATAGCTTGGTAGAATTCCCTGGGTTCAATCCCTAGTTTCCCCCTAAATGCATATCTCTTTTTTGTGGTACTGGGGATAGAACCAGGGAGGGGCATTGTACTTCTGAGCTACACCCCCAGCCCTATTTTTTAGTTTTTGAAACAGGCTCTCACTGAGTTGTGAAGGGTCTTGCTAAGTAGCTGAGGCTGTCCGCGAATGCTGGGATTACAAGCGTGCGCCACCACGCCCAGCCCTGAATGCACATCTTTTGCCTGATACAATAATGAAGCTTGCTAGAGATCCCTCTCTCTCTCTCTCTCTCTCTCTCTCTCTCTCTCTCTCTCTCTCTCTCTCACACACACACACACACACACACACATATACACTAAAAAATAAAAAAGAAGAAAAGAAAAAAAGAGATGTGTGTTGAGGGGTAGGTGGGTAGCTGGCCAACCAGACAGGGAGAGCATTCCAGGTTGAGACTCTCACCATGAGCAGGCTAATAAATTCAGCGTAACTTGAAAGTAGGTATGAAGTGGGGACTAACTAGAAATGAGCCTGGAAAGGTAGATGGGGCTGGATGGGGCCTTTTGAGACATGCTAAGAGGTTTGGCATGGACTGATCTTACTCTAAGGTATCAAGTGCACACCTTAGATGTTCCCTGGCTCTGGGGAGTCAGTGGAAGACCACATGCAGGATGCAAGAGTGGAAGCCGGGCGTGGTGGCACATGCTTAGTAATCCCAGTATCCGGGAGGCTGAGACTAGAGGATGTTGGTTTGTGGACAGCCTCAGCTACTTAGTGAGGTCCTCTGCAACTCATTGAGACCCTGTTTCAAAATAAAGAATAGAAAAAAATAGGGCAGAGGGTGTATCTTGGAGGTTGAATACCCTGGGTTCTATCTCTAGACCTGGGGGGGAAAAAAAGAGTAGAAAGGCACCTCATTCACCAGCCAGCATAGGCAATGTTGGCCTGTTCAGCAGACATTTATTGTGTGTCTTTTCTGTGCTAGACATAGAGGTCAAAGTGACATGGTCCCTGTCCTAGGGGAGTTTTCCCATTTTTAGGGGCCACTGAGAATAAAGTAACAGCAACCTTTGCTGTGAAGTCAAAGCTCTGAGGGCTTGGAGAGCATTGGAATCAGCAGAGAGGCAGGTAAGCAGCTTGGCAGATTGCAACCTTACAAAGTCCATTCTGGACGGGTGGCTAGGTTAGGATACTGGGCTGAAGGTGTCATTTCATGTGGCATGGTAACTAGGGAGGAGATGTTGAGTTGCCCAGTGAAAACTGGGGCCCAGAAGTGAGGAGAATGCATCCCTCCACATGTACAGAGTTGGATGCATGTGCATGTAAGCTGAGGAGCACAGAAGCCAGAGGAGCAGGGGATGTGAAGCAGACCAAGAGGAGCAGAGAGCCCTGGAAGACTCCAGAAGGAGTTGCAAAGAGGGAGAAGAGAATCCAGAGCGGGCAGAGTAATTGCCACAGAAGGGAAGAGAGTATGGGGGAGGCATGGTCCGTGGCCACAAATGCTGCTGAGGAGTGGGAGGCAGGGCTGCCTGAACCCTGGGCAGGCAGTTAGGCTGACACTGGTGACCCCAGAATGGCAGGGAAGCTGCCCTCTGGGTGCCCAGTAGTGTGAAGAGGTGGGAAGCTGGCTGGGAAGTGGAGGAGAGGTAAACCAAGGGGCTTAGAGTGAAAGGTAGGTTTCATAAAGTTGTAGCTTTTAAGGTGGGAAACACTTTAGTATTTATTTTCTTTAGGACTGGCTACAAAAGTTGTGGTCCTAGCATACAATGAAAGTGCAGGGCCTCTGCTAAAAAAAAAAAAAAAAAAATTTAAGACAGCAGTGGTAGAGTATTAAGCCAGTTTGGGGCTCTTATTCTTCGGGGAAGGAGCCCAGGGAGAGAGGAGTAACGGTGCTGTATCTGTGACAGGACCTAGTCCAAGCGGAAGAGAGGAGCCTAGGGTCCAGGTGAGGTACAGCTCTTCCTCTTTTCTTCTTTCTCCTTCCTTCCTTACCTGGGATTGAGTCCAGGGGCATTCTACCTCTGAGCTACACCCCCAGCCCTATTTTATTTTATTTTTTTATTTGGAAACAGAGTCTCCCTAAGTTGCTGAGGCTGGCTTCAAACCTGTGATCTTCCTCAGGCCTCAGCCTTCCATGTACTGGGATTACAGGAGTGTTCTATCATGCCTGCTAGAGACAGAGCTTTGAGCAGAAGAAATATAGGACCCGGTCATCTCCAAGCCCTGGCAGATGCAGGTGGTGAGGGGGCAGAAGTTCGTGCTTGTCAAACTTCCTCAGTACTTGCTGGAGAGATTATATTCTTTACTGCCTAACTCACGGGTGACAGCAAGTGGCAGAGTCTGCAGCAGCGTGAGGGGAGGCAGGAGCCCCACTGAGCTACTCTGAGAGGCTTTGGGGAGAAAACTCAGAGTGGCCCCACTGTCAGCAGGCTGTTGGCAGCGGGGACAGGGGCCTGAAGGACAGCTGGGGCTGAGGCCCGAGAGATGGGCTGGGATCCAAGTTGGGACAAACCTGAGAAACAGGGAGGAGGGAGTGACCATGGAAGTGTGAGCCTAGGAGGCTGGTGTGAGAGGACAGGCCTTGCGGGTTGGCATTCTGGCCATGAGGAGAGGAAGCGCCCGTCTGGAGGACTCACCCAAACGCTAAGGGGCTAACCAGCTGAGAGCTGGAAGCTCTGCTGGAGGGGCAGGGGAGTCCTGGCATTATTACTATTTTAAGACCAGGCAGAACTGTGCACGTGCGGCGGGGAGAGGCCGCGGAGCGGGAAAAGCTAAAGATGGGAGAGGGGCTGTTAGGTATGGGACTCGGGTTTCTCCTGGAGCCTGCTCACGGACCCAGGTATTGGGTATTATCAAGACCTCCTAGAAAAGGGTTCAGAAACATGGACCATGGCTGTGGTCTGGGAATGGAGAAAGCCAGAACTTCTCTTTGGAAACGAGGGGGGTCGCCCGTGAGTAAGGAGCAGAGCGGAGGGAGGCAGCGCCGAGTCCCTGCTGCATCCGGGAGGAGGCTTCCCGCTAAATTCCCGGGTTGCGAGGGGATCCCCGGTTCTCCGCCGCCCCTCCGCAATCCGGAGACCTCGCAGGAAGAGCCTCTTTCCCCGCGGCCCCAGAAGGTCCAGTTAGGGCTTTCCGGAGCCTAAATGGGGAGAGAGGCCCTGGAGAGGCCGAGGGTCCATCGGCATCCGCCGGGCACCGTCCCCGGGCCAGGCTCGGGGTCTCTCCAGGCGCCCCCTAAGCTTGTCTTTTGAGAAGAGCTACCTGGCTCTTCGGCTCCTTCTCCCCAAAGAAACCTCCCCTGCTCCTCCGCGCCACCCAGCCCTCCTGCAGAGGGGAGCCCGCCGCCCGCTTCCCAGGACCCCGCTGGGCTTTCCCGAATCTGGGCGGCAGGAGTCCGGCCGCCGCCGCCTTCATCTGGCGAGGGTGCGGCCTCCCCCGTGGGGAAGAGGCCGGAGGGCGGCTGTGGGTCCCCACCTCGGGGACTCAAGGGGCGCGCGCAGCGAGGGCCGGGGGCGTCCGGCCGCGGGGTCCGCCAGGCTGCCCGGCGCGGTCCGGGGCCGCGGGCGCGCAGGTCGGCGGCGCGGGGGCGGGGCGCGGCGGGGGCGGGGGGAGGGGGAGGGGCGCCGGCCCCGCCCCGCCCCGCCCCCGCGGCCGGAGCCGGGCTGCCGCGGGCGCGCCGGAGCCTGCGAGCCCGGAGCCCGAGCGGCGGCGTCGGCCTCCTGCGCGGCGCCCCTGCGCCCCGACCCGCGGCGCGGCCGACCCCGGGCCCGCGCGCCCGCGGCAGGGATGCGCCATGGCCACGCTGGCTTGCCGGGTGCAGTTCCTGGACGACACGGACCCTTTCAACAGCACCAACTTCCCCGAGCCCAGCCGGCCGCCGCTGTTCACGTTCCGCGAGGACCTGGCGCTCGGCACCCAGCTGGCCGGCGTCCACCGGCTGCTGCGGGCGCCGCACAAGGTTGGCCCCGCGGGCGGGCTCCGGGGCGGGCGCCTCGCCTCGGGTGGAGGGCTGCGGGACCCCGGGCGGGCGGCCGAGCAGGTGCGGTGACGGCCGCGGCGGGACGCGAGGGCTCCGGGCCGCGCCGTTAGCTGCGGGGTGGGCGGGGTGGCCGCCCGCCGGGCCGGGCGGGTGCGGGAGGGGAGAGCGCGAGCTGCGCCCGGGACCGACCTCTCTGCGGCCTCCGGGGCTGCGGGCGCCTCTCGACCCCGCCACAAAGCCGCCCCCCGCCCCTCGGGCTCGCTGCGCCCCCCCTGCCTTCTGAGGAGCAGGTGGCCTTGGGAGCTGGAGGCGCGTCCCCGTGGGAGGGGGCGGTGCGCACAAAGCCCCGGCCCGAGCCCCGCAGGAGTGTCCCCGGGAAGAATGGCTTCTCAGTCCACCCGTTAGAGAGTTTTCTTTCATTCCTCTTCTTCTTTTTAACCCTTTGGAGGAGGACAGGCGTCTTGCAAAGTGATTGTTGTCGGAGCGGGGCATTGAAAGCTAATCGTTTAGTTCCCCGGGAAAACCCTTCCTCCCGCTTCAGCAGATCGCCCGCACCTTGAAGAATGGCCTCCTGGGTGTATTTTCCGTCTAGGGTTCATATCAAAACTTGGGGATGGTTTGCTTCTTGAGGACCAACACTGGCAAATCCGCGGAAGAGCTAAGTAACCCCGGATGCCACGAAGAGCAAGGTTGAATTTAAAACATGCTTCAGATTTTATATATAATGTTCGCCTGCTCTGAAAGCACAAGGGGAGGCTGCGTGTGGAAACCTCTGGACGTGGGCAGTGAGGTTGTCCCGCTGTTAACATCTGGCCCCTTCCCTAAGCAGTGGCCGGTTTCCAGGAAAGAGCAATGGGCACTTCCGCCTCGTTCTCTCTCCACGGTGAAGGGTGACTCTAGGCACTGTCCGCGGAAATCTTTCAGGCCATAAACGCACACTTGGTGTGGAGTCAGAGGGACAGAATGATCTACTAGGATTCAGCTTATCGGTATCACTTAGGAATTCTTTGGTTCTTCTCAGTAAATTCAGTTAAAAGTTTTCAAAGAGCTTCTTCCACATCTTGATTATTCCATTCATTACAGTCTCTGATTACAGTGATCTTTTGTTGAAACCACAGAAGACTCATAATTGTGGCCCTGTGACCTTGAAGTGGTTTCCTTGGATTTCAAACCCTATATACATGGGTTGACCTTTTAAGCTGTGAGCTGAAGTATGTTTTTATGTTTCCATGGAAGAGGCCTATAGGCTCCATCCATGTTCCTGGTGTGGTAGGAGGAAATCCTGGTGCACCCCCCTCCCCCTCCCCAACTAGAAGCCACAGTACAGCAGTTGCACTGGCGCACAGAACTTTCTAAGGTGTCCTTTGTGGAGCAAACAGAACCAGAGGATGTTCTACAGAGACTCTAATTCCTTGCCTCGAGGGTCAGCCAGCCTCAGTCTTGAAGTCTTTTGCACAAAAACCCCGGCAGTATATTCACACATCTGGCATTGTTTTCCCATTTAAGAGCAGAGCAAGTAGCTGATTCTATGAATCAGAGCTCTGTAAAGCAGAATTCAGAGAATTTATGTGCCTAGGTGCACAGACGTATCTCTAAGTTGGTGGTTAATTTCTAGCCAGAATCTTAATATTGGATGATGGAGCTAGTGAGTTTTGAGCACTTGGCATAAGTGTGTGCACCACTGGGGTTCTCAATGCAGGGTCTCATTTAATCCCACACAGCTTCACAAAGTAGGGAATTTTATTACCTCAATTTTAGAGAAGTAGAGACTAAGGCAGAGGACAATTAAAGAACTTAGTTTCTCTGCTAGGGGCAGGGAGCTCAGAGTCTAGCCAGGCACTTGTGATTGGAGACCTCAGTGCTCCTGCTCCTTGAATCAGAAACTGTACCTCCAGGGTCTTTGACAGTGAGGCCTTTTGGCAGAAACTGTACCTTCTGGGTCTCTTGATCCAGTACCTTGAGCCAGTCACAATCATTTTTGTGTGCCAAGCACCCTTGGCCTGGGGGCAGGTGAATGTTAGCAGCATGAGTAAGTGCTTGCAGAATCCTCGGTCTCTTACCAGCCTTGCTGTGAGTTAGCATATGGCGAGAGAGTGCGCTGCCTGCCACCCCCCTGCAGGCCTTGCTGGGCCGCAGGGACCCTTCTCTCAAGTCCACTAAGTCTAGCCTTGGCAAGACAGGGAGTCCATTGTGGTGGGCACTTTGGGAGATGAAAAGAACATAGAACTTTACCACTCTCCCATCTCAGTGTTTTCAACCGTCCTGCTCCTGCAAGTCTCTGGGGGAGTAACTTCTGATTGAAGTAGATCACACACACAGACACATGTTTAGGGCAGAAGTGTGCAACTAGGTGAGTTTTCACATGCACAGTCCTGAGAAGTCCCTCCTCACCAAAAAAGGGGTTCTAATTTTTAAAACGGGACTAGGGATTCTCCTGTCCTGGGGTCCTTTGAAAACAGGATAATCTCTAAGGCCTTCTAACTGAAACTTGAGTCTAGACATCTGAACTAATGATATATTAATTTCACTTATGTCTGCTGACTCCATTAGAAGCTATTCATTTATTCATTTTGTCTTGGACAAAAACAATATGTTGTTCTTATTATACTTTATCTTTTTTTTTCTTTTTAAACTGACAATTAGAAAAAAACCCCCAGATTTTCATAGTAGTCCTAGGCAAGATGACTAAATAAATCATTAGTTTGGTAACAAAAATTGTCATGACAGGGCAGATGTTCATTTTGGTGGTTATGTTTTGGCTGGAGTTAGTGAGGCCTTTTGCTTTTGTCTTCAAAGGATGCATAATTAGGTGCATATTTCTGGCTTAATGGTTTTAAGAAAAAGTTGTATGTCAGAGGACTTCTAATTTAGAAAATACTCTGTAGTAGAATGAATAGTATCAGAAAGTTTAAAGCATAAATGTGTTTTGAAATGATTGCTAAAGGAATTTAAGGATCTAAGGATTATATTTTGTCCCCTTTCATGAACAAAACTGGAATTGTATAATACTTTTATAAAAAAGGTGATGACTAGCATACATGTCAAAATGGTAATTATGGTATAGTAATTTGTAATGACTTAGTAATTTATCTAATTTTGGGACAAATTAATTTTAGTATACGTTTATTGGTGCATTCTAGTCTCACATCATAATGTAAGTCATGCTGATGGTGACAGACATGCACACAGCACTTGGCGACTCAGTAATTTAAATCAGGAAGTATTTCATTGCCTGCTGTGGGCTGGACAGAGTAGCATTATAATACCTACCATGTTCTGGGTAATTGCCTGAGCCAGGGACTGCTTTAGACATGTATCACCTTACCCAGCCTGTGACCATTCCCGGGTCAGGTACTGGTGCTTGGTACTGGTGCATCTCAGGAGAGACCAAAACTGGATGGAAGTCATTTGGTCACACAAGTTTGAAGTTCCACAACTGGTATCTGACAGTGGATCTAACTTATATTTATTTTTTATATTTTGGTGCTAGAGATTCAATAAGGGGCATTCTACTTCTGAACTATACCCGTAGCTTTATTTATTTATTTATTTATTTATTTATTTATTTATTTATTTATTTATTATTTATTTGCTGTTACAGAGGTTCCTGGAAACCCTTCTACCTCTGGGCTACACTCCCAGTCCTATTTTATATTTTTATTTGGAAACAGGGTCTCTTAAGCGAGTGAGACTGGCTTTGAACCTGCATGATCCTCCTGTCTCTGCCTCCCAAGTGCGGGGATTATGAGCGTGTACCACCACACCTGGCCCCCCAAACATTTTTGAAACAGTCTCACTAGGTTGTTGGAAACAGGATCTCACTAAGTTGTGGAGGGCCTCACCAGGTTGCTGAGGCTGGCCATGAACCTGCAATCTTTATATCTCAGCCTCCCCAGTACTGGGATTACAGGCATGTGCCACCATGCTCAGATTTTGGGTCTAGCTTCTTAATAATTCCACTTTTGTGTCTTAAATATTTTCCCTCTAGAGCCGGGCGTGGTGGCTCATGCTTGTAATCCCAGCATTTGGAAGGCTGAGACTGGAGGATCATGGCTTGTGGACAGCCTCAGCTACTAAGTAAGGCCCTCCACAACTCAGCGAGACCCTGTTTCAAAATAAAGAATAAAAAATTGGGCAGGGGATGTAGCTCGGAGGTCGAATGCCTCTCGGTTCCATCCTCAGACCCCCCCCCCCCGCCACATACACAAAAGTTCTCCTTCTACTAAAAAAAAAAAAAAAAAAAAAGTTCTTCTTCTAGGAAACCTGTCCACCTTTTAGCAGATGTCCTCCTGCTGGGTTAGCCTTGAGCATCCTGTTCCTTTCTACCTTTGTCTCGGTGGTTACTTTGCTGCCTCAGCTATCCCATCTGTAAAAGAGCCTGCTGCAGTGGTGACTAGATCCTCGCTATACCATGCATAGGCTGGTGCAGCTCCCCTGGGCTACTGTTAGAACCGTACACTTTCAGGCCTTCCCTGACCTGCTGAATGAGAACATGCATTTTGTCAAGATGCCCTATTGGTCCCTGTGCACACTAGAGTCTGAGCAGCGTGGTTACAAGCCAGGTATGTCAGGCTGTCAGTTTGTGGGGTGTCTGTCTCCTCTGTTCACAGATATCTTCCTTGAAGGTGAGAAACCTGGTTTCCCAGTTTTCCATGTTGTCCCTACAAGCTGAGCAATACTAAGATAGAGCGTGCATGAAGTTGATGGATGGGTGTTAGTTTTAGAACACAAATCCACTGGTATTATTGCACTAATGAATTTCCACCTTAATCCTCTTAAGGGACACATCTGTTTGTTACATTACATTAAGATTTTTAAAAGCTGAGATCATTAGTAAGCTTGGCAAGTGTGTTGTGTCGTAGCATCTTAGAATAACACTCTTGAAGAATGTTGTATGAACTGCTAAGAGTGTCTCTGCAGAAGCAGAGTTAATTTGACTCCACTGTAATTAGCTCAGTTGGTTGGAGCCTTGCTATTGAGACCGGGATCATGGGATTGAACCCTTTATGGGTCAGTTGGCTTTGTTTCATGCATGGCCACAGACCGCGTCGGTAACCTGGCCAGACATCTAGCAGGTGCTGTCACGGCTCCCTGCAAAGGTCTGGCTTGAAACAAACTGGCAGTGTGTCTTGTGGGGAACGGGACTTCCATGTAATGGGTGTTCTGGGGATTCATGGTAAACCTCCCTGTGAAACTTCATCTGTCCCCACAACAACTCTAGCAGGTGGATGGATGAGGAATCCTCAGCTAACAGATGAGGAAACTGAGGCATGGTGCGGTCAGATGGGTTGTCTAAGTGCAAGAGCTGGGACTTAAGGTCAAGTCCTTTTTTTTTTTACTCCAAAGCCTGTAGCCAACTGTGTCCCATTATTAGAAAGCCATCAGAGCCCAAGCTCCTGTGCGGCGGGGTGGGGCGAGGGGCGCCCGCCCTTCTGTGCAGCCACCTGCCACAGGGCTCTGCTTTAAATGGGTCTGCTCTGGTAAGTCCCTCCAGGGTGACACTGTGTGCCTGTGGTGTTTGTCCTCAGAGCCCAAACTGAATCCCTCTGGAAAGCAACAGGACCGCTTTCACCCTCCCTTGCTAGTTCTTGCTGGTAGCAGCTTTAAAACTGATTAACATGCTGAGGCCCACTCAGGAATGCCCTCCCCCACTCTCCTTTCTTCTCATGGGATATTTCTTTCTAATGATGAGACTTCTGAACGTTTGGGAACTTTCTTTTCTGCAGATGGAGGGCAGCCACTGCTGCTGGCCACCGCCACACCTCGTCTCCATGTATACTCCTGCTGCTGCTGGCTGGCTTAGGACTGCTCCTCGCTGAAAACTGGCTTACTTGCTTTCTTTCTCTTTTCTTTTCTTTTCTTTTCTTTTCTTTTCTTTTCTTTTCTTTTTTTTCTTTCCTTTTCTTGGAGTGCTGGGGATTGAAACCAGGGGCCTTCTACCTCTGAGATATACCTCCAGCCCTATTTTATTTTTAAAATTTTGGAAACAGGTCTCACGAAGTTGCAGAAGGCCTCACTAAATTGCTCAGGCTGTCCATGAACCTGCGATCCTCCTGTCTTAGTCTACAAGTGTGCACCACCATGCCCAACTGCTGCTGCTGCTGCTGCTGCTGCTGCTGCTGCTGCTGCTGCGCCTCCTCCCCTCCCCCTCCTCCTCCTCCTTCTTCTTCTGGTATTGGGTGTTGAACCCAATACTTTCTACTTCTGAGCTATACTCCCAGGAGCCTTGTACTTCTGAGTTATACTCCCAGACCTATTTTTTCTTTTCTTTTCTTTTCTTTTTTTTTTTTTTTTGCAGGTCTTTTCTTTTTTCCTTTTTTTTTTTTTTTTCAGGTCTAGGGGCATTCGACCTCCGAGCTACACCCCCTGCCCTATTTTTCATTCTTTATTTTGAAACCGGGTCTCACTGAGTTACAAGGGGCCTCACTAAGTAGCTGAGGCTGTTCCCGAACCATGATCATCTGGTCTCAGCCTCCCAAATGCTGGGATTACAAGCATGTGCTACCACGCTCGGCTCCCAGACCTATTTTAATTAATTAATTAATTAATTAATTATTTGTGGTACTAGGAATTGAACCCAGTGGCATTCTTCCTCCAGGCTATACCTCCAGCCCTATTTTGTCTTCTTTATTTTGAAACAGAGTCTCAATAAGTTTAAGAGGACCTCATAAAGTAGATGAGGCTAGCCATGAGCCTGTAATCCTCCTGTCTCAGCCTCCCGAGTACTGGGATTACAAGGTGTGCCATCATGCTTGGCTGCTGCTGCTCTTCCTCCTCTTCCTCTTTTTCTTCCTCTTCTTCCTCTTCTTCCTCCTTCTCCTCCTCTTCTTCCCCCTTCTCCTCCTCCTTTTTCTGTGATGGGGATTGAACCCAAGGGCATTCTACTCCTGGGTTCCACCCACAGCCTGCTTTTATTTTTTATTTTGAAACAAGTTCTAAGTTGCTAAGGCTGGCTTTGAACCTGCGATTCTCCTGATTCAGTCACTCAAGTACTGGAATTATTGGTGCGCACCACCATGCCCAGCTGAAACCTGGCTTTCTATTTAGCATGGCTGGGTGCACGTCTGCAGGTCATTTGCAGAATCTTAGTCAGCATCTACTTCTTTACAAAGGCATTTAGAGTCTTTGGGGTTGGGAAGAGGAGTGTGTGTGTGGGGAGAGGGGAAGTGTTTCTAGGGTTTACTCTGAAATGAGGGAGAAAGAATAGGAAACATTAAGTTACATTGAATCTTAAGCCTCATTATAGGGATGCAACTAACAAAATCCAGATCAGGGAAAATGACAGTTTCTCCAACAAATAAATTGCAAATAAAAAGAAAGGAGGAAGGAAATCTTGGATGAAAAGATATTTGAGGCTGGGCATGGTAGTGCACATCTGTAGACCCAGCTACACAGGAGACTGAGGCAGGAGGATCATGAGAGAGAGAGAGAGAGAGAGAGAGAGAGAGAGAGAGAGAGAGAGAGAGATGGATTTGAGACATATGCTAACCAAGGGCTCTAACAGAATACGGATTCAAATAAGTGCATTGCAAATAAATATTTGAGCTGGGCATGGTAGCAGATACCTGTAATTCCAATACTTGGGAGGCTGAGACGGAGGATCACAGGCTTAAGGCTAGTCTCAGCAACTTAACAAGACTCTCAGCAATTTAGTGAGCTCTTGTTTCAAAGTAAAAAATAAAATAGGGTTGAAGGTGTAGCTCAGAGGTAGAATTCCACTGGTTCAATCCCTACAATCCCCAGTATCTCTCTCTCTCTCTCACACACACACACACACACACACACACACACACACGCACGCACTCTCTCTCTATATATATATGTATATATATTACATATATATGTTCCACACACTATATATATGTATATATGTATATATACACATAAATGTGTATGTGTATATATTAATTGGGGAAAATTGGACAGTAACTGGATTTTTGATATTAAAACTCATTTTAAACTCTGATAATAGTATTGTGGTTATGTTTAACTCATATGTCCCAACATTCTATATGTAGGATTCCTACATTAACTGAGCAGTATGTTTATTGCTTAAGTTTTAACAAGTGATTATATATATATATGTATTTGTATAAAATCCTGGGACACAATGGGATTAGTAAGAATTTGTATCTTTCCAAGATCTATACTGAAATATTTATAGTTGCAATTATATGATATCTAGAATTTGCTTCAAAATAATCCAGGATGAGGGATAGGCATATAGGTCAGTGTATAGATGGATTAGGGTAGATCATTAATTGAAGCTTCACTGTGGAAATATGGGGATGGTACCTATAGTGCTTTTTATATTTTTGCATATGCTGAATTTTTTTTAACAAAAGAGCTAAAAAATTAGGTTATGAGTTTCAATGTTCCCTTTGGGATCAGAGCTCTTTCATTAAGCATCACTGTGTGTCCTGAGCATGTTTTCTACAGCTGAGATAACTAATTATCAATGAATTTTTTGTCTTACCTCCACAGATATTTCTCTTCCCACCCTGATGATCATGTTCTCCTTAGGGTCTTAGAAAAACTAGTGAAGGTATCAGTCTTTTTGCATTCAAATTGTCTTTCCAGTCTCAGCCAACTCCTATGATGAAGTCAGCAGCCGCCAGTTACATAAGCTGTTAGAACCAGGTAGAGGCCACCAGGTGGGTGAAACAGCAGACTAGTGACGGGTTTGTGTGATTAGCCACAGAGCAAGGAGAGATTTTAAAAAAATGAGGGTTGGGTCATGTGACTCTTTTGCACCAAACATCCTTTATTTAGTCCCCCAGTCACTCATGACAGACTCCAAAGTCTTGAGCAGCTTGTCCACTGCTCTGAGCAGGAAAAGACTCTTTCTTTCTTTCTTTCTTTCTTTCTTTCTTTCTTTCTTTCTTTCTTTCTTTCTTTCTTTCTTCGTTGGTGTGGCTGCAGAGCCTATTTGAACAGTGTGTGGCACATAGAGAATATCCAGTCAATAATTTTTTGTACTTTTATTGGTGCATTGTAATCACACATCGTAGGGAGGTCTAGGGGAATGCAGATACCCATGAACACAGCACCTGGTGTGCTTCCCTCCAGATCCCACCCTGGGTTGCCCCCTCACCCCCAGGAGCTCATACACCGTCGGTAGGATTAGACATTAGTACAGCCACTGTGAAGCTCGGTGTGGAGGTGGGGCCACCGTGACCCAGCTAACCACGCCTTCGTGTCTTCCCCAAAGAATTAAAGCCAGAATACTATAAGGAGTAACATGGATTATTTCTAGAGCCATGACTATACATGCAAACCCATGTTTATAGCAGCAAATTCACAATAGCCAGATTTTGAAACCAGCCTAGGTGTCCATTAACAAATGAATGGATAAAGAAAATGTGGTATATATACACAATGGAATTTTACCCAGCCATAAAGAACAAAAGTATGCCATTTGCAGGAAAATGGATGGAACTGGAGAATATTATGGTAAACGAGATCAGTCAGTCTGATCTCAGAAAGACATAGGTTGAATATTTTCTCTCATATGCAAAAACTAGAGAAAATAGGAAAGAATGGGGACTTCAGATAAACAAAGAGATCAGTGAAATAACAGAAGGGGATTGAGGGACAGGGAAGAGGAGGGGGGAAAAGGAGAATTGAGAGAGAAAACAGTTCAAATAATGCTATGTCCATATGACACTACCAGTAAATATATACATACACACATATACATATATGTATATATATATTTTTTGTTGTTTACTGGGGATGAAACCCATGGGACTTCTACCTCTTGGCTATACCTCCACCCTGTTTTTATTTTTGATATGAAAACAGGGTCTCTCTAAGTTGCTGAGAGCCTCATTAAGTTGGTATGGCTGACTTCGAACCTGTGATCCTCCTGTCTCAGCCTCCCAAGTAATGGGATTACAAGCATGCATCACCATACCCAGCTGCCAGTAAGTTGTTTTTAGGTGTGAATTACCATACTTTCCCAAGTCATTAAATATTCTCAAGGCACATCATCTCAGGGCACATGAGAGCATGGTAACCGAGTCTGGGCATGTAATTCATGTAACTATTGTGCCCAGGTTCCACAGGGTAAGTGATCTCTCTCCTTTAATGTTTAATTTGTTCCATGCTTGATATCTAATAAATATTCATTAGAGGCATGCATGCATGAAAGAACCATTGGATGTTTAAGTAGTTGCTAATAAAAAATACGGATAATGATGTAATATATATACTTGCAGAAAAAATAAACATTTGTGCTTATATCTGTTTATTTCCTTATGATAAATTCCCAGATGCTTAATTGCTGAGATGAAGGGTAAAGATTCCATCTTGGGTGAGAGCAGTTTCCCCCATTTTAAGCACTGGAGGTTCTTGAAAGGATGGTCTCTGAATCAAGGTAGGGCCTCTGGAGAGCTGTGAGGCCCAGGTCAGCCTGACTTCTTCCTTTATATGTAGCTGGTGTCACCCCCAAGGGTGGCATGGAGATGATTGTTAAAACCCTGAATAAGCTCTGTGTGTGCATATTCCATTTCTTCGCCCGTCTTTGAAGGGTGCAGTCATGCTAGGTGCGCCCTCAGACCTCCCCCGCTGCGCACGGGCGCCCCTCACCCATGACCCGCTGGTTCTTATTAGTCTGAGGCTGCAGCGCCCTGCCAGGTGGAACACTCCAGCAGTGAGGCACATCTGAAGTCCCCTTTCATTTCAGAGTTACAGGGCAGGGCCTGATACACAATAGGCTCTAGTAAATAATTTTCAAATATTTGAAAGAATGTAAGTGGAAAAAGTGCGCGCACACACACACACACACACACACACACACACACACAGTGTGCAATGATGGCAGGGCATCGGTAGGTTTGGCCTTCAACTTCCATGAAGCATGGCCTCCAACCTTTATCAGGTCCCTCCTCTGTCCACGTGTTTTTTATATCTTATAACTTAACAATCTGCTGGTGAGTGGTGTACAACTAACTGATTGCGTCTGGCCTTCTCGCAGGGAAATGTAGCTTGCAAGCAGGCTTCAGTTGGCAAGCAAAGGCACACTCTCCTGTTTGTCCTTTCTTAGTGAGTTTGGATGGGCACGGGTGTGCTGGGGGTCTTCTGGGAGGGAGGTGTTGAGGGCTCCTCTGATGGGTGGGACCCCAGGTGAGATGTGAGTCACTTATTGCCTCGGGCCCAAGCCTTATTTCCCATCCCTGACCGCTGAGTCCCGAGCAGGGACAGGACCGCTGTGAGCATGTGTGAGGGGCAGGGTGATCGTGGTGGCTGCAGCAGCTGTGATTAGTGGATCTGGGGAGATGGGGTGGTGACCACAGAATCTGACTCTCCTTTCCACGTGCAGAAATGCTGCTTTCTGCCATGCTGGGGGTGCCGGGCAGATCTGTTTTAGGGGATAGCACTCATTTCAGAGGGGTCTGTTACCCGTCGTCATAGTAGCCAGCTACTGGTGCCAAGGCTGCAAGCCTTCTGTAAGTCACCAGGACCCGCAGTGCCAGAGTGGCTGGTGTCTGGGTGGCCAGTGCCTGGAGCGGGGAGAGGTTATCCAGTTTTCCTGTGGATCCTTTCAAGCTCAACAGCTCATGTGTCTGGAAGTGGGGAGAGGAGCTGTCGGGCAGCCCTGTCCAGAACAATAGTCAGGGATGCGAGTGGATTTTGTTCCCAGAACTGGGTGCATTTTTGTGGACGGTGATTCATCACTGAACATACCATTAATAAAACTCCGGCATGTCTGTGCAGTTTACAAGGTCTGGGATGTAGGTCAGACTGGCTGCTCCTCACACAACCCTGAAAGGGGGCGAGGTTTCAGGATGAGAACCTCCAGCCAGGTGGGCGCTTTACAGATGTACTGCAGCCCCGCCAGCGCGGCCAGGCTGGAAGGCGGCGCACAGCCTCTGTCCTCATGCCAGACCCTCTCTGACAAGGGCTCCCTATTTTGGTCTGTTGGAGATAAGCGAAAAATGTTGAGGCCCAGAGAAGTGTGCAGAGGGATGGCAATCAGGGAGAAGTCCAAACCGAGTTTATATGAGCTCTAAGCAACTGTTGGTGGATTATTTCTACATGGGCCAGAGGCAGAGGTTGCCTATGTGGGAAGCTTCATTTCTATCAAAGCCGCTGATCCTAGGAAATTGAAAATCATCCCCTTTGTTGTTAGGACTGGAGGGGGAAATAAGTCTCAAACATAATAAGAAGTAAAGTAACAGCCAGGCATGGTGGCACATGCCTGTAATCCCAGTACTTGGGAGCCTGAGACAGGAGGATCATAGGATCGAGGACAGCCTCAGCAACTTAGCGAGTCCCTCAGACTTGGGGAAAACCCATGTGGACTCCCTGGAGGTCCAGCAGGCCCCCTGGGGAGAGGGTCGGGTTTGAGTGGGTGAAGAGGAGTGTGGAGGGTGTTCCAGGAATACAAGATGCAGGCAGGTCGTCTTGGGGGTCAGGAGCAGGCTCGGTGGCGCTGGGCCTGCAAGGATGGGCTGCCTGGAGCGCGGTTCCCTGCAGCTGGGCGTGGGGTGGGTTCCTGGGCCTTGACCGGGGAGCTCGGACTGTCACCACCCAGCACTAAAGCATCTGGAAAGTTCCTCCCATCCCACAGAATAGAAGAAGAGGGTAATTGGTGAGAAAAACAGAAAGATGGGATAGAAATGATGACAAAGAACAGGCTAAGGAAAGAGGGATGGGGAGGAAGGAAGGAGGTGGATAGGCCGTCCAGGAAAGACCACCTCCCAAGACGGTATGGAAGAGGAAGAGATGGCCACGATGCCTGCTGGGTGGATTATTCAGGTGTTAGCTAGTCAGGGCCTAGGGGTCAGCCCTTTACTGGGCTGTCTCTCCTTCCTCCCTCTCAAGGCATTTGAGGGTGTCTGCTTGGCGTCACTCTGTCAGCCTGGGGGAGTAACACAAAGAGCCCACCGAGGTTGGGGACAAGACTGTGGCTCTGCACCTGCCAGCCCAGGTTCAGCTCTGCCGCCTGGGCACCTGTGCCCTCTTAAACCTTGAGCTGTGGCACCGCCTCATGGGGCTGTTATGGACAAAAGCAGAGAAGGGCCTCATTTGTTCATCTGTCATGGAGGGTGTGGCCCCCACCTCGGCTGCCTGTGGCCCAGCATTCGTCCCGGACCATCCTCTCTCACCCGAGCCGTGGCGTCTTGGCTCAGGTCCTGGTGCGGCGTCCTGGCTTGGGTCTACCTCGGGCTGCAGCGATGAGGCCCAGCCTGTGGTGCAGCGCTGCCCTTCCCACTCCCCGTCTGCCTCACACTTCTCTGCACTGCTCTTTCTTGTTGGGGGAGGGGCTGTGCCAGGCTGGCTGGCTGAAGCCAGGCCTTTCCGCTGCCTTTGCCTTCTCCTGGGTCCTTCCTTTAGCATCTCGATGGCCTGAAGCTCCTTTCACCCAGAAAAGCGCTTCTCTGGTGCAGCCGATTTCTTCCACCCTCCCCCTCTCTCAGTTTTTCTTATTTTGTACTAGGGATTGAATCCAGGAGCATTCTCCCTCTGACTTTCACCCCTAGCCATTTTTATTTTAGAATAGGGTCTTGCTAAGTTACCTAGGGTCTCATTAAGTTGCTGAGGCTGGCCTTGAACCAGTGACTCTCCTGTCTCAGCCTCCCAAGGACTGGAATTATAGGGATGAGCTATGTAGTGCCCAACCCCCTTGAGGCATCTTAAGCCTTATCTAATCTCCACTGTCTCTTTTTTTTTATCCCTTCTGTTTCACATCAGCTCCCATCCCACCACTGCAGTGAATCTACTCTCGTGTTTGAACCCAGCGGATGCGTCCTCTCTTTTTTGGAATCTCCTAGCAGCACTTGCCATTTGTTTTTCTCTTCTTTTTTCCCTCCCTCTCTGTCTCCGGTTTCTCTCTCTTTGAGACATTTGTCCTTTGAGCTACGCCCCCAGCCCTGTTTTACTGTTTTTTTGGAACAGGGTCAGGCTGGCCTTGAAGCTGTGCTCCTCCTGTCATAGTCTCCCAAGCGCTGGGATTACAGGCATGAGGCACCACACCTGGATGCACTTGTCATTCCCTTTTTTTTTTTTCGATTTTTGGGATTGAACTCAGGCATTCTACTGCCAAGCTACACTCCCAGCCCTATTTTATTTCTTTAATTTGAAACAGTGTTTCACTAAGCTGCTGAGGCTGGCCTCGAGCCTGCAGTCCTCCTGTGTCCGTCTCCCAGTGCACTCGCTATTTCTGTTCATTCCCTTGAGGTGTGCTTGCTGTCCTAAGCTCAATGGTAGGATGTTCACCAGCCTCCTCTCTTGCTTCTCAATCCTTCTGCTTCTCCTGCCCTTTGAATGTTGGGCTTCCTCAGTCCTTTGTCCCCAGGTCAGACCTCTCTGCAATCACCCTGCTTTGCCTGTGTGGCTTTAGGGCTTTCATCAGATACTTAGTGAGACGCTTTGCAACTTAGTGAGACAGTTTCAAAATAAAGAATAAAAGAATAGGGCTGGGGGTGTGGCTCAGAAGTAGAATGCCCCTGGGTTCAGTCTCCAATACCACTAAAAAAAAGTAACAGATGGGACCAGAGCCAGGGAGAGGCTGTTGTTCGCATCACCCCTGATGACACTGCGGTGAGCACTGTGAGTCTGCAGGAAGAGAAGGTCCTATCTAGACGTGGTTCAGTCCGTGAACCCGTGACCCTCCTGTCTCAGCCTCCTAAGCCCTGGGATTACAAGCATGCACCACCATGCCGGCTCCACCTTCACTCATTGAGCCATGTTCAGGTTTCTGTTTTTTGGTTATTCTGAAAAAGTTGCTATTAAAATTGGTGTGGTGGTTTTTGTGAACATAACTTTTGTTTTTCTAATTCCTAGAAGTGGGGTTGCTTTGGGAAGAGAACTACCAGGCTCTCTCTCCTTGGCAGGATAATCAGAAGGCTTTTTTATTATTATTATTAAACAAATATGCTTTGTCCCAAGAATTTGTTTTTCAAGTCTTCAGACTTCAGAGTCTAAGTACCTTTTAAATCACTGCCTCTAGAAAGGACCATTCATTTAGAAGTCATTGTTCCTAGCTGTTCCTTCTTTATTCTTTAGCCTGCTGAGGTTCTGCTGGGGATGAACCATGAGATGACGTACGTGTTGGTGCTGATGTGGGGCTTTGTCACCCTGCGCTCACTCTGCTGTCTCCACAACAAAGGGACAGCGCTTGTGTGAGAGCTTTGGGAGAATCATCTTTCAAACTCCACAGAGCACAGATCACCAGAAATTCTATCCATTGTCAAAATATAGTCAGCCTTCTTTTTTATTTTTTATATTTTGTACTGGTGATTTAACTCATGGTAATTTTACCTCCAAGCTACACCTCCAGCCTCATTTTATTTTGAAACAGGGTCATGCTAAGTTGTTGAGTTTTTACTACACTGGTGAGACTGAACCTGTCACCCCCTGGCTCAGCCTCCCAAGCACTGAAATTACAATGTGTGCTTCCATACTCAGCTATTTGCAGATTTTATCCTGTGGATTTAACCAACTGTGAATCCAAAATATGAGAAAAAAAATGTGTCTGTACTGAACCTACATAAACTTCTTGTCATTATTCCCTAAATGATATAGCAACCATTTTTATGATATTTACATTGTATTAGGTATTGTAAGTATTCTAGAGATGACTTAAAGTATACAAGAGGGGCACTGGGTGTGGTGGCGCACGCTTGTAATCCCAGCACTTGGGAAGCTGAGACAGAAGGATTGCACAGGTTCGAAGCCAGCCTCAGCTATTTAGTGAGGCTCTCAGCAACTTAGTGAGAGCCTGCTTCCAAATAAAATATAAAACAGGTCTGGGAGTATAGCCTGGAGATAGTAAAGCCCTGGGTTCCACTCTTATTACCACTAATAAATAAATAAATACATGTAAACAGGAGGATGCTTACATAGGTTATATGCTAATATCATTTCCTTTTATATAAAGGCTTGGGCATCTGCAGGGTTTGGTATCTGTGGGGGTCCTGTAACTAGTTCTCCACAGATACCAAGGGATGACTGCACCATCAATAAATGAAGCAGCCTGGGGCCCCGGTGAAAGTCAGAGTGTGAAAGATGCATCGTGGTCCTTGTGCATGGAGATGAAAGAGAAGTGATGGAGGGATGTGGCCCAGGATGTGGCTCTTATCCTGCTTCCCAGGAGCTTGGGATTCCAGATCTGCCACCTGTGACCAGCCTTTCCCCTCCCAAGCATCATCCACACCCTAAGCCTTTGGTTCCCTTGTTCACCAGTGCAGAAGGTTTCACCAGGCTCGCTCATGGGTGAAAGTGGGGGTTCTTGCAGAGGGGATCTGGAGATGAAGGAGGGGCTGGGGGTTCTGATGAATCCTGAGATTTCAAACTCTGCTATGCATGGCCCTTTGGCTAACCTCCCAGCCTCACATCAATGGTGGAGGGCCTTAGATGAAGCCAGAACCTGTGTGCTCACATGGCCACCCCTGCCAGTTCCTCTGGTAACTTGGGAGCTAGAGAGAAGTCCCTCAATCTGCCATGTCCCAGCAAACCCCAGCAATGCCCAGCTCTCAGCTGGGCAGTCTCCTGCCATATCTCAACAGATAGTCTCCCCCTTTGAAAATATGGTGTGGTGTTTCGATGGGTGTGCGTGTCTTCCCTTGGTAAGCAGCTGCATGCTGTGGTCTGCCAGGCCCGGGGGTGGCAGCTGTGTGCCCACTTTGCTGCTGCTGCATGTTCGCACTGGGCTAAGCTGGCCCTGCGTAAGAGCCGAACTAATCCTCAGGCCAGGAGCAGGAAGGGAGAGCGGCTGCGCCAGGCCTGAGGTTTCTTTGTGTCTCAGGGCTTTGGTATCTTTAAGCCTCTTTTCTTCCCCCACACTCTTGGAGAGCCATTGCTCTCATTAAAAAAAAAAAAAAAGAAAAAAAAAACCCAACAATTCCTCAGCCTGCCTGGTCCCTAAAGCAGAACACGCCAGCCCTATTAAATTAACTTAGGCAGTTCTGCAAAGCCTAAAGAGTTTAAATTTCATTATTCTGTGCAAGGTTTGGGGACCAGAGTTCATGAATGCAGGAGGAACCTGTGAGTGGGTGAGAGAGGATTTGCCCCTGCACATCAGGATTGTGCTTCGCTCCCGCCCTTTTGGGGGCAGGTGGGGGAAACCTGGAGCCCCTTGCCAGGGCTCTCCCACACCGCAGCTGTCCAGCAACAGAAGAGAGTTGCCCACATCCTACTGCATGAGTCACTGGGGCTAAAAATCCTCTGATGTGGACAGGGGTCAGCTCTTTGGCTAAGAAAATGTCTGTACTTATTCCAAAGTGTGTTTGGTCACATTGACCAATCATTGTGATGGAAGGGCCTTGGGCATCATTAGTATTGGAACAGTTTTTAATTAGTTTATATAAGGCTCAGCATAGCCAGTGGCTTGAGGCTGGAACCCATAAGGCCAGTTACGCCAGCCCACACCATGGCCCTTCATTCTGCAGCACTGATCTTTCTAGGGTGTGGGTCTCTCTGTGGTCCTAGAGATGGAGCTCAGGGCACCTTACCACTGAGCTACACTCCCAGCCCTTTTTGATTTTTTCATTTTGAGATAGGATCTCGTTAGGTTCTAGTCTGGCCTCCATCCTTCAGCCTTAGCCTCCTCAATAGCTTGGAATACAGCTGTGTACACCGCCAGCTGGGTTCACTTTTTTAGGTTAGGCGCTGGTTTATCTTTCTGGGATCAGTAATTGGTAGTGTGTTGAGAAGCAGCGTGATGTCCTCAAAGCACAGTGCTCCTGAGTCTAGGTATGGAGGGAGCTGTTCCTCATCTCTGTATTTCTCTTCACTCAACACACTTCTATTGAGCACCTGCTATGAGCTTGAACTCCTGCAACTCGGGAGGCACAAGAGGGACCAAGCAGGCTGAGATCCTGATTTTCATGGGCTCATAGTCTGTGGGAGAGATAGAGATAGAGATAGGGATAGGGATAGGGAGGGGAGGGAGGGAGGGAGGGAGAGAGAGAGAGAGAGAGAGAGAGAGAGAGAGAGAGCGCAAGAGCAAATTAGAAAGTTTCGTGGTATATTGGGAGGTGACCAGTTGGTCTCCCTTGGATGAGAAAACCATTCTTCTCTTCCCACTCTTCTCTAGATTTCCTTATGAAAGTTTTTCATTGCTTCATAAGAAAGCCAAGTAGTCTTTCTCACCCATAGATTTTCCCTTGTGTGTGTGTATGTGTGTGTGTGTGTGTGTGTGTGTGTGTGTGTGTGTGTTACCAGAGATTGAACCCAGGGGAAACATTCTACTTCCAAGCTATATTTACACACCTATTTTATTTTGAAACAGGACCTCACTAAGTTGCAGAGGGCCTTGCTAAGTGGCTGAGGCTGGCCACAAACCGCAATCCTCCTGTCTCAGCCTCCCAAGTACAGAGATTCCGGGCATGCACCATCGTGCCCGGCTCGTCATTATTAATGAGGGCATAGAAGTGCTCCAGCATGTGGTTCTGCAGTGTTCTTTTTGGTGGCAGTGGCTGTGTCTCTCTAGGTACACAGTGGGCTATGGCACCACTCGTAGTCTGCCTAGGCCAGAGCTGATCACTGCTTTTGGTGGGCCCGTCACCCCCAAAGGGGGCTGTGGGGTGGCTCTCAGGTACAACTAGACACAGGTGCCTTCTCTGTGTATACAGGGCTGAGAGGCCAGGGGAGGTTAGAGGGGCCCAGTTCTTCTCGGCATATCGCTCAGTCTCCCCAGCTTTGGATAATGGGGCCGTGGAGTGATTTCTTTGTTATTTTCTCTCCTGGCTCAGGGATCTCTGAAATTGGCACTGATGGTAATCTTCATTAATATGTATTGTGCTTTTGGAATCTATGGAACGGTTGCTTTCCATACAGTTTAAATCAAATAGTTAACAAGCACCTTCTAAATGCCAGTTACTAGTCAAGCTACAGGGACGATGGGTGGAGAAAATGGCAGATGCCCCTTTGGGAACTCCAGGTTAATTGTTTAGGGGCTGCCTGGTGCCTGGGAGTGTGACTGAGGCTGTCAGCCCTTTGTGCAAGGTGCTGTCTGAAACTGATCTGTGTGGTGCATAGGTAGGAAGAGGCAGCGGCCCTTCCATGGAGAAGAGCAGTTAGTTTTCTGTTTCTTGCTTGTGCCTACTCTGTCCTTCCCCCAGAGACACGGGGCAGGGCATGGAGCTGCTGGGGATGTGCATGCTCTCAGCTGCTTCCTGCAGCTGGAAGCCAGGGAGGAAGCAATGCCTTGCAGATAGATAGCAAAGCCCAGGCAGTGCTTCTTGCTTCAACGGCACCAACTCTTGATGGCTTCTGCATGGAAACTTGCCTTCTCTCTGGGTGTGAGTTGGTGAGATTGGTAGTGAGGACCCAGTGTGAGCACGGTTCCTCCCACCTCCCTTTAACTTTTTTTTTAAAAATTTTTTATTGGTGAACTGTATTCATACATCATAGTGGGATACAAAAAAAAAACTTTTGTAGACATACATGCACACATCGCCCAGTCAGCCCCCACCCGATCCCCACCCCATTCTCTCCCCATCTCTCCTTCCCATGCTTGGCTTAGTGGTTGACATCTAGTATTATAGCAATTTATCCAAAATTTGTTCTTTTTCAAGATCGTTTTGGGTATCTAGAATCCATATTCCATGTTAGGATAGATTTTTTTCTGAAAAATAAATATATATATATATATATGATAGTTTCACCTAAAAAAATAGAAATAAAATATTCTCTGGTAAGAAAGAAAGCAAAAAGAAATATTGAAATGTTATCTTTAAGTCATCAAAAGCTTGATAATTATCTGTTTGTCATTGAAGCTTCTTATTTCCCCATCTAATTTGATAGAAAGTTTTGCTGGGTAGGAAATGTTTGGCTGGAAGTTGTTTTCTTTCAGAGTTTGGAATATGTTCCTCCAAGCCCTTCTGGCTCTCATGACTTGGTTTGGGAAGTCTGGAGTGATTCTAATGGGTTTGCCTCTGAATGTCACTTGGCCCTTTGTTTTTGTTGCCTTTAAGATTCTCTGCTTGGCTTCCACATTGGTCATTTTGACAATTATGTGGCGTGGGGATCCTCTTCTCCGATCCTGTCTAAAGGGAGTTCTATAAGTTTCCTGGACCTGTGTATCGACCTCTTGCTCTATGTTTGGAAAATTTTCTGCTATTACTTCCTTGAAGAGATTGTTGATCCCTTTGGTTTCACTTTCTTTTCCCTCCTCTATTCCAATTATTCTTAGGTTAGCTCTCTTAAAATGGGCCCATATTTCTTCAATATCAGATTGCTGCTGTCGGATATTTTTTCCTAGATTAGAAACTATGCGTTCATTTTTGGAATGATCATCTTCTAAGAGCGAGATTCTGTTCTCCATGTGTTCTAATTGGTTGTTTGTGCTTTGAATTGAGGCCTTTACTTCATTAATTGCATCCTTTATCTCTTTTTGGCTCTCTCTGAATTCTTTTTGAAACACCTCTATTATTTCTACAGTTATTTTCCTGATTTGATCTTCTAGAAATCTCTGAATTTCTGTTTTATCGGGTTCTGATGTTGTGGGGTTGTGGGCATTCATTGCTCCATTGTTATTCCTCTTTCCCAAGATTTCGGAAATTTGTGCCTTCTCTGGGTTCTTCCCTTGGGTCACTATGACTTCACTTAAGGTGCTCTGGATCTCGAGTCTGTGGTATCTCAGACCCCACTACTCCTTTACTGAGTTGTATCACAGAGTCTCAGACCCAGGGAGTTGATAGAGGCTGCTTTAGACTATGGGGGGTGCCAGGTTGGGCGTTCTCTTATGGTGTGATATCTCTGCCACTGCCACTCCCCCACTTGGTCAAGTCCCTGGGAGTACAGTACTGGGATTTCTCCTCTGGGGCCCACAATTTGACTCACTGTTGTTGAGTACGCAGATGGAACTGTCGTGGACTCGGTGAATTCGCTGTTGCCACCGCCGGTGGCAATATGGCGCCGCTGCCATGCCCTCAGCCATGAGGCTGGCGTATTTCTTCTCTGGTTTTGAGCTCCGCTCTGAGTCCCTCGGCTCTCTGTCCGCCGCTCCTCTCTGCAGCCTGGTGGGCTGTTGAGTGCGTTGGTCTGGTGCCGTTCGGTGAACTCACCGCTGCCGTCGGCATTAAGGTGCTGCTGCCCCGGGCGTGAGGCCGGTGTATCTCCTCTGTGGCTCTGAGCTCCGTTCTGAGTCCCCCTCCTCTCTGGAGCCTGGTAATTTTTTTGTTTCTCTGATAATGGTGTTTTCTGGGTATGAAAGGTGCTGATTTTGTCGTAATGGAGATTGGTTGTTAGCAGGGCTCTTAAGCCCCGCTTTTCTCGGTCACCATCTTCCCGGAAGTCTCTTGTTTTTTTTTTTTTTTTCCTTCCTTTTACATTTGTGGTGGAGGGTTTTCTAGGATGGTGGCTGGAATTGGGTAGAGGGAGGTTGTGAGCAGGTGCCAGGGTCCTGAGGTCAGATCTGAGGCGGGATGCAGATGTGGACGTCCCTGAAAGGCAAGAGAGCATCCTGGCGTGCGGAGGGCAGGGTGTTAGGGGTTGCTTGGTGGTTGAAAGCTGGTGGAGAGGGTGGGTCCTTTGTTGCTGGAATCCAGTTCTTCATTTCATCTGACCGCAGGGACACTCTGGGTGGAGGAGAGGTGTGTAGAAGGAATAGGTTGAGGCATTCTGCTGTCTTAGGAGCTGCGACCCCCCCCCCCCAATCCAGCAAGGGCTTCAGCATCCCATAAGAAGTGCCTGCACTTTGTGAATTAATCATGCTATTTCTCTGGAATCTGGCCTCACACTCCCCCACTCCTCACCCCAACCAGTGCAGGGGTTTAGGGAAAAGCGCTGCCTGTGCCATGATGGTGAGCAGAGGGTTAACGATGTGCCCACTGCTGGCCCTGGCGTTCCAAGGTCTCCTTACCAGCTGTTGTTTTCATTTTCAACTACTTCGTGGCTTCCCAAGAGAGCGTCGTGTTGAGAGCAGAAAGGTGTGTGGTGAGGAGGGCCTTGTTCTACCTCCTCGTCTTTTGTGTTACTGGAACAGAGCGCTGCAGACTGGGCAGTTCCTGATCAACAGACATTTAGTGGCTCACAGTTCTGGAGCCTGGGAGTCAAGACCGTGGACCAGCACCTGATGAGGGCCTTTGTGCTCTGCCATCCCCTGGCGGGAGGGCAATGAGAGCGAGGAGGGCCACACATCCTTGTATAAGGAACACCGTCTCCAGCAGTGGCTTGGGTCCCTTTATGAGGGCGGAACCCTGTGGCCTAATCACTTCTTAAAGGCCACACCTCCCAACACCGCCACACTAGGGATCAAGTTTCCAACACAGGTGGTTTAGGGGACACATTCCAATGGAAGCTTTTTGGGTCAGGTAGGCAAAGACCTAAGCAATTTGATTTTTGGGGGGAGGTATTGAGGATTTAACCTGGGGTATTCAGCTTCCAAGCTAACCATCAGCCCCCTTTAAAAAATGAAATCGGTTCTGAGCTGGGGTGGCTCACGCTTGTAATTTGGGATGCTGAGAGTGGAGGATTGTGGTTCGCGGACAGCCTCAGCTACTTAGCAAGACACTTTGCAACTCAGTGAGACCCTGCTTCAAAAATAAAAAGACTGAAAAGTAGGGTTGGGGGTGTAGCTTGGAGGTATAATGTCCCTAGGTTCCATCCCCAGTACCACAAAAAAAAAAAAAAAAAAAAAAAAGAGGTTCTCACTAAGTTGTTGAGGCTAGCCTCAAACTTGGGATTCTCCTATTTCAGCCTCCCAAATACTGGGATTACAGGCATGTTCACCAATTAGGCATTCTTTTTTTGTGGTACTGGGGATGGAACCTAGGGGTATTCTATTTCTGAGCTATACCCTTAGCCCTGTTTTTTATTCTTTATTTTGAAACAGGGTCTCACTGATTTGCAAAGGGCCTCACTAAGTAGCTGAGGCTGGCTGTAACCTATAGTCCTCTGGTCTCAGCCTACCAAATGCTGGGATTGCAGGCATGTGCTACCACACCCAGCTTAATTAGGCATTCTTAATTTGATATTCACAGCCCTCCATGAACTGAAATTTAGCCTGTGTTCCATCTACCATTGGCTGACTGAGCCCTGCTCTGCTCCCCACTCCAGAGCCCAGCCATTCCTCTTCCACCAAACCCTGCCTGGTTTCAGGGGCTGGCTGGGTCATGGTAGCTCCCTCCTTTGGGGGCTGCTCTGTGGACCCCAGTCAGAAGTAATCCTCCCTATTCTCGCCTTTCCTGGGATGAATCTCCACTTTCTCAGGTGTCCCTTCCCTTTCCAGTCATGATAATGTGGTCTAGTTCCTCTCCCTTGGAGAAGAATGCTCACTGGACAGGATGCTTCTCCCACCACCTCTGTGTTCCCAGCACACGCATCCCCTCCACTCTTCTCAGATGCTCCCTTTCTTTTTACTTTTGTGGTTTCAGATTTATAGTGTAAATTTTTTTTTATGATTTCTCCATCCCGATTCTAGGTTTCTAGTGTGTGGTTTAGAAAGCAACTGGAAGATTAAATCTGTAAAAGTCATTTTCACCGCATATGTAAACCTTCATATGATGCAGTCATATGATAGTCTTGAGACTCCCCACCATCCTTCCAGTGCCCGCTTCAGCATGCATATATATCCATATTACTCCTTAACAGTAAACAGAGGGAACTTATCCTGGATACTGTGTCCTGGCGTCCTGTGTCCAAAGACATGTAGGTTGGCAACATAAGGTCAGAATGCATGAAATAATGTTTTAGTAAGCTGCCCCTACCCCGAGAACACTTTGATTTATAGTTATGAATTATAGGCTGGTCCTGCTTATTCAGTAGAGCAGAGGTAGCAAACCTTCTGTAAGGGGCCGGGCAATAAATATGTTCAGCTCAGCCATAGCTACCCTGCGAGAGAGCTTGAAAGTGACCATGGAAATGATGGGTATGACCAGATTTGGGTGCTACCTGCTCTCAAGAATAACAACCTGTGATCTAACAAAATAATCTTTCAGAAAGTAAACTGGAAAAAGATTTGTCGTTAGAAATCAAAGGACTAAAGAGCATATAGACTTTCGGGGTGATGGAAATATGCTGTACCTTGACCAGCGTGAAGGTCACTTGGGTGAATACATTTGTCAAAACTCATCAAATCGCACATTAAAACCCATGCCTTTAACTGAATGCAAATTATACCTCCCTAAAGTTGACAAGAAAGAACTGCTGCTTCCTGCTGGCTTATGGTATACCCATCTTCTCTCTGAAAATGAGAAAAAGCTGAGGAAGCCATATGTCAGAAGATATGAAAACAGCCAGGATCTGTGAGGTCAAGACACTGGAAATAAGGAAAATTAACTGGGGTGAATCCAATACTCTCTACTGATTTTCCTTCTGAGTAATTGGTAGCACAGGCTGCTTTAAAGTTATGGTAATGAGATATTTTGGTATTGGTGTGAGACAGATAAACACACTTTTGGGATAGTGTAAAATCTCAAAACATACCCACAGGCATATTGATGTCAGAAGTAAGGCCGCAGTGCAGTGGGATGAGACACTGATTTTTTTTTTAGTACACGGTGTAGGTCCATTGATAGCCACATGGAAAGAAGGGAATTTCAGCCTTATCTTGTACTGTCTATGAAATTTAATTCCAGATGGATTACAAATCTACAGGCAGAAGCTAAAACAATAAAAAGAAAAAGAAAACATATTCACATCTTTGTGTAGGCGAAGGTTTTTAAACAGGACACTAAAGTACTAGCCATAAAGGAATAAATGGGATAATTTGGAGCACATTGAAATTAAGATCTTCTCTTCATCAAAAGATTCCAATAAGCCAAGTGTGGTGACACATTCCTGTAATCCTTGTACTTGGGAGGCTGATAGATTTGAGGACATTCTCAGCAAGTAGTGAGGCCTTCTGCAGCTCAATAAGACTGTATTTCAAAGCAAAAAATAAAATTAGTGAGATCCTGTTTCCAAATAAAATATAAAATGGGTCTGGAAGTGTAGCATGGAGGTAGAAGGCCACTGGGTTCCATCCCCAGTACCACAAAACAAACAAACAAACAAACAAACAAAAAAAACCCAAATCTCAAAAACCAAAAATAAAAAGGGCTAGGCATGTAGCTCAAAGTATACAAAGAGCTCCTACTTAATAAATAAGAAAAACACAGACAATCCAATAGGAAAATGAGTGAAAGGCTACTTCATTCAATATGATATCCAAATGGCAGGTCAACGTTAATCATCAAGGCAGTACAAATTAAAATTGTAGAGATAGTAGTGCACACCCCCAGAATGGTTAAAATTTTAATACATGATAATACTAAGGGTTGGCAAAGATGTGGAATAAAAGCAGCACCCTCATACTCGATTTTCAAAACTCTTTTTTTTAACAGCTGTGAAGCGGAACATGTATATGCATGCTCTATGGCCCAGCGATTCTGCAACTAAGTATAGACCCCAAAGACATGTATACACAATGTCCCCAAAGACTTACACAAAATGTTCATAGTATTAATTTGTGTGATAGCAAAAAACGAAACACAATCCTCATCAACAAGTGGTTATTTACGGTATATTTACATAACAGAATACTATATAGTGCCCAAACAGAATGAACTATTATAGTTACATAAAAACTTAGATGAATCTCACAGACCAGTGGAAAAAGCCAGATGCAGGTTAGTTTTTACTGTACACTTATATCAAGTTTGAGAGGGACAACTAATATATGACTTAATAAGGTAAGAAACACCCAACGAGTGCTGTGCGCATGCAGGTATTCATCACGCAGGACCTCACTATGATGAAGAATACAGTAAAATAAGTAGGACAAGGTAAGCTAAGGTGTCATGCAGCAGTGTTGAGAGGGGGCTTCAGTTCCAGGCGGAGTGCAGGGGCTCCCGAGGTGCTCTGTGTCCTTATGTGATGCTCTATTTCCTTATCTGAGTGAGCGGCACATGGAGGTGTTCATTGAAACTGGCATTACTTTGCACACTTTTAAAAATGTGCTACACTTGAGTAATAAGAGTCACTTCAAAATGCAGAGGATGGAAGCTGTTGGCATTAAATCCCTTGGATTCTGTAGTTGAGCAATGTGAAATCTGGAAAAGGGAGTCAAGATGGTGAAATCCAAGAAGTTTTTCAGACACTCTAACTTCAGGATTATATAGATCAGTCCTTGCCGCTGAGTACGGCGAGTGCTTAAACACTGGTTTCTGGATGAGGCCCGGGGAGCAGTAAAATGGGCACTTCTGTGACCTTCTCTCTCCTGGGGAGACTCAAGGGTTCTGTGATCTCCGCTGTACCGTAAGAGCTGGTGCTGGCAATGTGCAGAGCACTGGGGTTGCAGGGAGAAGTCAACTGCGCCTTTCCCTCTCTCTTCCTTATCCCTCTGCTTTTTTTATTCTGCTGCAAAAAGTCAGAATTCTAGACACCCACAGTCTAAAAAGACAGAAACACATTTAGTCAAAGGACAGATGCAAATTCGTGTTTTGTGGACTGAGACACATGCTAAGATTCAGCCTGTACCTAGAGCCAGTGGGCAGTGCAGAAGGCTACCCTGAGCAGGCAAGAATTCCATTTATTGGAAGCTGAACAAAAAGATGTTTCAATAACGCAGTTTGGGGAAATCAAACTTCCTTGGTTTCAGCAGCTCAGATCCCTGCGTGTCAGGACACCACTGCCCCCAGGGCTTTATCTGTGCGGCGTTTTGGCTGGGGTCCAGTCACCCCTGGCCGTCTTCTGAGGGCATCATGGTCAAGTCAAACTAAGAAATGCCCTTCACAAGTGACAGTGTTTCCAGATAGGTAATGGAGAGACACAGTGAGTCAAGGAAAGAAAAACAAGGAGGAACGCTTGAACCTACGAAAACAGAAAGATTGCAGTATGCCTGTTGATGGCATAATTAGGTTGACTTCAGATCCTGCTTTAAACCCTTTCTTTTTACTTTGACTAGATAAGTTAAAAACTTGTATACCCCTAAAAAGTGTCATCACGAAGAATTTGTTCTTGGTTCCTAATTAGGGCTGCTTCTCATGGATCAAGTCGCATGAAAATTCTGTTTGTTGATTTAATGGACAATATGCTTAAATAGTATATACCATTGATTGAACTCATTGATTTAACTTTTAGCTATACCCCCATCTCTTTTTAAAAAGTTTTTGTTCTGAACAGGGACTTGCTAAATTGCTGAGGGTCTCAGGAAGTTGCTGAGGCTTGCTTCAAACCTGTGATCCTCCTGTCTTAGCCTCCCAAAATACTGAGATTACAAGCCTGTGCCAACACACCTGGCTAAATGGTATAAATTTTTCCACATCTTTTATGCTAATAAAGCACTCCAAATTGCCATATTTTATTTATTCATTCATTTATTTAATTAATTTATTTTTGGTAGTATTAGATGTTCCAGGCTATACTCCCACCCCACTATTTTATTTTTTAGTTTGAAACAGGGTCTCAATAATAAGTTGCTGGATCTGGCCTTGAACCTACAATTCTTCTGTGTCCGCCTCCCTAGTACTGGGATTACAGGCCTGTGCCACCATGCCTGGCATAATTGTCATACTTTTTGAGAAAATAATACTGAATTATTTGGGTTGTGGAAAAATGAGTAGAACAGCACTCTTAGGAAGGAGAGCCCTAACACCAGGTGTCCTGCCAAGCTCGCCTGCACTGTGTACACCCTGGTGTTGTAGCCCAACAATGCCGGAGTTTGTCCTTGCAGGGACCAGTTATCTCCCAACCAGCCAAAAATAGTCACAAAGTCAGTTGCGTTCAGTGGCATTGCTGCAAAGTGTGTCATGCGGCTTCTTGGAATCGGGAGATTTTCCTGCTAATTTGGGAAGCAGCGGAGGAGACTCTCTGAGGAAGCTGCGATGTTTCCCTGGCTTCTCAGCGATGCTGACATTAAAAAAAAATGTATTTATCACAGGTAAGAAAACAAAAACTACACTAGTGAGCTGGCCACACACCAAGTATTTGTGCACAGATTGATAAGTTAGTACCTTAGCAGCGTCTAGAATGTGCTCAGAATGCAGTGTTCTCGAATCATGTGGCAGTGCAGGTGCAGTGTGAGCGAGCCGCGGCTGCACGCGCCACCTGCACAATCTCCAGGCCTCTCTCCCCTCCCTCCTTCCCCCTCCTCCCTGCCTCCCTTCCTTCTTCCCTCCCTACTGAGCTCAGGATCGAACCCAGGGACATTCCACCTCTGAGCTACTTTCCCAGCACCTTTTTTTTTTTTCATTTTGAAACAGGGTCTCACTAGGTTGCTGAGAGTCTCATTAAATTGCTGAAGCTGGTCTCAAACCTGTGACCCTCCTGTCTCAACCTCCTAAGTACTGGGATTGCAGACATGTGCTACCATGCTTAGCATCTTCACAATATTTCTACTAGGTGCTTGGTAGTATTTTTATTTCCTTGGTAAAGAAGAAGCCTCAGAGAGGTCACGTCATTTGTGGAAGGCACCCAGCTGGTGGAGGGCAGCACTGGTGGCTGAGCCCAAGCCTTTCCTCTCCACCACCACTAGATTCTCTCTGGAGCTGTTTCTCACACGGGGACCTGAGCCTCCTGGAAGGCCTGTGGAAGTTACTGTGGTAGAAGGGGGTGGTCCATGGGTTTCACAATTTAGGAAATACTATTTGCTGCGAGAGGTTGGTGGCTGATTTCTATAAAGGGCAGCTGGTGAGTGTTTGGGACTTCGCAGGCCACACGGTATCTGTTGTGAGGACTCAGCTCTGCCCTTGTCTCAGGAAAGCACCGCAGGCGATATTTAAGTATCTGTGCCTGTCTTTGTCCTAATAAAACTTTATTTATAGAACTAGATGACAGGCCACATCTGCCATGCCTTTCTGCCTCTTGCTTTGGTCTGGCTGCCTTCTGTTCCCAGGCCCAGACCCTTGGGCGCTGTTGACGCCATCACTGCTGGTCTCCTTGGACGCTTTCCACGTTCTCCATTCATCGTTACAGTGTCACGTTCTGCTAGTGCACGGCAGCTGCCTTGTGCTGGGCCCTGGGGATGAGGCGGGGACCAGAACAAAATTCCTGACCTCATGGAACTGACCTTTTGGCTGGAGACTGATGGGTTGATGTCAGGTGGTGAGGGGTAAGAAAAATAGGGCAAGGGTGCGGAGGGGCAGGGGTGCTGTTCCATATGGGGTCCTGGAGGAAGGGCTGTAAGGAGGGTGTGGGAGCAGAGTCCCATGTGCAGGGAGGGAGTAGAGCACATGGCCCTCTGGGTGAAGAGCATTCCAGGCAAGAGAACAGCAAGTGCCAAGGTCCTGAGGTAGGAGTGTGCTTGGCATGTTGGAGGAACAGACCAGAGTTTGGAGTGACTGGAGTCAGTCAAGGGAAGAGTGTTGGGGGAGAGGACGATAGATCAGGGCAAGGCTCATGCACCTGTGTGGCCTTGTAGGTCACTGTAGGCTTTATAGTGGGCAGCTGCTGTGGGTTTTTACGCAATGGTGTCAAGGTCTGGCACCCTACCAAAGACCCTTTTGGATGCTAGATGGACAGTATCTGAGAGATGGTAGGTGGATGCCAGGAGCCTCCTGGGTGAGATGCTGGCGGGGAAGCCCAGAGCCGTGGATTTCCTGGGACCCCGCTGCGGGATGTGGGAGGAAAGAGAGGTGAAGGCTGACTCAAGGGTTTTTCCGGGGGAATGAAGGACAGAGTTGCTCTCTGCTGAGGTGGGAGATGGTGGTGGCCAGGGGCTGGCTGGGATTGCCCAAGGAGTGTGAAAGATGCTGGCCCCCGTGGCCCCTGGTTCCATGCTGACATCACACCTCAAGGCTCTTTCTTAGCTGAAACTGCTAGTAGCTTCCTTCCTGGTCAATTCTGGAGCTTCCAGGGAATCCTGGGGCCCAGTGCCAGCCCTGTCACTCCACTGTGCAGCGGCCGGTGTGATGTTCGGCCTGCAGGAGAGCGTGCGGGGTCTCTTTCCTCCGTGCCCCGCCTCCTCCTCGTGTCTTCATGGTGCTTTCCACTCCGATTCCACCCCTTTACCCAACGTACACAGTATGTAGCCGCTGTGCTAGAGACTTGGAAAGATTCTGAAGTGATGCCAATCACTGTAGGCCAAACACTGACCTCTTTCTATAAAATCCCGTCAAGATGATGGCGAGGTGTTGAGACATGACCCTGCTCTGGTCCTTGTCTGGTGGTTGCTGTGATGTGTGGGGTGGGATGCTGGTACTGGGGAGAGGCAGCAAGGGGAGATGAGTCGAGTTTTAGTTGTAGATAGAAGAGTACTGGATTGAAGAAAGGATGAGGCCAGCTAACACTGGCCCTGCCCAGTGTGGGCAGGTTCCCAGCATGCTGCAGACGTCTTAGGGGTGCCTGTGACCCAAGGATGAATCCTGACCCAAGACAGGAGAGGGACTCCCAGGGGACAGCTTCAGCAGAGGCCCCAGGGCATTGCTGGGCCCACCCCCATCAGCCTGGGACTTAGAAAGGGCTGATAGCTTTCACTTGTACATGCCAAGTCAGATTGACTGATAATGCCTGCCTCCAGGTCAGGTCTCTGAAGAAAGAGGTGATTAATTAATCATGTCTACCAGGGAGTGCTTGGGGCCTGAGGTTTGCCATTCTTGTCTAGGAGGGCGTTTCTAATTTCTAATTGTCTGTGAGCTCCCCTCCTGAGTTCAGAAGTGCTTGGCACTCTCTCTACATCCCTGGGAAATGATGCTTTGTGAACCACACACCCACCACATTAGATCTGGCTTGAAATTAGCCAACTACAAACTAATCATATCTAGTAGTTTTTTTTTTTTAAATGGGGTAAAGCAAAAAAAAAAAAAAAATCACAGGTTTTCTTATGCTTTAGAGGTGACCCCTAACATTGTTGCCTCTGTGTTCAACATTCTGGAGTAAATCACACAGAAGCATAAAAAACAAGACATCAGAGATAGAGTTAGAGAGAGGAGAGAGAAAGAGAGAGAGAGAGAGAGAGAGAGAGAGAGAGAGAGAAAGAATGAGAATATATCCAAAGTAGCAGGAGATTTCCTCATCAAAGGAAATGATGTTTGTGAAAGTATTTTGAGCATTGTAAAGTGCTCTATAAATGTAAGGACTTATTACTGTGCATTGCTTGAGGAAAGCCAGCTCAGCCATAATGCTAACAATTACAGAACAGACTTGACTCATTACCCTTGTTCCTTCCTACAATTACGTTCCTTCTCTTGGAACATGCAGAGGAACTCTGGGATGGGCTTTGCCTGAATCACTGGGTGAGTCCGTGCTGGAGAGGGCAGGCTGAAGACAGGGAAGTGTGGCCAGCAGGGTAAACAGCCACTGATTTGGTAGCCAGGTTATCCAGTGGGGTCCTTTCGGGGAAGAGCTGGCTGCTGCATCTGTGCTTGCTGCTGATGAATTGGCTTCACACATGGGAAGGTCAGCTCATAACTCAGTGAGACTCTGCCTGTTGGGCAGCCTGCTGTTTGTGGCACATTTTCCTCCCAAAAGGGAGGTCTCTCTGAGAGACCACGCCGAGATCAGGGAGAGCCTGGTGGATGCTGCAGCAGAGCTAGCATCTTTCCGTCCCAGGCAGTAAATGTCCAGCACCCAGCTGATGAGCGGTGGCCCAGGAGCGTCGCAGGCTGGGGAGCAACACTGGCTGCCTCTGGCTGGGCTTGGGGGCAGGTGTACCACTGCCTCCTGAGCGCCTCCTCGCCCTGTCTGTTCCAGTGTGCAGACTCCAAAAGCTCCGCAGCTTTGCTTTTTGTGTGCTTTTGCTTCTTCTGATTTCCTCCAAAGGTGTGGATCCAAAACCTCCCCATCTTCCTTTGCAAATAGGTGAAGCATTATAATTTTCCCTGAGGGTGTTTGATAAAAGCGGGCTTTGAAATACTCATTGTTAGTAAGTGTTCAAAGATATAAAGAACATTCAAGAGGAGGGCTTGCATTATGAGTCTCAGTATCTCTAGATACTTTATTGACAAAGGAACTGGATGGATTGTCTCAAACTGCACTTGAAGTTAATCTCTTTGCTTTTATGGGGCCCCTGTTGCTCTGAGGACATGGACATCAGCAGAGGGACAGGGTGGGGTTTGCCGCCTGGCTTCCCCCGTGCTTGGAAGGCTTCTGTGGAGTGGAGTTTGGGGCAGCTCTTCTGCTATAGCAATCTGGATCCAACCAGTGACTTCAGCAGGGGGTTTCAACATGAAGAATCATTAAGCCATAATAGAAGAGTAGTTATAGGACCAAAGAAAAATCTCTACGTTCCCTCCAGGCTGAAAGTACCCAAGGAAGGACACAGTTGAAGGGGGTTCAGGTATGCTGGAAAAGCTGCAGTTGCATGCTTGGATGGCAGAGGAGTTTGCTGGTCTGTCTGTGGTCATGGGGCAGATGGGAAGCGACCAGGGTTGGGTTGGGGTGGACCGGTGTACCTGATCCTGGTGTGTGGGCGTGTTGGGGGCAGGTCACTGGTGCAGGCAGGAGGCAGAGAGATGAGTGAGCAGTGAGAATCAGGGTGGGCCTGGAGTGTATTGTCATGGCTGTGGCAGGGCATCTTGAGAGGGCTGCGGGAAGTGACTGTGGTGCTGAGCAGGGGCTGCAAAGTGGCCGGGAGACAGCATGTTCTGGATGGGGGGCTCATGTCCTCCCACCTTCTCCCCACCAGCCCCTTCCTCACTCGGCATTCTCTCCAGACTGCATATTCTGCTGAGAAGGCTCAGTTAGAATCGTGATCATTGTAAAGGAGAAAAGCTTGCACACACTCCTCCATTCTGGCAGAGTGTACACCGAGGGAGCATCTCACCGGTTGCATACTTGGGTGGCCCTTTCTTGTGGCACCCAGGGCCCCAGGGCATCTGGAGGATGTAGGCTGCCCCTCACAGCTTGGCCTCGGGCAGCTGGATCAGCTAAGGACAGGGGCCTGAGGGGAGGTCATGATCCTTTCTGTGCTGACGGCTCGAGGTGACGGCAGCTGAGCTGGAGCAGGCCTGGGCTCTTGTCTGAGGTGCGTGTGACTTTAGGACTCTAACTTGCCCCGTTGCAGTTTGGGCAGTGAGAGCTCTGATAGCTCACTGCCGCCTCATCTGAACAGCCCTGTTGTCTTCCCTGCAGTGCTGTGGGGTGAGGAGAATCCTCTGTGTGCTTCACTAAAGTTCTCCAAGTGTGGTCTTTGGACCAGTAGCTTCCGTATCACCTGGGCACTTGTTAGAAGCTCTAATTTTTGACCCCTCTCCTTCTCATTCCTCCCAATTTATTAATCCAGAAGCTCTGGGAGTGGGGTGGGGGGGGGAACTGTGGCAAGTGAAGTCCTCCAGTAACTTAGAGGCTTAAGTTTGAGAATGGCCGTTCTATTCAGTCTCCAGTCTGGATAGACTTTTTTTTATTTTTTTTACCTCCTCTGCTTTCTCTTACTGTCCATCCTTTATGCGGGAATTCTGAATCAGACCCACATTCCTGGCTAAGTTTTTTTTTTTAAATAAATGTTTATTGGTGCATTGTAGTCATAGATTATTGTGCACGCTAATCTTGTGAACTCGCTGCTGCTGCTGGCTATATGGAGCCACTTCCACACCCTCGGCTGTGAGGCTGGCGTATTTCTTTTCTGGTTTTGAGCTCCTTTCTGAGTCCCTGGAAGGCATGATGAGCTTGGCCATTGGGAGTCTTAGATGTTCTTTGTGCTGAAAGAACTGCTGAATTACACCTGAATGATCCGCAGCTGCTCACTTCAGCTCCTTGTTTACCTTTCCTCTCTGGAGCCTGGTGCTGTGAGGGAAGATGGCGCCGGTGCGGCTCTGCCGCCGCATTGCGGGCTGGTTTCTTTTCTGGTCTCTGGTTGTTCTTCTAGACTTCTTTTTCTCGTCCCTTGTGTTTACATTTTTTATTTCTCTGCTGATAGTGTTTTCTGGCTATGAAAAGTGCTGATTTTGTGGCAATAGAGATCCAGTGTTAGCAGGACTCGTAAACGCTGCTTTTCTCGGTCGCCATCCTCCCAGAAGTTGTCCTGGCTAAGGTTAACTGTCACTTCTTTTGGGAGGACCTGACTGGCCCCCACTCCTCTAACAGGTATGTTAACAGGTAGTCTTGTGCTTTCTCTGACTCCCACCTGTGGGTCCCCCTCACCAATGCCACTCAGGGCTTGTTCGAAATGCAAAATCCTGCCTTGCCCCTCTGGTGTAATCAGAATCTCCATTTTCCTATAGAATCTGTAGGAAATTCCTGTTTAAAAGTTAGGCACCAGTCAAACAACTGTGATTATATGAAAATAAAATCAGTTTTCCACTGTTAGAGTTTTAATAATACTTATTTATTGGGAGGGAGAACCTGGGTGTGGTGGCACATCCTTGTATTCCCAGTATTTGGGAGATTGAGGCAGGAGGATCACAGGTTCAAAGCCTCGGCAACACAGCAACTTAGTGAGACCCTATTTCAAATAAAAAATAAAATAGGGCTGGGAATGTAGCTTGGAGGTAGATTGCCCCTGGGTTTAATCTCCATTACCACTCATACCAACAAAATAAACCAAACAGACAACAAAAAAGCAAAACAAAAATAAAATGGGAGATAGGGCAAAGCCCAGAAAAGCAAAGGCAGCCAAGTTCAGGAGTGGCAGCATGTTCCCTTGACCCCAATGTGAGGGTCTAGGGTCCTGGTCCACAGGTGTCATCACCAGTGTACCAGGCCACCTTTGTCCTAGGAGGAGCCATCCTCAGATGACAGACACTATACTTTAAACAATGGTTATCACTGTGTCTCTCACAGAGCAGGTGTGAGAGGCAAAAAGATGCAAAAGAGGTATTTCAAGAATTCTCTCCCACTCTAAGTGTAACATCTCCTTTCTGGAAGCTGGAGGCCCTACTGTGTCAACGAGGCAGGTCAAGGCTGTTTTCAGCTGGGCTTTTCATGGCTGCCCAGTCTTGGTGCAGTGACCAGAATGTCCCAGCCTGGAACTTCTGCAGTTGGCTTTCCTGAGTGACAGTGAAGCTGAACTGGGGGTAAGGGAGGAACTTCTGCATGTAGCTTCATTGCTAACACCGCTTTGTACCAGGAAACCTATTTTCTGACCTACTGTGAAAACTCTAATTGATAATCTGATTTAGGTTTTACTAGGAGCGCGTGAATGAGAGGGGGTGTGAGGGAGAAGGAATTGTCCCAGCTGCCCTTCTGGCTCCGAGATAAGGGGCTAATTTAATTAATCCGGTGGAGTGCTCTGGCAGCTGACAGAGGCTTTTCTGAAGCTTTCCAGAGGCCACCTTTAGCCCAGCATCCCTGGCCCCACGCCCCTTTCAGTAGGTGTGCCTGAAGCCGCCCCCACCTTGGGAGCTGCAGTGGGTCTCTAGGGCCTACTTTGGGCTTATGGATACACATGCTAGTTGCCTAGTAAAAACAGCTGTGACCTTGGAGTCATAAACTCAAGGTCTTAGACCTGCTTGACATTTCTCAGTTCTCTCCCCACAACCCAGCCTTGGTAGAGGGTTTCACTTGCTGGTAAGGGTCAGAGAAAGCTCCTTGGGGACGTGTTGACATATTTTTATGTGGATGCTGCCACCCCATCACTGTCTCAGCCTCCAGGGGAGCACAGACGCGGGTGCTCCTGTGTTTCCTGCCGTGGTGGCTCTGCGTGGTAGGCACAGCAGACCTAAATGGTGACTGCCTCCAGCCATCCAGGCATTCCCTTTGCTGAGGGTGCATGAGGATGTGTGGGGACCAGCGCGGGCTGGTGCCTGTGATGGTGCAGATGGGTATTGCACTGGGAAAACAGCCTGAGTGCTGTGGCAGCCTTATAGACTACAGGACGAGTCCATGCACCAGATACGTCAGGAGCTGCAGCATCTGCTCAGCTGGAGCATTTCTCCCCAACATCTGGGCATGATTACTCTCTGCCTAAACCCCAACCACGTGGCGGCTGTAAGGAGCTGTCACATTCAGTGAATGAAGGCAACGGGCCAGCTGTGGTACCAGTGCATGCTCTGCCGTGGAGATGGCAGGTATGGACTGCTTTCCAGAAACACCCAGGTCTCTTGGCCTTGGGTGCTGATCTAGAATAGAGCCAAGTACAGGCTGTTGCATATGTGCCACCCTCTGTGACTGAAGTCATTTGAACCATTCTGGAGCCTGAAGAATATTCCGATTTTGGCTTTTGAAAAGCCAACATTATAGCACGTGTTTTTTGTATGAAGTATTTCCCTATCTTAGTAAGATGATCACTGAGGATGGATATGACTCTCAGAGAATAATCAACAAATTCAAAATTTCACAATGGATTCTCACTAAGAGAACATATTGTGTTCAAAATTTGCATCGATTCTAAAAACTTAAATCCTCAGCAATCTTAGATTGAAAGTTATTTTTGTATCAAAGGTCAGAGTCTCCAGACTCTCAAATGAGCTAACTCAGAACATTCCTAGACTCATGGGCTGACAAGTTGTGCTCTCAGCTACAAAAGCACACATCATACTCAGTGAATGCGACCCTTTAAAGCTGCAGGCCTGGTGAAGGTGCTAGGCCTGCGCGTGGCTGCTGTATAACACAGGTAATCCCACAAGAGATGTCAGCTTTTTCTTCCCAAACATGTATCAGAGATGAATTAAAGATGACCATATGTGTGGGGTTATTTCAGGGAACACTCACTTGGGACCTACACATTACAAATGCCAAGGGTTTCACTTTTGCTGTCCTGTAGGTGTGGCTCTTTGGAATGGCCATCTTTCAGCACTCTGGAGCTCCGGGAGAGATCTTTCCCAAAGATGTGTGTGTTCTGCTCACGGGCAAGGGCAGTGCTAGGCTTCCTTCTTCCGTGTCCTCTTCCAATTAAAATGTGCAAGCTGTAATTTAGAAATACATTCTGGGGGAAAGCCCACCAAGTGCTGTGTGTTTGTATGTTACCATCAATACAAACTACATTATGATGTGAGACTACAATGCATCAATAAAAGTAAATAAAAATAAATCAGAGAAAAGAAATACATTATACCTGTAGAGTTCTAAACTGGATTTAAAAAGTTGTGGCAGTGAGTACAGGGGCCAGTCATTTTGCAGGGGTACTGAGTATCGAGCCCAGAGGTATTCTATCTCTGATCTATGCCCCCAGTCCTTTTTATTTTGAAACAGGGTCTCACTAAGTTGCTGAGGCTGTCCTTGAACCTGCAATCCCCTGGTCTCCACCTCCAAGTATTGGGATTAGGCAGCACCGCCACGCCTAGCCAGGGGCCAGCCTTTACTAACAGCCCTCACTGGCCCTGTACCTCATGATTCCAGGAGGGGGAGGCTTCATTGCCAAAGAGGCATGTCATGATGGGGCTGTTAGCTGTGTAGATACAAACATGGAAGGAGAGGGGAGGCCCCAGAGGCTGACACAGGCCCTGGGGCTCTGAGGATGTTATTAAGGTGGCACGGACCTCAGGGCGTCCCTGGAGAGTAGAGGTGCTCTGTGGAGGGATTTCTGCCGCTCACTAAACCAGGGCTGTCTGCTCATGGCATTAATGATTACTAAAGAATGGAGTAGAAGACACTGCTGACTTTGCGGTGCTGGTTTAAAACTTGTCTGGTTATTTAGAAGGTGTTAGGCAGAGTGTATAAAACATTAGTGTTCAGCCGGGCGTGGTGGCGCACGCTTGTAATCCCCGCGCTTGGGAGGCAGAGACAGGAGGATCGCGCAGGTTTGAAGCCAGCCGCGCGCGCTGGCTTAGGAGACCCTGTTTCCAAATAAAAATGTAAAAATAGGTCTGGGAGTGTAGCCCGGAGATAGAAGGGCTTCCAGGAACCCCAGTACCACCAAAAAAAAAAAAAAAAAAAAAAAAAAAAACATTAGTGTTCAGTACAACTGAGAATAAATGAAGAGACTGCACATTCAGTCATATAGTATCTGAGGACAAAGGGCCGTTGAGACCCCTGAGCCAGGGTCCAGACTTGTAGCACATGCGAGCCGGGTGGGCCCGTGGCTCCAGGGATTTGGGGGGCATGTACTCTGAAGGAAGGTGGGTGCTGCTCAGCTCGGTTGCCCTGGGCCCAGCAGGAAGGCCAGTATTTGCAGATCTTCCCATTCTTTAAGAAAAGCTTGGAACCTGGATTTTATCTCTCTCTCTCCCTCCCTTCCTCTTTTCCTGGATAGAACCCAGGGGCATTCTATCTCCAAGATACACCCCTAGGCCTTTTTATTTCTTGTTTTGAAGCAGGGTCTTGCTAGGTTGCTGAGCGTCTTGCTATTTAATAACTTGTGATTCTCCTGTCTCAGTGTCCCAAGAACTGGGTTTACAGGTGTGTGTGTAAGCACACCCTGTTGGAACTTGGATTTTTATGTATAGTCTCTTTACTTTTAGGTATTGGCAACTAATCAAAGCTCTGTGCAGGCCAAGCGCGTGTCAGGGAGCTGCCAGTTTGCACCCCGAGGCCCGCCAGCCTCAGCGTCTTACAGCTGGGTCGACGGACGAGCTGGCACAGTTCTGCTTCTGTCTTCTTTGCTCTGAGGCTGGTTTTCTCTTTTCCCTCCAGGGCTGTTTTCTGGGGATGCTCTGAATGACTCGTGTGTTCAGGGTTTTCCTGGCTGGCGGGCAGCTCACCCTCTAGAATTCTTGAAAGCATTTCCTAGAAGTCCACGGTGGCAGCCAGCTGGACTCCCTGAGGTGTGGCTTGTGCTCCTGGATCTTTGGGTCACGGGTGCCAGGGGGAGCTGGCGTCTTGGCCCATTTGTGTTTTGGCTTGGGATGTCAATGCTGGGGTGCTGGGCTAATACCCACAGATGGCCCACGAGATGTACACGCTCAGCATGGTGTCCCCCAGGCACGCATGAGCTGGAGTAGGAGGGAAGGCCTGGGACTGGGGAAAGAGGGGCAGTTTCTACAGGGCTGGGGCCTTTGAGACTCTGCTGTTGGTTGTCTGTCCTCTCTCCCCTAGGGAAGCTGAAGTAGTTTCTCTGGTCTCTCTTGGAGCAAGAGCTCCAAGTTCCTGTGTCAGATCACCTGGGGGTGGCTGGAAGTGTGCAATTAAGTACCCTGGGCTCCACCTGCATAGACCACAGAATCGAGATGTTGGGGTGTGCCTAGGAGTATGCATTTTAAGTGCACCCCCAGAGGTTATTGTGCACACTGAAGTTTGAGAACCGTTGATAAAGGATGGCAGAGGTCCTGGGCGGTAGGGTCTGTGATTCCAAGTCCTGTTCTACAGGCCCTGCCATGCAAGAATGCAAGCGGATCAGAGGGGCCCACCATTAACTGGTCTGCTCTGGCTCACAGCCCAGAACTCAACAGGCAGCGCTGAGTGGTGGCCCATGACCAATGCCATGGGTGTGTGCCCAGAGCAGTTGCCCAGGGCCCCACACTCAGAAAGGAACCTGCACTTGAGATTTATGCTCTGTGGCCACAGTTTTAAAATTCTTCATTTTATTTTTGAAGTTGTGTCTTTTAAGCCATTGAAGGCTGATTGGACAGCGGAGCAGGTATCAGGGCCTGGCCCCTCTGCTTACATGCCTCTGCCTTTCCACCTCTGCAATGACCGGTCTGCTGCCCACACCCACCATGATGTCTGCCTGGCAGGGGTCTGGGTCTGGGTGCAGGCACAGAGGGGGCAGGGACACACATCATGTGTGCTAAGTGGTGGGGCTGCAGGATGGTGTGTTTGACATATGCTCCCTGAGGACTCCTGTGCCCATGGACTGTGTCATAAATAGCAGACTACAAAGCTCTGTAGGACCAGTGGAAAGAGATGTCCTTTCTGCCTTTTGCTTATGGGGCCTTATGTTTTCAGTCGACATTAAAGATAATGTGGTTGGAGGGACCCTGCACATAACTCTTCTTCTGCTGGATCTGTCTGGTGGCTCACATCCCTGACATAATATAAATCTTAGATATTCTCTCTCTTCCCTGAAGCAGGTCTTCATTTTGATAATATGCAAGGTCTTTCTTATGTTTTCAAGTTTATTTCCGATGTATACTTTAGTTTGTTTCAGTCAATGAACGTGAATAATGGATTTTTTGAAAAAGAAAGCAATACAATATTAAAAGTTTCCAGTAAACTGGGCACAATGGTGCACACCTATAATCCTGGTACTTTGGAGTCTGAGACAGGAAGATTGTAGGTTTGCTGTCAGCCTCAGGAACTTAGTGAGGCCCTCAGCAACTTAGTGAGACCCTGTTTCAAAACAAAAACTAATAGGGCTGGGGGTATAACTCAGAGGTAGAATACCCCTGTGGGTTCAGTCCCTAGTACCACACATACAAGAAAAGTTTCCAGTAAATTTTATATAAGACTTTTGCAGATTCAAGTGGGGGGAGTCAGCAAGTGCTACTGAATTCACATGGTTTCTAGGGTCTGGAGTGTTCAGTGTTGAGCAGCTGGGTATGTAGTGTAGCTATCAATGGTTGGCACTGTCTTCCCTTGTGGGGCAAAACAGGCAGGTGCACTTGGGATGCTCGTGTGCTCAGCGAACATGTGTAGAACAGGATGCGAGGGTTGGGGTGTGCATGTCTTAGCAAAGATTTTTTGTTTTGGTACAGGGGATTGAACCCAGGAATATTCTACTTCTGAGGTATACCTTCAGCCCTATTTTATTTTAATTTAAAATAGGGTCTTGCTAAGTTGCTGAGGGTATTACTAAATTTCTGAGACTGGTCTTAAACCTGCAATCCTCCTGTGTCAGCCTCCTAAGTACTAGGATTACAGGTCTGTGCCATCAGGCCCCATCAAAGCTTTGTATGGTTTGAAGGGACGAGCAGCTGCCCACACTGGGCCTACTTGTTTTCAGTTGGAAATCGTTCGTGTGTGTTTCACATCACCTCCTAGCAGCCTTTGTCAGTCAGCTAGGCTTGACTTGAAACACTCTTCCCTTGCCTCTTGGGATGGCCTTCTTTGGTCAGTCGGCTTCTCCTAGCTGCTCTTATTCTCTCACCCAGTCTCTACATGCTTGAATTGCTGGGGACTTGCTCGTCAGCCTTTGTTTCTTCCCCAGTCTGTATTCTGTTGCCCAGCAGCTCAGGACATGACTCAAGCATGTTGTTTGGGTTCAGTTGCTGCTAATTGGGGTGATCTTGGGTAAGTTGTTGGTCAACTGATAGCTTCCAGAAACATCCCAAGTCCCTTCACCTTGGGTGCTGCCTGGTAAGCTGCCCTGTGGAGTTTGTGCTTCAGCTTTTCACCAATTAAGGATGAGAATAAGAATAGTACCCTTCTCATACACTGGTGTGATGGTTAAATAATTCTTGCCAATTTGTGTAAATACATAGTAAATGTTTCTAGCTATCATAAGTTAGATGTTTAAATGTTTGGACATCTGCTTCTGGTCATAGTGATCTAGCTTGTAGAGGACCAATCCTCCTGCCCAGGACAATAGAAAAGCTAGCTAAAGGACCAAAAATATGTTTGAAGCCTCAGATAGCTACCGAGGCAGCCAAGACTGAAAAGGCCAAGATCCTGGGGAGAAAGGAGACACAGCAAGGTTCTTTGCATGGGGTCTGATACTCTCAGTTGCCTTCCACCTTCTGGCATTTAATGGCTAACCAGTGTCAGGTGCAGAGACCAGGAAAGTGCCAGCAAGAAGGTTAATTAAACAGAGCTAAGAGTGGTTTCATAGCACTGGGGAGGAAAGAGTGGACCTCAGGGTAAGAAACATTCCAGGTCGTCTCCCATTCTGTAGGCTTCCTCTTTAGGTTCTAGATGGTTTTCTTTGATATGCAGAAACTTTTTAGTTTAATGCCATCCCACTTATTAATTCTTGTTTTAATTTCCTGAGCTTTGGGGGTCTTATTGAGGAAGTTTCTACCTGTGCCTATGTGTTAAGTGAGATTAGGCAGTCACAGAAAGTGAAGGGTTGTATGTTTTCTCTAATATGTGCAAGCTAGGGAAATGCCAGTAGGAGGCACAGCATGGACGAGACTCAAAACTTTATCCTAAGTGAAAGAGGCCAGTCATGAAACACTACGTATTGCCTGATTCTACTTATATGAAATGTTCTAGAATAAGCAATTGTACAGAGACTGAAAGTTGCATGTGTGTGCTCAGGAATGTGGGTGCCTGCTAATGGGCACAGTGTTTCATTTCCAGGTAGTGAAATTGATTATGGCAGTGGATGTACAATTCTGCATTTACAACAAGCTAGAGAATTATATGCTTAAAGTGAGCAAATCAGTTCTTATTTTTGTCTGTGTGTGTGTGTCTGGGGATGGAACTCAGGGACATTTGACCTCTGAGCTAAACCCCCTACCCTGTTTTTTTATTCTTTTTTTTTGTGTGTGTGTGTGGTACTGGGGTTCCTGGAAGCCCTTCTACCTCCGGGCTATACTTCCAGACCTATTTTATACTTTTTTAATTTTTGGAAACAGGGTCTCTTAAGCCAGCTCAGCTGGCTTCGAACCTGTGTGATCCTCCTGTCTCCGTCTTCCAAGTGCGGGCATTATAAGTGTGTGCCACCACACCTGGCTTGTTTTTTTATTCTTTATGTTTGAAACATTAAGTAGCTGGGGCTGTCCGCGAACTGCAATTCTCTGGTCTCTGCCTCCCGAAAGCTGAGATTACAAGCGTGTGCCACCATGCCCAGCTCCAAATCAGATCTTAATAAAGCTGTTGCTTCTCCAAATGGAGGCAAAAATAAAGATGCTTCCAGAAAACAGAAACTAAAGACTTTTGTTTTCAGCAGACCCTAAAGAAATACTAAAAAGAATTCTTTAGGTAAAAGGAGATTTTCATAGGCAGAAGCACTTAAGTGCAAGAAGGAAAGAAGTACAATCAGCAAGTAAGTATGTGGATAAACTAGGCATGGTGGGGCATGCGTGTAATCCCAGTACTTGGGAGGCTGAGATAGGAGGATCACAGAATTGAGGCCAATCTCAGCAATGTAATAACATAGGGAAATGCTATTTCAAAATAAAAAATAAAATAGGGCTGGAGATATAGCTTCCAGAGGTAGAATACTGCTGGGTTCAACCCCCAGTACCAAAAATAAATAAATAAATAAATAAATAAATAAATAAATAAATAAATGTAAATGAATATGTGTTGGTTTAAACAATACCATTTCATGGGCTTTATAATACATTTCTTAATATCTCAAAAGGTATGGGGCATATTAGCTTAGTACCCTGAAATTGTCTGAGACACCATCACACTCATTTTCTACTTATTTGACTTTTTGTGGTGTTAGGAATCAAATCCAAGATCCAGCACATGATAGGCAAACACTCTATCACAGAACTACATTCCTAGTCCTATACTAAGTTATAATAGGCTCTGCTGGGTCCGGAGAACTTACTAAAAGAATGAATAAGAGAATGTGTAACTAGGAAGAAGTAGAATAACAAAAGTAGAATAATCATCTGGGCGTGGTGATGCACACTTATAATTCCAGCATTTGGGAGGCTGAGGCAGGAGGATCATGGTTCGCAGACAGCCTGAGCTATGCAGTGAGGCCCTTTGCAACTCAGTGAGACCCTGTTTCAAAAATAAAGAACAAAAAATAGGGCTGGAGTTGTAGCTTGGAGGTAGAATGCCCCTGGGTTCCACCCCAGTACCGCAAATAAACAAACAAATAAGTAGATAAAGCATGCAGATCAGATATTAAACATGTAGAATTGAACCCAAACATCAGCAATCATTTTAGATTAGCAGACATTTACCACATACTTTTATTAAAAAGCCATCCGACTGGATTTTAAAAACTGTATTCTACTAACAAGAGACATATGTTAAATATATGGCCACTAATGTAAGTAAAAAATAGAAAATAATCCATGTAACACTAAATGAAAGAAAGTGGTATGGTGATATTAGTAGCAGATGATGTAATCTTTTGGGCAAGAAACATTACTAGATGTAAGGAGGAAATTTTATAGTGTGGAAAGAGCCAGTGCAGTAGGAAATATTTGCAACTAATAAATGGCCAAAATAAATAAATAAATAAAATGTTGACAGAGCTAAAAAGAAAAATAGAAAACAATTCACCGTCATAGTGAGAGATTAGTGTGCCTCGGCAGGAACAAGCAGATAAGAGCATTAAGCGTAGAAGAGCATCATCTTTAACAAATGCTGCACACGTTGGAGATGTATCCTTTTCATTTATTGGGCCATAAAATAAGCTTCAGGAAATCTCAGTGAACTGAAATCATGCAGAATCTATTTTTTGACCACAGTGACATTAAAATAGAAATCAACAATAAAAAGTGAATGAATTCCTAGATATTTGGAAATGATGCAATATACTTTAAATAACCCTTAAGTCAAAGAAGGAATCCCAGTGGAATTTAGAAAATATTTTGAATTGAAGATAATAAAAATGATAATATCATATCTTGTAGGCTGTATTAAAAAAAATCTATGTAGAAGAAAATTGTAAGCCAAATGTGGTGACACACGCTTGTAATCCCAGCATTCGGGAGGCTGAGGTCAGAGGATCACGGTTTGTGGACAGCCTCAGCTACTTAGTGAGGCCCTTTGCAACTCAGTGAGACCTGGTTTCAGAATGAAGAATAAAAAAATAGAACAGGGGGTGTAGCTTGGAGGTTGAATGCCCCTGGGTTTTATCCCCAAACCAGCAAAAAAAAAAAAAAAAAAAAAAAAAAAAAATTGTAGTTTAAAATGCACATACAGGCCTCCCTCAGTATAGTGGGGGATTGGATTCAGGGCCTCCTTTCTTCTTTGTGGATACCAAATTCATGGATGCTCAAATCTCTTCTATAAAATGGCATAGAGTTTGCATATAACCAATGCATATCCTCTTGCATAATTAAGTTATCTCTAGATGAATTACAATATCTTATGTAATATAAATGCTATGTAAATAGTTGTTATACTGCAATGTTTGCATACTAATGACAAAAGATCTGTACATGTTTAGTACCTACACAATTTTTTTCTAAATATTTTTAATTCCTTGTTCGTTGGATCTGTGGATATAGAAACAGCAGATTTGAAGGGCTGACTATAATTGAAAAGAAGACTGAAAATCTTGAGATTTTAGTTTAGAAGAAAGTAAACACAAAGAATGTAGAAGGAAACAACAAAGAAGAAATGAATGAGATAGAAGACAAACTTACAAAAGAGGAAAAGCAATATTATTAAAAGTTTCTTGAAAATCAGTGAAGGGCTTCTTCTAAGCTGTGTGAGAAAACAAAACAAAACAAAAACAAAACAAAACAAAAAAACAACCAAGAAAGCATAAATTAACAAGATCAGAAATGGACAAGGGGCTCCTACTATAGATCCTGTAGACATGAGAAGTTAGCTGTATCTGCAGGCTCACCAACCCTCTTGTGGTATTTCAGCCACCACATTTTTTATTCATACCCCAACCCCAAACATCTTCACTTATTTTATTTATTTATTTATTTATTTATTTATTTATTTATTTATTTATTTATTTGTGGTATTGGGGATGGAAGCCAGAGGCATTGCGCCTCTGAGCTACACCCCAGTCCTATTTTTTAGTCTTTTTATTTTTTTGGAATGAGGTCTCACTGATTCATGAAGGGTCTCGCTAAGTAGCTGAGGCTGTCTGGGAACCGCAATCCCCCCGGTCTCCACCTCCCAAATGCTGGGATTACAAGTGTGCGCCACCACGTCCGGCTATCTCCATTTGTTTTAGAACAAAAATTCCAGTGTTATCCCATTTCCTTGGCTCCAAATACCCCTGTATCCAGTGTTTCCATGTTGGTAAATGCTACCAACCTTTATTAATTTGCTCTAGCAAAAAATTAAAGATTGTGCCTCTTTCTGTTGGATACCTCCACATCTCATTAATCGCCCAGGCCTGACGTTTCCTCTCATGCTCCCCTCTCCCCTGCACTATTGCTCTCCCTTCCCTTTTTTCCATTCCCACTGCTTCCACCATTTCCCTGCCACCCTCAGATTGCTTTTGATTTGGGCAATGATGTCTTTTTTTTATCACTCTATTTCCATCTGCACTCTGCAAAACTGGTCCTACATGCATCTGCTTACAACTACTGCATGTCATGGGCAAGTCTAAGCTCTGCTGTGGCCAGGAGCCTCCTCTCCAGAGCCCTTGGCTTGCATTCTTTCAGCGCCTCCACAGCTCCTCAGACTCCTTCTGTGGCAGGCCTTTTGCATCGTCATGCTTTGGTCTCTATATAAAAATAAGAAGAGTTACTCACTCACTGTGTCCCTCAGTTTTCTGAACTTCCACCAGCTGCTGGGTAACCGCCCCTGCCCAGAGCTGGGAGTGCTCCCAGTGACCTGGTCTGTCTTTCTCACACACATAGCATAGCACAGACCACAGGAAAGGACTATGATCTGAATGAGGGAATAAATGAAAGTTAACGAACAACAATAATCCTGAAAAAGTGCTGATGCTATTTTTTCTAACTTGAATAAAGTGATGCAGAAAATGGAAAAAGGTACCTGTAGACATAAATATATGTTAACGTTTTCAAGTGAAACGTTTAACATATTTTTGGCTATTTGTTTAATGATAGCAAGCCATTGAAATAATTCAAATATGTATCTAATTACAGATTAGTACTTCCTCTAAATTTAAGCTTTTAGTGGGAGAAAACTTGCCGTTGTCTTCCTTGCAGAACTTGGCAGAGGCCCTTGCCATTGCTTGGTGAGCTATGCATGCTTGTTGAGTTAAAGAGAAATATGGTGTTTGATTTGGAAACTGTCTAAATCAGTTTCAGGACATTGTTACTCTTGTTTGGATTGGTGATAACAAATAACACAACTTATCAAAGGTTTCCGAGGAAGTAAAATCCAACTACTCTCAAACACATTCATATTATCTAATTACCTCTAAGTGTTAGATCTTCAAAAATATCCCTACATGCCGGGTGTGGTGGCGCACACTTGTAATCCCCGCGCTTGGGAGGCAGAGACAGGAGGATCATGCAGGTTCGAAGCCAGCCGCGCTGGCATAAGAGACCCTGTTTCAAAAATATAAAATAGGCCTGGGAGGTAGAAGGGCTTCCAGGAACCCCAGTACCACCAAAAAAAAAAAAAAAAAAAAAAAAAAAAAAAAAAAAAAATCCCTACATATTGTCCTAAAACATTTACTGAAGTCACCTGAAGCATGTCGACCTCCATTTCTGGTGGAAGTGGGCCAATTTGTGGACAAGGGACCAGTGCAGTGAGACAGGCCCTGGCTTTGCAGTTGCTTAGAATTCTTTTTTTTAATATACTTTTATTGGCACATTGTAATTACACATTATATTGAGGTTCAGTGTGATGGAAACACATGCACACAGCACCTGGTGCATTTCCCTCCGATCCCTCCCGCTCCCTCCCCTCCCCATTCATAATATTGAAATTGGTGTTGAGAGCGCCACATATATACCGAGGACTGTTTGCACTGCTTCCTCCATCAAGACCTCCCTGTTCCTTCTTCCCAAATCCCCTTCCACTACTCTACTAGTATCTCTCCTAATTTATCTAAAGTCCCTTTTGCTCCCAATTTCTCTCTGGCTTCCACATATAAGAGAAAACATAGGACTCTTCACTTTCTGAGATTGGCTAATTTCACTACGCATAATAGTCTCTAGTTCTATCCATTTTCCTGCAAAGGACATAATTTTGTTCTTTATGGCTGAGTAAAATACCATAATTTTCGAATAAATTAATCTGTTGACAGATGCCAAGGCTGGTTCCATATTTGGCTGTGGCAAATAGTGCTGCTATAAACATGGATATGTAGGTATCATCTATCACTATAATATTCTGACTTCAGTTCCGTTGGAAAGATGCCCAGGAGTTAGCTGAGTTACACCTTTCAATCTGAAGTTTGCGAGTGGGATGAGGTGGAGTAGCAGAATGTGCTCTGGGGTCTTGGAGCCTCAGCTCATCCTGGTTTCGCTTCCTGCTGCCTCCTCGCCTCCCTGGGAGGCGGCCTCAGCTCACTGCTCCTCCCTCCTTTCTCTAGTGTTCCCTGCTTGACCTCCCCCACCTTTGCTTTTGCCCAGCCTCTGCTGCAGTCTTCTGACCCCATCAGGATTAGGGCTCAGGGAGAGTTGGGGTGAGAGGTGTGAGCTCGGTGGTGATCCAGGGTCAGCTGTGCCACGGTACAGTCAGTAGGCAGCTTGTGGGGTGAGCCTCCCTACTTCCCCCATCCTGTCACTGAGCATGTCCAGGGGGGAATTTGCTCTCCCTCTCTGCCTTGGGCTGCAGTGGCAGGCTCATGGGAAAATGAGACTGACTTAAAGTAACAACCATGAAGTTGTTTATGAGCCCGTGAGTCTACGGGGCATTTTGGTGTGGCTAGTTTTTCTGATTTATTGTGGTTCTCGCAGTCCTCTGTCACCAGCTGGTGGGTCCTCCAGAGGTCTGAGCATTCAGGTTGGCCTCACTCAGTGGCAGAATTCCAAGAGCAGCAAGAGAGGACAGCCCCGAGAGCAAGTGTCCACTATGTCACATTTGGTACCACTCCATTGGACAAAGCGTTGCGGGCCAGCCCTGATTCTGGGGGTGGGGGAAGCATCTGCCTGTGGAGGAAGGAGCTGCAGAGTCACATTGGGAGGGTGTGGATGCAGAGACTGGGATGGGGCTGGGGGTGGGGAAGGAATCAGATGACACAGACAAGTGACATTTATTTGAGCTTTTCTTTAGGCTCACATTTTATTTTTTTAAAATCAGTATATATTTTCCCACTTTTGAACTACTACCAAACTTAGTTTTAAAGGGTAGCCTTTGTGTATTATTTATAGACTGGTTCTGTGCAAATCTATTTCAGGGTAATACAGAAATTTTATTGCCTAGACTAGGATCACCGTAGAACCGCTGCCAGAACCCAGATAATCATTAAACTGCCCCAGTAACACGCCACTTCACTGGCTTAAGGAAGGGAAAGAATATATAAATCGAGACGTGACATCAGCCTTGTTTCAGATGTTGGGGTTTTTCTGGGATGGTGAGCCTGTCCTTTCTTTTTGAGTGCACCGTCTTTGTAGGAACAGTCAAAAGAACCCCAGAGCGACTTTGTGTAGCCTCTCTATAAGGAGCAGAGGGCTCTTTCTCTGTCTCCAGAGAATAAGGGTCCATTTATTGGTGTGTTTTGACCCTGTTGGGGGAGGGGGAGGATGGCACAAAATCCCGCGTATCTGGAAGGACCCAGATTGTGGAGCTGGGACAGACTCCCTTGGAAGCAGCCCACCCCCTGCCAGAACGCTGGCCACAGGTCGACAGCCTGCAACCTGATCCGCCTTCTCCCTCTGAGCCACTGTCCCTGCCCCTAAATTCCCTAATCGCCACCCTTCTATAATAGCCCTGTAATGCTATCTTCCCACATGGCTCCCTGCTTTGTCTTATGTCCTGAAGTGCCCGACAATGTCCTGGTCACTAAACCTACAGCCAAGAAAGGAGTGCGGGGGACATGCTGCCAGGGGATCAGGGTTGACATGAAAATTGTCAGAGTCAGGAAATTCCAGGGCCCTTAAGTCATCTGGGAAGACATTTGACAGGAGAGGCCAAGGGAGGGGATCAGGTTGCTCCCCGTAAGCAGGAATCGAGGTCGGGGACTGGTATGGCAGAGGGTATCTGAATGCTTGACTCAGGAGGGGAAGTTTGGATCTTTCTGACTAAATCTTTTATGATAATACATTTGAATTAACCTTTGCCTATCACCCATTCTTTAGGACTTTTGTAATTGCTACTTAGTTATCACCGACAAGACGTAAGAATTCATTTAGAGTACCCATTAATTTTTTTTTAATAGGATGATACCTAAAGCTGGCCCTCCCGTCCCCAAATGCCTATGGGATTTTATTGTTCTAACATGTCAGTCTGACCAAGAAGTGCTCTATTCTTGCTCAGTGGCTCATGTGATGGTTTAAATATTAACTGCCTATGTCTCAGGCCCCAGTGGCCAGGCAGGGCCTCTGTTGTGGAGCGGCTGGGGCAGTGTGTGTTGACTTGTTTGGCATCTTCACGGGCCACCTGTGCTGTTAGGCTCCCTTGTGCATACACCCCATCTCCCTAAGGGTGGCCATAGCCCTTCTATGAGGACCCCATGTGTCCTTCTTGAGGAACTAAGAGGCATGTATTCATGCTTTTATTTTTCAGCTGAGGGACTCACTGGCACTAATGGGGAGGGGCTTGCCCAGCCATTCATGAGGGGTAGGCATCTGGCTTCAGAAGCAGTGGTAGTCTTTCTTTTGAAAGGGGACTTGGGTAGTTTCATGGAGGACACTTATATTAGCAGGAATATAACAACAGGAAGAACTTCCACACATTTTGATAGCTGATTTAAATGACATTTTATTCAGCCGGGCGTGGTGGCGCACGCTTGTAATCCCTGCGCTTGGGAGGTGGAGACAGGAGGATCGCGCAGGTTCGAAGCCAGCTGCGCTGGCTTAAGAGACCCTGTTTCCAAATAAAAAAGTATAAAATAGGTCTGGAAGTGTAGCCCAGAGGTAGAGGGCTTCCAGGAACCCCAGTACCACACACACACACACACACACACACACACACACACACACAATGACATTTTATTCAGTCCTGTGTTCTATTTGTATGCCATACTTACTTAATGAGACCATCTCTTTGAGGGAAGGAAGTGTTTGCTCCTTGGTAGCCTGCCTGTGCCTGACATGTAATTTTGTTAGAGTGGAGCGATGGAAATGGTGGTGTTAATAGTGCCCGGATGTGAGGAGAGGAGCAGTGAACATGGCAGCTGGACAGAGCGAGGGGTCTGTCCCAGAGAGGCTGGGAGATTGTGGGCTTCCCTGCTGTGATCTGGGCTGCTTGGAGCATACTGATGCAGGGACCTGGTAAAACAGGGAGAGTAGAATGTCCAGGAAAATGGATATTTCCTTCCCCCCTTTTTTTGTGGTGCTAGGGCTTGAATCCAGGGGCACTCTACCTATGAGCTACACTCCTAGCCTTATTTTTATTTTGAAACAGGGTCTTACTAAGTTGTAGAGGGCTTTGCTAAGTTGCTGAGGCTGGCCATGAACCTATGACCCTCCTGTCTCAGCCTCCCAAGTACTGGGATTACAGGTATGCACCACCAGGCCCACTGGGTATTCATTTTTGGCTTATGAGGAGAAAATCAGAAGGTGTGGGATGGAGATGAGACTCAAGATAACCCTGATGTTTTTAAGGACAGGACTAGATCTGAGGCTGTTGGCTTCCCCCACCTCTGCCTCCCCTGAGGAGAAAAGCACACGGCTGAGGTGGGGATGCAGGGGCTGGAAACCCAGGTCAGGGTGTGTCTCAGCCCTTCCACCCCACCTGCCGTCCCCCCTGAGTGCCCAGGGAGGGCCAGCAGCAAAGTGCGCCGCCCTGGCTGAGGTGGTCTCTGAGCACTGATTGTTAAATCCTCAGGATTTTATGTGAGCCAGTTGTTAAACATAGCTATTATTCAAAATTAAATTATAGAAACCCAAAGTTGAACAAAGTATATTAAAACAAAAGTGATAAATAGTAAAAAAAAAAAAACAAAACCCACAAAAACACACTACTTCCTAATCATCTGACTGCTACTTCTGCTCTTGAGGTTGGGTACATCTCTTGTGTCAGGATGAGACAAATACTACATACCAGTGAACTATTGTGCGTCAGTGATTTCCTTGTTGGGAGCATTAACACCACATCCATGCAGATCCTGCCTGTCTGTACCACAACCACTTCCTTTCTCTCTATTGGTTTTCTCCCAGGCTGAGTGTGGACCACAGCCTCAGAATGACTCAGGCCCCTTTGAGGACAAACAAAGACTCTTGATGCCAAAGCTTCTTTCCTTGGGCTCAAGACATTTCCGGGGAATGAGGCAAAAGAAATTTTTATGGCTTAACAGGTGTTCATTATGCCATCTGCTAGTCTGCTGATTATACGTGGGATTAAACATAAGCAAAAGTGTTGCTACTACCAACAGAACTAAGTAAGCTTTATTAGTTAATGCCAGCAGTTGAGGTTAAAAGCAAGAACAAGCTGCCAATTATTAGAACTGTACTCGTGGTCTAGAGTGCAAGTTGACAGGCCTGATTCTATTCTAATGGAATTTTCCACCTAGGATGCTAGTGTGATGTAAGTCCACAGGCCACCCTTGTCCAGGGAGAGCCCTTCTGTAGGAGACCCTTGCTGTTCATTGCTTCCACAGCACTGGGGGAGACAGCTCCCCTTTATTTTTCCCTCAACTCTGGCTCTACCTCTGACGCCACAGTCAAGGGTGTCTGGTCAGTCTGATTCCTATACTTAGAAGCCTTCTCATATGACCCTTTATTTTTTGTGACTGGCTAATCTCACGTAGCACAATATTCTCTAGGTCCATCCATTTTCCTGCAAATGACATTATTTTGTTTTCTTTATAGCTGAGTAGAATTCCATTGTGTGTGTGTCTCACAGTTTTGTAATCTATTCATCTGTTGATGGACACCTAGGCTGGTTCCATAATTTGGCTTTTGTGAATTGTGCTGCTATAAGCAAGGATGTGCATTTAACATTTATCCCTAGAGAAATAGGACAAGTGAATAAAGTTGGACTAACTCTTTAAATGATTTAACTAGGTATTTCTCACAAATAATAAAGAACAAATTCCTTTCATTCTATTGATGGTATCAGAATTAACGAAATGTTACAGATGTCGATTCTGAACAAGATAATAGTCTATAGTCTAGATTTTGCTTGCTGAGGACACAAAGCAAAACTTTTCCCTCAAGAGAGACTAATTCCTAGTTTGAAATCCCACAGTGTATTACAATCATTTATATAGATATTTATCTAGACGGCAGGTGGGGTGGAAGGGCTGACACACCCTGACCTGGGTTTCCAGCCCCTGCATCCCCACCTCAGTCGTGTGCTTTTCTCCTCAGGGGATGCCCAGGCTGGCTTTGAATTTGAGAGCCTTCTGCCTCAGCCTCCTGATTTGCTGGGATTACAGGTGTGCACCCCTGCACCTGACAAGAACTCACATTCCTAACAGTGTGCCGCAGCAAAGCCTCATTTCTGGATCCTGTCGCATCCCAGTCTGGGATGGACCAGGGAGGCTGTGTAGCCAGGTGCTCTCTTTCATGCAGTGACACAGTGATGCTCCTTCCATCTGGGGCTCTGGCATTTCTTGGGGCTTGACATCCTCCTCTTGTTCCATCTGGCTGCAGGAAAAAGAAGGAAGGTGGGCAGTGCTGCAGGGGTGTGCTCAGGCCTGTTGGTGGCTCTCTCCACTTTCCCCCACATTCTGTTGGGTGTACAACAGAGTTGTATAGCCAGAGCCCAGCTGTACGGCTAGGGCCTATGGACTCTGTGCCCAGGAGGAAAAGGGATTAGGGTCAGCACAAATGTGGCCCTGCCTTGGCCACACTGGACTAAGACAACACACGTTGCATTTTGCAAGTGTGATGCTATTTTCAAGTCACTTTGGATCTTAATCTATAGAGAAGGTGCAGAGGGTGAGGGTTGAGAGCATGACCCTGAATGCATTCAAATCCCAGCTCTGCAAGTAAGTTAGTCTTTCTCTAGGCCTTTGTTTCTTTATCTATAAAGTGGATTTAACAATGGAACATAAAGTTCATGTGAGACTCAAATGGCTGACCATATCTTCATATTTAGAAGAGTGTCCAGAGTTGGGTGTGATGGCACATGCCTGTAGTCTCAGTACTTGAGAGGCTAAGGAAAGGAGGCAGGTTTGAGGACAGTCTCAGCAACTTAGCTAGACCTTCAGCAACCTAGTGAGGCCCTGTTTCAAAATAAAAAGAGCCGGGGGCATAGTTTGGAGGTAGAATGCCTCTGGGTCCTAGCCCAAGTAAAACACACACACACACACACACACACACACACACACACACACACATACACCAGTGCCCATAAGATAGAAGATAATTAACTTGCTGACTAAACTTCAAAAGAGAATTAAAAAGTTAAACTAGACCAGATGTGGTGGCACATGTCTGTAGTCCCAGTACTTGGAAGACTGAGACAAGAAGATGGCAGGTTGGAAGCCAGTGTCAGCAACTTAGTGAGACTTTGTTTCAAAATAAAAAATAAAACTCAGGCTGGGGGTGTATCTCAGAGGTAGAATGCCATTGGGGGTCAGTTCCAAGTATCACACACACACCACACACACACACACACACACACACACACACACACACACGCACATGCAAAGTAGCAACAAAGAGACCCAATTTCCTCTTAGGTATGTTGTAATTTGGTGATGTTGCTGTTCAGATGGAACTGGTTTCTTTTAGTTTAACTACAAAAATGTTTATTGAACAACTCTAACTTGTAATGTGCCAGCTGTGGCCATGGACTCTGAGTAAGTAGGTCTCTCATTGAATCAAAAGAAATAGCATGTCAAACCTGGCATCTTACCCTGTGACTCTACTCCATGGTTACGCCAGCATTGTGACTCTAGTCCGCAGCTTCCTCTGGGGCCTCTGAGTGGAAAGTGCACAGAGCTAGTGCCCAGAGGACTGCTTCTCTGCTGCCCTCGCCTTTCAGCCTGTCAGCGCAGTCCTCTAACAGACTTCTTATCTGTCCATGAGTACCCGGTTTGCTTCCATCCTGTTACCATGTTACGTCTTCTAGGTATGACTCACAGTTCAGAGTTAATGCTTACTTTTTAGAAAACACAGGAGGGCAACATAAGGCGATTGCTCTGTATGAAGCCCCCATCCGAGGAGCGGGCTGGACTCACTGTGTTCTTTCTCCTACAGCTGGATGACTGTGCACTGCAGCTCTCCCACAATGGCACCTACCTGGACCTGGAGGCCACACTGGCGGAGCAGCGGGATGAGTGGGAAGGCTTCCAGGATGACGCGGGGTAAGAGCACCTGGTGTTCCCGCATGCTGGGTTCCACTTGCCAGAAGGTGGGGGAGCGTGGGGGGCTTCAGGTACTTGCAGGAACCACCTAGCTTGGCACACAGTCACACAGGAGGAGGGCTATGCAGCGACTCAGTGGCGCCTGCAGACCCTTGTCTATTTTGACAAGCTCTTCCTGACAGAGCTACTCTGAGGTAGCCTGCCCCAAGCAAATTTCTGTTATTTCAATCAAGCACATGGTATTTACCTTCTAAGTTATTTTTTTTCCATCCAGATTTCACAGTTAAATCAATGTTTTCCAGAGTTTCTTGGATTGACAACTGCTTTTAATATTGCCTTTAAGAATTTACTTGATACTTAATTTTTTTTTTGGTGGATGCCCTAGTCATTTTATACCACATCATCTTTTCAACTCATTACAGGGGAGGTAATTATTAATTGTGTTAATAAACATCAAAATTATTTTTTTTGTAGGTTGCTTGATACTACTGTGAGTCAGAATAAAGTAACAGTCATATAAAAATCAGAAATGTGTACATAAAGTCAAATTGCTCTTGGAATAGATCCAAACAACCAGCCATTCATTAGATTGCTGAAATCACCTTCTGATGGGCCTGCCTTCCTTTCCACTCCCCCATCCATCTTGAACCAAGAATATCTCTGATTTTATCGCCTTCCACCTTAGAGACCTTTAGTGGTTCCTTGAAGCTTCCCAGATGATGCTCAATTGTCTTAATGTGGTGTTCAGGGATCCCCAAAAATTGTTTGAGACTACCTTACACAAGTTAAAAATGCAGTCAGCTGAAAGGTATCTGAAAATACTGAATTTTCATGAACAGCTCGAAAAAATGGGGGAAAACTGGTACCTTCTTAGTGTTTGTTTCATGTAGTTCTCCAACTCATATATGTCCTGGTAGCTTCCTAGGTTTCCCTTGTCTCAATACTCTTCGTAGTTTATGGTCATTGTTCTTCTAATTGTCCCTCTTCTCTTTCACTAAAACTCCATGAGGCCAGAGCTAAGCCTCCTGAATGTCTAGCATGTAGCATTTTATCAGCCTATCACAGGCATTTAGTGGGCACTGGTTGACAGGTGAATAGCACAACCGCAGAATAAATTCCCAAATGGTATAGCCATGAGTACCAAGACCAAGGGACTCGATAGCACCCTTCAAGTTCTCTGAGGATATGGTTGTTACTCTCGGAGTGGTTTAAGGGCCACAGCAGTAGCATGTAAGGAAAGACCCTGGGACCCACCACATCCCCTCACCACTCTGGAGATTAGAGGGGAGGCCTCAGGGAACCTTGCTGGTTTTCACATCACACTAGATTTTCCTCACTATTGTTTTAAAAATTAACATTACTGGACTGATGGATCTGGGGAAATTCCATTGCAATGTTTTTTAATTTTACATCAAGTATCTGACAATGATATCCCTTTATATGAGATGTCGGAACACAGGCTGGATGACAGTCTAATTGGATGCCTTCATGGCTCATTGATCAAACAGATCCCAGGAGTGTTATGAGTAGATCTTTGGCAGCCTAAGAAATGTCTCGAGGGGTATTATACTTGAAGACCTTGTTCTGTTTGATTTTGTTTTCTCTCTTACCAAAACTTGAATGACTTGGAGATGGCAAGCTTGGGAGGAAAAGTATTAATGTGTTAGGTAACAGTATAAGAATAAAGCATGAGGAAAATAACATTTATGAGTTACCTGCTGTCAGACACTATTCTGGGCACCTTATTTACAGTATCTTTGTTTAATAATTAATTTCCGTAATAGTCATGTAATTGGATTTTATTGTCTCCATTTTTCATTGAAGATGACTGAAGGTTGGGAATTACACCCCAGGGTGGTAGAGCCAGTAGGTGGGGAGCCAGGTTTGAACATAGGTGTGGCTGCCACCCCAGGGCCTTCTGGACACAGGTACTTCAGGGAGTACACAGATGCACGTTTGCATCTTTGGTGACATGCAGCTGGTTCATGTAAGGATGTTGGTCCTGGTCTAAAACACTTCCTCCAATGAAAACAACACATAGCCACGCTGCAGTGTGAGGTTTGATTTTTTTTTTTTTTTTTTTGTGGTACTGGGGGTGGAACCCAGAGGCTTTCTACCTCCGGGCTATACTCCCAGACCTTTTTTTATATTATATTTGGAAACAGGGTCTCATTGCAGAGAGCCTCACTAAGTAGCTGAGGCTGGCTTTGAACCTGTGTGATCCTCCTGTCTCAGCCTCCCAAGCATGGGGATTACAAGCATGTGCCACCACGCCCGGCGAGGTTTGATATTTTTGAGGCAGTCTTCATTCATAGTTGGCTCATCTCTGTCCTTTGGAATAGACTGGATGACATCTCATTATTATTCAGAAGAGCATGAAGAAGCCATTTCCATTCATTTCCTGGTGGGGCATCTCTTTTTCTGGCCCGAGTAGCAGGAAACACACCAGGATGCAGGTGTTTTGGTATTTTCAGGTACCTCTTCTCCCCAGGTTAATAGCCACCACTGGGCACTGGATGCTCATGGCCAATCCCTGGTCTGCTTAGCAAGCAGGTGCGGGCTTAGCTCTCCCCACACAGGCGGCAGGTATCTGGGCACATGTGAGTGTCACTTGCTCTGAGGGGTCCTTATTAGATTTTGTGGCATTTGGCAAAGTCTGTGTGCCTGCAACTCCCAGTCTTGGAAGACAAGATGGGGAGGTAAGATATAATTATTCTCTAGTTAAGATTTCTCTTTCAAGGTATGAAAATGGCCAACAAAGTATTATTTTTGCTCTTGATTTCTTTGTGTAAGTTATAGAAAAAAACTAATATTGTTACCGTCTAATGAAGGTATATGAAAACTGTGGCGTTTTTCTTACACTGTGTTGTGTTCTGAGCAGGTTTCCTTGCTGGGTGAACTAGTTTCTTTGTTCTTGTCTATTACCCTGCTCTTTATGCCAAGACTAAAAATTAACTCACTTGTTGTTTCCAATTATCACTCAGGCTGTAGCTAATCAGAGAAGAGAAGGACCTTCAAAAATGGAAGGACAAAGGAATTATTATGCAAAAAAGAGGAAGATCTGTTCATTGCTTTCCAAGGCCAGGGAAATTAGTGAGCCAAGCATGATGCAGTGGAAGCAGAAGCCTGAAAACCTCTAGATTATTCCTGACCCTTGTCATTGTGTGACCTTGGGCAAGCCACTCTACTTATGATAGGAGACTGCAAACTGAGGGCATTTATAAAATTTACTTGTAAAGTAAGGACAATATTCCCACACCCCGTTTCCCCTCCTGTGTGAGCAGGGATTTCCACAGTGTCTCTGCCACCCAGAGCAGCAGAGCATCATGATGGGGGACACAGGCTTCCCGGTTAGTCTCATGGTGTGTGACTACAGGGATGCAACTTCAGCTCTTTGACCCTCAGTTCCCATATTGCTTAATCATGATACTGCTTCCTTGCGTTGTTTAGAGAGAAAATGCTATGATGTCTCTAAAACATCAACCTGGCCAGGCCTGTTGGCAACATGCTTGTAATCCCAATACTTGGGAGGCTGAGACAAGAGAACTGCAGGTTTGAGGCCAGCCTCAGCAACTTAGTGAGACCCTGTTTCAAAATAAAGAATAAAAACAGGGCTGGGAGTATAGCTTGGAGGTTCAATATCCAGTACCTCACCCCCTCAATTTGTGGCTAGTGCCTGTAATCCTAGTACTGGGGAGGCTGGGATAGAGAAGCATAGGTTGGAAACAAGCCTCAGTAACTTAGTGAGACTCTGTTTCAAAATAAAAAATAAAGAGGGCTGGGGGTATAGCTCAAAGATAAAATGTTCCTGGGTTCAATTCCCAGTACCCAAACCAAAACAAAACAGACAACCCCCCCCTCAAAAAAAAAAAAAAACTTTAAGATAGTTCCTGGCACTTAACACAGACATTCAAAAGACACTAGCCATTGTCATCATTATAGTCAAAGTTTGGGAACATGATAAGTTGAAGTGGGCATTGCCGGGTTTTAGATCTGGAGGGGTTCGGACAGGTCAGGCAGTCTGAGATGTTGATTCCTAGTTGAAAGACAACCAAGGGGAGCCTTCCCACAGGCCATGCTGGCCAGAGCTCTCACCCCTTTGCTGGATACCATCCCAGTGCCTCTGAGAGTACCAGAGCCAGCCAAGATCCCCTGAGAAGGTATGCCCCCAGGGGACACTGCGGCTTTGGTGGGGGCAGGAGGAGGGCATTGTTTCAGGGACCTGTGAGAAGAGAGGATGCAGGGTGTGGAATGAGCTCCCAAGTGCTCCTAACTGAGTCTCTTGGGTGCATGCCTTTTCCTGGCCGTGGCTCCTTGCCGAGGGGCTGGCTCTCTCCCTCTCCCCTCCTCCCCTTTTCGTGTGCGTGTGTGTGTGTGTGTGTGTGTGTGTGTGTGTGCGCGCGTGTGTGTGTGCTCTGGTTCCTTCAAGCAGGTATAAATACCTTGAGGTCTGTATAGTCTGTGGGTGAGTGGGTAGGGAGACATTTAAGTTTGTATCACATATTTTAGAGGTCTTTGCCTTTCAAAGTGTCAAGTGTGAAGGAATAAGAAACAGTTTTCTCTTCTTAGGTTCTAGCTTAAGTTACCCTTAATTTAAGCCACACATTTGTCCAGCGTCAGGACTAGGGGACTGGAAAATCATTGAAATACGCTTTGAACCTAAGTCTAAAGGCTGCTGGGCCAGGAAGAGCAAACTCAAGCAAGCAGCCAACAAAAAGCCCCAAGTTAAAGAGGATTCTTGGAGACGTGGAAGGAAGAAATGGAGACTGTTCTCTGGTTTGTCCTTCAGCCAGTTAGCTTCAGCTGGTGCAGGCTTGTTGGCTGAGGTGCAGGAAATTAGTGAGAGGGTCTTGTTCCTTTCTGTGCTGCCCTGGCTTAGTGCAGACCACCAGCACCTGTGATGGGTACGTGTATGTGCATCGGTGTGCATGTGTGTGTGTGTGCATGGGTGTGCGTGGGTGTGGGCTCTGGTTCCTTCAAGCAGCGGGAGCCTGTGGGCAGAGTTCAGTGTAGCGCTGGGTGGGGTGGCCCAGGGCCCCTGCACACTGATTCTGTACTAGTGCTAGGATAGCTGCCTCCGAATACTGAAGAAGAAACCTGCTTAGAAATGCTCATTGTTAAGTTCTGGCTTCAGGAGGTTTGGAATGGGGAATGGGGATCTTGTTTCTTAATAATAATAATAATAATAATAATAAAAGAAACCTGTCTCAGGTGGTCTGATGTTTGATCAGGGAGCTGTAGCAAAGGTTCTCAGTCCTAAAGAATATTGCAACCACCTGAGGAACCTTAAGAACTCTGCTTTCCATGCCCAGCAGTGGGCCCAGGGAATTAGAAGTGGGGGGCGGGCCCTCATGTGATCCCAGTGTGTAGCCTTCCGCTGAGAACCTCTATTTAAGGGAAGCAGCATTAGCACAGACTACAGGACACCAGAAGGAAAGGCTGCGGTACTGTGGTTGCTTCCAGCAGAATGAAAAAGGCCCCAGTATCTCCAGATGACGGGACAGGCGGTGTGGGGTAGGTGCCGGGCTGAGCTGGGCTGCAGGGCGTTGGTCAGTCGGACAAAACAGAAGTAATCTGCAAAGTGTGTGTGGGGGTTCTCTTGAATGCCTCAAGTAGTGAGGGGGTTCTCTTTAGAGCAGGGGTAGCCGAGAGGGACAGGTGGGAAGGGCTTCGAGCAGCCCTCAGTTAGATTTGACCTATGGGGGCCCAAACCTGGTGGGGAGGGTAACTGGTGGGGAGGAGAGGGAAGCTGCGAATCTGGAAACCGGCTTATGTGGAGGGAGCAGGAGCAGTGAATGGGCACATGATGCTAGGTGGAGTGTGTGGGTGTCACTAGAGAAGTAGTGAAGGTAGGGAGTGGAGACAATCTTGGGCTAGTTTCTTTTTTCCTCTTTATTTTATTGTGATATAGGAATTGAACCCAGGGGCATTCTATTTCCAAGCTCAACCCTCAGCCCTTCTTATTTTGAAACAGGATCTCACTAGCATGCAGGGAGTCTCTCTAAGTTGCCCAGGCTGGTCTCAAGCCTGCAATCCTCTTAACCTCCCAAGTACTGGGATTACAGGTGTGCACCACCATGCTCAGTGGGGCAGAGGGACATTTATATGTGTTAATCTGAGGTTATAGCAAGCCATGATCAAGGTGTGAGCTGGCCTGTGAGAAACGCTGGCCTGGGATACAGGTGAGAGGCATCAAGGGCCAGAGGGGCTAGAGTAGGGGTGTATGTGTATGTAGGGTGGGTGGGGGAGCTGCAGGCCTCATCCCTGAGGGGCAGTGACAGTGAGGTGAGACTGCCAGGATTGTAGGTTTCATTGAGACAGCTGTTACCCAGGTGGTAGCATTTAACCGTGGATGCCTATGATGAACCCTAATGGCCAACCCACCAATGATGGGGGATGCGCCAGTTAGCTGCGGTGCAATTGAGGGTATTGACTAAAAATAAGAGCACAGTAGAAGCCCTCAGGGGGATGCTGAGTACTTTTATTTCTTAACAAGAGTGGTTAAGCCTAATAAATTTAGATGACCTGGAGAGACCATACTAAGTACTATAATTAAGGCTGTGTGTCAGCCCTCCTTGTTGACATCCTTCTACTTACATGCTAGTGGCCAGTGCTGAGGCTCATGGTATACAAATTGTGGGCTTGTGTCCAGTTAATCTTCTCCATTTCTGTGGATATTGGGTCCCTGCTCAGATGGGAGGGGTGAAGATTAAATGTGGGTGGCTGGATTTCCTCCTTTTAATGAGCTTTCTAGATGGTACACCAGCAACTTCTATCCGTAGCTCACTGAAAATTGTTGTGTGGAGAATGTACATTATCCCCCCAAATAAAATAATGCTCTGTTTACAACACAGAAAGGAAAAATGGGTATTAGGTAGGGGATCAGCAATGCCTGCCTCAGCAGAGGAAATTTCTAGGATTGAGCAGTAGATACCAGGCCACAGAGTCAGGCTGTGAGGAGTGAGGCAGGGCCAGGGGAGTGGCAAGATTTAGGATGTCTTTGAAGAGTAGAGGAGATGCGTGGGGATGAGGCAGAAGAATTGTAGGAAAACTTTGAGTAACTTGAATAAAGGCTACCACACCTTTAGAGGAGATCTGAGCATAGAAGGCAAAGTGAAATAGGATATTGGGGACCTCACAGCATACACAGAAATGAGCTAAAATGGATTATAGGCCTAAATGTAAGCTAAAACTATCAGATTCTCAGAAAACAGGAGTAAGTCTCCACAACCTCAGGTTAGGTGATAGGTATGATGCTAAAAGCACAAGAATGGATTTAAAATGGTGAAATAGATAAAGACAATGTGTTTCAGGCTCTCTGAGACTTGGAATTCGACTAGCAGAAAGACTGGCCCTGGGTCTAAATAACTGAGCGACCCAAGCTCGAGGTAAGATCTGTACAGTCTCTCCCTACCAGAGCTTGGGTCCTGAAAGCAGGAACTCCAAGGGTCAGCAGGGGATCACATGATCACAGACATAGGCTGGGATCACAACACTTTCCACCAGCGGAGTTTGTGCCTGGCAAACATGCTAGTGACAGTGCTCCAAGTAGTTGTAACCAGCAGGTCAGTGGCCATCAAAGCGCAGCAAACTAAATAATAAGCTTTAAACTTGCCCTGTTGAGCCTAGGCCTACTGACCACAGAGGACAGTGCTCTGCAGTTTCATGTTCAGCAGAGCAGTGGTGGTGTGTGGGGGCATTAAATCCCAACCATCAGGCTTCAGGCTCTGAACAGAACACCATTATTCGGGCTTTATGGATTTTGGACTTGGAGAGCATGGTGGCCTGCAGCCATTCAGAGACTCCTACTTGTCTACACTAATAATTTTCTCTTGGTAAAAAAGCTCTGGGGGACAAACTCAAATGTTTGATTATATAAGACAGATTTGTAGAGGCAAATATATATCCTTGGCATACACCTTATTATAAAGGGATAACAGACACAGGGACTCACACAAAAAGAAGATGCCAAGATAACAAACACAAACCTGAGAACTCTGAAACCATGAGAATAAAAAGCAGCGAGGAAACAAAACTCCCATGACTCAACCACAAGGGAGATCACCAATACTGACCTGCAGGAAATGCCAGAAGTAGAATTCCAAGTTTTGATCTTTGGTATTATTAAAGGCCTCAGAATTTATAGGAAATGAAAGAGTATATCAGTAGAGAAATTGAGGCCCTAAGTAAGAACCAAAAAGAAGCTTTGAATGAAATGAAGGGGTCAATACATGAATTAAAGACTGCAATAGAAACCACCTCAGACATGCTAGAGCACATGGGAAATGGTATCACTCCTGGAAGATAGTTTATTTAAAACTGAAAACTCAGCCAGGCGTGGTGGCACATGCTTGTAATCCCACTACTTGGGAGGCTGAGACAGGAGGATCACAGGTTCATGACCAGTCTCAGCAACTTGTGAGGCCCTCTGAAACTTAGTGAGACCCTGTTTCAAAATAAAGAGTAAAAAGTGCTGTGGGTATAGCTTGGAGGTAGAAAGCCCCTGGGTTCAATCCCCAGTACTGAAAAAAAAAAAAAAAGCCTTGAAAACTTACTCCACTAGGTCAATCTTCCAGGCAAAAGATGAGTAAAGACCTAAACAACGCTATAAACCAAATGGATCTAATAGACATATGTAAAATACTTAAATAAATGACAGCTGAATACATATTCTTCTCAGGTGCTTATAGAATATTCTAAAAAATATACCACATTCTGGGCCCCAAAGCAAGTACCAGCAAATTAAAAAAATGTAATATAATTATCTGCATCTTTTCAGATAACAATAGAATAAAAGTAGAAATCAACAACCAAAAGAAATTACATAAAGAGACTGAATGGTACACTCCTGAATGAGGACTTGATCAGAGAAGAAGTAAGGGGAGAAATAAAATTCCTAGAATTAAATGAAAATAGAGATATGACATCCCAGAATTTATGGGACACTGTGAGGGTGGTCCTGTGAGGAAAATTTATAGTACTAAGTATCCACATAAGTCAAAGTCACCAAATAAACAACCTAATATCACATCTTAAGGACATAGGAAAACAGAAGCTGTCTAATCCCAAAGCCAGTAGAAAGCAGGAGATCATTGAAATTAGAGCAGAAATCAATGAAACAGAGAACAAAAAACAATATAAAGAATGAACAGAACAAAAAGCTCCTTTGAAAAGAATAACAAGACTGATGAACTCTTAGTCAACCTAAGCAAAAGAAGGAACACAAAATTAAAGTCAGAAATGAAAAAGATCACCACAGACAGAGGAAATCCAGAGGATTATGAAACAATTTTGAAAATTTATATCCTGACAAACTGGAAAACATAGAAAGTAGATTTCTAGATGCATACAACCTATATAAATTGAAGCAAGAAGATACAGAAAACCTAAACTGGCCAATAGCAAGTAAAGAGATAGAAATAGCAATAAAAAGCTTGCCATCAAAGAAAAGCCCAGATTCCCAGCTGAATCCTACAAAACCTTTACAGAAGAACTAAACCCAATACTTCACAAGTTATTTTAAGAAATTGAAAGATGGAATTCTTCCAAATCTCTATAAGGTCAATATTACCATAATTCCAAAACCAAATTAAAATCCCCGAGGCAAAGAAAATTATGTACTAATATCATTAACATAGATGCAAATATTCTATGCAAAATACTGGTGATGTGCATTCAAAACCACATCAAGAAAATTGTACACTATGATGAAATAATTTTCATCCCAGGAATGCAAGGCTGGTTCAACACATGCATGTTTTTCACCACATAAATGGAACCAAGGACAAAATCATTTCAATAGATGCTGCAAAAGCATTTGACAAAACCCAACACCTATTCATTTAAAAAAAAATGGCAGAAAATCAGAATAGAAGGAACATACCTCAACATCATTAAAGCAATATAAAATAAACCCCAATCCAACATTATATTGGAAAAAACTGTGAATTCCCTTTAAAATCAAGAACAAGACAAGGATGCCCACCGTTGCCACTCCTTTTTCACATAGTCCTTGACACTCTTGCCAGAGCAATAGGACAAAAGTATATTAAAGAAATTCAAATAGGAAAATAATTAAAATTACCTCTATTTGTAGATGACATGATCCTATACTTAGAGGACCAAAAATAAACTTCAATAAAAGATGATTTGGAGGCCGGGCGTGGTGGTGCATGCTTGTAATCCCCATGCTTGGGAGGCAGAGACAGGAGGATTGCACAGGTTCGAAGCCAGCCGCGCGCGCTGGCTTAGGAGACCCTGTTTCCAAATAAAAATGTAAAAATAGGTCTGGGAGTGTAGCCCGGAAGTAGAAGGGCTTCCAGGAACCCCAGTGCCACAAAAAAAAAAAAAAAAAAAAGATGATTTGGGCAAAGAGGAAGCAAAGAGATAGAAATAGCAATAAAAAGCTTGCCATCAAAGAAAAACCCAGATTCCCAGCTGAATCTTACAAAACCTTTAAAGAAGAAATGGCCATTATATCAAAATTGATCTACAGAGTTCACACAATCCTTTCAATTTTCAATTGAAAATACCAATGTTCTTTTTTATAGACCTAAAAAAATCAATCATAAATTTCATATGGAGAAATGAAAGACCCACACTAGCCAGAGCAATTCTCAGCAATATGAACCATGCCCAAGGCATCACAATTCCTGATTTTAAAATATACTACAGAGCTTTAGTAATAAAAACAGCATGGTATTGGCACAAAACAGACATAGACCAATGGAACAGAAGACACAAATCTACACATTTACAGCCAATTGAGTTTTGACAAAGGTGCCAAACAGATACATTGGAGAAATACAGGCTTTTCAACAAATGGAGTTGGGAAAATTGGTTATCTATTTGTAGAAAAATGGAAGTAAATCCTTACATCTCACCCTGCACAGGAGTCAACTCAAGATGGATCAAGGACCTGAAAATTAGAGAAGCTACTAGAGAAGGGTATAGGTCCAACACTTCAACATATAAGCACAAGTAGATACTTCCTCAGTAAGACCCCATGGCTAAGGAAGTTAAAAGAGGAATTAATAAATGGGATGGCATTAAATTAAAAAGTTTCTGCTTATCAAAGGAAACCATTAAGAATCTAAAGAAAAAGCCTACAGAATGGGAGAAAATCTTTACCAGTTTTCCTTATGATAGGGGACTAATATCTAGAGTATACAAAGAACTTAAAAGACTGTAATAAAACACACACACACACACACACACACACATACACACACACACACACCAAGAAATGGGCAATTGAACTAAATAGGCACTACAGAAAAGAAATAAAAATACCCAATAAATACATAAAAAGATATTCAACATCTTAAGAAATTGAGATGCAAATCAAAACTACATAGATTCCATCTAAACCCAATCAGAATGACAATCATCAAGAAGCCAAAAAACAAATGTGGGTGAGGATGTGGGGAAACTGCAACTCTTCTACATTGTTGGTGGGATTGCAAATTAGTTCAGCTGTTATGGAGATCAGTGTGGAGATTCCTCAGAAAACTGAGAATGGTTCTACCACATTATCTGACTATACCACTCCTGGGTATCTTTCCAAAGGTGCTGAAATTGGAGAACTACTGTAATATATGCATATCCATGTTCATAGCACAATTCACAATAGCCAAATTATGGAACTAACCTAGGTGTCCATCAACAGATGAATGGATTACAAACTTATGGAAAATATACACAATGGAATTCTATTCAGCAATAAAGGGGAAGAAAATAATATCATTTGCATGAAAATAGAAGGACCTGGAGAACATTATGTTGAGTGAGATTAGCCAGCCACAGAAAGTTCAGGACCGTACATTTTCTCTAATATACAGGAGCTAGGAAGTAATTGGAATACCAGAGGGATTTTAGGTAATGGGGGAGAAACCTCAGTGGAGTCAGCCAGATATTGGAGGAGAGATCTCAGAGGAGCCAGGGAAGTGGTTTATGGGAAGGGGAAGAGGAAGGATCAGTGAAGGAATTACTACCATTGGCTTTGTGTACATATGCAAAAATACCAATGTCAATCTCAGTACTCTGTATGGAAAGGGGGCAAATGGAGAAGGAGTGGGGAGGGGAGCCCACTGGGTGTCACTGTCAACATGATTTCCATTTCAATGTGAGATCCTAATGCACCAATAAAAGCATAAAAAACAAAGCTCAAGAACAAAAGAAAATACAAATTGGATCTCATCAAAATTAAAACTTTTGTGCCTCAAATGACATAATTGATAAAGTGAAGATACAAGCTATAGCATGAAAAATGATGCTTGTAAATCATATATGAAAAGGAAGGGACTCGTATCCAGAGTGTGGAATTCTTACAACTTGAAAACAACTGAATTTAGAAAGGGACAAAAGATTTTTTTTTTTTGTTTTTTTTTTTTTTGTTTTGGTGGTACTGGGGTTCCTGGAAGCCCTTCTACCTCCGGGCTACACTCCCAGACCTATTTTATACTTTTTTTTTTTTTTAAATAGGGTCTTTTAAACCAGCACTGCTGGCTTTGAACCTGCGTGATCCTCCTGTCTCTGCCTCCCAAGCCGGGGATTACAAGCATGCGCCATCACGCCCCGGTGGGACAAAGGATTTGAATAGAGGTCTCTCCAAAGTAAACAACTGGCCAATGAGCACATGTAATGGCGTTGTTACTGGGTCAACAGTAACAACCATTTGTTAAGTCAAACGGTGGTGCCATGTCACACCTGCTTGGGTGGCTGGGCTCCAGAGGAAAGGGAGTAATGTGTGGGGGCATGTGGAGAAATTAAACCCTCATGCATGGCTGCATTGCTGGTGGGAATGTAAAGTAGTACAGTTTTTTTTTTTTTTAAATTCAAGGGCATTCTACCTCTCAGCTATACTCCCAGCCCTATTTTATTATATTTTATTTTTTAAATTTTGAAACAGGGTCTTACTAAGTTGAACCTGCCATCCCCATACCCTCCTGTCTCAGACTCCCAAAGACTAGTATTATGAAGATGGGCCACCATTCCTGGCTAGTACAGCTGTTTTGGAAAACAGTTTGAACAGTAACATTCAAATATCAAACAAAATTACCACATAGCCTAGCAATTCTACTTCTAGACATATACTGAAGAGAGATGAAACATTTGCTAGGATAGAAATTTTTACTATTAGTTATAATAGCCCCAAAGTGGAAACATCTCAAATGTTCAACTGAAGAATGGATATACCAAATGTCTTATATACATGTGATGGAATACTATTTAGCACTTAGAATCTAAATATGGATATTTGTCATGACATGGATGAGCCTTTAAAACAGACTAATAGAAAGAAACTGGACACAAAAGGTGTCATGGTGTAATTCCAGTTATGTGAAACGTTTAGAAAAGGCAAATCTATAGAGGCAGAATAAATTCATGGCTGCCTGGTGCTTGGTGGGGGACCAGACAGTACCTGTAGATGGGCATGAGGGAAATGAAAAATTTGAAGGTTAGGGTTGGACTGGATGTGGTGGCACACATTCATAGGTTACCAAATTGGGCAGTAAAGAGTAAGAGAGGAGTAGGGAAAGAGAAAAAGAGATGAGAGAGGTGTTAGGGATTACCAAAGTGCAGTGAGACACAGAGGATGGCCAGACAGTAAGGCAGAAGAGGAAGGGAGAGGAAGTGGCTGAAAGAGCCACACACTGTTCCCTTAACTGACAGAATATTGTGTTTACCTCATGTGAGGCAGGTCTGCTGCGTGTTACTTACATGGACATACAGAATCCTCACACCCTCGGGGGAAAAGTAGACATTATCTTATCCCATTTTACAGACAGCTTTTATGATGTTTATTTTCTGAACTCAAGTTGACAGTCATATCCCATGGAAAGAGAAGGGGGAGTATACCTGTGATTAATTTTTTTTCCTTTGGGAGTTATGGCCATAAGACAGAAGGAAAGAGCATATTTACTGGAAAGGTAAGGCTGACTTTTAAACAGATACTATTCCCCTAAAAGAGGCCAAAAGCATCAGCAAAAAGACATTGAGTTAATGGTGGCAGCAAGATAGACACTTGTAAAAAAGATATATGTAAATAATTCCATTTGCAGGAAAATGAATAGAACTCAAGAATATTACACTAAGTGAGTATAGCTTGTCCCTAAGAACAAATAGATGTATATTCTGTCTTTTATGTGGAAACTAAAAAGAGGTTGAGAAATGAAGGCAACATCAGATAGATGAGCAGAGACTCCATGGTAGAGACTGAGGGGGATTAGGGAGGGGGACGAGGTCATGAACACAGTAGTAGAAATAATGCTATGAAGCCTTGGAATTCTCATTGCTGCCTCCCCCACATCCCTAACGCTTGCGCCCGCCATTCTATGCAGGTTTCTTCTGGGGCAGACAAGAAAGGAGGTAGAATATTAAAGTAGAAGAATTATAAATAATAAAATTATTTTTTTAAATGCTGTTTTTGTTCCATGTTCTCCCAAATCCCATTAGGGTTAGCCTAACTGATTGATTGCCTGGTGTCTCAGCACACACACTCAGCAAGGACAACCCCTGCAGATTGAGAGCCTATGGGACTTCCTCAGGAATATCATCTTAATTTTTTAGGGGGGGTGGAATTTCAGCATGCCCCCTTCCCAGTTATTTACTGCAGGAACAAAGTTCTGTAGGAAAACAAGTGCAGCTTCAGAAACTTCCTAGTTGTTTGAAGATCTAAGTAATGGGGATAGACAACCCTTCCTGAAGTCCTCCAGAATTTGAGCTATGGCTCCTCTAGCCCCCTCGTGCTTTCCCTCTCTGGGATTTACAATTCATTTGGCATTGACCATTTACTTAGAAGTAGTGCACTTATGGATTACAGAAGACCCTTGGGACTGGAGACTAGGCTGTGCTGTTTCCAACAGGTAGGACTGGCTGCCATCCGGGCTTCGCTGCTCTTCTCCAGCATGGCGCGGCCCAGCTCTGTGTCACCCCAGCACACCTCTGGCTCCATCCCACCCAGCACACCTTTCCTGGCAGGTCAAAAAAGGCACTTCTGTACTTCAGCTCAACACACTTAATTGAATTTTTCCCACAGGATGATCATAAGAGCTGGAAGAGTGTCAAGGTGAGGATTTTTGAGAGGATTTTTCATGAGGAATGCAATTTTCCAGAAATCCATGTTTATACAAATCTCGAACTTACTCTGCAGATGGATTGGGTGTTCTGTATTTGTTGTAAGCTTCTTGAGACTAACACCTAGCGCATAGAAAATGTAAACCAATCAGATAAATGAAGAGAGGCAAAAGGAGGGCTTGTTGCCCTATAAAGGGACTCGGTACAGTCTCTGCAGGACAGAAGCTGCTAGGCTGAGCTACTGTGTGCTTTTCTAAGACTATGCAACTGGTTTCCTTTATCCTTGTAAAGAATAAAAATCCATTTTTTATTTTTTACTATACATGCCCCTCTTACCAGGTCTTCAGAGTAAAACACACACACATGAATATATTTGATGCAGTTGTTACCATGAAAGATTCATAACTAGGATATTAGCAGTGGCCCTTGGTGAGTTTAATGTTATCCCTCCTCCTGCCTTCCAACACAAGGAGGAGATTAGGAAGCAGGAAGGCATGACGAGATTGTTACAAGTTAAGCTCCAGTTGAGGGGGAGAGATAATGGGAAGGAGGGCTCAGCCATTGAGAGCCCCCTGTACTGCTGCTCCCTGGGGTTGACTGGCTCTGCTCCGTCTCTAAGCCTTGTCTTCCCGGGTAGCCTCTAAGCTTTGTCTTCCCCTGGGCTTTCTCACACTTGCCTCCTCCGACTGCTCTGTACTTTGGTCCTTTTCTTCAGAAAGCTGGGCTCTGTTAGGTGGGCCCTTGTAGAAGTGGGGAGGTTCCTTCTTTTGCTTCTTCCCAAGACATGAAGCCAGGTGAGATGGGCATGGTGAGCTGGCACAGCTGATGGCTGGCAGCAGCAAGTGTCTAGTTTGGTGCACTCCTACCTTCTGTCAGAACATAGGAGCAAAGCCCAATGGCCTGGAATTGATGCACAGCAGGGCAGCTCTTTCTGATTGCCCCATGACGTGTTCCCTTTTCCTATATGTAACAATTAAAGATAGCCATGGGAATGATTAAGTGGATTGTGTGGTTATATTCCAGGGATTTCACTTCACAGGCCCAGATTTTAAAAATGCCCCAACATTGTCAAGCTCGATGGCGGGTAAACCTAGGATGGGACAGCCGGCTGGGCTTGGCAGTAAAGTGCATGTGCCAATTTAACAACTCACACTAGTTTGTTTACTTGAAGCCGTGGGATGTCGCGTTGGTTCAGGTAGATTGTTGTTCCTTTAGGTCCCTGCTTGCCTGGACCTAAATGGGCCTTCAGGTGGGTGTGTCAGACCTGCAAGCTGGCTGACAGTGTGAAGTTGTATCCTCTGGCTCCTCTGATATCCTGTGTTTTGTCTCCTGTCTCTTAGGCGGGGCAAGAAGCACAGCATCATCCTGAGGACACAGCTGTCTGTGAGGGTCCACGCCTGCATTGGTGAGCAACACCTGTCAACCCCCACTACTAGACAGGATGAGAAGGCCACTGGCAGTCTGTGGTACCCACGCTGTCAGCCTGGGCCCCTGTCTGGGCCCATAGAGCTTTCTTGCAATGAGTTCTGAAGCCTTGTTTCATGGCTTCCTTGGCTCTCTGGGTGGTCACCAGGGCTCCAGGAAGACACTGCTGCTGAAGTGCTCCATGGCGGTGCTGGGAGGGCAGAGGCTCTTCCTGGGCTGCTGTCAGGCTGGTGGGAGCCTCTGCTCCTCTGAAGTGATCCTTCATGTGCCTGAGGCAGTTCTGTGGAGATCACGATAGTGGGCATAGCCTGAGGCTCCAGGTTGGTTAGGTGATGGGCAAGAATCCCAGGGCAACACTGTTCTGCCAGCTAACATTCGTGTGGTTCAGGATGGCTTTCTCGAGTTGCACAGGGCCACTGCTGGGGTCATTCCTGCAGCAGTGGGCTTTCTTGGACCCATGGAAAGTAGAGCATCTCATGTGAATGGGTCCTAACACTGGCTGTTTTGTTTCCTCCTGGCATTGGGCTGGGCTAAAGCAAGCATGTATATTAAAAAAGGAACATTTTGCAGGGAAGTATTTCATATCTGTAATTTTGCCTTTCTTTAATATTCACTGTGGTCTTCATTTGGGCCTCTAATTAGGAAAATATAAATCATCCTGTTAAGTCCAGTCTGCACCTGGAGTGTGGTTTCAGGGCTCGAGTGGGAGAAATGGTTTTGGGTTCCCACTCTTCCCTGCTTTCCTGCTTGAGACCGGGGATGGGTGAGGGAGGGGCTGGATGTGAAGGGAAATCCCTGTCATTTGACTTCTTTTGAAGTGAGGTGGTAAGTGACAACCTTTGTCTCTTGCTTGAAGGAATTGTGTAAGTGACTTATAAGCCTCAGAGCCTGAGGGCCAAGGTGTTGGGAGGGTGTGTAATGATTTGGGGAATGTGTAAGGTCTTTAGAACATACAGCCAACACTGACTGTTCTACCTTACAGTGGCTGGTAGAGCTGAGTGAATGTAAAACATACATGCACAGTGGATTACGCTTCATCAGTTAGCTCTTTTGTTACATGTTTCCCAAGTTATTTTAGATGTATAAATCACATCTCCCTAAAGAACAGGCCTGTGGACCATCACTTTGGATAAACTTCCCCCTATCCACACCCTAGGTCTAAAACTTGGGCACATAACATGCTAAACTGTTGAAATTCAACAGTGAAATAGAGCTCACAGTCCTTGGACACTTGGGACTGGGTGCACATTGGCATTTCCTCTGAGCAGGAAGGCAGTGGGAAGAGGACTTTTATAAAAACGGGCTAGATCAAAATCTGAACAAACCCCTTAAAATATTTTCTAGTATGTATTTAAATGTTTTAAGTACAGTAGCTTTTCCAAAGTGCTTCCATGTTGTTGACCCAGTGCTTTGCTTCTGTATTCTGCAGCCTGTGTACTACGGTAAAACCCACGTCTTACCCCGTGGTGTGCTGAGCACAGGCGGAGCTCACGCGCCAGTGGGGTGCTCCTGCCTTCCTGTCCCAGGGTCAAACTGTGGCGGACGCACACCGCACGTTTGCACCCAAGCCGCTTTATGCCATTGTCTAGGCTGTCAGAATTGTGTAATTTAATGAAATGGTCCCTAAATGTTTGATAAAATGGATTAAGTAGGCATATAAAAGTCACTGTTTTGAAAATTCTTTGAATATTTTGGAAAAGACTCAAAATTAGTCATTGCAAAAGCATTTCTGTCAGTATAAGTGGGTTATGACAACCATGAAAAGCGTGAGGAACATTAGACAAATCTAGAAGGATTCTACTCTTTAAAGGTATCTTTAGTTCTTCTTGACATCAAAGAAACCAAGATGGTAAATCATAGACCATTTTATTAGAGTGGTTGATAAAAGAGAGTCCAGTTAGTAGACCTTCACTTGGAGCTGTTTGTGTCTTTTCTTAGGTAAATCATGACATCCAATCACTATATGTTGTTTGAGGTTTTTAAAGGATTTACTGCTTTAACCAGTTTTTACATCAATTACCTCAGGCCCAAATATCAGATGAGAGAATTTGACTGGATTAACACTCAAGAAAGCAGTTTTTTCTTTGTATCAAAAATCCTTTCTCATTCCATTTTATATTATTGGCAAGATGTGGGATAGATTTATTATAATAGCAATAGGTAATATTCTTTGGTTATGTATAGAAAATGGAATGCATGCATCATGTTTATGACATGTCTCTTCCCATTGTGACCTACTCTTTCTAAGTGGCAAGAATTTCTTTGAGGTTGTGTGTGTGTGTGTGTGTGTGTGTGTGTGTACACTCACATACATGCAACAATCTCCAATTGAAATGACAAAGGAAAAGGTAACAAGGGAGAAGAAAACACATTTTTCCTTTATTTTCAAGATCATTTCCGCTCTTTTCTGTATGAGACCTATGAATTATTACAGGCATTGGACGCAGTGGCTGCTGCCACGGGTCTGGCCCTGAATTCCTTCCTGTCCTGGGAGGATCCAGATCAGCTTTTGTCTTGTGGGTCTAGAATGCTATCAGGTCAGTTTCGCCAAAATGTTTTCTTACCCTATGGTCTATTCTGCTTCATTCCTGTTTTTTATTAAGTATAAGAATGTTTAGAATCCAGGACTGTGTTGATGAATTGAAGGTGACATCCCTTTGGAATCCTCGAGTATTAACTTTGGATCCTGTGCCTCTGGGATGAGATGGAGTCGGGCCTTCATGGTTAGCAACCGGCAAACCTCGTGGGATACAAAGCCACGGGGTCTCTGCTTTGATGGTCACAGTCGGCTGCCGACACAGGTCTTTTTCATAGTGCGGCAGTTCTGACGCGTGTAGCAGGAGGTTGAAATGAGGTTTTGGTACAGAGAAAAGCCCCAGGCTTTTGTACCTTTATCTCCCTTTGCACTGTAATTTTTCTTTCTTTGTACCTTTTTTATATGACTGCTTGATGGTAACACATTGTAGCAAAGAATGCACGACTTGCTTTCTTAATACAGCTTCTATCCTGCAAAGAAATAAAAGTATTGATGGTCCTATTGTGGGTATTGAACGTGCAGAGAAGAATAAAATAAAATCTCTGATAGGCACGTGGAGTCTGCATTTTATGAGGTTAGTGGAGAAAATAAATTTTGTGATCCTCGCCAATGATCCTATTTCAACACCAAAAATGTTCTGAGGGCCAGCTGGCTCTGATGGCACTTCTCATTGTGAAAAAAAAATAGCTGAAGAATTGTGGGTGAAGGAGTGGAGTTCAGGATGTACAATAATAAAAATGGAAAAATAAGGTTGAAGTCACCAGGATCCTAAAGTTAATGTGTAAGTGTTTTCTACTGGCTGGCTTGGAAGGCAATTTTGTGTTTTGTTTGGCTTAAAACCTCTTGAGCTTCACTTTTCTGAAGCCAATCCTGTCTCCCCATAAAGAAAACAAATCCTGTCAATTGATTCTCTGGGACCCAGAAATCCTCTGCTTATGTGAGGTAAACAAAGGGTAAGATTTTGGCTGACGACTCCAAAGTGTCATTTATGCTTGTATTTGTGAAAAAACAGCTTGGCAAGAGGTCTTCAGAGGCATTTCCCCAAAGCCTAGGTGCCAGTGAGCTCTGCCCATGAAGCTGGAGATTGGGGTGTCAAGGTGGCTGAGGTGATTAATCTCTGTGTGAGATTAGTCTCATTTTCCCTAAAGGTCAAGTCACAGGGATAAAGATAATTTTTAAAGGAAAGAATAGAATGTGACAGAGGGCCACTTTATTCACTGATGCAGAAAGGCTGTCAATTTCCGGAAACAGAAACACGAGACTAAACTGAGGCATTGATAATGTAGTTTGCAAAGCATTTTCTTCTCCCTTGGCTCAATCACACAGCTCTGCACCTTGCATTTTAGTACTGTTGTAAAAAGAGGTGAGTTGCAAATAGTGGTGCATTTCTTTAAGAAGAGCCTTCTAAAGCCATCTAAGGGCAACATGATGGGGGGGTTCATTTTGTGGGCTCCTTGGGTCACAGTGTTAAACAGGATTCCAAGTTCCTGTGCAGTCTTAGCAGGAAAGGATCCTGTGATGGCACCAGCCTTACTGATAGTAGAAGGGTTATGGGTGTGTGTGTGTGTGTGTGTGTGTGTGTGTGTGTGTGTGAGAGAGAGAGAGAGAGAGAGAGAGAGAGAGAGAGAGAGAGAGAGACAGACAGACAGACAGACAGACAGACAGACAGACAGACACAGACAGACAGCAGGGCCTTCTGGAGTCAAAGAGAGGGTAGTGGAGTTGTAATGAATGACCCTCAGCCCCTTCCTCCTCTGCCTTTGTTCTGTCCTTTCTTAGGCTTAACCTTTCTTGAGCCTGAGCATGCTTCCTTTATCTTCTCCCTCTCCCTCTCCCTCTCCCTCTCCCTCCCACTCCTCCTCCTCCTCCTCCTCCTCCTCCTCCTCCTCCTCCTCCTCCTCCTCCTCCTTCTCCTTCTCCTTCTCCTTTTCCTCTTCCTCTTCTTCTGGCATTGGGGATTGAACCTTTGGGTTTCAATTGAGGTTCAGTCCTCCTCCAAGTGATACTCCAAGCCTGTATTATTGTTTATTTTAAAGCGGGGTCTCACTAATTTGCTGAGAACCTTGCTAAACTGTTGAGGCTGTCCTAGAAACTGTGATCCTCCTGTCTCAGCCTCCAAAGTATTGGGATTACAGGCATGCACCACCAGGCCTGGCCCACCCTATACTTTCTGACCGAGTTGGGTACTGGTCCTCTCATCTCTGAGCATCTTTCCTTCTGTGGCTGGGCCAGTTAGGGTTGGTTTCTTGCTGCCAGAGGAGCCCTCCTGCCCCACAGGAAGGCTCCCTGCAGTTCCCCTTTCTTCCATGGCCCTCGGCTGAGCTGCAGGGAATGCTGGACTTTGAGCATTAGCTGGGTTCTGATGTGGTCCTTATTGCCTTTGGCATTGTCTGCTGGAAATTTCCCTTAGAACTAGAGGTTTCTTTTGGGAAACAACCAGTTGCCTTTTTAGTACTCTTGGGCCTAATAGACCCAGGTGATATTTCTGTGTTGGTCAACAAAGATGGGGTGCCACCGAGAGCAGCATGTACTGAGACATGAGGCCTGCATGGTGACATGCATGAGCTTGGGCTCCCCACCTGCTGATGCTGCTGGCTCTGCTGTCCACTCAGCAGGACCCACACCCCCTATTTGAATGAGAAACTAGAGTTGAGATAACTATTCTCTGTGCAGAGATTCCAACCCAGAGCCATTCTTTTCTCTTTCCTTCCTCTGTCACTGCCTTGCTTTCTGTCTCCAGGCCGTGGATTTGGGCTTCCTATTGCCCTGTCCTACTTCCCCATGCAAGACTGCTTTTCCTGTGCTGTCTCTACCACTACAGCTTGGGGTTTGGAAAGGTGCCTTGTCCTTGGACATCATGGTGACCAAGCTCCCAGCATCTAGCCTTGTACGTCCCTGGTGGGGTCAGGTACAATGGGTTACACTAGTTACTTTCTGTTCCTTGACATCAGGATTCATGGATTCTCCAGAGAGTAGGACCATCTTTCATTTATCAAAGGCATTTGTGTTTTTTTGAAAGTGCAAACATTTTATTCCTTTGGATATATACTCAGAAAAGGAATTGCTGGATCACATGGTCATTCTATTTTTGAGAAACCTTCGTATGGTTTTCTGTAATGGCTATACCAATTTCCATTCCCACCAACAGTGTACAAGGGTTCTTCTTTACATTCTTGCCAATATTTATCTTTTGGCTATTTGTAAATATCCATTACAACAGTTATGAACTATAATATCTCATTGTGGTTTTATATATATTCCTCTGATAGAGGTGTTGAAAATTGTTCATATACCTGCTTGCCATTTTCTAGAGAATTTTATTATGCTTGTCAGAAACATTTGACTTGTACTTTATAGTTCATCGACAATCTAAGCAATTTCTAGATTGTTTTATACTTCTATTAGTGCATTATAATTATATAACACAGTCATGCATTTGTATATGCACATATCATTCGATGTGTTTCCCTCAGGATTCAGTCCTGCACCCTCTATCCCTCTCCATAGATGAATGTAACATTATTTGATCCATTTCCTTCCCAAGCTTCATATTTTCTCCTGCCTTTTCTCTTTCCCCATCCCCTTCCACTCTTCTACTGGTCTTTTTCTTATTTGAAGTCCTTTTTCCTTTCTATTTTCTTTTGAACCTCCACATATGAAAAAAAAAAAAAACACAACATGACCTTCGACTTTCTGAGACTTACTTGTCTCACTTAGCATAATGTCCTCTTCTGCAGAGGCCCCAGGTGACCTCAATATGAGGCAGGCTTTGGTTTGAAATCAAGAGTCTTCCAAGAATTCTATGCATGTGTGTATGAATCACATTGAACCTCACTAGGGTATGTAATTGCTATCCAGTAATAAAAGTATGTATGTCTATGTGTGTATATATGAAGAAATCCCAAGTCTCCCCTGCAGCAAAAGACTTACAGGGCTTGGTGCTTTTTTTTTTTTTTCTTCAAACTTTTTAAATCCATCAAGTCTGTGACCCAGTTTTGCCTGCATTCTGTTTTCTACATTAAAACAAGCTCTGTGGGTTAATCAGATAAGTACCTCCCAGCATCTGTTTCCTATTAATCTGTCCCAGGTCCCAGGTGGCAGACCCCACAGAATGTCTGTGACTCGGAGGCCCTTGGGTCTGGGCTGGGGAGGAGATTGCTTAGGCAGCTTGTCAGCTTCTCTTCACTCTGGGTGGCCACCTTCCTAAGGTGCCTTATCAGATGGTGATTGACAGATGTGACCACCTTCCCTATGCACCACTCCCCAACAAAATAGAAGAATCGATTTTGGGGTGGAGGATGTAAAAGCCCACTACTTAGGCTTGTTAATCTAGATGAGAGTCTAGTATGGAAATGATGGTGAGTGTTCAGTTCTGTCCTGTGTCTTTCCACGAATGCTAAGATATTATACATGGGCAGGAATGTGTTCTCACCACAAACAGCATCTAGAGAATGACTTGAAAGCTTATCTCCAGCAGCTACAGACATTGAAGTAAGCATAAATGCAGGGAATGAATAAAGAATCTTACAGGTATGGCCAGGCTAGCTGTGGGAGTTGAGAGGTACCAGGAAAAGACATTCAGACATGGACACAGATGAACCAAGACTCGCTTATGGCAGCTTTATTTCATATATGTGATTTACTCTGGCCCCATTTTTTTTAAATGACTTATTGCCTCCTTAAGACTTGTTACTCTTCACTTCTAAGTATCTCAAGATGTTAGATGATGGAATTTGAGCATTGTCTTAGAATCATTATCAGTGTGTTTGCTTTGCACCATCTTATTTATATCCTGGCCACTTAAAAAGGAGCATGGAATTCTAGCAGGGAGAAAAACTGATGGAGGATGTAGTTGTATTGGTAGTGATATCTGCAGGAGGTATTACAAGATACATGCTGGCAGTTAGACTGCAAAGTCATTCTTCAGCAAAACTTTGAGTTATGACCCTGGTAAGGAAGGCACCATTCTTTTCAGTAACTTTTACTGGACTGTACCAATGCTTTCTTCTTGCGTGTCTGGTTTCTGTGTGGTATAGAACAAGCTTTGGTGAGCTGCTTTCTTTGCTGGGCAATTGTCTGCCTGTTATTGCAGCGAGGACAAGGGGAGCTTGTGCTTTGTTGCTGGTGGTGAGAGGAACCCTCAAGGAGTGGGTTCAGGTCCAAGCTTGTGCAAGCCCTGGGAAAATGGTGGCAGATGTCATTGTTACTGTCATTGCAAAGAGGTTTTGTTGTTTTGCAGATTGTTAGAGTATATAAATAAAATGTGGTTATCAAGTAGTTCTCATAGGAAGTAATAGGAAGGTTATGAGCTATCAGAGGCGAAAATGACTTGCAAGAAATACCTGTCTTGCTTCCAATTCTTGAAGGATCACATCTTCCTTATTCAGAGCTAGATTCCAGAACTGCATTAAATATTAAACTGGGGCAAGGAATTATGGAGTTCTTAAATATGAAACCCAAATAATGCTCAGTTAATGTACTTAAAATGAGTCTTAACTGCTATCTTTTTTTCTGAGAGTGAGACAGATTCGAAACTGTAGATCAATAATTGTCCATTAAAATGTTGTATTTTTCCTGGGCTTGGTGGCACACGCTTGTAATCCCAGCATTTGGGAGGCTGAGACAGGAGGATCACGGTTCGTAGATAGCCTCAGCTACTTAGTGAGGCCTTTGCAACTTAGTGAAACCCTATTTCAAAGTAAAGAATAAAAAATAGGGCTGGTGGTATATCTGGAAGGTAGAATACCCTGGATTCCATCCCAAGTACTGAAAAAAAATCCCCACAAAAAACCAGAAAAATATAAACCAAAACCAAAACCAAAATTTGTATTCTCACAAAATCGAGTTGACCAGCTTGAGGCCAGGGGGCTTTTGTGATCCCAGGGTTCCTGCTTAGCTCCTAGGACAGTGCTCAATGTTGTAGTTCTCTTCTCTTGCCTTGTTTTTGGTACTTTTTAGAATGATCCATTTAAAATTTTATAGTGCACTCTAATTACACATCATAGTGAAGTGAGAGGTTCAGTGTGTTAAACAGACATACACACGGCTCTTTGCATCCTTCCCTCCACATCCCGCCCTGTTTATGAGTTAGTGAGATTGCTAGTAATACCTTCACATGTTGCCACAGTATTATATGAACTGGTTTTCAGGCCTCCCCTTCCCCTCCCTAATTCTCATACCTTCAATTACTCTACCAGTTTATCTTTGCATTATTTCAAGTCCCTTTTGTTTTCTATTTTCTCGCTAGTTTCCACAAATGAGAGAAAACACCCCCCTGACTTTCTGAGATCAACTAATATCACTTAGCATAATATTTTCCAGGTCAATCAATTTTTCTGCAGATGACATAATTTTGCTCTTTTTGTGGCTGAGTAGAATTCCATTGTGTGTCCATACCATATTTTCTTTTTTTTATTTTTATTTTTATTTATTATTTATTTATTTATTTATTTATTTTACAATTTTTTATTGAACATAAATAGTATACATTTACACTATATTTGGTGCCCTCTCCCCCGCCGCCCCCATTTTCTCTTCCCCCCTCTCACCAGTGGTTGTCCAGGTTAACCATGTCTTATTCATAATTTTACACATGTTCAGGTGTAGACCCTCATTAATCAAGATCGGCCTTTCTCCTCTCCTATCTTTCCATTAAAACTTAGCTAGTATTTCCCCTCTAATATCTGGAGTCCCACTGGTATCCTTTGTGTTTTCTAGTTTGGGCATATTAGAGGAAACATGTGTATCTTCTCCTTCTGTGCTTGGCTGATCTCACTTAACATGATGCTCTCCAGGGCTTTCCATCTTCTTGCAAATGATATAATTTTGTTCTTCTTTATGGCTGAATAGAATTCCATTGTGTGTATTTCCCACAGTTTTGCTATCCATTCATCTGTTGATGGTGATCTGGGTTGGTTCCATATTTTGGCTATTACAAATTGTGCTGCTATGAACATAGGTATGCATATGTTGCTGTATTTCTCTGAATTCAACCCCTTTGGAAAGATACCGAGGAGTGGTATAGCTGGATCATATGGTGGATCTATTCCCACCTTTCTTAGAAATCTCCACACAGATCTCCATAGTGGCTGAACTAGTTTGTACTCCCACCAACAGTGTAAAAGAGTTCCTCTTTCCCCACATCCTCGCCAGCATTTGTTGTTGTTTGATTTCTTTATGCTTGCTACTCTGACTGGGGTTAGATGGAATCTCAGTGTAGTTTTGATTTGCATCTCCCTGATGGCCAGTGATGAAGAACATCTTTTCATGTATCTATTAGCCCTTTGTATCTCTTCTTTTGTGAAGTGTCTATTTAGTTCATTTGCCCATTTCTTGATTGGGTTGTTTGTTTTGCTAGTGTAAAGTCTTTTGAGCTCTTTGTATACTCTGGATTTTAGCCCCCTATCAGAATGGTGGCTGGTAAAGATCCTTTCCCATTCTGTAGGCTTCCTCTTTAGGTTATTGATAGTTTCCTTTGATGAGAAGAAACTTTTTATTTTGATGTTATCCCACTTGTTTATTCTTGCTTTAATTTCCTGAGCTTTGGAGGTTTTGTTGAGAAAGTTACTGCCTGTGCCAATATGTTGTAGTGTTGAACCTATGTTCTCCTCTACTAACTTCACCGTCTCAGGTCTAATTTCTAAGTCTTTGATCCATCTTGAGTTGATTCCTGTGTTAGGTGAGATATAGGGGTTTAGATTCATCTTTTTACAAATGGTTAGCCAGTTCTCCCAGCACCACTTGTTGAAAAGGCTGTCTTTTCTCCAGCGTATGTGTTTGGCCCCTTTGTCAAAGATTAATTGACTAAAGATGTGTGGATTTGTTTCTGTATCTTCTATTCTAATCCACTGGTCAGTATATCTGTTTTTGTGCCAGTACCATGCTGTTTTTACTACTATTGCTCTATAGTATAGTTTGAAGTCCGGGATTGTAATGCCTCCTGCGTGTTTCTTGTTATTGAGAATTGCTTTGGCTATTCTAGGTCTTTTCTTTCTCCATATGAAGTTCATGATTGATTTTTCTAGGTCTATGAAGAATATCACTGGTATTTTAATGGGAATTGCATTGAACCTAGAGATCAGTTTTGGCAGAATGGCCATTTTTTTTTTTTTTGAAGGACAAAGCTAGAAGATGTATATTTTCTGATTTCAAACCATATAAAGCTACAATAATTGAAACAGTGTAGTACTGTTCTAAAGGCAGATATATAAACCATTGGAGCTAAATAAAAGCCTAGAGATAAATTCTTCCATACATTGTCAAGTTATTTTTGACAAGGTTTCCATGAACTTTTGGTGGAGGAAATACTAGTCTTTTAACTAAATATTGTTGAAAAATAATAATAAATGAAAAAGAATAAAATTGGACCCTTACCTAACACATATACAAATATTAACTCAAAATAGATAAAAGACCTAAATATAAATCTTAATACTATAAGCTTTTAGAAGAAAATCTGGGTCATAAAACCTCACAACATTGAAATTGGAAGTGATTTCTTGGATATGATTTCAATGGCACAGGCAACAAAAGAGTAAATAAACTCCCTAAAAAATAAAAAAATATTGTATATCCAAAGACAATGTAAACAGACTTAAAAGTTACTGATCCTCTTCCAAGAGTTCCTCCTATGACCCATTTCTCCCTAACTCTCACATATTAGGGAAAGCATCTGATTTCTTATTTTTTGTGCCTGACTAATCTCACTTAGCATAATGTCCTCCAGTTCCATCCATTTCCCTGAAAATGATGTAATTGAGTTTTTTTTGATGGCTGAGTAAAATTCCATTGTGTACATATCCCACAGTTTTGTAATCCATTCATCTGTTGATGGACATCTTGGCTGGTTCCATAGTTTGGCTATGGTGAATTGTGCAGCTATGAACATAGATACACATGCATTAGTTTGGTAGTTTCGTTTCTTTTCTTTTGGGTAGATACCCAACAGTGGTATTGCTGGATCAAATGGAAGATTTGTTCCCATTCTTCTGAGGATTCTCCATACTGTTTTCCAAAGTGGTTGCACTAATTTGCAATCCCACCAACAATGTCTTAGAGTTCCCACTTCTCCACATCCTCGCCAGCATCTGTTGTTGTTTGTGTTTTGAATGATGGCCATTCTAGTTGGAGTTAGGTGAAATCTCAGGGTAGTTTTGATTTGCATCTCTCTGATTGCCAGTGATGTTGAGCATTTTTTCATGCATTTATTGGCCATTTGAATTTCTTCTTTTGTGAAGTGTCTATTTAGTTCATTTGCCCATTTTGTTATTGGATGCTTTGTTTTCTTAGTGTTGAGTTTCTTGAGTTCTCTGTATATTCTAGATATTAGTCCTCTGTCAGTGGTGTAGGTGGCAAAAATCTTCTCCCATTCTGTTGGCTCTCGATTGAGGTTCTTGATAGTTTCCTTTGCTGAACAGAAGCTCTTCAGTTTCATGCAATCGCATGTATTGATTCTCCTTTTAATTTGTTGTGCCTTTGGGGTCTTGTTGAGGAAATGTTTGTCTGTGCCTATGTGTTGTAGTGTTGGACCTATGCCCTCTTCAAGGAGTTTCAAGGTCTCTGGTTTAATTTCCAAGTCTTTGATCCATCGTGAGTTGACTTTTGTACAGGGTGAAAAAGTGGGATTAACATCCAATTTTCTGCATATGGTTAACCAGTTTTGCCAACACCATTTGTTGAAGAGGCTATCTTTATTCCAGTGTATGTTTTTGGCCCCTTTGTCAAAAATCAATTGGCTGAAAGTGTGTGGACTTGTTTCTGGGTCTTCTATTCTGCTCCATTGGTCTATATATCTGTTCTTTTGCCAGTACCATGCTGTTTTTATTACAATGGCTTTGTAGTATAGTTTAAAGTCAGGTATTGTGATTCCTCCTGCGTGGTTTTTGTTGCTGAGAACTACCTTGGCTATTCTGGGCTTTTTGTTATTCCAGATAAATTTAAGGACTGATTTTTCTATGTCTGTGAGGAATGATCTTGGTAGTTTAATGGGCATTGCATTAAATCTGTAGATCACTTTTGGGAGGATGGCCATTTTAATGATATTAATTCTGCCAATCCATGAACATGGAAGGTGTTTCCATCTTCTAAGATCTTCTTCGATTTCTTTTTTCAGTGTTTTATAATTTTCTTTGTAGAGATCTTTTACTTCCTTGGTCAAGTTTATTCCTAGGTATTTTATTTTTTTGTGGGAGATCCTGAGTGGAAGTGTTTTCTGAATTTCTTTTTCAGTGGATTTATGGTTGGTGTACAGGAAAGCTTCTGACTTTTTAAGATTGATTTTGTATCCAGATACCTTGCTGAATTTGTTGATCAGTTCTATAAGCCTTTTGGTTGAGTTTGTTGGGTTTTCTAAATATAGTATCATGTCATTTGCAAATAGTGAAAGCTTAAGTTCTTCTTTTCCTATTTGTACTCCTTTGATTTCCTTTTCTTGCCTTATTGCTCTGGCTAGAGTCTCTAGTACTATATTGAAGAGAAGTGGTGATAGTGGACATCCTTGTCTCGTTCCAGTTTTTAGGGGAAATTCTTGAAGTTTTTCCCCATTTAATATGATGTTGGCAGTGGGCTTATTGTAGATTGCCTTAATAATGTTGAGATATGTTCCTTCTATTCCAATTCTCTGCAGTGTTTTTATCATAAATGGATGTTGAATTTTATCAAATGCTTTTTCAGCATCTATTGAGATGATCATGTGATTTTTGTCTTTGATTCTGTTTATATGATGAATTACATGGATTGTTTTTCGTATATTGAACCAGCCTTGCATCCCTGGGATGAACCCTACCTGGTCATGGTGAATGATTTTCTTGATGTGGTTTTGAATGCGTGTTGCTAGTATTTTGTTTAATAGTTTTGCATCCAAGTTCATCAGAGATATAGGCCTGTAGTTTTCCTTCCTTGAACTGTCTTTATTCGGTTTGGGTATTAGTGTGATGTTGGCTTCATAGAATGTATTTGGGAGAGTCCCGGTTTTTTCTATTTCCCGAAATAGTTTGAGTAGTATTGGGATTAGTTCTCCTATAAAGGTTTTATAGAATTCACTTGGGAAACCATCTGGTCCTGGGCTTTTCTTTGATGGTAAGCTCTTTATTGCTATTTCAATCTCTTTGATTGTTATTGGTTGGTTTAAGTGTTCTATATCTTCTTGACTCAGTTTAGGAAGGTTGTATTTATCTAGGAAGTTGTCGATTTCCTCCAGATTTTCCATTTTGTTGGAGTATAGTTTTTCAAAGTAGTTTCTGATAATCCTCTGGATTTCTACGCTGTCAGTAGTAATGTCTCCTTTTTCATCCCTTATCTTCATAATTTGGGTTGATTCTCTCTTTTTTTTTTAGTTAGGTTGGCTAGTGGTTTATCAATCTTGTTAATTTTTTCGAGAAACCAGCTTTTGGTTTTGTTGATTTTCTGTATTGTTCTTTTATTCTCTATTTCGTTAATTTCTGCTCTAATTTTAATAATTTCCCGTCTTCTGCTGGCTTTGGGGTTCAATTGTTCCTGCTTTTCAAGGGCTTTGAGGTGTGTCATAAGGCTATTTATTTGAAGATTTTCTGTTTTTCTTATGTGAGCACTCAGTGCTATAAATTTTCCTCTTAATACTGCCTTCAAAGTGTCCCAGATGTTTTGATATGTTGTTTCTTTATTTTCATTTGTTTCTAGAAATTTCTTGATTTCACCTCTTACATCTTCTATGACCCATTCTTCATTCAGAAGTGTGGTGTTCAGTCTCCACATGTTTATGTTGTTTCTCTGGGTCTTCTTATAGTTGATTTCTAGTTTCATTCCATTATGGTCTGAAATGACACAGGGAAGTATGTAACTTTTTTTAAATTTGCTAGTGCTCATTTTGTGTCCCAGGATGTGATCTATTTTGGAGAAGGTTCCATGAGCAGCTGAGAAAAATGTAAACTCTGCTGTAGTTGGGTGAAATATTCTATATGTGTCCAAAAGGTCCATTTGGTTAATGGTGTTCTTTAGTTCTGAGACATCTTTACTGACCCTTTGTCTGGAAGATCGGTCTAGTATTGTGAGTGGTGTGTTGAAGTCTCCCAGTATTATTGTGTTGGGATTTATGTGTGGCTTCATGTCACAAAGAGTTTGATTTATGAAAGTAGCTGCCCCTATGTTTGGGGCATAGATGTTGATTATTGTTATTTCCTCTTGCTGGACTATTCCTTTTACCAGTAAGATGTGACCTTCTTTGTCTCTTCTAATAAGTTTGGGTTTGAAGTCTAACTTGTCTGATATCATAGTTGCTACTCCTGCTTGTCTTCGAGTACCATTAGCATGGATTACCTTGCTCCAGCCCTTTACCTTGAGTTTGTTCCTATCTTTACTTGTGAGGTGTGTTTCTTGTAAGCAGCAGATGGATGGATTCTGGCTTTTAATCCATTTTTCCACTTTATGTCTTTTTATTGGAGAGTTGAGGCCGTTTACATTCAGTGTGATTACAGAGAGATAATTTTTAATTCCCAACATGTTAAGATCTTATTTCTGTTTGAGATACTGTTTATTCTTCTTTGCTTAGTTGTCTGCTGGATGGGAATTCTTGTTTCTTTGGTTCTGGCGTGAATTACCCATTTCCTCTTTGCAGTTAATCTCCTTGAGTATTTTCTCTAGCGCTGGTTTTGAAGACATAAATTCCTTCAGTTGCTGTTTGTCATGGAAGCTTCTTATTTCCCCATCTAATTTGATGGATAGTTTTGCTGGGTAGGAAATTTTTGGCTGGAAGTTGTTTTCTTTCAGAGTTTGGAATATGTTACTCCAAGCCCTTCTGGCTTTCATAACTTGGTTTGGGAAGTCTGGAGTGATTCTAATTGGTTTGCCTCTGTATGTCACATGGCCTTTTGTTTTTGTTGCCTTTAAGATTCTCTCCTTGGCTTCCACATTAGTCATTTTGACAATTATGTCGCGTGGGGATCCTCTTCTCTGATCCTGTCTAAAGGGAGTTCTATAAGTTTCCTGGACCTGTGTATCGACCTCTTGCTCTATGTTTGGAAAATTTTCTGCTATTACTTCCTTGAAGAGATTGTTGATCCCTTTGGTTTCACCTTCTTTTCCCTCCTCTATTCCAATTATTCTTAGGTTAGCTCTCTTGAAATGGGCCCATATTTCTTCAATGTCAGATTCCTGCTGTCGGGTTTTTTTTTTCTAAATTAGAAACTATGCATTCATTTTTAGAATGATCATCTTCAAGAAGCGAGATTCTATTCTCCATGTGGTCTAATCTGTTGTTTGTACTTTGAATTGAGGCCTTTACTTCATTAATTGCATCCTTTATCTCTTTTTGACTCTCTCTAAATTCTTTTCGAAAGTCCTCTATTATTTCTAAAGTTATTTTCCTAATTTGATCTTCTAGAGATCTTTGGGTTTCTGTGTTATCAGATTCTGATGTTGTGGTGTTGTTGGCATTCACTGCTCCATTGTTATTTCTCTTTCCCATGATTTTGGAAGTTTGTGCCTTCTCTGGGTTCTTCCCTGAGTCACTATGAGTTCACTTAAGATGCTCTGGATCTCTAGTCTATGGTATCTCAGTCACCACTACTCCTTTACTGTGTTGTATCACAAAGTCTCAGACCCAGGGAGTCAATCAAGGCTGCTTAGACCGTGGGGGGTGCCAAGTTGGGCGTTCTCCAGTGGGGAGTTGTGACTATGGTATGATATCTCTGCCACTGCCACTCCCCCACTGGGATGCACTGCTAAAATCTCCGACCCAGGGAGACTATCTGCACAAGTCCCTGGGAGTGCAGTACTGGGATTTCTCCCCTAGGGGCCGCAATTTCACTCACGGTTGTTGAGTGCGCTGATGGAGCTGTAGTGAACTCGGTGGATTCGCTGCTGCCGCCACTGGCAATATGGCACCACTGCCACACCCTCGGCCGTGATGCGGCGTATTTCTTCTCTGGTTTTGATCTCTGCTCTGAGTCCTTGCCAGTTGTGCTGCGCCCAGCCCTTGGGAGCTTTAGATGTTCCCTGCACCAACAAAACTGCTGACTGCCGCCCGGCTGTTCAGCACCTGCTCACCTCGGCTCGCTGTCCACCCCTCCTCTCAGGCGCCTGGTGGCTGGTTGAGTGGGTGGGTTTAGGGCCATCCGGTGAACTCGCCGCCGTCGCCAGCAGTAAGACGCTGCTTCTGCATCCTAGGCCGCGAGGCCAGAGTACCTCCTCTCTGGATTTGAGCTCTGTTTTGAGTCTTCCTCCTCTCTGGAGCCTGGTGTTGCTAGGGGAGATGTAGGCCGCGCTGCTCCGGCCGCTCTGCGCCGCGGCTCTGGCTGCTCCGCACCACGGTTCTGGCCGCTCCGGCTGCTCCGGCTGTTCTGCACCGCGGCTCTGGCTGCTCTGCACCGTGGGTCTGGCCACTCTGGCCGCTCCGGCCGTTCCGCGCTGCGGCTCTGGCTGCTCCGGCTGCTCAGGCCGCTCCGCTCCGCGGCTCCCCCCAATCCGCGCTGCGGCTCTGGCCGCTCCGGCTGCTCCGGCCGCTCCGCACCGCGTGGGCGTGGCACTTCGGGCTGGTTTTTTTCCGGTGACTTGTTTTTCCAGCCCTTTTTCTCTGTCCCTTGTATTTACCGTTTTTATTTCTTTGCTGTGGTGTTTTCTGGCTCTGAAAGGCGCTGGTTTTGAGGTAGTAGAGTTGGATTGTTAGCGGGACTTGTAAGTGCCGCTTTCCTCCGTCGCCATCTTCCCGGAAGTCCCCAGAATGGCCATTTTGATGATATTTATTCTGCCTATCCATGAGCACGGGAGATCTTTCCATCTTCCAAGGTCTTCTTCTATTTCTTTCTTTAATGTTTTATAGTTTTTGTTGTAGAGATCTTTTACATCTTGGGTTAGGTTTATTCCTAGGTATTTTATTGGTTTTGAGGTTATAGTGAATGGAATTGTTGTTTTTGTTTCTTTCATTGTGGATTCATTGTTGGCATAAAGAAAGGCCACTGATTTCTTTAGGTTGATTTTGTAACCTGCGACTTTGCTGAATTTGCCAATCAGCTCCAGAAGCCTTTTGGTTGAATTCTTTGGGTCTTCCAGATAGAGGATCATGTCATCTGCGAATAAGGATAATTTTACTTCCTCTCTTCCTATGTGGATTCCTTTGATTTCCTTCTCTTGTCTGATTGCTGCAGCAAGAGTCTCAAGGACTATATTGAAAAGGAGTGGGCATCCTTGTCTTGTTCCTGACTGTAGCGGAAATTCTTGCAGTTTTTCCCCATTCAATATAATGTTGGCTTTGGGATTGCAGTATATTGCCTTGATGATGTTGAAGTACTTTCCTTCTATCCCAATTTTTTGCAGTGTTTTTAACATAAATGGGTGTTGGATTTTGTCGAATGCTTTTTCAGCATCTATTGCTATGATGATGTGGTTTTTGTTCTTGGTTCTATTTATGTGGTGAATAACATGTATTGATTTGCGTATGTTGAACCAGCCTTGTTTTTCTGGGATGAAACTGACTTGGTCATGGTGTATTATTCTCTTGATATAGTTTTGAATGCGTATAGCTAATATTTTGTTTAGAATTTTTGCATCTATGTTCATTAAGGATATTGGTCTGTAGTTTTCCTTTCTTGAGGTATCTTTATTTGGTTTGGGGATTAATGTGATACTGGCCTCATAGAAGGAATTTGGAGGAGTTCCATCTCTTTCAATTTCCCGGAACATGTTATGAAGTATTGGTATTAGTTGTTCACTGAAGGTTTTGTAGAATTCAGCTGGGAACCCATTTGGGCCTGGGCTTTTCTTTGGTAGAAGAATTTTTATTGCCATTTCTATTTCTTTGGTTGTTATTGGTTGATTTAGGCTTGCTATATCCTCTTGGCTGACTGTAGGAAGGTTAACTGTGCTTAGAAATCTATCGATTTCTTCCATGTTTTCAAGTCTATTGGAGTATAAATTTTTAAAGTAGTTTCTGATAATATTTTGAATTTCTTCACTATCTGTGGTGATATCTCCTTTTTCATTTCTAATTTTGATAATTTGAGTTGATTCTCTTTTTCTTTTGGTTAGGTTGGCCAGGGGTTTATCAATTCTATTAATCTTTTCAAAGAACCAACTTTTTGTTTTATTGATTCTTTGAATTGTTTTTTTGTTCTCTATTTCATTTATTTCTGCTTTAATTTAGATGATTTCTTGTCTTCTGCTGGCTTTGGGAATAGACTGTTGCAGAATTTCTAGATCCTTGAGTTGTGTCATTAGGTTCTTTACTTGGTGGTTCTCCGTCCTTTTTATGTGGGCACTCAATGCAATAAACTTTCCTCTTAGTACTGCCTTCATGGTGTCCCATAGGTTTTGGTAGGTTGTGTCTCTGTTTTTGTTTGTTTCCATAAATTTCTTTATTTCTTACCTAATTTCTGCTCTTACCCATTTGTCATTCAATAGTGTATCATTCATTCTCCATGAATTTGAATACTTTCTTTCGAGTTTCCTGTTGTTGATTTCTACTTTTATTCCATTGTGATCTGAAAAGATGCATGGAATTATATTACATTTTTTGAATTTACTGGTATTTTCTTTGTGTCCCAGGATGTGATCTATTTTGGAGAAGGTTCCATGGGCTGCTGAGAAGAAAGTGTATTCTGTAGTTCCTGGTTGAAATACTCTAAAAATGTCTATTAGGTCCATTTGGTTTATGGTTTCCTTTAGTTCTAAAGCGTCTTTACGCATCTTTTGCCTTGAAGATTGATCCAGTGGTGTGAGAGGCGTATTAAAGTCTCCCAGAATTATTGTATTTGGGTTTACTTGGGATCTTATGTCCAGAAGGGTTTGTTTTACAAATGTGGTTGCACCCATATTTGGGCATAAATATTTACTATCATTATATCTTCTTGGTGTATTGTTCCTTTTAATAAAAGGAAGTGCCCTGATTTCTCTCTTTTGATGTGTTTTAGTTTAAAGTCTGTTTTGTTGGATATCAGGGTTGCTACCCCTGCTCTTTTTTGGTCACTGGTGGCATGGTATATCTTTTTCCATCCTTTCACGTTCAGCCTGTGAATGTCTTTGGCTGTGAGGTGAGTTTCTTGCAGACAGCATATATTTGGATTATGTTTCCTAATCCACATTGCCAGTCTATGTCTTTTGATTGGTGAGTTAAGTCCTTTGACATTAAGAAATATTATTGAAATACGATTTTTGTTTTCTGCCATTTTGTGTTATGTCTACTCTTGGGTGGTGTGATCTTTCTTCTTTACTTAAATGGCCCACTTATTAACTTTCTCTCTTCTCTGATTCTGAAGTCTGCTTCTTTTTTCTTCCTTATGGTTTATTTCTTTAAGAATTTTCTCTAGTGTTGGCTTTGAATTCATGAATTTTTTGAGATTCTGTTTATCCTGAAAGACTTTGATTTCCCCATTGATCTTGAATAGTAGTTTTGCTGGATAGATGAGCCTTGGTTGGAAGTTATTTTCTTCCAGGGTCTGAATCACGTCGTACCAGTCTCTCCTAGCATTCCTGACCTGGGTTGTATAGTCTGGGGTGATTCTTATTGTTTTGCCTCTATATGTCACCCGTCCTTTTGTTCTCACTGCTTTTAAGATTCCTTCCTTGGCCTCTATGCTGGTCAATTTGGTTATTATGTGGCATGGAGTGGTTTTTCTTTGGTCCTGTCTCAGTGGAGTTCTGTATGCCTCCTGGATTTGAAGATTCAAGTCTCTTTCCATATTTGGAAAATTCTCTGAGATTATTTCCTTGAAGATATTACAGATGCCCTTGGTCTGTACCTCTATCCCTTCCTCAATGCCTATTATCCGTAAATTAGGGCGCTTCTTATTATCCCATAATTGCTGGATGTTTAGGTTTTGTTGCTGTAAAGATATCTGTATATCGCTGACTGTGTTTTCGGTTTGGGATGTACTGTCTTCTAATATTGATATTCTGTTTTCCATTTCATCTAATCTTCCAGAATTTCTTTCTATTGCTGTCTTCATTTCACTTATTGCCTCTTTCATTTCATTCCAGACCTCTTTCTGATTCTTTTTTAGTGTTTCTAATTCACCTTTAACCTCCTCTATACTTGTTTTAAATCCTTTCATCATATTGAACATCAAGATTCTGAACTCCCCTTCTTGCATTTCTAGTAGGTCAGTATTTGTGATTTCTGCTGTCTCTTCATAATTCCTGGTTCTCATATTTATAGCGTTCTCTGTCCTGTTTTTCTGATTTCTACCCATCGTTCGTGAGTAATGTGCTTAGTCAAATCTTAATATTAGGAGTTTAGGGGTATTGGCTAGTCAGCAGAGCCTTTCCAGTGTTGAGGGCGGGTGATGTGTGAGGAGCTGGGGTGACTGGTAAAGGAGTCGGATTAGGTAGAGGATATGTTAGGTTGAGAAAGACTTTAAGTATGGTAAGGTAATAACTTGCTAGGAATGAGAGAGAGTTAACTACTAGGACTCTTGTCGTTAGTAGAGTATTTATGGATATTAGAAATACTTTGAGTATTAAACCAGGAGGTATATTATGGGGAAAAGTTTTGGGGGAGAAAAGTATGTAGGTTCGTGTGGGAAGGTTTGTAAATAGGGATGTTAGAAGGGATGATAGAAGGAGCAGACAGACATAAAAAAAAAGAATCCACACAAGACACCAAGACTATTATGTAATCCAAGAAAAAGGAAGGAAAACCAATCAAAGGAGGAGAATGAAAAAAAAGGAAGGAAAGAGGAAGAAAGAGGAAAAAAGAACAAGAATAAAATAAAAGGAACTAGCAGCTGTGTGAAATAAAAAAATAAGGCAAACTATCCAATGTATATGTCTATATATATATATCAACAAGTTAAAGTAAAAGAAGTGTGGGTTAAAAGAAAAAAAAAATAAAACAGCAATAACCATACCAAAACAAAAGCACTGTAAAAGCAAATAAAGCAAAACATCCACATTAAAAGTAAAACAAACAGTCCTCCTTATTTACGCATATGGGGTCAGGTCCATATAATATGTGCGTATCTGATTGCTTTGGTAGCTTTCAGAATACCATCCAATGTCTCTTAGTTTTCTTTGTACTCTATTTTTATCTTCTTAGGTCACTCTGGGTGTTTGGACACCTTTCTCTCCTTTAGCTGCTTTAGGTTTATGTGTCCGGATGTCTGGTTTCACTGTTATTTGATTCTGTACAATTCACAGGTTCTGCGAAATTCTAACCTGTGGTCAGCACCACTGCACTCACCACCCTAGCCTCCAGCCTGTGCTTCCCTACAGCAGGGGTGGAGAATGACCAAAGTATAATTGGAACCTCCCCCTGAGGTCCTGTGCAGATATTGTGGCCCGATGGATTTTCTTGTGTCTCTGGAAATTCCAGCTGGGCTAGCCAGTGTGGTCCCAAGATGTACCCTGGGCAAATGGATACTGGTTCCTGGATGCCCACACTTACTGCCAGAGCTCTGCCTATTCTGAGAGTGCAGGCTGGATGCGCTGCTAATACTGGACCCAAGTGAGAGTGGATGCAGCTGTCTATTGCTGCTGGTATGCTCTTCCAAGGTATATTGAGCTGTGTTCTCGCTTAGAACTAAGAATCTGGCTACCAGGAGGGTGGTTACACCCAGTGGTGGGCCAGGGGTGCAGGGTAGGTGCTCAAGGGTCCAGTGTGCGGTGTCCAGCAATGGTCTCTGCCTCCCGTGGGACGTAGAAGCTGGGGGTGCCCCAAGGAGATTTCCGGGTCACACAGGGCTTTCGCAGCCTGGAAGGCAGGCTCTGGCAAGGTGGCAGGGGCTAGACACACAAGCAGGCTCCAATTTAGGGGTGGCAGTGGTACAGGCACTGACTACTAGCAGGGAACCGTGGTGCCGGCAAGGTGCGCGAGGAGAGTGCTCAGTTCTGAGGCTTGAGCCCATGCTGGGAGGTTGAGGCTGCGCACACGCTAGGACCCCAACTTACCAGGGTGCCCTCAGGTACCTGACTTGGTGCAGGAATCTGTGGGAGTCTCTATGCAGTTGTGGTCCGGTCGCTAGTGAGCACACAGAATTCTGATGTGGTGCTGCTCGCTGCTTAAGATGCGGTCCTAAGTCTGTTTTTAGTCCTGGATTATCTTTTCGCGGTAATATCGGGCAGCTGCAAAAGCAGCCCGCTGATCGCTACCATATTTTCTTTGTCCACTGAATGCTCTAGTTTTGCTAAAGAGGCAGCACATTTCCTTAACCCATGTTTGCTGAAATAAGCAGGTTTTATAAATTATAAGTAGGTGGGCCCTTTGGTGTTTTTCTAGGTTGTGTTCCCAGGGGAGCAAAGGGAGGATTGAAATGGCAAGGTAGGAAGAGAGAATGAACCTGAGTGCATGAGCATGTGCACAGGGAAAGGACTGAGAACATTATAACACTAAGTGTCTTTTATGTTCTATAATCGGGGTAAAGTTGAAAAATTATGCTCTAAGACTGTAAAAGTAGTCCCAAACATTTCACATAAATCAACATTTACAAAACATTTTGATAAGCCATGCAAATAACATTCGAAAATACAATCTGTATTTTTTTCTTATGGTAAATATACTAGTGATGATGAATTTTTACTGCACATTTAATGCTAAGTTTATCAGAAAATGTAGATTTTTTTGTTTTACTTGTTTGGCCCAGGTTACCTAAAATCTGTGCCAGGAGCTTGTGTGTGGCTGCTCCTCTGCCTTCTCGCTCCATGGACAGTAGGCTGGGGTGCCCTGGACATGGGTGCTGATGTTGGCAAGGTGGCCATGGATGGTCTGACCAAGCACTTCACCACACGTCGGCTCAGGCCACTGGGAAGCAGTGGCAAAGGCTTTGGAGCACTTTGTACTTCATCAGAAAGTCATAAGAACAATCACAGCCCATTAGGGACTTGGAAACGATGCTCCACAGGGCTGTCCTGGTGAGGAATCCGCAGGCATGTGAGTCACCCATGTGTACTGTGGGTTTTCTTTGGGAGATGGTGAAATACGGATGAGGGGATCTGGGTAGGCATGTTGAAGGAGATGCTGCAGATGCCTGGAGCTCATGCAGTGCACACTGGGGACGTGTGCAGGCTTCGCAGAGGCGATGCTCAGCGTGCTTGGCCTTGGGGTTGTAGGTGCAGCTCTTCCCCTCCTTGGCCATTCTCCAACTGCTAGCTCAGTTCCTCCTGGGGCCTGGCCTTTGTCAAGACTTGCAGGGGCTCCAGGCTCTGGTGTCTGGCTCAGGGAGCATTGGGGAATGTGGGGTTCTGAGCATAGCATGCCATTAGCGGGTCGGGCAGGAGACCACTGATCTGGGCCTTGGGGGAAGGATTTCTGATGTTGTTTTCAAACAAGGTGTGTCTGGAGTCTAAGATTAAGTATTTAAGGACTTCCGGGAAGATGGTGATGGAGAAAAGCGGGGCTTACGAGCTCCGCTAACAACCAATCTCTATTACCACAAAATCGGTGCCTTTCATAGACAGAAAACACCATTAGCAGAGAAACAAAAAATGTAATTACAAGGGACAGAGAAAAAGAGGGCTGGAAAAACGAGACACCAGAAAGAAACCATACCGCAGTGCTACGGCCAGAGCCGCAGTGTGGAGCGGCACAGCGCACCATCTTCCCTTGCAGCACCAGGCCCCAGAGAGGAGGGGGACTCAGAACGGAGCTCAGAGCCACAGAGGAGATATGCCGGCCTCATGGCTGAGGACGCGGCAGCAGCACCTAACTGCCAGCGGCAGCAGCGAACTCACTGAAGGGCTCTAGACCAATGCACTCAACAGCCCACCAGGCTCCAGAGAGGAGTGGTGGACAGCGAGTCGAGGTGAGCTGCTGCAGATCAGCCGGGTGGAATTCGGCAGATTTTTCGGCTCAGGGAGCATCTAAAGCTCTCAGTGGCTGGGCTCAGCACGGCCTGCAGGGACTCAGAGCGAAGATCAAAACCAGAGAAGAAATATGCCAGCCTCACAGCCAAGGGCGTGGCAGTGGCGCCATATTGTCACTGGTGGCGGCAGCAGCGAATTCACCGAGTCCACTACAGCTCCATCAGCGCACTCAACAACAGTGAGTCAAATTGTGGCCCTAGAGGAGAAATCCCAGTACTGTACTCCCAGAGACTTTACCCAGTGGGGAAGTGGTGGTGGCAGAGATATCACACCATAGGAGAACGCCCAACCCGGCACCCACCCCATGGTCTAAAGCAGCCTCGATTGACTCCCTGGTCTGAGATTCTGCGATACAACCCAGTAAAGGAGTAGTGGGGACTGAGATACCACAGACTTGAGATCCAGAGCACCTTAAGTGAAGTTATAGTGACCCAAGGGAAGAACCCAGAGAAGGCACAAACATCCGAAATCATGGGAAAGAGGAATAATATTGGAGCAATGAATGCCCCAAACCCCACAACATCAGAACCTGATAAAACAGAAATTCAGAGATTTCTAGAAGATCAAATCAGGAAAATAACTTTAGAAATAATAGAGGTGTTTTGAAAAGAATTCAGAGAGAGCCAAAAAGAGATAAAGGATGCAATTAATGAAGTAAAGGCCTCAATTCAAAGTACAAACAACTGATTAGACCACATGGAGAATAGAATCTCGCTCTTAGAAGTTGATCACTCCAAAAATGAACGCATAGTTTCTAATCTAGAAAAAAATATCTGACAGCAGGAATCTGACATTGAAGAAATATGGGTCCATTTTAAGAGAGCTAACCTAAGAATAACTGGAATAGAGGAGGGAAAAGAAGGTGAAAACAAAGGGATCAGCAATCTCTTCAAGGAAGTAATAGCAGAAAATTTTCCAAACACAGAGCAAGAGGTTGATACACAGGTCCAGGAAACTTATAGAACTCCCTTTAGACAGGATCGGAGAAGAGGATCCCCATGCCACATAATTGTCAAAATGACCAATGTGGAAGCCAAGCAGAGAATCTTAAAGGCAACAAGAACAAAGGGCCAAGTGACATTCAGAGGCAAACCAATTAGAATCACTCCAGACTTCCCAAACCAAGTCATGAGACCCAGAAGGGCTTGGAGTAATATATTACAAATTCTGAAAGAAAACAAATTCCATCCAAAGATTTCCTACCCAGCAAAACTCCCTATCAAATTAGATGGGGAAATAAGAAGCTTCAATGACAAACAGAAAGTGAAGGAATTTATGTCTTCAAAACCAGCACTGGAGAAAATACTCAAAGAGATTAATTACAAAGAAGAAATAGGTAACACACACCAGAACCAGAGAAATAAGATTCTCCATCCACAGACAACTAAGATTGGTTATCTGTGGAAATTCATTATTTATGTTAGTCTTTTACCTATCTCTAAATTGTATTGTTTGCTTTTATTGTTGCTAATTTTTAGGATTTCTAGTTGGAATTTTAATATACCTTCAGATATAGCATTTGGAAATATTTTATTCCATTCTATCAGCAATGTTTAACTCTGTTTACATTGTCTTTGGATATACAATATTTTTTTATTTTTTAGGGAGTTTGTATACTCTTCTGTTGCCTGTGCCATTGAAATCATATCCAAGAAATCACTGCCAATTTCAGTGTTGTGAGGTTTTATGACCCAGATTTTCTCCTAAAAGTTTATAGTCTTAAGATTTATATTTAGGTCTTTTATCTATTTTGAGTTAATATTTGTATATGGGATTAGGTAAGGGTCCAACTTTATTCTTTTCCATGTAATTATTATGTTTCAACAATATTTAGTTAAAATATTATTATTTCTACCACCAAATGTTCGTGGAAACCTTGTCAAAAATAACTTGACAATATAGGGAAGAATTTATCTCTAGGCTTTTATTTAACTCCAGTGGTTTATATATCTGCCTTTAGAACAGTACTACACTGTTTCAATTATTGTAGCTTTATGTGGTTTGAAATCAGAAAATATACATCTTCTAGCATTGTTCTTTTTCAAGATTGTTTTGGGTATCTAGAGTCCATATTACATATTAGGATAGATTTTTTTTTCTGAAAAATCAATAAATAAATGTATGATAGTTTCACCTAAAAAAAGAAAAGAAAAAATATTCTCTGGTAAGAAAGAAAGCAAAAAGAAATATTAAAATGTTATCTTTAAGTCATCAAAAGCTTGGTATCAGATAAATGAAACTGTTATATGAGATTATCATTGTTAATTTTGGATAAATTGCTATAATACTAGATGTCAACCACTAAGCCAACCATGGGAAGGAGGGATGGGGAGGGAACGGGGTGGGGATTGGGTAGGGGCTAACTGGGCGATGTGTGCATGTATGTCTACAAAAGTTTTTTTTTATCTCATTATGATGTATGAATACAGTGCACCAATAAAAATAATTATTAAAAAAAGTATTTAAAATATACCAATTTTTAAAAATTGTCCTTTGGTATATCCTCATTTCTTTCTTAATAAAATGGTATAGGAGCCATAAACAACAAAGACAAGTTCCTGGACTGTGTCCTGGTGGAGGTATGCTCAGGTCTTGAGGTCCTGACTGCAGTGAGGGTGTTGGCTTCCCTGCAGGGTGCTGTTCCTATTTGAGGGGAGAGGGTGGTTGAGGGAGTAACGACAGGATCTGATTCTGGAACAAGCATTGTTCAGCAGCTAGACTTGGGCATGGCATTTTCACCAGAAATGGGATGCTCCAGCTTCCCTTACGAGCTGCCCAAAAGAACTGATGAGCTGAGAAGGTGTCTCAGGTCATGATTCTGACCTCTAGTAGCCGTGCGAGGTTTTCATTAATGGGAACTTGGTTGTTGTTACTGTTGAGATGGTGTGGTCCTGAAAACATCACTGTCATTTATTACTCTAGTGTGAGAAATTTCCAGCTTCCTACCTGATCAGCATTTACTGTTTACTGGGTATAACCACTATGTAAAGTGCTATACAGGAAACAAATACACATAAACAAATGAGGACGGATAGGTGCCATGGTCCTATTTATATTTGTGGGCTTGATGTTTCCAGCTCTTCTCTGAGTTCCAGGTCTGTCCTTGATGTGTGTTCTGTTTCTATTGGGACTGTGAATTCTGTCTCATACCCATCTCCCTGCCTGCTCTTTGTTGGCAGGGCCTGGCCCAGTGCGCCTTCACTGACCATTGCTTATGGGTAGGGATGGAGGCTGCTTCTCTTTGTGGGGGAGTGCAGAGGAAGGCATCTGTGATTTCTAGGAGCCAATCACAGAACTGACCTGAGCTTCAATTTCCCCAGCTGAACTTTGGGGAAATAAACTTTTAAACTTTATTTTAAAAATGGAGCTCTTTTTTTAAAATAGAAAATTGAAGGTGTTCTTTTGTCTCTTTTAAAGCATAGTTGCATTGGGCTTTTTCTTCTTTGCCTTTGCATCTTTTTTCTCAAGGGTATTTATTTGTTCATAAGAGACTAATTATACTCTATATTTCTATCCTTCCAATTCTGTAGCCTGGTGTGTCTGTCTGACTTTGCCCTAAAACTGAGAATGAACTAGATGTAAGACTCAAGCTAAGTAGAGAAAACAACACCTGGAGATCCCATGCTTCCCACATCTGTTAGATATGGAGAGAAAAAGGACAGCGTGTGTTCTGGGAACTAGCTCAGCTTCATGGCTCCAAACACATTCCCTTTTCCCTCCTTATTCCATAGGTCACCGCCCAGACCCAAGAGCTGAAGAACTGACCTCCTACCCACTCTTACGCTTATTATCCTGTGGTTTCTACCATTGGTTCTGTTTTAGTTTCTGGAGAATGCACAGGATTCTACTGTGTGTGGTCTCAGAATATGATTTTTAGTTGCAATGGTAATAAGTATCAGTAGTCCAATAATCCTTTCTCACCTACACAGCTGGGCCTGGTTTTAAGGTAAGAAGAAAAAGACCATTGTTACCTGTGGACCCCAAGAGCCCACAGAGAATCCCTAGACTTCCCTAGACCTGTGGACCTGAGGCTACCCAGTAAGTGGTGTAGACAGATGAGTGAGGATCAATGAATGAGGATAGAGTTCAACTTCCAGACAGGAGATGACACTGGCTTCATTGCCTTAGCCCTGCCACGAAGCAGACCACGAATCTCCACCAAAGTGGTTGTTCTCACATGATGGGAAGTGAGGGGTAGGAGGCCATAGAGCCTGAGGCCTCGAGTTGTCCTCACAGGCAAGGTTGCTTTGTTGGTGGTGTTTCCCATGAGCATGCGGCTGGGTTTCCTGTGGTGCTGCCAACACTGTAGAAGGGCCATGTTCATGGTGCAGGAGAGATGGTAGGCATCTGAGGGCAGTGTCCCCACTTTTGGATGGGTTCATGGAATGGCAGAGGCCACTTTCCCAAGAGTTGGCCATTGCTAGACAAGTGCCAAGGTCCCTGTGTCTGCAGAGGTGCTTGCAGGCACCTGGAGTTTGGTTAGGTCACTTTCCCAGTTCAGGGCAGCCTTGTTGGTGGAAACTTCTTCACTAGGGTAGGAGGGAGTGATAGAAGATGCTGTGGATGGTGGCAGACCTGAGGCCTCTGGCCACAGGGGTGACATGTCCTGCATCTTGGCAAGGTCCTTGAAACCAAAGCTTGGAAGCCAGCCATGCCCAAGGTGAGCCCTGGTTCTGCTGCTGGGGAGCCATATTACCTTGGGCAAGGGGCTAAATCTCCCAAGGCCTTGGGTTACAATATCTCAGAGGGGCAGGTGGTTACTGTGCACACCTCAAGGTGGGTCTGGAGGTCTGGATTAGATGAGGACACACCCCCCGCACAAGCTTTTGTTCTGGTGGCTTTGCGGAGAGGCCCTGTGGCCTGCAGCTTTGTGTCCGTGCTCTTCCCCTTGTGACTCCTCAGTTTGGCTCTGCTCAGATGTCCCTATACATCACAGGGAAGACAGAGTGTGGCCCTCCATGTCCTCCACAGACGAGATGGGCACATGAGGTGCTGTCACAGCTCCTGGGCATGGTGGGTTATATCACATAAGCTTTTTGTCTCTGTGACCACAACACGTGATGTCAACAACTTAAAGGAGGAAAGATTTACTTTGGCTTGTGGTTCAAGAGACTTCAGCCAGTGCCCAGCTGGCTCCATTGCGCATGAGCCCTGGTTGTCCTGCCTGGTGGCTCGGGTGCCCCATGCAGGAGGGTGGACTGGGAGCTGCTCTGCCTGGATCACATCCTGGCTCCACCACTTCTAGTCTGTGTGACCTTAAACAAGGTATTTCTCTACCCCTCCACTTTGTCACAAGTAATGTGAAACACCTGTAGGGTTATGGAGGGTTAAGTGAATGATTGTACGTCAGGTACTTAGAACGGTCTCTGGCACACAGTTAACGCTATGTATAGGGTAGCTATTATTGGCTTCCATAGAACAACGCACAGCACATGGTGGGTCTTAATATATCTGTATGAATAATAAGGCAGTTGAGTTTGGGATTACAGTGAGAGCCAAGCTGAAATATCAGACCATGGAGTCATCCTCCCTTTCTCCCCTAAACCTTCTCAAGTTTCACTGCAGTGCTGAGAAGATGTAATGGCCAAGCTGAACAGGGTCTGCTAGGAAAAGCCCTGACTCTTTCTGAGTAGGGGACAAAGGAAAGGTCAGTGCCCTGTCCCAGCCCGGATCCTCAAGCTTCTGTCTTTCCACCCACCTGTCACCTTGGGACACAGCAAGGCAGAGCTTCACTGGGACCAAGCAGGGTGCGTGTCTTGCCTCCCCTGCCTATGTCTTTGGGTTTTGTGCTTAGGCGGCTAATTTGTACCCTACCATACAGAGGCTTCTTTTTCCTTTGGCTACTCTAATGGCAGATGGGAAGGGTGGTTTTAATGAATTACTGTTTTCTTTTGGAGATTAAGCTTTCATTATAAACATAATTGCTGACACACAGCCTTCTGGTACTTACATATCATTTGCCAATTAGGATAATGGACTCAGAGTCCCTTAGAAAGTGACATGGGTAAAACTGAGCCTGTAACTAAGCTCAGGGTGCTGGCGAATGAAGAGCCTTGCCAACTGGAAGCAACACGTCCTGAGTCTGCCCACAATGTGCTTGTGTTGAGAGGTCTGAAAATATTCATGACCTTTGAGAAAGAGTAAAATTAGTAGGCAGAGCTGCTGCCGCCAGCTCCAGGAGTTTGTGACGTGGTCATTCCAGAGTGTCTGCCATGCCTGCCACATGCTCCTGGGATGGTTGCAGGGCAGACAGCTTTGCTGCTTAACTTGAGAGTTAAATGATAAAGAATAATGTCCAAAGCACTTATGATGAATTCAACCTGGCAAGCTGTGTTGTGATGTTTCTGTCACTTTGTCTTGGGGTCTGGGTCCTTGGGACACCTCTTTCCTTATGTTTTCCTTCATAGAACAGGGTCTGTCCATCTTGGCACTATTGACATTTCAGGCCAGATATTTCTTTGTTGGGACTGTCCTGTGCATTGTAGGATGCTTAGTAGCATCTGGCTTCTACCCACTAGATGCCAGTAACAATGCCCTAGTTGTGATAGCAAAAAATGCCTCCAAACACTGCCAGATGTCCCTTGGGGGACAAAAGTGGCCCTGATTGAGAAGCACTGCTCTAGGGCTGGTTCCAAGAGAGCACAGAGAGGCTCAGAGGCTATCAGCAACCCCCACAGTGTTGAGAGGTTGATCTCAGTTGATGTGTTTCCCCAGGAACCATCCTCCAGAGTCCCAGGTGTGTATCTAGCTCAGAGAACACCAAGCTGGGGGAAAGTGGCTCTGGTTCTCTGAGTAGTGTAAGGAAATGGTTGTTTTACTGTGCTAGAAGTCTTTTCTTTAAATTGAACCAGTTGATTCTATTCTAGGGCTGATATTATGGCCCTAACTTCACAAAGATCTGGGTTCTGTAGGTATCTTAGGTCTAGGCAAGGAACTGATTCATAGTCTGAGGCCTATGGATAAATTTATTTGGGGAGGAGACTAAGAAAGTGAGTCACTTGAGAACCTGGAAGGATTTATGTGGGGAACAAGGAGGGGCCCAAGGAAGGTACAGGGGAAAAGACACATAGGTGGTATGAGCAGAGTGAATTTGTCAATAGAGCAAAGCTGGCCGCCTTGGATAGAGAACGAGGCTGAAAGTGGCCTTGGTGTGTGTGTGGTGAGTAGGTGAGGGATATCAGGGTGCATTGAGAAGACCTGTGTTTCCTGAGCTGTTTGCTGGAGAGGATGCTCTCTGCCTCATGGATTTATTATTAGATTCAAACAAGACATCAATTTAAATGTTGGACAATCCAAATGAAGATAGTAAGGTCACTGGACAATTCTTTTAAGCCCAGGGTATTCTGCCTCTAAGCTACACTCCCACTCCTTCTTTTTTATTTTGAAACAGGGTCTTGCTAAGGCTGGCCTCATAACGATGATCTTCCTATTTCCGCCTCCTGTATACTAGAATGACACATGAATTCTACTGCTCCAGGCTGAATAGTCTGGATAATGAATATTTGGAATTATTAAAATCAGATTTTGAATGGAAGAATGATATAATGGTAATAGGATTTAAGGAAGAGTATTCTGGAGTGCATTGAATGGGAAGGAGTGAGGAGGAGCGAAAGGTCAGAGGTCAGGGGGTGTGGCCTAGCTGACCAACCCTCACCCACAGTGCACTGGAAAGGGTCCTGATGTGTGTGTTGGGGGAAATAGGGCTCTGTCACTGGAGGAAGCTGATGTTGATCAAATTCCATGATTGCAGTGAGACTTTATGCTCCTCAGAATGATGGGAAGTGGAATATAGAATTAAAAGAACAAAACAGTACATTAAACTGGCAAATGTGGATCACAAACTATAGAGAACGAAGACACAGATTACAAGGTGTTTCAGTGAATTACTACAGCTAGTCATTGAATGTCAGTGCTGAATTTTCTAGTAGTGTAATTCAAAGGCAGAACCTAGATGTTTCTCTTGTTTTGGGAATCTATTTGAGACAGTAAAAAGGAAGAAACCAGTTTTTTATGGGCTCCGAATGTTATTTATTTTTCACCTTTTTCTTTTTTTTTGTGGGTCTGGGGATGGAACCCAGGGGAATTTGACCTCTGAGCTACACCCCCAGCCCTATTTTTATTCTTTATTTTGAAACAGGGTCTCACTAATTTTCAGAGGGCCTCACTAAGTAGCTGAGGCTGTCCGCGAACCTCCATCCTCCTGTCTCAGCCTCCCGAATGCTGGGATTACAAGCATGAGCCACCACGCTCGGCTTAATTTTTAAAATTTTTTATTGGTGCATTGTAGTTATACATCTTAATGGAGTACAAAATGGTAGAGGCATACATAATATTTAAATCATTATGTTAAGGCATAGAGAAATAGGTCTTTTTGTGTATGTGTGTTACTGAGGACTAAACCCAGAGGCATTCTGCCACTGAGCTATACCTCCAACCCTTCTTGCTTTTTCATTTTAAAAGGGGTCTTACTAAATTGCTGAGGCTGGCCTCAAACCTGCTATCCTCCTGTCTCAGCCTTCTGTAGTAGGTCTTTCGAAAACCGCCCAAATCTTGTTAAATAGATATTTCTTATATTGACATTCTTTGAAAAAGTAGAGGCATATTTTAAAATCTTATCTTAGTGGCCCCATTTCTGTTTTTGCCAGTCTCTCCCTGAGGCTTAGCTGCTGCCCATGGGATGTGGCAGACCTGAGCCCTGGTATCTGAACTGAGCAGAGTTCCCCTGAGCTGTGGAGCTTAAAATGCCAGTCTACAGAGTGTTTCATTGAAGTATATGTAGCGTGCGTCTGGCAGGAGCCACGCTCGAAGAGGTCCGAGTATGGCTCAGAGAAGCCTCGCGGAGGGAAAATACATGTGTCTGATAGTCTGTCTGCCACCGGCTGTGACAGGGACTTGTCCTAGGCCTGTGCTACCACTTTCCCCAGGGAGTTACCAACGGAGCAAGACTTGAATGGCTGGCTGGGATTTTTGATGAAAAGCAATAAATCCATGTACTTTGTTTTTTTTTTTTCCAGTCAATAAAAGCTGGTTCTGTTTTAATTTGTCTTTCTAGATTGATATTCTCTAGAATCATTCATCTTTATGTGTGTAGGGTCACTCACATTTAAAAATACTGCTCTGATTTAGCAATTAAACTATAATTTTATCCTTTTCAAATCAGTCTAATGATTTGAAAAACTTAAAATGCTCACAGGACAAGGTGTACATGGCCTCGCTCCTGTCCCTGACCTGGTCACCTGGCTCATTGCTGTCCTCAGTTTTTTGAGTATCTTTCCGGGACTAGTCTATGCATGTTGAGCAAGCACGGGCACATGTACAGATGCACATGTAAGTCTCCATGGTATGATACAGTGATTTTTTTTTTAGCCATTTTCTCTTGAGGCCACCAGGTGGTAGTGAATTATTCAGAGGATCCATATCCATAAATTTTGAATGGAATATAAATACTTCAGAGTATTTATGCTGGCGTGGGAAGAGAGCCAGTCAGAGAAAACCCAATGCTTCCCAACCCAGCATGGTCAGGCATGACTATAAATATGGAAGAAAAGAGGACCTAGGAGGGCAGGTGACTCTGGGGAGATGGCCATGAGTTCAGTTATGGGCAGAGTGTGTTTAGGATTAGGATGAGGTATCTTGCTTAGGGAGCTGGTACTGGAGACACGTGAGAGGGGAGAGGGTTATATGCTCAGAGTTGCTTCTGATGTTGCAACAGATGGGCACCCATGGGCTAGATGTTGGGAGGGAGACGTTATAGGGAGATACAGGAGACAGAGGTGGTGGCAGTGGCGGGGTGATAAAGACAGTGGGGTGTTGGAGGAATCAACAGGGAAGGATCAGGATGTGGAGCTGGGTGGAAGTCCTTTGCAAAAGATAAGTGCTATTTTTGAAAAATAATCTTTTTATTGTTTTAAAAAACAGTAAGTACAGAGCAACACACATTAGTTTCTTATGAGGTGGAAACTCTTGCCAGACATTTTCTCCCACTCGGGGTATGACATAGAACTTGGCCAGCTACTCTCAGAGCCCCAGGAATCCTCAGACATTTCAGCCTCAACTTTCTGCCTCTCTCTACTAGCAGCCTGTATCTTGACTTTTATTATAACCACTTTCTTATGTTTCCTTATAATTTTAACATCCAAATGTGCATCCATAGAACATAAAGTTTAGTATTAACAAATAAAAAAAGGCTTTAAAAAGTCCCTTCATCCCTTACAAACAAACAAAACAAATGTATCTGTTGAAGAGTCTGGAACATTTGCCCTGTACAGGGCTCAGGCGCAGTCAACAACATTTCTGTCCTCCATGTTTTCTGCAGAGTGGATGCTAATTCTAGAGGCTTCTTGAGTCTCCTATCCCTGCCTGGGCAGGCTCCCAGGGGCTGAAAATTTTTCAGGGCATCTACTATCTGGTAATGTCACTTTGTGTTGCCCACATAGAATGCTCAGTGCCTAGGATCGTTAATTCACTGGCATTACAAGATGGGGTAATCTAATCCTGTCATTTCTTTGAAACTGATAGTTGTAATACTTTTATTAAAGGCATGCTACCCAGTGTCTATTCATTCATCACCTAGATACATTTCAGGTGGGAAAGACAGAACACAGGCTTGATTGCTCCTACCCCTTATTTACTAGTTTTCAAGGTAATGATTTTGTCTTCATTTTGAACTTATGGATCTAATGTATTCAATGGATTTGATTCAATGGCACTTATTATTGTATTTGAACCTCTAATTGTCCCATCTGTTGCCACTGGAACTACCCTTCCAGGTGGCTTCTGAATCCCTAGGGTTCTTGATAATGGCTTCCTCTTAGTGGTCTAACTAGATGTTTTATTCATCTTTTAAATTACCTGCTCCAGGCCTGCAATCAGCCACTTCTCCAGGAAGCCCTGGATTTTGTAAGTAGAAAATATTGTTTGAAGACTGCAGAATGGGTGCTGTGGGTGCTCATTGCTGTTGGGTTGTCATTGTTGCTGAGCCTTGTCAGTGTACAAAGCCGGGAGATATGTTATTTCAGATTCTGTACTGCAAGTTTTGTTTCAGAGACTGGGGATTGAACCCAAGAGCATTAAGCCTCTAAGATCACACCCACAGCTTTATTTTGAAACAGGGTCTCACTAAGTTGCTGAGGTTGGCCTCAACTGTGATCCTCCTGTTTCAGCCTCCTAAGTACTTGGATTATGGTCATGTGCCAGCTAGGTATCTTTATCTTTATTTTTAGCCCAAGTATTTAGGTTCCTAAGAATACAAGAGTAGATAGAATCTCTCTTATTTACTAATTTTACTTTACATCACACTCACAGAAGTACCCAGAACAACAATGCTACCATTAGTATAATTGCTCAGAACAGCAGAAATTTATTTTTTGCATTTGTATTCTCCTCATTTCTGAGTAATCCTACATCTACATTGTCAGAGTTTGTAGCCATTGCAAACTACACTGTCTTCATTTTAGCTCATTTCCTCAGTTCTGCAAGTGCCTTTGTGTTTCAAGCTCATCACCAACCTTTGTTGATACCTCTCTAGTCAGTCAGTGTGTTACAAGCTTGTTCGTTAGGTAGGGGCTCTTTGAGATCAAACTGTTTTCACAACAATCCTAAAATATCATTTTCATTTTTGTTCCCCGTTCACTCTCATGAATGTGCTGTAGTTTTCCAGAAGCTGTGTCTTGAACAAGTTGGACGTATAGGAAATGTGAGCCTGGCTTGTGTGTTAAGAGAGATTAAAAATAATCCATGGGACAAAACCCCTATTCAACTTTCATTTATTTTTGTTTGGAGCATACAGTTATTTTTTTTCTGAAATATGTATGTTAACATATACTGTGTTTGTTATTTTTGATTAATAAGGCCCTCAGCAACTTAGTGAGATCCTGTCAAAATAAAGAATAAAAATACAGCTGGAAATATAGCTTGGAGGTAGAATACCTCTGAACTCAATTCATTGTAACACACACACACACAACAACAACAACAACAACAACAACAACAACAAAAACACAACTTAAAATTTGTTCCAATTTCTAGAAGGTAATTTGTCTATAGATACCACCCCCACACACAGGCTCTTTAGAATTATTAATAAGTCAAGGAATTAAGGAGTTGAAGATTTAAACATTTTTTGAGGGGTTTTCCCCTAGTTAGATTCTGTCATATAGACCCTGAAGTTTTACATGTTAAGATTATTGGTACTCTTCATACTTAAACATTTTATACAAATGTACAAATTTATAAAAGGATAAATTTAAACAAATACAAAGAAATGTATCCTTGGCTCACATTTTCTTTTCTTGTTAACTGCATTTTCTTCTGTATAAGATACTGCTTTTGAAGAGTGTAATGATAGTCTACTTTTATTTTCCTTTTAAAATCACTTGTTTTTACTTAAATTCCACAAAGATGTCCCCCTTCACTAAGTGTAGTAGTTAGACTGTATCTCGGTGGAGATCATTGTGGGTCGGCATTCTTAGGTACCAGATCTGCTCCTTTAATACATAGTTTCAAATGCATATATTTAAAGGGAATTTTTTCTTACAGCTTTCCAAATTCTGTTGCTTTCACTCCTTTGCTTCAGAGAATTTTTATTATCTGTATCACTGGCCGCCTTTGTCTACATGCAGGAATCAATCATGCTCATCCTTTTTGATTTAAAGACATTTCACCCTTGAGTGTGCACTCTCTCCCTCTCTCCCCCTTCTTTCCCTTCCTTCCCCCCCCTCTCTTCTTCCTCCCTCTCTCTACATTGGGGATCAAACCCCGGGGTATTATTTGTATGAGCTACATCCTAGCCCTATTTATGTTTTGTTTAGAAATTGAGTCTCACTAGGTTGCTGACAGTTTCGCTGAATTGCTGAGGCTGGTCTCAACTGCAGTCCTCCTGTCTCAGCCTCCCCAAATAATGTAATTATAGGCCTGTACCACTGTGCCTGACTCTTTCTACATCTCTTAAAGTACTTGTTGCTTTTACTTATTCCTGTGTTTTTTTCTAGTTGAATCTTAATTTCTGTTAAATACATTCAAGTTCCTGAATTCTCTCATCTCCTAAGTTTTCTAATTGCAGTGTGTGTGTGTGTGTGTGTGTGTGTGTGTGTGTGCATGTGTGTGTGTGTGTGTATTCACAGAACTAGAGATTGAGCAGGTGAGCTCTACCTCTGAGCTCTGCCTTCAATTTTTATTTTGAAACAGAATCTCACTAAGTTGCTGTATGCTAATCCTAAAACCTATGATCTTCCTCTCTCAGCCTCTCAAGTAGTGGGATTACAGGTGTGTGAGACTGTGCCTGGCTTCTAATTCAAATTTGTGTTGTTCTTTCTTGTATCATTTCTATCTTTATCCCATTTTTTAAAAAGTAGATTACAAATTTGTTTCCTAGCATGCCTTTTAAACATGTTTTTGTAGTCTGTAGGGATACTTGTTATTCAATTCCTTATTTCCATTTTCTTCATGAGATTTGACTCAGTACTCTGTGTGAGCATGTTTGAGGCTGGGGACTGGACCCAGGGGCTTTCTACCTTCCAGCTATACCTGTAGCCTTATTTTATTTTATTGAAAACAGGATTTGCTAAGTTGCTGAGAACCTCACTAATTTGTTTAAGGCTGGCTTCAAACTCATGATCTTCCTGTCTCAGCCTCCAAGTACTGAGATTACAGGTGTGTGGGCTTATTTCCAGGAGAGCAGAAACTGGTCTGATTCAAGTACTTTCACATTGCTCATTTTCTTTTCTTTTTTTCTTTTTGCGTGTCTGGGGATGGAACCCAGGGACATTTTACCTCCGAGCTACACCCCCTGCCCTATTTTTTATTCTTAATTTGAAACAGGGTCTCACTGAGTTGCAGAGGACCTCACTAAGTAGCTGAGGCTGTCCGCGAACCACGATCCTCCGGTCTCAGCCTCCCGAATGCTGGGGTCACAAGCGGCGCCACCACGCCAGGCTTCACATTGCTCATTTTCATGTGCAATCATTTCCCTGGAACTTTTAGAAGGAGGCTTTGTTCAGAGTTGTATTTCCCTCTTTGCTGAGCTTCCTAGAGTATTCCCAAATATGACTGACTTGTATCCTGAGGTTTCTGGGGTCTGTCCTGTCTTGTGCTTTTAATTGATCTGTTGCCTTCCTTTATGCTACTGTTCTCATCTAGTTCCATTTTGATTCCACTCCAAGCCATTTCTTTTATCCTGGAAATGGGGCAGAGGCTGGTGATGAGAATTCCTGGGTACCAGACTGTTCCAGAGCATTTGGTCTGGGCCGTGGGCTGTGGATGTGCTGGCATCACCCTGGTCAGTACCCGCCTTGGTTTCAGTGGCTGTTCCCAGGTTGGACTGCTCTCCTTTGCAGCGAGTGCTGGCTGGCTCTCCTAGCCTGGGCTGTGGGGTCTGGCAGATGCCTCACTGCCTCCCTGCAATTTCTACTGGGCAGACAATAACACCACGCAGATCTCATGGCTGGAGGTTTGTCCTCACCCACTTAAATTTTAGTGTTTGTGGAATTTATTCTCACCCACTTGTACTTTGACATTTGTCATTTTATTTTAAATGTTGTTTATGGGGCTTTTGTTTGGTTGTCTGGTTGCTTTTTAAAGACAGTTTTAGAAATTCAAATGCAGTCATAAGTAGTAGTCCAGAGATCTCATGTGCCCTTTACCCATCAGTTGCTGAATTTTTATGTGGGGTTTTGGAAAGACTCAAAATATATGTTATTGCCAGTGCCTCTGTCTTTATAGCATTCTCTCTACATTGGTGATCTGTAAAAGGATTTTCTAAAAATTGTTTTTAGAATTCAGTTTTTCTTTAGATAGCAAAAATCCCCACACAATAGAGAATGGCTTCAAGATAGAAGTTTCCTATCATGTTTGAAACCACGGGGTTTCCTATCATGTAAGAAGCCAGGCCTAGTATGGCAGTTCAAGGACACCAGGGATATGGCTCTCTCTCTCTCTCATCTGTCATTCTTGGCAAATCTTCTCACAGTCCAGGACGGTTGCTTGAGTTTAGCCATCACTTCTGTATTCCAGGCAGCAGAGAGGACGGAGGGCTGAGGAAGGGTTTGTCCTAATTTGTGACTGCCTGGGAGCGTTCCCATAATCCTTGTGCTTGCTATAGGTAGCCGTTAAGGAGTCATGGAAATGAATCCTGGTTGCACAGCCACCTGGAGCAAAATTAGTTCTACTAATGAGCAGAGGAGAGTGGATATTGGAGAAGGCAACCCAGAGATGAATGGGTTTTTCCTGCTGTGTGCTCGAACACAAATTTACAGAAAATGAATAAACATGCAGGAAGTTAAAAGGATATTTTGAATGTGATTTTAATCTTAACATATTTTTCTTATTAAATCTATGCTGCTCTGCAAATGCAAGCACTTTGGCACTATGAGCTGAACTTTGCAGATATCCTGGGATGCTGAATGGCCTCTAAGAGCAGATCTGTGGTCTCCTGGAGGCAGGGGTGCTGGGGGACGAGAGAGGGGTGTCTGCATCTTTCTGGAGGTCCCCGGTGTTGTCTTCTAAGCATGGTAGGAGCTCCAAGCCCCTGAGAATAATACAATGTGAACTTAAAGGGATCCTTCTTAACCTTATCTGTGGTGTTGGGGAACCACCCATGGAGCCTTTAAACAAATGGTGAGTAGTGAGGGCAGTGGGGATTTTTCCTTTTTTGGAGTACCCTTGATTTATTAGAATTAAAGAATTTGGCAGAACCTGAGTTGGAGAATGGGCTAGGAAATTCTCATGGTCTCACTTCTGAGCGAAGTGTGAGGAGACATAGTCTTGAGTGACTGGGGTGATGGAAAGGCTCGCCACACCACCCTGGGCAAGGTGGTGCATGCCTGTAAATCCAGGCAGGGGCATACAACATGGCTGCTACCCAACCTGTTACCCAGGCACGGGAGACAGGAGGATTGCAGGTTTGAACCCAGCTTTAGCAATGTATTGACAGTCCAACAACCTAGTGAGACTGTTTCAAAAAGGTTTGGGGGGCCGGGCGTGGTGGTGCACACTTGTAATCCCCATGCTTGGGAGGCGGAGACAGGAGGATCGTGCAGGTTCGAAGCCAGCCTTGCTGGCTTAAGAGACCCTGTTTCCAAATAAAATATAAAATAGGTCTGGGAGTGTAGCCCGGAGGTAGAAGGGTTTCCATGAATCCCAGTACCACCAAAACATAAATAAATAAATAAAAGGTTTGGGGGTATAGTTTGAAGGTAGAATGCCCCTGGATTTAGTACCACACACACATAAAAAGATCCAAATAAACAAAAACATGTTTAAATGTATGGTTGTGGTAACATGTGTTAAGAAAGCTTACCAAGTTAAGTGTATGTCTTAGTAGTGTTAAAGTACATTTACACTGCTATGCAGCTGGTCTTTAGGATTTTTTTTTTATCTTGAAAAACTGAAACTCTGTATTCATTAAACAAGCTCTATTTTCCACATCCCTTTAGACCTCAGTAACCCCATTCTACTTTCTGTTTCTGTGAATTTTACTACTTTAGATTGTGTGTGTGTGTGTGTGTGTGTGTGTAGATAATATTAGGGACTGATCCCAGGGGTACTCTATATCTGAGCTACATCCCCAGCCCTATTTTACTTTGTTGTTACTATGTTTTTGGTACTGGGGATTGAACCCAGAGGCATTCTATCTCTGAGCTGCAACCCTAGACTGATTTTCTTATTTGGAAACAGGGTTTTACTAGGTTGCTAAAAGCTTTACTAAATAGCTGAAGCTGGCTTTGATCCTGAAATAGGGTCTCACTAAGTTGTGAAGGGCCTTCCTACGTTTCTGAGGCTGGCTGCAAATCTGTAATCCTCCTGTCTCAGCTTCTCAAGTACCAGAATTATAGGCATGTGCCACCACACCCAGCTCTTTACATATGTGAGATCTTATACTACTGTATTTGGGTTTTTGTGCCTGGCTTATTTCACTTAGCACACCATCTTTCATTTCTAGTTGTGAATGACAGAATTTCCTTCTTTTTAAGATGGAATAATATTCCATTGTGTATACATATAACATTTTATCAACTAATGTGTCAGTGGACATTTGGATTGCTTCTACTTTTTGATTATTGTGTAGGAGTGTACAAATATACCTTTGAGACTCTGCTTTTTGAGAAGTGGTATATTGCCAGATCACATGGTATTTTAGCTAGCTTTTCTTTCACTGTGACCAAATTACCTGACAAGGAAAACTTAGAGGAAAAAAAAAGCTTATTTGGCTTAAGACTTTGGAGAGTTCAGTCCATGGTCAGCTGGCTCCAAAGCAGACCTATGGTGGCAGAGGAATGCAGAGGAAAATTGCCCAGGACACCAGCTGGAAGCAGCAAAAGCCAGCCAGCCAGGGGAAGGGACCAGGCAGATGTACTCCCCAAGGCCACACTGTCAGTGAACTGCCTCCTCCAGGCACACCCTGCCTGCCTATGCAGCCACCCATGGATTTATCCACTGATGACTGTAGAGCTCAGATTCAATTATTAATTTTTGGTATCGGGAACCTGAACCCAGCACCTTTCTATCTCTGGGTCACACTTAAGACTTATTTTTATTTTGCAACAGTGTCTTGCTCAGTTGCTGAGGGTCTCACTAAGTTTCTGAGGCTGGCCTTGAACCAGCACTCTGGTTTCAGTCTCTCAGGTACCAGGATTACAGGCATGCACCACTATTCCCTGTATGATTCAATAATTTACCTCTGAATATGTTTGCATTGCCAATATGTGAGCTTTCGTGGTGGGAACAGTCTATGCAAACATAACATTTTTATTTTCAGTTTTTTAACTTAACTACAACATTGTTCTCCACAGCGGCTGCACCGGTTTATCTTCCCACCAACACAGCATGAGCAGTCCCATTTCTCTGCATCCTCACCGATACTTACTCTTTGATAACAGTCCTCCATTATACCACAGAATCCTTGCTTTATTATCTTTCTCAGAGAACTCCTAGCGCATTCTTTATGGGCAAATGGCTGTTGGGAATATCGCAGGTTTTCAGGTGGTGTAGGTGTGGTGAGCTGGGCTTAGCAATGCTCCCCCTCCACTTCTTGGAATGCTTCCTGGACTCTTCTACTGAAACTGGAACCTCATCGTCGTTGTGCTGTGGGCTGTGGAGCCATGTATCTTGTGCAAAAATGTGTAGTGCAAGCACAGAGGCTGCAGAAAATTGACTTTCCACCAAACCATCAGATGCATAGGGGAAACCTTTTTGCTTCCTCTTTTTAATGCAAATAGAGTGCCCTTACTGCTTACTTCAGTGGTTGGCTGGCTTTTGAAAGGCTGAAACTATAAATGATACTTAATTGGGAGGGATGCCAAGCTCAAAATACTGTAATTACCCATATCCAATTTTCTCCTAAATAAAACTGTAATATAACTAATGCCCTGTTACCATTTTGGAAGGGGGTGTTCAGGTTCCTTAGTGGCCACATAAGTTGGGCAGAAACACCCAGAATCTTCACAAGAAAATTGACCATTCCTTCCTAAGTAGACAAGTTCTCTGTCATATGGGAGGAGAGCTTGGCTTTGGGTTGCTCCTTTGTTTCTGCTCTTTGGTCATTTGCCCTTGCTCTCTGCCCTGTTCTTTCCTTTTGCTTATTTGGTTTTAGCATTCTGAAATATCCCCTTTCAAATCATGCTCCCCCCTCCCCCAGTGTTTGCCAGGAAGTAATTAACTGTTTTTCCCTTTAAATAGAATATAAGTTGAATTTTTCCATCATAATTTTTTTTTTTTTTTGCAGTACTGGGGATGGAACCCAGGAGCATTCTACCACCCAGCCAGCTACACCCCTACTTTTTATTCTTTATTTTGAAACAGGGTCTCACTGAATTGCAAAGGGCCTCACTAAGTAGCCAAGGCTCTCCTCAAACTACAATCCTCCCATCTCAGCTTTCCAAATGCTGGGATTAAAAGTATGTGCCACCGTGCCTGGCTGACCATAGTCATTTTTAAGTGTATAGTTGTAGGACATTAAGTATATCACCTATCACAGCCATATATATCCAGATCTCACCTGTGAAACTGAACCACCATACCCATTAAACAACTTTCTATCCTTCCCTGCCCCAGCCCTTGATAACCCTCGTTATGATTTCTGTTTCTATGAATTTGACTATTTTAGGCACCTCATATATGAAATCATACAGTATTTGGCTTTTTATGACTGCATTATTTTTACTTGATATAATGTCATCAAGATTCATCCATATTGTAACATGTTTCTGAATGTCCTTCTTTTATAAGGCAGAATAATATTTCATTGTGTGTATATTCCACATTTTTGTCTACCCATCATAGTTGATGGACATTCTGGCATTTGTTTATTGTGCTTAATGGTGCTTTGAAGGTGAGTGCTCAATTGTTCCTTTTAGATTCTGCTTTTAATTCTGTTGGCTCTATGGTCAGGGGTGGAATTGCTGGATCATGTGGCAATTCTATAAACAGTTTTGGGAGAAGGGAAAGGCAGCCATGCAATATTGGTTTGGATTTCAGTTCAGGAGATGCCAGGAGCCTGCAGGGAGTGGAGCCGGCATGTGGTCTTGACCGTATGTTCTGTTTTGATGGTCAGGGCATGTTGGGAGCATCCTGGGGCAGGGGACACATGGCATGTGGTGCCTCCTGTGTCTTGGGCAGGGCTTTAAGCCAGTGAACCCATGATCCCTCATCCATGTACACTTTTGAGTTCTCTTCAACCTTTGCTCCAGCTCCCATGACAGAGGTACAAGTCTGCATTTTCTGCAGTGCAGGGCTTGTGTGTACCCAGGCTCTCTGCACACCTCTCTACAGGAATCATTTTGAACATGTTTGAGTGTGTTCTGAGGGGGGAGCATACATCAGATAGAGACAGGACTGGAGGAAAAAAATATGTGGTGCATGGGAAAGTTTGGGTCTTGTTATGGTTAGAGATAGAATATCCCCTGAAGAGGTCATGCATTCGTTTAGAGTTAATGTAATTAAGTCATGAGGGTTGAAATCTCATCGGTAGATAAAGCCATTGTAACAGATTTACTAGGTGGTAACTTAGGCCGGTGGGGTCTGGCTGCAGGAGGGAGGCCCCTGGGGATCTGCGCTTTGGGACTGTGCTTTGGTAGTTGAATCTCCTTTCTTGCGGGTTCTCTCTTTTTCTGCTTCTGGCCTCTCTGTGAGAACAAAGCCTTGTTCTCCCCCTCTCTTCGCTTCCCACTGCCATGCCCTGAACTCTGCATACCTGGCCTCACCTGGACTCTAAAATCTCTAAAAATGTAAGCAAATAAATCTACCTTCCTTTAAGTTGTGTGGCAGTTGTTTGGGATTATAGAAGTGAGGATTTTGACCCAAACAGTCTCTTCCCTTTTGGTCTAACTATACTTGGGACGAGCTCTGAACTCACTCTTGGGAGATGGCATGGGATTTTGTAACCTAAAGCTGACTGTTGGCCAGAAATGCAGAAGAGTCAGGGCCTGATGTCTGACACCAAACAAATACCCTAGCCTCTGGAAGGGGGCACCACTAGATTGAAAACAGGCCTAACATGTTCCTTGGCTTTGAGAGTCGAAATGACTTTGATGTAATCCTGCAAAGTCACATGATTCTTCCCTCTGTGGCCTTGTGTTTTCACCCTGGCCTGAGCAAAGGATATGGGCTGCCTGAGCAAGGCTGTGAGTTACCTGTTTTTGTTCACAGCCAGGCCACCTGTGGCCTAGCCCTTTCCAGCCTGCATTTTTTTGGTACTGGGTATGGAGCCCAGGGGCATTCTACCTCTGAGATACACCCCTAGCCTTATTTTATTCTTTTATTTTAAAACAGGTTCTCACTAAATTGAGGGAGGCCTCACTAAGTTGCTGAGGCTGGCTGCCAACCTGTGATCTTCTTGTCTCAGTCTCCCAAGTACTGTGATTACAAGTGTGTGCCACCATGCCCAGCCCCACTTTCTTTTTAAACATACCTTTGTTGGTATATTTTATTTTATTTATATATATATATATATATATATATATATATATATATATATATATATATATATATATTGGTGGTACTGGGGTTCCTGGAAGCCCTTCTACCTCCGGGCTACACTCCCAGACCTATTTTTATATTTTTATTTAGAAACAGGGTCTCCTAAGCCAGCGCGCGCGGCTGGCTTCGAACCTGCGCGATCCTCCTGTCTCCGCCTCCCAAGTGCGGGGATTACAAGCGTGCGCCACCACGCCCGGCGTTGTTGGTATATTTTAATTGTATGATGATAGTGAGATTCAGAATGATACATTCACCCATGCGCTCATCACCTGCTGTGTTTCCCTCTTTCTCCCATCTCGCCCCCTCCTCTCTCCTGACATGTTAGTGATATTGGTAGTGATACTTTTACATATGGGTAGAACACTATTTGAACTGTTTGCTCCCTCAAGTCTCTTTCCCCTCCTTGCTTCCTTCTCCCAACCCCACTATTTTATTTTTGCAGTGGGCCTCACTAAGTAGTGGAGGCTATCCATGAACTGTGACCCTCCACTCTCAGCCTCCCAAATGCTGGGAATACAAGTGTGCGCCACATTGACTGGCTCCAACCCCACTATTCTGCTGATGTCTCTTCTCATTTATCTGAAGTCCCTTATGTTTCATATTTTCTCTCTAGTTTCTGCATGAGAGAAAATATATAACCTCTGAATTTCAGAGACTGCCTGATTGTACTTATTATATTCTCTAGTTTCATCTATTTTCCTTCAAATTTATCTGTTGATGGACACCAGGGTTGGTTCCATAATTTTGATATTGTGATTTGTGCTGCTATAAACATGGGTTATACATGTATTCCTCTAGTATTCTAACTTGAATTCTTTTGGAAAGATACCAAGGAGTAGTATAGCTAGGTCATATGGTGGTCTCATTCCTAGTTTTTAAAGAAACCTCTGTATTGATCTCCATAGTGGTTATATTAATATATAATCCAACCCACAGTGTATAAGAGTTCCTAGTTCCCCACATTCTTGTCAGCATTTATTGTTTGTATTCTTGATGTTTGCCATTCTAGCTGGACTTAGATGAAATCTCAGTATAGTTTTGATTTATGCTTCTCTGATTGCTAATGAGGTCAAACAGTTTTTATTTATTTGTCCATTTGGAGTTCTTTTGAGAAGTATCTGTTCAGTTCAGTTGCCAATTTTTATGGGCTCAGCACACTTCCTGGTGATTGCCCATTTTTAAATGGGGTTGTTTTAGTATTGTTTTGAATTCTTTATATACTCTAGATATTAGTCCTCTATCAGAGAAGTACCTGGCAAAGATTTTCTCTCATTCAGACTCCCAGTTGTTTCCTTTGCTCAGCAGAAGCTTTTTAATTTGCCATCCCATTTATTTTCAATCTTATTTCCTGAGCTTTAGGAGTCTTGCTGAAGTGTTTACCAGTGCCTATTTGTTAGAGTGTTGATCCTATGTCTTCTTTCAGTAATTGCAAAGTTTCTGGTGGAATTTCTAGGTCCTTCATCCATCATGAGTTGATTTGTGCAGAGGAAAGGTGGGGTCCCGCTCCCTTACCTGTCTTCCTCCTTGTTAGCATGATGATACTGTCTGGAAGGTTTGTCTGGACTCAGAATCTCTTAGTAAACGGTTACTGGGAATCCAGTGTTTTCTCTTTACCACCACTACCAGGAAGGTACTCTGGGCTTCTGTTCCAGCCCAAAGGAAGACTGCTCAAGGACAAAAAGGATCCTTAGAGGCAGCTCCCCAAGCCAGATCCCTGCCCGAGGGCTTGACCTGAACTTGATTTGGGCTTTTTTTTTTCAACCACAGAGTCTCTTAATCACCTTGAGAAAGTAATAATGTGGGAATGTTTCTAAAGCTTGGTAGGAAGAGGGTGTGAGGTAGGAATCTCAACTGTGGACATCCTCTTGCTTGGCTATGCCTTTTTCTGTGCAGTAAAATGTGTTTCTTCAGTTCTGGTTCTACATAGTAGAGTTTATAGATGATTTTAGTTGGTTTCTAAGGTTTATTTTTGTGTGTTTATAGAGCCATGGGGAAAAATGAAGTGGAAATAAAACATACTTTTGAATAAATGATAATTTTATATGTTAGACATACTCAGTCTTTAAGTTAGACTTTAAAAATAATTATATGGTATAAAAAGTTTTTCCAATTAAATTGTTACCCTTTTGTGGAGTAAAATTAGAAACACTGCTCCTCTCCACTCTCCTTTTAAATGGGCAGGGCAATGTTCTTTTAAGTCTAGTTAGCTCCTGTCTGCTCCCCACTCCCAGATCTAGTGGGGACACTCAGTTTGGTACCCAGGGCAGCAGTGTAACCCTCTGGCCCTGTCCACAGGCTGCATCCTTCCTGGGTCTTCAGTGAATGGTGAGCAAACTCCAGATTGAGAAGCACTGCCCTGGTGGTTTCCCGGGAGGCCGGTAGGAGATGTGGGTGGTGGGGCCTGTCTGGGGAAGAATGGGCAAGAACGAGAGATTTTTCTCACTGGGCATGTCCATCAGAGATGACAGGACAGCCAGGACCATGGGTGCTGAGAAGCAGAGGTCTCACCAAATGTGACAGGAAGTGGGTGCCTGCGCTGTCTACTTGGAGGTAGAATCTTGGAGTCTTTTTCTTTTTCTGGAAAAAAGAATGCTGCACCAAGCCCAGAAGCAAAGTAAGAGGTCAGAAAAAATGGAAGGGTCAGGATGGGGAAGTTGTTTGCCATTGAGGAAGGAGTTTTAAGGATGAGACTTGGAAGACAGTGTGAGGGCCCCTGGCTTTGGCCTTGGTGCTTTGTATCTGCTGCTGGAAGGCTGGACCCTTGCTCCAGGGAGAGCTGGAGCACTCTTGCCTTGCAGTGAGTCACTAGGTACTAGTTTGGAGCAGGAGCAGTCTGCTGGGCATTGGAAATATGCACTGTATGGCCTGTCCTCTGGTCCTAATGCTTCATTCATTGGAACCTAATCCCAAAGCAACAGTGCTGAGGGATGGGGCCTTTAGGGCAAAGCATTCATGATGAGATTAGTACCCTTCTGAAAAGGCCTGAAGGAGCTTGTTAGCCCTTTGTCTATCATCACATAAAGACACACAGAGGGTCCTGTGCATGAGGAATGGCTTCTCACCAGACACTGAATTGGTTGCAGCTTTTATGTATTGTTTATAAATTACCTAGTGTGAGGTATTTTGTTACAGGAGCTAGCACACCCTAAGCCTGTCATTAACAAGGATGCCTTTCTTAACTATCAAGAACATGGGAAGGATGGGTAGGCAGATGTGTTCAAGAGACAAGGAGATTGGATGTCCACTTTTTTTTTTGTACACCTTCTTGCTGGTACATGACTTTGGTTGGGTCCTTGCAATTCTTTGAGTCTGAGCTTTATAATTTATATACAGGCACAGCTGGGCTTGGTGGACCATGCACGTAATTCTAGTAGTTGGGAGGCTGAGACAGGAAGACCACAGGCTCAAGGCCAGTGCATTATAGCTCAGGGAGACCCTGTTTAAAAAAAAAAAAAAGAGATGGGGGTGTAGCTCAGTGCAAGAATACCCCTGGGTCCACTCCCCAATATTGAAAAATAAAAGAGGGGGAGAATTTACTAAAATGGACACAAAACATCCTCTGCTTGCTGGACTTTTGTGATTACATGCAACAAAGGATGTAAAAGTGTTCTGAGATGCTAAGTGTTGGAAACTTATGAAGGCATTGCTTAATTTGGTCCTCATCTTCTCTGAAATGGTAATCCATTTAACACAGGAAATCTCACATGGTGTGCAGCCCAGGGTGGCTATAATTTTTGGCTAAATAGACCTAAATGCCCATTTGGCTATTTATTATTTACAAGAAGAAATATGTGAGCCACCCAGGCAAGAATGCACAGAGAGCCATGGCCAGCTTGGTGCTCTCCTCCCTGGCCTGATGGTTGCAAAGCTGAAGTGCAGTTGTGTGTGTGTGTGTGTGATGCACATTTGCTGGTATTTGATGGTGTCAAAGGCTGCTTTTGGCTTGCCTGTCTCTAACCTGGGGGCTGGAGAGACAGGGGGAAGGGCTGGCTTTACCTCAGTGATAAAGCCAGCAGGGTTGTGAAGGTTTTACTCTAGCATTCCATATATATGTTCATCTACTCAGTTTTATAGCAGTTTTATTAAGAACAAAGTTCATATACCATATAATTCATACTTTAAAAAGAGCATCTTTATTTATTTATTTATTTTTGTGGTGCTGGAGGTGTAACTCAGGGGCTTTTCTACCTCTGGGCTATACTCCCAGACCTATTTTATACTTTATTTGGAAACAGAGTCTCACTAAATTGTTGAGAGCCTCACTCAGTAGCTGAGGCTGGCTTTGAACATGTGCGATCCTCCTGTCTCAGCCTCCCAAGCGCTGGGATCACAAGCATGCATCACCACTCCTGGCTCTAAAAAGAGCATTTAGTATATTTATGCAACCATCACCACTAGTTTCAGAACTTTTTTGTTACCTTAAAAAAAAAACATTGTGCATCCCTGCACCCACCCATTATCTGTTACTTCCCATTGCCCTCCCTGAGTCCCTGGTAACCACAAGTCTCTCTGTCTCGATGGCTTACTTGCCTATTCTGGAAATTCTATACAGATGGAATCATAATATGTGGCCTTTGTGTTTGGTTTCTTCCACTTAGCATAAGGAATTCAAGGCTCCTACATGTTGTAACATGGGTGAGTACATCACTCCTTTTTAGGGTCGAATAACATTTCATGATGGGTATATCATATTTTGCTTATTTTTTCCTCAGTTGATGGACATGGGTTGTTTCTACTGAATAATGCTATGATCATTTGTCTACATGCTTATGAACATGTTTTCAATCTCACATATATTCTTTTTAAAAAATCCATTGGTTTCTGTAGGCAGAAATATATTTTATACAAAGAAGTCCATAGGGATCAGTTAGTGGCCTTTGGGGCAGACAGGAGAGAAGTGCCAACCAAGTCAGTTGGAGTTTGCCTATTTCATTATTTGTGGTACTGGGGATTGGACTCAGGGGCATTTTATCTCCAAGCTACACCACTGGCCTTTTTAAAAATTTTGAAACAGTCTTGTTATATTGCTTTGAGTCTCATTAACTTGCTGAGGCTGGTCTTGAACCTTTATTCTCCAATCTTAGTTCCCCAAGTACTGGAATTACAGACATGCACCACCATGTCTGGCTGCCTTTTTTCTCTTAAAAGTAGAAAACACTGTGACTCCACTGGTGAAGGAGGCCAGCTGTCTTCTGTTCTCGCTTTCATCATGGCAGCTGTCTTGATCAACATTCTCCCTGCTATAATCAAAACGACTGATCACACAGTTTAGAGGATGGAAGATTTATTTGCTCACAGTTTCTTGGAGATTCTGGGTTCAGTCCATGTGAGGCCAGGGTATATGGAGCTCAGGGTCTGGGGGTAGGGATCAGAGGCAGGGAGAGAGCAAGGCTTTGCTCTCACATTATGGAGGCAGGAAGCAAGAGAGGACGAGCAGCAATGGGATTCAAGATACAAACACAGTCTGTAAGGCCACGCCCTCGGTACCCACCTTCACTAGCCACACCCACCGGCCTAGGCTACCACCTAGATAAATCTATTACACAGCATTTATCTACTGATGAGATTACAACCCTCATGACTTAACTATATCAACCCTGAGTGCTCCTGAGGACAGTCAATATCTGACCATAACAGGGGCCTTCTTGACTACAACTTGCTTATTATGAATTATAAACAGTGATGACTGCAAACAACCTGAGCTCTCAGCTTGATCAGTGTCCTCTATAAACACACTTAGACCTCTCTGGTATATTTCCCATATGTGTGTTTAAAAATGGGAAATATATGTAATATGAAATAATACAATAATTATATGAAATATGTTGCAAATTTTTACAGTAATATAGCATTGAATAAAATTATGAAATTAAAAGCTGGGCATGGCAGTACACATTTGTAATCCCAGTACTTGGGAAGCTGAGACAGGAAGATCACAGGTTGATATAGCCAGCCTCAGCAACTTAGTGAGGCCCTCTGCAACATAGACCCTATTTCAAACTAAAACATAAGGTTGGGAGTGCAGCTTGGAGGGAGAATGCTCTTGGGTTCAATCCTCAGTACCTCTACAAAAAAATTATAAAATCACACACACACACACACACACACACACACACACACACACTGGTTCATGGTCACAGAGGTAGCAGCTAGCTAGGCCAAGACTAGAGACTACATTTCTATGACTTTAGTCTTCTCTTCCTGACGTCCATGGCTTACTTAATGTGACATTGTGCATCATTTTGGGCCATTCCCGTCCATTACGTCTAAATGGGACAGGGGTTTTATGCACAGTGGAATTTTAGAGCCTTCTGAATTTTAAGACCTTAATAACAAGAATGTTCCAGCATTCAGTCTCTGAACTTAGAACCACAGTGAGTTTCCATCAGCTGCTGAAAACCAAACGTTTACATAAAGCAGCCTCTTTTGTTTCACATCTGCCGAGAGGCATGTTGTGAGTCTGAAGCTGCGGCCAGCAGTGTCGCAAGTTAGAAACTCAAGCTGGCAGGGCCGCGGGAAAGCTCTCCTTGCTTAGACTTTGCTAAGCCATGACAATGGAGTGAAAATCTTCCAGAACAGCTTTGTTAGAAAGGAGATGAGGGGGCGTGGGGCGGCTACCTTGCAGAGTTGGTGCCCTGGGCAGGGTGAGGGTGGTAGTGGCGTGTGTCTCACCTTTCCTCTCCAGGTTATGCTCTGTCTTCTGCAGTCTTCCCCCACCCCTCCTTTAGAATGAGATTAGCGTTGCTTAAGGAGAGTCAGCCCTCACACCAGAGCATGTACACTGAATGGAGAGTCACGATTAGCTAGTGCAATCTCTTTCCTCTTTTAAAAGTATGTCTCTTGCCGGGCGTGGTGGCATACGCTTGTAATTCCAGCATTTGGGAGGCTGAGACTGGAGGATCGTGGTTCATGGACAGCCTCAGCTGCTTAGTGAGGCCGTCTGCAACTTAGTGAGACCCTGTTTCAAAATAAAGAATAAAAAAATTAGGGCAGGGGATGTAGCTTGGAGGTCAAATGCCCCTGGGTTCTATCCCCAGACCCGCAAAAAAATAAAAATAAAAAAATAAAAATAATAAAATAAATAAAACAAAAGTATGTCTCTGGGATTGTGCCACCTACTGAGATTGGAACACTAGAAGCTCTTTTCTATGCCAGGGCTATTTTACGTGAGCATCTATAATTCAATAATATGAAATGCTCCCATATCTGAACTTTTGAGTACTATTATGACATGCAGGTGGAATATTTCATTCCACAAAAATTTGTTTTGCTTGCACAAAACTATTAAATATATTTTATAAGATTACCTTTAGTTTATATGAATAATGCCTATATGAAACATAAATGAGTTTGGTGTTTGGGCTTGGTCCCATCCTCAAGATCTCATGTATATGCAAATATTACAAGATCTGAAAACATCTGCAATTAGAAATATATCTGGCTATATTGGGTATGGGATACTCAACTGTACATGTTCTCAGAGTGAAAATGATCATTTAGGGATCTCACTGCTAGTCTTTATGATGAAAGATAAGCCCCAGCTTTCATAGTCATCATGAAAAAGAAATTCATAAGTTTAGCAAAATAATTACAGATTTTATTAGAATAGTTTACTTTGTAAATTGTTCTAGAGTTTTGTCAAAAACTTAGTCAAAGTCACTTCAGTTCGAAGGCAGGAATATTAGTAACTGAATTGAGACAAGTGAGCAATTGCGAAAAGAACTGGTGCCGGAAGCCTGTGGCAGCACCTGGAACTGGCTCTCTGGGCTTGGAGTTGGGCTTTGGAGGCCTTTAAAGGCCTTCCCAGGCGACTCTCATGGGCGGCCAGGGCTGAGCTTGCTGAGCTAAAGCATGCCTTGATGTCTGTGGGGTAACTAGAGCCAGCCCTTGCTCTGTCTCATCCGTGCTAAGCACTTTTCTTATGGATCACATTTCTGCCTCATTAGCAGGGAGGTTCTATTATCTCCTCCATGTAGAAGTGGAAACTGAGCTTCCCTGGGTTAAGTATCTCATTGTTCACCTCTGCCTCAGTCTACCACCTGACCCCTGAAGGTTCAGGCAGGGCTAGCTGCTAGCCAGGCCTCTCTGACTTCCTGCTGTGCCCTTCTTCACAGAATCTTTTTTCTTTTTTAGTTGGTGCATTGTAATCACACATCTGGATGAAGTTCGGGGTGACAGAGGCATACGTGCACATAGTACTCACTGAGCCCTCCTCCAGTTCCCACCCCCCTTCCCCTCCCTCCCCACCTGCCCGTGCTCAGCACAGTGATTGGCTTTGTGTGTGTACATCATGTCCATTGAGTGTTTCCCGCTTCAATCTCCCTCTCCCCTCCCAGCTCCCTCCCTCAAGATCCCTCCATCACTCCACTAAGGTTTCTCCTTTGCCTGGAGTCCCTCCTTTGCCCCAGTTTCTCCCTAGCTTTTGCATACAAGGGAGAACATCACAGATGCTTTGAGAAATCCAACTCCAGGTCAGCCATATGCTGAAGTGTTGTCTCCTTGGGGTACTGGGACCATATCACCTGGGATAAAAGCAGCAGGTCTGGATGCGATGTTGGTTGACATCCCACCTGGCTTCTTGCTGTTTCGTGACCTCAGATGACCCCTCCAGATCTCAACTTCCTCATCTGTAAATCAGGGATTTTAGAGCCCATCTAAAAGGGTTGATGGGGGAATTCACTGATGGAGGTGTGTTTGTTGCTGTCAGACAGGACCCTGTGTGCAGATGGCCTGACCACCTTATGCCAGGCTCCAGATTCCAGAGCCACAGATCTTTAGATATATCCCCTGGACTTGTACACTGCATTGGTATGAAGATCTGAAATCCTGTATTTGTGTGTGTGTGTGTGTGTGTGTGTGTGTGTGTGTGTGTGTGTGTTTGTGTGTGTTATTGGGGATGGAGCCCAGGGGTATTCTACCTCTGAGTTACACCTCCAACCTTATTTTATTTTTATTTTAAAACAAGGTCTCACTAGGTTGATGAGAGTCTCACTGCTTGCTGAGGAAGTCCTAGAACCTGGGATCCCACCACATGATTACATGCCTGTAATCCCAGTAATTGGAAGGCATGTGTCACCACAACTGGCTGAAATCTTATATTTCCAACAAGCTCCTAGATGATGCCAAGGGTAAACTCTCAGCTCCTGGGATTCACAGGCACCCAGTTTCATAGCTGGCAGGACGCTGAAGGCAAAATGAACTGGCAAATGTGCTGTTGTGCTCACAAAACCGTTCCTCCATTCCCAACCTGTTGGGCGCCAAGCCTGCTGTCCTAAGTGTGGCTGTGAGTGCTTCGAGCTTTCATCTAGACATTTTTCAGACCTTAGAGTTAGCAAGCCCTAGAAGTGTAAAATCCAATTATGCATTTATACTTTGATATAAACCTAGTGAGCTAGTAAATGATAATGCATCTGTTGCTCATTTTCATGTTCTGGCTTTTGTCAAGTCATTACCATTCATTTCTTATTTATAGAACATCAGCTCTCATCAAGCAGAAAGAGAAATAGATGTGGGGTTGGAAGTTCAGGGTGTAATTCCTGGCTCCTCCATTAAGTAGCTGTTTCCCCCTCAATTCTCTGTTCTTCTCTGTGCATCTGTAAAATAGGCTTAAGAGTATGCAGAGCACTGGGCTGATAAATGGAAATGTTGAGGAGGTTCAGATTCTACTTTTTTTGGTCTAATTTTCTAAGGGAAAGGTTTTACTTTGAATTAATTTACAGAAGGATTTAGTTCAAGGATCAAAACATGTTTTTTTTTTTTACTATTTATCTATCTATCTAACTATCTATCTATCTATCTATCTATCGGGTGTGTGTGTGTGTGTAGTTGTTGGGTTTTTTTTTTTTTTTTTGTACTGGTACTGGGGATTGAACCCAGGGCATTCTATCACTAAGCTACACCTCCAGTCCTATTTTTCTATTCTGAAACAGGGTTTTACTAAATTGCTAAGGCTAGTCTCGAATCTATGATCCTCCTGTCTCAGCTTCCCAAGTACAGGGCTTACAGGTGTGTACCACCATACTCAGTTCAAAACAGTTTTATTTTCAGTACTGGGGATTGAACCCAGGGGCATTCCACCTCTGAGGTACACCCCTAGCCCTAGTTTTTTAGTCTTTTTTATTTTTGAAACAGGGTCTTACCGAGTTGCAGAGGGCCTGTCCGCGAACCACGATCCTCCAGTCTCAGCCTCTCGAATACTGGGATTACAAGCGTGCACCACCACGCCCGGCTTCAAAACACATTTTTAAAGCTGTGGAAAGGTCCCTCTTCCTTGCTTCCTTCACTTCTTTGGCCTCATGCTGTGAGCCAAATTGGTACTCATGAAATGTTTGCAGGATGCAATTTATTTTTATTTTTTTGAAGATTTAAGGAAGTTTATTAGAAAAATAGAAATACAGAAAATAGAAATACAGCCCCATGCCAAAATGGCATGGGGGGTAACTCGAAATGAATACACCCTGCAGGATGCAATTTAAATTTCAAAGATATATATATGTATGTTAGCCTATATTATTTGATGATTGCACGCCAGCTTTATGTAGAATTTCTTGAATATGTAAAATGCAGGTGAAAAATAGGATAATCAGAGAAGAAATAAAACCATGGGCCAAAATTTATAAAACTCAGGATGAATAAAGACTATATGATCTGTCAGGTTTCCAAGGAGCCAGAGCCAGCTGTGAGGACATTTTTATGTGACTGTGAACATGTCAAAATATGGAACAGATGTGCTTCTTGTCCACATGGAGGAATAAGTCTTGTTTGTGGCTGTAAGACTTATGTATATTGGGAATTGAGTAATAATTATTTTTCTTTTTCCTTCTTTTAGTTGGTCAAAGGAAGAAAGGCTCTATTTCTATTTAAAACGTGATATTTCAAGAGTGTGGGCTTCAGAAGTCGAATCAGCTGCCCAGTGGTCTGTGTCTGCTGTACTAAGCACACAGTAGGTTTTTGGTAATGGCCAAACAGCAAATTAGTGTGGGAGAGTGGACTTTAAACTTTGATCTGCCCTGACTTCACATTGTGGCCTTGTTTATTCTTTCTAAAGCATGGTGACATCTGTAAATGCCTTTTCAGCCCAGCTAGATGGGCGCTTGCTTTGGGGATTGCTTGGGTGTGGTGCTGGCTCACTGCCAGCCTATATATGGAGTTTAGGAGATATTGCTGCTGGCAGTAGATCTGCTGAAACATGGTTTGCCAGAGATAAGGGTTTGGGTGGTTTGAGCCCGGCATATCTCTCAGATGTACCAGTCCTCTTGTCTTGTTTACACATGCTTTTTTTTTCTTTTGATATTGGGAATCGAACCCAGGGGCATTCTACTTCTGAGTCATATCCAAGCCCTTTTTATTTTTTACTTTGAGACAGGGTCTTGCTAGGTTGCTGAATTTTGCTAAGTTGCTGAGGCTGCCCTTGAACTTGTGATCCTTTTGTCTCAGCCTCCCAACTACTGAGATGACGGGGGAGTGGTGTGTGTGCCATGGTGCAAGGCTATTATCAAATTTTAGAGAGCTAAATCTTATAGTTTTGTAAGGGTTTTCTTATAAGCATTTCCATAGGTGCCTGAAAACACAGCCTTGTTTGTGTTGATGGAGGTGACATGTATCAGGAACTGCTGGGACAGGATCTGAAGTGGGGTGGGCAGAAGAGAAGGGATGAAAGTGGCTCTGACTGACACTAAGAAAGTGCTTGAGGGTTCAGGACCTCTCTTTGAAGACCTGCCTCCTCTAGTCTATTGGTCACTGCCACCTTAGAATAAATGAATTTGATCTCATGATTATTTTTCCCCGGGGTCAATTGCCCAAGGGGATTGGAAGCTTTTATTTTTGGAGTGTGATTTGGGGGTTTTAAAGTTAATGATGCTGCACACTCTGGTTGGTGGCTCAAGGGTTAGAACAGTCTATAAAACACATCCACAGGCTGGTTAAAGAGGCAGAGCTGTTGGCAAAAGGCCACACGTTAATGGCATGTCACACTGCGGCGTTTGCAGGGTGTCATCTGACCATATGTGGGTTCTCATCCTGGCTTGTCACGTCCCTGTCTTTCCACCTTCCCAACCAGCAGCAAACCCTGGCTAAGTGCACATGCTCTCTGCTTGCTGTGGGCTGAGATGGTGTCTGAGTCCATCGCTTTGCACTGCGCATCAGTGTACAGCATCTCCTGATCCCTGAGCCAGTAATGCGGATGTGCCTGACATCTTCCAGTTTCCCTCCCTGTCTCTGTTCACCTCTCATCTTCCTCCTCCAACGGCTGCTGTTGTTTCCTTTCCAGTTGCTGAGGTCCAGCGGTGGGGTGGGGGGTGAGCAAAATCTCTCAGTAGCCCCTCCAACAGTAACAACTAACCTGTTACCTGGTCAGTGTACTGTCATTGTGACAGTTTTTCTTAGTTATCTTTCAAACACTTCTTATTTATACACCTCAGAAATATGTCCCCTTAAATGGCAGAGTCAGGAGGCTCACACCCTCCAGGGAAATCTACCACCCGCTCCGGGCTTGGATTCTTAGGCTTGGGCTAGCTCATCTTCCTCATGATGGACACAGTCCAACTCCAGCCAGATGCCGATACGTGCCTACCCTTGACTCCTTCCTGCCATCTCTTTTACTGTGCTGGTGCCCATGGTCCTTCCTTCAAGTAACGACTGGCTCTGTGTCCTAGCTCTGAGCCTCCACATACTATTCAACTCGCTCACTTTAAGGTGTACACTTGAGTGGTTTTTAGAACAGAATTGTGCAGTCACCTCCACAATTTTAGGACATTTCTTTTATCACCCTCAACAGGAGCTCCACCCATTCACAATCACTTTTCATTTCCTCCCAACCTCCCCAGCCCCGACAATCATTGATCTACTTTGTTTCTATAGATTTGTGTATTGGCATTTCATTAGAAATGGAATCATATGCTATGTGGCCTTCTGTATCTGGCTTCTTTTATTTAGCATGTTTTCAGGACTCGTCCATATTATCGTATTATTTAGCACCTCATTTCTTTTTGGGACTGACTATTTCACTGGCTGGACCTATCACATCTTGTTTATTTATTCACCAGCGAAGCATTTGAGGGGTTCCCATTCCCTTTGGCTATTGTGAATAATGCTATTCTGAACATCCATGTGTAAGCTTTTGTGTAGACATGTGTTTTAATTTCTCCTTGAGTATTTACCTAGAGTGTAATTGTTAGGTCATGTAACTTCATGTTTAGCATTTAAAAAAACTGCTATTTGGCCGGGCGTGGTGGCGCACGCTTGTAATCCCCGTGCTTGGCAGGCAGAGACAGGAGGATCGCGCAGGTTCGAAGCCAGCTGCATGTGCTGGCTTAGGAGACCCTGTTTCCAAATAAAAATGTAAAAATAGGTCTGGGAGTGTAGCCCGGAGGTAGAAGGGCTTCCAGGAACCGCAGTATCACACACACAAAAAATCTGCCATAGTTTTCTAAAGAAGCTATGCCAGTTTTTAGTTCCACCAGTAACATAAGAGAATTCTAATTTCTCTACATTCTTGCCAACATTTATTGGCTGTGTCTTTGATTATAACCATTTTAATAGGTATGAAATAGCATCTCAGTGTAATTTTGAATTGCATTTTCCTTGTGGTTAATGATGTCAAACATCTTATCATGTGCTTATTACGCATTTGTGTATCACCTTTGGAGAAATATTCTTCAAATCCTTGCCCATTTGTTTTAAATCTGACTATTTGGCTTTTTACATTGTTAAATTGTAAGAATTATTTTGGGCACAAGTTGTCAGAAATGATTTGCAAATGTTTTCTCTCATTCTATGGGTTGCCTGGTCTATTAGTGTCCTTTTAAGCAGGCAAAAAAAAAAAAAAAAAAGAAGTCCTATTTACCTGTTTTTTCTTCTTTTGTTTGTAATTTTGGTGTCATATTATAGGAAATCATTGCTAATCCAAGGTCATGAAGGTTTATTCCCCTTTTTCACCAATAACTTTTCATTTTAGCTCTTATATTTAGGTCTCTGATTCATTTTTTAGTTTTTGCATTTGATAAAGGTAGGGGTCTAACTATATATATATGTATATGTATATTGTGTGTGTGTGTGTGTGTGTGTGTGTGTGCGCGCGCGTGTGTGCACGTGTGTGTGTGTGTTACTAGGAATGGAACCCAGGGGCATTCTACCCCTGAGCTATACCCCAAGCCCTGTTTTATTCTTTACTATGAAACAGCGTCTCACTGAGTTGCAAAGGGCCTCACTAAATAGTTGAGGCTGTCCATGAACTGTGATCCTCCTGTCTCAGCCTCAAATGCTGGGATTACAAGCGTGTGCCACCACACCTGGCCTAATTTAATATTTTTGCACATGGATATCCAATAGTTCTATAGTTCTAGCACCATTTGTTGAAAAGGCTATCCAAATGGATTTTTTTTTTTTTGTGGTACTGGGGTATCTGGAAGCCCTTCTACCTCCGGGCTACACTCCCAGACCTATCTTATATATTTTTTTACTTGGAAACAGGGTCTCTTAAGCCAGCGCGGCTGGCTTCGAACCTGCGCGATCCTCCTGTCTCCGCCTCCCAAGTGCAGGGATTACAAGTGTGCGCCACCACTCCCGGCTTCCAAACAGATTTTAAAAAATGAATTAGTAAATCAATTTTAAACCAGGCATGGTGGTTCATGCCTGTATCCCTAGTATTTGGAGACTGAGACAGGAGGATCATAGGTTCAAGGACACACTCAGCAATTTTTAATTGTGAGACTTGGAGCAACCTAGTGAGACCCTATTTCAAAACAAAAAATAAAAAGGGCTGAAGTATAGCTCAAAGGTAGAATGCCCCAGGGTAGACACACATACACACACACACACACACACACACACACACACACACTATTTTTTAAGAGTAAAATTCTTTGGGGGATAAAAATAGTTCTTTAGTACTTTATGATCCTGAATGAAGAACCAGTTGATCTTATATCTGTCTGTATTTAAGACTAAGAGTATTCATGAAAGAGTAATCATTCAACTCCAGTTCTTAAAGACCACAGAGGTCTGGGCTTCATGACACCTTTTTGTTCCTACCTTTCAGCAGTTACTTTATACCCTCTTCATTATTTCTTATGTTTATTGGTTTACTTTTTGCCTTTTGCCAGTATGATATAATGTGCTCACATTTAAAATGCTTGGAGTACAAAGTAAAGCACTTACTCCTTTGAATTTATCTCTGCTACCTGGCCTGACTGGCCCAGGAGAATGCCTCAGTTGTTAACATTCAAAAGAGGAGTAAAAATTTTAGTTCCCAGGACTTCCAGGAAGATGGCGACCGAGAAAAGCGGGGCTTAAGAGCCCCGCTAACAACTAATCTCCATTACCACAAAATCAGCGCCTTTCATAGCCAGAAAACACCATCACCAGAGAAACAAAAAAATCACCAGGCTCCAGAGAGAAAGCGGACTGAGAACAGAGCCACAGAGGTGATACACCAGCCTCACGCCCGAGGATGCGGCAGACGCGGCAACAGCGCCATACTGCCGGCAGCACCGGCGAATTCACGGGACGGCTACAGCAAGCCAAGGTGAGCCACTGCAGAACAGCCAGGCGGGATTTCTCAGTGCAGAGAGCATCTAACGCTCCCGGTGGCTGAGCTCAGCACACGCTGCAGGGATTCAGAGTGGAGATCAAAACCAAAAAGAAAAACGTCAGCCCCACAGCCGAGGGCGTAGCAGCGGCGCCATATTACCACTGGCGGCAGCAGCAGCGAATTCAGCGAGGCCAGTACAGCTACATCTGCGTACTCAAGACCAGTGAGTCAAACTGCGGGCCACAGAGGAGAAATCCCAGTACTGTACTCTCTGGGACTTGACCCAGTGGGGGAGGGGTGGTGGCAGAGATATCACACCATAGGAGAACGTGCAACCTGGCACCCCCCACAGTCTAAAGCAGCCTCTATCGACTCTCTGGGTCAGAGACTCTGTGATATAACCCAGTAAAGGAGTAGTGGGGTCTGAGATACTACTGACTTGAGATCCAGAGCACCTTAAGTGAAGTCATAGTGACCCAAGGGAAGAACCCAGAGAAGGCACAAACATCCGAAATCATGGGAAAGAGGAATAATACTGGAGCAATGAATGCTCACAACCCCACAACATCAGAACCTGATAAAACAGAAAATCAGAGATTTCTAGATGATCAAATTAGGAAAATAACTGTAGAAATAATAGAGGTGCTTCGAAAAGAACTCAGAGAGAGCCAAAAAGAGATAAAGGATGCAATTAATGAAGTAAAGGCCTCAATTCAAAGCACAAACAACCGATTAGACCACATGGAGAACAGAATCTCGCTCTTAGAAGATGAGCAATCCAAAAATGAAATCATAGTTTCTAATCTAGAAAAAAATATCCAACAGCCGGAATCTGACATTGAAGAAATATGGGCCCATCTTAAGAGAGCTAACCTAAGAATAATTGGAATAGAGGAGGGAAAAGAAAGTGAAACCAAAGGGATCAACAATCTCTTCAAGGAAGTAATAGCAGAAAATTTTCCAGACATAGAGCAAGAGGTTGATACACGGGTCCAGGAAACTTATAGAACTCCCTTTAGACAGGATCGGAGAAGAGGATCCCCACCCCACATAATTGTCAAAATGACCAAGGTAGAAGTCAAGCAGAGAATCTTAAAGGCAACAAAAACAAAGGGCCAAGTGACATTCAGAGGCAAACCAATTAGAATCACTTCAGACTTCCCAAACCAAGTCATGAGAGCCAGAAGGGCTTGGAGTAACATATTCCAAACTCTGAAAGAAAACAACTTCCAGCCAAAGATTTCCTACCCAGCAAAACTTTCTATCAAATTAGATGGAGAAATAAGAACCTTCCATGACAAACAGAAACTGAAGGAATTTATGTCTTCAAAACCAGCACTAGAGAAAATACTCAAAGAGATTAACTACAAAGAAGAAATAGGTAACACACACCAAAACCAGAGAAACAAGAGTTTCCATCCAATAGACAACTAAGACTGGTTATCTGTGGAGATTCATTATTTATGTTAGTCTTTTACCTATCTCTAAATGGTATTGTTTGCCTTTATTGTTGTTAATTTTTAGGATTTCTAGTTGGAATATTAATATACCTTCAGATATAGCATTTGGAAATATTTTATCCCATTCTATTAGTAACTGTTAATTCTGTTTACATTGTCTTTGGATATACAATATTGTTTATTTTTTAGGGAGTTTGTATACTCTTCTGTTGCCTGTGCCATTGAAATCATAACCAAGGAATCACTGCCAATTTCAATGTTGTGAGGTTTTATGACCCAGATTTTCTTCTAAAAGTTTATAGTCTTAAGATTTATATTTAGGTCTTTTATCTATTTTGAGTTAATATTTGTATATGGGATTAGGTAAGGGTCCAATTTTATTCTTTTCCATGTAATTATTATTTTTCAATAATATTTAGTTAAAAGATTATTATTTCCACCACCAAATGTCCGTGGAAACCTTGTCAAAAATAACTTGACAATATAGGGAAGAATTTAGCTCTAGGCTTTTATTTAACTCCAATGGTTTATATATCTGCCTTTAGAACAGTACTACACTGTTTCAATTATTGTAGCTTTATATGGTTTGAAATCAGAAAATATATATCTCCTACCTTTGTTCTTTTTCAAGATCGTTTTGGGTACCTAGAGTCCATATTCCTATTAGGATATATATTTTTTTTTCTGAAAAATAAATATATAAATATATGATAGTTTCACCTAAAAATAGAAAAAAATATTCTCTGGTCAGAAAGAAAGCAAAAAGAAATATTGAAATGTTATCTTTAAGTCATCAAAAGCTTGGTATCAGACAAATGAAACTGTTATGTGAGATTATCATTTTTAATTTTGGATAAATTGGTATAATACTAGATGTCAACCACTAAGCCAAGCATGGGAGGGAGGAATAGGGAGAGAATGGGGTTGGGATTGGGTGGGGGCTGACTGGGCAAAGTGTGCTAGTATGTCTACAAAAGTATGTATCCTACTATGATGTATGAATACAGTGCACCAATAAAAAAAAAAAAAACATTTATTCAACCTGGAAAAAAAAAACAAAAACAACAACAAAAAACAAATGGATCAACAATCTCTTCAAGGAAGTAATAGCAGAAAATTTTCCAGACATAGAGCAAGAGGTTGATACACAGATCCAGGAAACTTATAGAACTCCCTTTAGACAGGATCGGAGAAGAGGATCCCCACCCCACATAATTGTCAAAATGACCAATGTGGAAGCCAAGCAGAGAATCTTAAAGGCAACAAAAACAAAGGGCCAAGTGACATTCAGAGGCAAACCAATTAGAATCACTCCAGACTTCCCAAACCAAGTTATGAGAGCCAGAAGGGCTTGGAGTAACATATTCCAAACTCTGAAAGAAAACAACTTCCAGCCAAAGATTTCCTACCCAGCAAAACTTTCTATCAAATTAGATGGAGAAATAAGAACCTTCCATGACAAACAGAAACTGAAAGAAATTATGTCTTCAAAACCAGCGCTAGAGAAAATATTCAAAGAGATTGACTACAAAGAAGAAATAGGTAACACACACCAGAACCAGAGAAACAAGAGTTTCCATCCAATAGACAACTAAGACTGGTTATCTGTGGAGATTCATTATTTATGTTAGTGTTTTACCTATCTCTAAATGGTATTGTTTGCCTTTATTGTTGTTAATTTTTAGGATTTCTAGTTGGAATATTAATATACCTTCAGATATAGCATTTGGAAATATTTTATCCCATTCTATTAGTAACTGTTAACTCTGTTTACATTGTCTTTGGATATACAATATTTTTTTTATTTTTTAGGGACTTTGTATACTCTTCTGTTGCCTGTGCCATTGAAATCATAACCAAGAAATCACTGCCAATTTCAATGTTGTGAGGTTTTATGACCCAGATTTTCTTCTAAAAGTTTATAGTCTTAAGATTTATATTTAGGTCTTTTATCTATTTTGAGTTAATATTTGTATATGGGATTAGGTAAGGGTCCAACTTTATTCTTTTCCATGTAATTATTATTTAAAAAAATTTTTTTTATTGGTGCATTATATTCATACAACTTATTGGGGTAAAAAACTTGTGTGTACAAACATGTATCCATGTAATTATTATGTTTCAACAATATTTAGTTAAAAGATTATTATTTCTACCACCAAATGTTCGTGGAAACCTTGTCAAAAATAACTTGACAATATTGGGAAGAATTTAGCTCTAGGCTTTTATTTAACTCCAGTGGTTTATATATCTGCCTTTAGAATAGTACTACACTGTTTCAATTATTGTAGCTTTATATGTTTTGAAATCAGAAAATATATATCTTCTAGCTTTGTTCTTTTTCAAGATCATTTTGGGTATCTAGAGTCCATTTTCCATATTAGGATAGATTTTTTTCCCTGAAAAATAAATATATAAATATATGATAGTTTCACCTAAAAAATAGAAAAAAATATTCTCTGATAAGAAAGAAAGTAAAAAGAAATATTGAAATGTTATCTTTAAGTCATCAAAAACTTGGTATCAGACAAATGAAACTGTTATGTGAGATTATCATTTTTAATTTTGGATAAATTGGTATAATACTAGATGTCAACCACTAAGCCAAGCATGGGAGGGAGGGATAGGGAGAGAATGGGGTGGGGATCGGGTGGGGGCTGACTGGGCGATGTCTGCATGTATGTCTACAAAAGTTTGTATCCCACTATGATGTATGAATACAGTGCACCAATAAAAATAAATAAATAAATAAATAAATAAATAAATAAATTAGAAAAAAATCAACTCTGATGACAAAAAAAAAAAAAGAAACTCATCCTACTGGGTCTTGATCTTGGACTTCTAATCTCCCCCCCCCCCCCCCGAAAAAAAAATTTTAGTTCCCAGATAGCAGCACCCTAGCTCGCTGAAGTGCCATTTGGCATTCTCCTGCCTCTGATCCTAGAACAAAGGCACCGTTTGGCCTTGGGGAGACTGACCTGCACACTGCGCTTCTGCCTGGACAGCCCCTGCTCCAGGCCAGGGCTCCTTTCCTGGCCTCTTCCCTCACCCAGCTTGTGTGCTCCAGAAATAGACTTTGCCTGGCTGGGCCATCTGCAGGGCAACAAATGGATGACTGGAGTAGGATTTGAGCTCCTTGTGTCAAATCTGCTCTATGCTTACCTAATTATAACCAAGACTGTAACCAAGACTGCTTCTGCCCCACCCCTCACCCCATGTGGGCAGGAAGAGGGTAAGTGTGTGTGTTCATTGGGTCTGGGGGCACCATGTTAGAGGGTGGGTGAGTGGCAGGGGGACTGAAAAGCTGCTGAAGCCCAGTGGTCTTTCTTCTGTACTTTGAGAGTGAATATAAGGGCATTTGCACAAAAGCAGGGGCCTTCTCTACCTGTGTTCACTTCTGCATTTGAAGAGTAATCAGGGAGAGGGCTTTGACCAAGAAGAGAAAAATTGCTTTAGTTGTAGTACTTAAATTAAAATGTGTAGAGCTGTGGCTCACTCCGAGGGACAAAGACAATACCATTGTTAAAGAAGTGAAATGTGAAATGTATGTAATTTAAAGTCAGACGATTGTCAAGTGACAGAGCCCCTGTGTGTCGCCAGAGGGCTCCATGCTGTTTTCGCCCTGCGAGGCTAGATAGGACCCAGAAACAGAGTCATACAGATGATCTTATTCTTCCCCCAAAAAGGACTTTAGGCAAGAAAGGAGAATTTACTCTAAGAATTTTTTTTTTTCCCGGTTCTGGGGATGGAACCCAGGGGCATTTGACCTCTGAGCTACACCCCCTGCCCTATTTTTTATTCTTTATTTTGAAACCGGGTCTCACTGAGTTGCAGAGGGCTTCACTAAGTAGCTGAGGCTGTCCGCGAACTGTGATCCTCCAGGTCTCAGCCTCCCAAATGCTGAGATTACAAGTGTGCGCCACCACTCCCGGCTCTTACTCTAAGAAATTTTATCAAAGTCAAAATACCTTTTCTTATCATCATTTCAGATTTTTGTTTTGATTAGAAGAAATTTGCTGTTGAGCAAGTTGAAGGTTAGAAAGTGATGGTTAGGTATCTAGATCTACTATTGAAAGAGCCAAGAAGCCAATATATAAAAAAGAATGAGCAGTAAGAGAATTCCCTCACCTTCCTGGCAGCAGACACTGGTCCTCACCAGCCTGGCCAGGGCTGCTGTCCCCTGGGGGCACCTGGTGATTTTCTTTCAGTGAAATACAAAGTAGCAGAAGACACCTCTTTCCTAGAACCAGTTTCCTAAGTTTTCAGCATATTGGATTCCAGCATATTGGCATTCAGCAATATTCATCAGAAACTTGTTAAAGAAGTTTATTGTGCTTTCCAACATAAGCCAGACATTCGCAGGTTGTGATGTGTTGGTCAGTGGCAGCACTGTCCCACCCATGGAGGTAGCAGGGGAGAAGCTTCCTCCCAGGTGAGCAGAGCTGGTGTTTGGCTTCACCTCCAGAGTGTACACCTGGGATCTCTGTAAGATGGGAACCTCTTCCTAAGGGCTTCTTTAGTGTTTCTCCTGAGTAAAGACATCCCAAGTGTGACATGTTGGACTCGGAGCCTAGAGCTGCAGCTGACCGCTCCTGAGTGACTGTGCAGGAAGTCAGGCCTGCTAGATAGTGCAGGGAACCCTTGGTGAGTGGTGGGCCTGGTGTGTCCAGTACTGCACTCTTTGTGGATGGTGAATTGCTTTTGCTTTTGGAGTCAAGACTGACCATCCCACATCAGGGGACCAGCCCAATATGTCTCTACTCAGCAAGCACAGCTGCACTCATGATATCTTACCAGCTCTTATTTCTATGTTTAATTTATGGCCAATGCTAAGGCTCACACTGCTTGCAGTTATCTAAATATTTCCTTTATCCTCTGGAACTCACAATGTACTACATATAATTTTGTTAAAATGTATTGTTAGTGTGGCAAAATATGTATAACAATGTTTTCCCTTTTAACCATTGTATGTGGATACTTTGTTGGCATTAATTACAGTCCCAGTTTTGTACAACCATCACCAGAAGGTATTTTCAAAACATTTTCATCTTCTCCAACAGGAACTCTGCAACCATTAAGCAGTAACTCGATTCTGTAACCTCTAATCTACTGCTGAATTTGCCCATGTAATTTTTAAATTTTATTTTCAAAAATTATTTCAAGTTGGGCTTCAAAGTGAATTTCAAAGGAATACTTGAGGTTTTATAGTTTTCCAGCTGAAGACATTTAACTTGCAGGTCTCCCTTGTTTCATACTCCATACAGTTGTTAGGAGAGATGAAGGGCAGGTGGTTAAGTTCTTGAGGACCCATCACATGCCAAGGGCAGGAGTAGCCTTGTGGATGTCTGTAATCTTGTCTGCTCTATCTTATAGCCCAAGTGAGTGAGTTATTCATGTTTTAATACAAAAAAGAAAAGTTCATTGACATAAAAGTCTTATTATTGAAACTAAATCCTTGTGACCTCAGGACTTTCATCTTTCTGTTACTCCATCCCGCCAGAGTACATAAAGCACCCTAAAGGGTGGACCTGCATCTCCACCTGTTACTGTATTTAGTGGAGTGAGTTCCAGAGTCACACGCAACAGCTGTACAAAGTAGGATGTTGTCCAGAGTGCCAGGGGAGCCCCTGCTTTACCCCTCACTTAAAGCCACTTCGGGTTCTCATTGGTACCAATCATGTGCTGGGCCTTGGGGATGAGCTGGCAGCCCTTGCTGGTCTCTGGGATGATGATGACCAAGATGGGGCCAGTAGCAGCCATCGCCCCTGCTATTTATCCAGCATTTTCTTTGAAATTCACTTCTAAGCCTAACCCTATGGCCTGAGTAGTGTGGTGGTGGATTTAGGGTAGGGAAATGGCTGCTTACAGAGGCCACATTGGAGTGTCAGGAGTGCACTTGGCTGGCTGGGGCAGCACTGGCTCTGGGGAGCTCCTGTCTTCTGTAAGGAGGAAGACAAAGCCCTCCTTTGAAGGTCACTCATCTGGTCAAAAACATGGACACCTGAGTAGCCAAAGGAGTGAGCCAGCTGGAGGGGCAGGTAAGGGCCTGGGGAGCAGAGACTGCTGAGGATTTGCCAGCTGGAGGGGCAGGCAAGGGCCTGGGGAGCAGGGACCATGGGATGGTGCTGGATGCCTCCACTTCTAGCCCTCTTGGCCAGGAGCCATCAGTGGTTTGGGGGTGGGGGTGGGTGTGAGGCTGCTGCAGAGGGCCAGGGTGCTAGGAGAGCTGTGTGCGCACTTCCTCACAGAAAAGGCCCACCCTTGATGCCCTTACTCTTATTTTGCATATGTATATATCAGGTTTATAATCTCATTTCTTAGTTTACAATAATCAGCAAAGTCTAATTAGGAGGGAGATGGACCATGACAGCAAGAAGTAGGGGTAGAGAGTGAGGATCGATGAGGCTGTCAGCTGGCAAGGGAAACAGGGAGAGAAGGAGATCCAGAAAAAAAAATGTGACTTCCCAAAAGCCTTGTCATTGTGCAAGGGTTTATCCATACATCATTAAAATTTAAATTATACCATTCAGTCTGTCCCAGAGGACAAATGGTCCCTTTTCAGTTTTATTTCATTTGAGCTGTTTTATTCAGGCAGTAAATACTTAATTGGCTGATGTTTTAAAGTTTACCAGCCTGCAATAAATCTATATTTAGCACAGACCCAAGTAATATTGTAAGCCATTTTCAGTAGGATTAAAATTATCAGCATATTTTATTATATTCTAAAAGAAATGCCAGGCTCTGAACTGCATTGGATTTTATAGTTCTGGTTTCACATAGACATTTGTGTTCCACCAACAAATGATTCCATTTCTTAAACCACATAATGGTAGTCTTTCTCCTTTCCATGACATAGCAGCCCTGGGTGAAGGAGGAGCTGCTGGCCTCTTTGATAAAGTTTGCTCTAACCAAAGGACTCTGTGCCTTCCATACCATGAAGCTTGTGAATCAGCTGGAAATCAACTTGTTTTTGAACATGCTACATAACTATCATGTCCAAAGGTGTCACTCCTTAGCCACCTGTGATTACAATGAAGTACACGGAGGGGGTTGAACATCACTCAGGATGGGTGGTGAGTCCCTAACCCCCATCTAGGGCATCTTTGCTCATGTCCCAGAGCTATGGCCTGTGCCTCAGACACAGGTGACCAAGTGAGACATTATATACCCCTCATTACTCCACCTCCCTCCGCCCATTTGGTCCATAGCATTTGTTTTGTTTGGTCTCTCATGAATATGGCATTTTGATTTGTGAAGTTCTCAAGAGCCCTCTCTTCACTCCAGCTGCCACCAACTTGTGTCTCTTAGCACTCCTGTGTTGGGACTCTCTGTGTGTTCCCTCTCCTCCCATGGGTTCCCTGCCAGCCCTTCCTTCATCACTGTGGAGACTGATCTTTATGAAACAAACTGTTGCTTAAAACCTTCCAAAGCTAGCCCCCCACTGCCCCCCTGCCTTGCCTTCAGGACAGTGCACATGCTCCTCTTCCTACCTGCTGAGCCCCATCTGTAGTGGCCTCCAGTCTCCTCCAAATGCCATGTCTCCAGCTTTCCTGTGGTTGTGAGAAAGCTACAAGATGGTCTCCTTTTAAATTCTGTATCAGTTCTCTGCCCACCTTGGGTGAGACGTATTGGAGGAAACCATCATATAAATACATGTGCTTTCAGCCGGGCATGGTGGCACACGCTTGTAACACCTACGCTTGGGAGGCTGAGACAGGAGGATCGTACAGGTTTGAAGCCAGCCTCAGCTACTTAGTGAGGCTCTCAACAACTTAGTGAGACCCTGTTTCCAAATAAAATATAAAATAGGTCTTGGAGTGTAGGCAGGAGGTAGAAAAGCCCCTGGGTTCCACCCCACCACACAAATAAATATATATACATGTGCTTTTATTTAAAAGGCCATAGACCTTAGAAACCTCTCTATACCACACGCTTTGTCTTTTTTTTTTTAATTGGTGCACTGTATTCATACATCATAATGGGATAAAAAAAACATTTGTAGACATACATGCACACATCGCCCAGTCAGCCCCTACCCAGTCCCCACCCTGTTCCCTCCCCATCCCTCCTTCCCATGCTTGGCTTAGTGGTTGACATCTAGTATTATAGCAATTTATCCAAAATTAACAATGATAATCTCAAATAACAGTTTCATTTGTCTGATACCAAGCTTTTGATGACTTAAAGATAACATCTCAATATTTCTTTTTGCTTTCTTTTTTACCAGAGAATTTTTTTTCTTTTCTTTTTTTTAGGTGAACTATCATACATTTATTTATATTTCAGATAAAATCTATCCTAATATGGAATATGGATTCTAGATACACAAAACGATCTCGAAAAAGAACAAAGCTAGAAGATGTATATTTTCTGATTTCAAACCATATAAAACTACAATAATTGAAACAGTGTAGTACTGTTCTAAAGGCAGATATATAAACCATTGGAGTTAAATACAAGCCTAGAGATAAATACTTCCATATATTGTCAAGTTATTTTTGACAAGGTTTCCACAAACATTTGATGGAGGAAATAATAATCTTTTAACTAAATATTTTTGAAAAATAATAATTACATGAAGAAGAATAAAAGTGGACCCTTACCTAACACCATCTACAAATATTAACTCAAAATAGATAAAAGACCTAAATATAAATCTTAAGACTATAAACTTTTAGAGGAAAATCTGGGTCATAAAACCTCACAACATTGTAATTTGCAGTGATTTCTTGGATATGATTTCAATGGCACAGGCAACAGAAGGGTAAACAAATTCCCTAAAGAATAAAAAAAATTGTATATCCAAAGACAATGTAAACAGAGTTAAAAGTTACTGATAGAATGGGATAAAATATTTCTAAATGCTATATCTGAAGGTATATTAATATTCCAACTAGAAATCCTAAAAATTAGCAACAATAAAAGCAAACAGTATAATTGAGAGATAGGTAAAAGACTAACCTAAATAATGATTCTCCACAGATAACCAATCTTAGTTGTCTGTGGATGGAGAATCTTGTTTCTCAGGTTCTGGTGTATGTTACCTATTTCTTCTTTGTAATTAATCTCTTTGAGTATTTTCTCCAGTGCTGGTTTTGAAGACATAAATTCCTTTAGTTTCTGTTTAACATGGAAGTTTCTTATTTCCCCATCTAATTTGATAGGAAGTTTTGCTGGGTAGGAAATCTTTGGTTGGAAGTTGTTTTCTTTTCGAGTTAGGAATATGTTCCTCCAAGCCCTTCTGGCTCTCATGACTTGGTTTGGGAAGTCTGGAGTGATTCTAATTGGTTTGCCTCTGTATGTCACTTGGCCCTTTGCTTTTGTTGCCTTTATGATTCTCTGCTTGGCTTCCACATTGGTCATTTTGACAATTATGTGGCGTGGGGATCCTCTTCTCCGATCCTGTCTAAAGGGAGTTCTATAAGTTTCCTGGACCTGTGTATCAACCTCTTGCTCTGTGTTTGGAAAATTTTCTGCTATTACTTCCTTGAAGAGATTGTTGATCCCTTTGGTTTCACCTTCTTTTCCCTCCTCTATTCCAATTATTCTTAGGTTAGCTCTCTTAAAATGGGCCCATATTTCTTCAATGTCAGATTCCTGCTGTTGGATTTTTTTTTCTAAATTAGAAGCCATGCGTCCATTTTTGGATTGATCATCTTCTAAGAGCGAGATTCTATTCTCTATGTGGTCTAATCAGTTGTTTGTACTTTGAATTGAGGCCTTTACTTCATTAATTGCATCCTTTATCTTTTTTTGGCTCTCTCTGAGTTCTTTTCGAAGCACCTCTATTATTTCTAAAGTTATTTTCCTGATTTGATCTTCTAGAAATCTCTGAATTTCTGTTTTATCGGGTTCTGAAGTTGTGGGGTTGTGGGCATTCATTGCTCCATTGTTATTCCTCTTTCCCATGATTTTGGAAGTTTGTGCCTTCTCTGGGTTCTTCCCTTGGGTCACTATGACTTCACTTAAGGTGCTCTGGATCTCAAGTCTGTGGTATCTCAGTCCCCACTACTCCTTTTCTGGGTTGTATCACAGAGTCTCAGACCCAGGGAGTCAATTGAGGCTGCTTTAGACCATGGGGGGTGCCAGGTTGGGCATTCTCCTATGGTGTGATATCTCTGCCACCGCCACTCCCCCACTGGGTCAAGTCCCAGGGAGTACAGTACTGGGATTTCTCCTCTAGGGCCACAATTTGACTCACTGTTGTTGAGTACGCAGATGGAGTTGTAGTGGACTCAGTGAATTCGCTGCTGCTGCCGCTGGTGGTAATATGGCACTCCTGCCACGCCCTCAGCCATGAGGCTGGCGTATTTCTTCTCTGGTTTTGAGCTCCGCTCTGAATCCCTGCAGGGTATTCTGAGCCCAGCCCCTGGGAGCTTTAGATGCTCCTTGCGCCGAAAAATCTGCCGAATTCTGCCTGGCTTTTCCGCAGTAGCTCACCTCAGCTCGGTGTCTGCTGCTCCTCTCTGGAGCCTGGTGAGCTGTTGAGTGCGTTGGTCTGGTGCCGTCAGGTGAAATCACTGCAGCCGCTGGCAGTTAGGCGCTGCTGCCTTGTCCTCGGCTGTGAGGCTGGCGTATCTCCTCTGTGGCTCTGAGCTCCGTTTTGAGTCCCCCTCCTCTCTGGAGCCTAGTGCTGCGAGGGAAGATGGCAGCCGTGCCGCTCTGTGCCGTGGCTCCCACTGTAGCACTGCGGTCTGGTTTCTTCTGGTATCTTGTTTTTCCAGCCCTCTTTTTCTCTGTCCCTTGTATTTACATTTTTTGTTTCTCTGCTGATGGTGTTTTCTGGCTATGAAAGGTGCTGATTTTGTGGTAATAGAGATTGGTTGTTAGTGGGGCTCGTAAGCCCAGCTTTACTCTGTCACCATCTTCCCGGAAGTCCCACACTTTGTCTTTTACAATGCTCTCCTGGGGATATTTCTGCACTAGTGAGAGAGTGTTGAGGAAGCAAGATGCCAAGTAAAGAAACTTGAACTGGCATCTCCTACTCAGATATTTGGAAAATAGTTAAACCACTCAGCAAATGAGTCATATGATCATAATATTGGCATTAATTTCTTTTACCAACTTTCTATTCCTTGAAATTCATCTAATTACTATTAGATGCTTTTGAGGTTTTTATGACATAGGGTTATTTTCTCTTAAAAATTAGTGGTTACCACTAATTCAAGAAAATAGGTTAAATATTACTTTTAATAAAAAAGGAAAAGACTTGGGAATATTAATGCACATATTTACACATAAGGTATAGATTCTTTCCTTTTCCACCAAAATTTGTGTGTGTGTGTGTGTGTGTGTGTGTGTGTGTGTGTTGTGGGGGCACTGTGTATTAAACCCAGGGGTGTTTTATTCCTGAGCTATATATACCCCCAGCTCTATTTATTTTGAAACAGGGCTTTATTAAGTTCTAAGAGCCTTGCTAAGTTGCTGTGGCTAGTCTTGAACCTGTAATCTTCCCGTCTCAGCCCCCCAGTCCTGGGATTACAGGTATATGCCACAATGTCTGCCCATTTGTTAGTTTTTACCTCGTTGATGTACCAATGCTCTTGTTCTTTTCAGTGGACTGACACTTTGGGGGTGGAAGTGGTACTTCAATAAAGTTTACAGTATTTATTCTAACTTTAAAAGACTAACAAGTCCTTTTTGATTATGTTCAGAGTAGTGCTTGCTGGCTATCTCAGAGCATAGGTGATCTTAGAAGTTTACATTTTCACGTACACTGAAAAGGACTTTCATAGCAATTAGCATCTAGAAAATTAGTCTAAATCCAAGTGAGAACCTTAGGGGTGGAAATTTTGAATAAAAGGCTGTGTCTTATGTTGTAGTTTTGTAAAAAGCAAATGTGTTGCTTTTACAAAAATGGTTTGTAGATATTTCACATTAGCCGGAGTGTTTTGTCAGTTGTCAGGAATTGGACCATTGAGCTGGGTGTGGTGGCATACTCTAATTCTAGTACTTGGGAGTCTGAGACAGGAGGATAGCAGCTTCAAGGCCATTTTCAGCAACTTAGCAAGACCCTGTTTCAAAGTAAAGAAATAAAAATGATGGGAGGTGTAGCTCAGAGCTACATTCTGGGTATAGCCCAGAATGCCCCCGTGTTCAATCCCTAGTGTGTGTGGGAAGATTTACACCATTGAAGGCCAGGGCAGTACTGTGAACTCAAGGTGAGGTTTATCATAATGAAAATGTGTGCAGAAGGGATGTGACCAAGCATACACTTTTCTGCCTGGTTCTTGTTATGGAACATAATTTGACCTTTTAATCAAGTCTTGAATTGTCTTGTAAGCAGGGATTTCAGCTTCATGAAGAGGACTAAAAGGGTGGCAAGAGGGGAGAGCCTCAGTGTCACTGGAAGTGCAGAAAAACATGGAGCTCTAAAAAGGACTCACAGTGTTCAAATGAAGGTCTGTTTCTTTTACATATCTGGCTATTAACATGTTAAATTCATACCCAGTATCAAATTCAAGGAAATTGTGAAAATACACTGGATGTCGTCAAAGGAATTTAAAAATAATTATAATTTTCTGTCTTCCCCTTAGTCAAAGGGTGCTTTGGAGTCTGACTTCCCAGCTGTGCAGTCATGAGAGTGAGGACACTTTTCCTTCACTCTTTGGCCCTGCTCTGTGGTTGAACCCCTCGTGCAAGTGGTTGAACCCCTTGGGTTCAAGCGGAGGCCTCCTGGACAGCTGGCAGCCGGGGCAGCTGTAGTGACCCGACTCTAGCGTGCCCCTCCTAAGGATGGAGCTCCCAATTTAGCTGTTGGCTTTGTGCATAAAATGCCACAGCACAGCAATCTGAGCTCCTGCATTCTGTTTAAATAAAAGGGCAGATGCTTCACACATGTTTTCATGAATTGACATAAACCATGGAAGGAAAGAATGCTGATATTCAATAGGAACTCTGTAGCAACTTGTTACTTGTAATTTTTAGGTTTACAGTAAGAGCAGATGCACAAAGCAAACCAGCATCTGTGCTGCCGTGGATTAGGAGCGACTGGTGCTGTTTTAAGTCTTGAACAGCGGCAAGTGGGGAATCTATAAATAGTGATGGGTCTGATTGCCCCCAGCAGCTTCCTCGGGCCAGAGTTGTCCCCTGTGGCCACATGTGGCCAGGGAGGAGCAGAGCCAGGAGGAGGGAGTGGCGCTCTCTTGGGCCTTTCCCTTCCTATCAAGAAGAGCAGATGCTTGAGCACAGAATGAGCCTGCTGAGGTGGAGGACCTAAGAATAGGACTGAGAAAGGGTTTGCCTCTCTGGAAGATTTGGCCTGTATGGCTTTTGGAGGCATACAATGGCTCTCAGTGGATTGCTTTGTTGAGTTACACTTGATGAATTCTTTTGTCTCCTCCTGGGATCAACTATCTTATGGAACACAGATTCTGCAGAGGCTGGAAGGGTGATTGTGGGCCTTGGGCATCCCTTCCAGTTGTGGATTTATACAGATCTGTTGTCTGTGAGTGCCAGGTACATATCAGTGTTGAATTATTTGGCATATAACTGTAAATGGGTGAGCTACAATGGTGGCTTTCCCATGCAGCTGGGTATCATGTACAAATTGCATCCTAGATGGGCATCTCCCACTCCCTGACAAGCCAGCATCCATGTGCTGGAAGAGCTTCTACATAAGCACGCTTGGTGATGTGGCTGTGTGTGTGTGTGTGTGTGTGTGTGTGTATGTGTGTGTTTGTGTGTGTGTGTGTGCTCTGAGGATAGACTGGAATCCATCTGTTAAATAAGAGGGTGGTGAGTTTTACATAGGGCTAGCCCTTCTCAGTTCAGGGCAGCTGGTTTTATAACAAGCTTTTAGATGACACCAGCTAGAAATCCAGTGTTAGATATTTCTTGCTCCTATATTTCATTGTTTTTAAAAAGCAGTGTTTGCCTAAAGTAAGAGCCAGCCCATGGGTCTTTTAGCTCATCTGTGATTGACTTCGTTGTGTGATATTTTGTTTTTCTGTTCCAGCAGCCATGTGACTGTTGGGGTCTGGGGTCTAGTGGTGATGCAGAATAACAAGTTGAGAGTCTTAGGATTGAGTAGTGTAAATAGTAAATGGAGACATCTCTTGTTGGTCTTCCACTTCAGCTGTTGACTTTAGTAGTACTGGGTTTGTGATGTTTACCACTGTCACTTTTACCCCCGCTCCTTTTTTCATCCAAGAGACAAATGGTGAGGTTAAATATGGCCATGACTCAGCTATATGCTCGGCCAAAGTCTAGTAAGAGCCATCAGGAAAGAAGCGTCACAGGTCTTATTAGAAATGGTGCCCAAGCCCGTCAACTACACTTAGCATCCACTAAAATTGGAACCAGTCTGGTTGGCCTTATTCTGGTAATAAAGTATTCCTAGGAATTTTTCAACTTTTCTTTTTTCTTTTTTGGTACTGAGAATTGAGCCCAGGAGCATTCTACCTCTGAGCTATGCCCCCAGCCCTTTTAATCTTAATTTTTTTTTAAACAGAGTCTCAGTAAGTTGTTTGAGGGTCTCACTAAGTTGCTGAGGCTGGCCTTGAACCCATGTTCTTCCTGTTACAGCTTTCCAAGTACTGGGTTACACCCAGCAGTTCAAACAGTTTTTTGTTGGTGCATTGTAATTATAACCATCATAGTGATGTTCAAAGTGACATAAGCATGTGTGCACATAGCATTCATTGTGTGTTTTCCTTAGGGTCCCTCCCTGCTCCCTCCTCCACATAGCTAACATTCACAGTGATACAGATAACTTCATGTATGAACAAAGGATTATTTGAATTGTTACCATCATATCTCCCCTTTCTCCCTCCTGCAAACCCCCTACCTTGTTTTACCAGTGTCTCCCACAATTATTTGAAATCCTCTTTGTTTCTCAGTTTTTCTTCATTTTCCACATATGAGTGTGAATCTAAAACATTTTTTAAAAATGAAAATTGAGATCAGGTTGGCTTTCCTTGTAAGAGTCACGTGTGAGGACATAGCACAATTGAACTGTGTCTGACTCTTATGCCCAGGTAACAAAACAGAGCTACTTTTGAATTTTCAAATACTTATTCAAGCATTCATCAATGAGGTGGCCAGATAGACTCTTTTGTTAGGCTATTCTCATTCTTACCAAGTTGACACTAAAAACTTTGGTTGAACCAAGAGTTGGTGAAGTTAATATTTTAATAATCTTAAACTTTGCAACCTAAAATCAGACTCAGATTGCATCTAATTAGTTTTTGTATGGGTTGCATTTTAGAATGAGGAATATAGTAAGTGAAGTAGAAAATAAAATGTTTCCCTGTAGAAATATTTCAGAGCAATAAAAGTCACACATACCATTGGCAACATGACTGGCAGATGGCAGACCTTTTGGAATCAGCAGTCAACAGGGAAGTAAGAATGACTTGCAACCTTGGCATCCAGCTGGGACAATCATAAATGTTTGTGGTGGCTTCAGGTCACATGCTAGTTCTAGAACAATCATGTCTATGCTCGTTCCTGGGTGGGAGCACCGGTGTGGATAGGCAGACTCTAATGGAGCGAGGAAGGAAGGTGTCTGAAGAAAGCTATACAGGAGTTGGCACAGGAATGGGTGGGGAGACTATGGGCTGGAATAAAGCCCAAAAGGGAACAACCACAGATGACAGTGTATCCTGAAGCCCTCCTTCCTGTGTAAAACCATCACTTTGGGAGTGGAAGTAGTATTTCAATAAGGTGTACAGTATTTATTCTAACTTTAAAGGACTATTGTATTTTACATGTATTGTTTTTTTATAAAATGCAACACAACCATATACCTGCAACTTCAAAAAATCTAGAAAAGATTTATATCCAACTATCCTACCCGCTTTTTTTCCTCTCACCTCTAGCATTGCTTTCTGCTCTTTTTCCTGAAACTTACCCATGAGCCAGCACTTATCATTGTTTTTAATTCCACATGCTTTTATAGATGAAATAAAAATGCTCTTAGCCGGGTGTGGTGGCGCACGCTTGTAATCCCCGCGCTTGCGAGGCAGAGGATCGCGCAGGTTCGAAGCCAGCCGCGTGCGCTGGCTTAGGAGATCCTGTTTCCAAATAAAAATGTAAAAATAGGTCTGGGAGTATAGCCCAGAGGTAGAAGGGCTTCCAGGAACCCCAGTACCACCAAAAAAAAAAAAAAATGCTCTTCATCCCTTCCCATTTTTAAAATAAAAAGGTAACATCAGATGCACTGTTTTTCTTTTCCCCACCTTGTATTTCTTGGGACTCTTCCCATGTTAGTAAATATAGCTTCTCACTTGTCCTTTAACAGTGGATAATATTCCACTTTATGCAAATCTTTATGTAATCCATTTCCTATTTATGAAGAGTTGGTTCCTTATCTATTCTTGGCCATGGTAAATGGCTGCAATGAATAACGTTGTATATACAGTTGGCCTTCCCTATTCATTGGTTTTATGTCTACAGATTCAACTAACTATGGATGAAAAAATCTGCAAAAGCAAAAATTTGTATTTGTATTATTTACAGACTTTTTCCTTGTAATTACTCCCTAAACAACACAGTAAAACAACTATATATATTTAGGTATTATAAGTAAGCTGGAGATTATTCTTTTTATACTAAAGGATGTGTGTTCCTCCTCCTCCTTCACTATGAGGGATTGCATCCAGGGACATTCTACTTCTGAGCTACATCCCTAGTCCTTAAATTTTGAAACAGGGTGTAAGTTGCTAAGGCTGGCCTTGAGAATATGTTTCTTCCTGCATCAGTCTCCCAAGTGCTGGGAGTATAGGCATGTACTGCTGAGCCCTGCTGTGTGTTGGTTCTATGCAGATAGTACCTCATTTTATTATAAGGAATGAGCATCCAAGAATTTTGTGATCTGTGGACGGTCCTGGAACCAACCACCACCAGTACTGAGGGACATTTGTGTGTCGTTTTGCACCTGTGGAAGTTTGTCTGGAAGATAAATTCCAGGAGGTAGATTGCTGGTCAAATGATCTGTGCACTTATAATTTTGGTAGAAAGTGCCAAATCCTTTTTCAGAGGGCTTGTTTTTGTGGTTAATCAACATGAATGCATCAGAATACCTCCTAACACCAGATAGTGAAGCAAAAAGCATGTTGTGTATTGAGTCTGAAAGGCACCCTCAGAATGTGACGACCATGCTTCTTTGCAGTGTAAAGGATCTACTGGATCCTGAGAGCATGCAAGACCGGCCGGCGGCACTTGAATCTGGGCCAAGGTCACCTAACCAGGGAGAGAGGGCAGGACTAAAGGCCTGCTCAGCCTTCAGGCTGGCCACAGGGCGTGTCCCTGTCTGATGCCCCAGCAGCAGCCCTAACCTAGGAAGCATTCTGAGCAAAGAAGAACCTCATTCAGATAAGAAACATAAACCAACCGGAGCCTGTGTGAGCAGCTGTGTAGGAAGGGTGTTTTGGGTAGATGAACAATCAGTTTAAAATTCTAATATATATATATTTTTTGGTGGCATTGGGGTTCTTGGAAACCCTTCTACCTCTGGGCTACACTCCCAGACACCTATTTTTTATATTTTTATTTGGAAACAGGTTCTCAAGCCAGCGATGCTGGCTTCGAACCTGTGTGATCCTCCTGTCTCTACCTCTCAAGCACGGGGATTACAAGCGTGTGCCACCATGCCCAGTGTTAAAATTCTAATATTTTTGAAACTGAACAGAAAAAAGTTAATGTTTTCATCGTGTGTGTGTGTGTGTGTGTGTGTGTGTGTGTGTGTGTGAGAGAGAGAGAGAGAGAGAGAGAGAGAGTGTGTGTGTGTGTGTGTGTGTGTGTGTGTGTGTGTGTGTGTGTTACTGGAGATTGAACGCCAGGAGTTCTACCTTTGAGTTAAACCTCTCGCCCTAATTTATTTCTCATTTTGAAGCAGGGTCATGCTAAGTTGCTGAGGCTGGTCTTGAATTTAGGATTCTCTGTCTCAACCTCCCCTGTTCTGGGATTATAGGCATGTACCACCATGCCATCACATTTCCATTAGTGTGATATGAGAAATGAAACCATGAAGCAAGAGGGCAGGAGGTTTGGAAATGGCGGGAGCACAGCCTGGGGAGCCTCATGCTGTTCCCTTCCTGGGTCTCTCACTGCCCAGCTGTTCCTTGATTTAGAGCTCAGCTTCCTGGGAGTACACATGACTCCTTACAAATCCCCTCCTTCAGTTTCTCTCTGCCTCTTGAAGTTCTATGTCCAAGTTCTCATTATTCTGTGAATTTTTAAATTTCAATAAGAAATCTTTTTTCTAATAAGAGCAACACATGTCTGTTAGAAAATGTATCATGTTTGTGATTTAATGACATGATAACAATTTTGGGATTTTCTTGGTAAGAGGAATGAGCAGGTATGAAAAACAGAAGTTAAAATGGGCTGATGGCACACGGGTGAAGTCCTCATGGTTTGTGGAAAGCTGAAATCACCTCAATATATTTTGATCACTGGGAAAGTGAAAAGGAAGATCATGTAACAATGTTATGCTAAGGTGAAGCTGATGAGAATTCCTGAATACAGTGCAGATATACTGAGCAAGGGTGGATGCTGAGAATGTGCACAGTCGTTAAGCACATGGAGAGAGGCTGCATTAGGGGAAAAACAACCGCCACCATGTCAGTGCATCTCCTCTCAGTGCCTTACAGTAGTCAGTAGTAGCAGCACCTGCAGCCCCCAGAGAAGGTGTGTGTGCCATGGCTCAGGGCAGAGGGGCCGTGTGACAGTAGCATGTGCCATGAGGGTGGAAGAAGCCCAGATGACCGGGGCACAGGGAAGAGGAATGATTGCAGATTCGTGCATGAATGCGCCTGACAGGTGGGTTTTTACTAACAGTGGAATAGAATTAAAACAGAGGTACAGAATAGCATGTTAAAAATTTGAACAAAACACCATTCATAGTTTCCCTTGACCTGCTATAGTTTTCCATAGCAGTCACCACTTTGTATTATACATTTAGTTCTATATAACACTTATTACTAAAAAGCATGTGTTCCAACATGATCAACTTATTAGGAAACAATCTGAGCGTGAAGCAGATTTTGTGATTGCTGTACAGTTTTGTTTGCAGAACTTCGGGGTGAGGAAGAATACTGAGCCCAGCTGAACCAAGCTGCAGAGGAATATGGAAATGCATTCCCCTGGAGCACCCACAGGCCTCCTCCATTCAGGGTTTGCTTTTTCTGTCACCTTCATACGTGTGTGGCATTACAACTTTCTGCCTTATTCCTGATCATCTTCCTACTACCTCACAATTACTCACAAGCAGCATTTCCTCTCTTGCCCACTTCCATAAACACAATGAAGTGCCACAGTTCAGTATTTCTGTATTCCTTAACCATATAGCCTGTATCTTATTGTGCTGTAGTTTTTATTAGGTTCCTCTTTTTCTCCTCATATGCCCTATGGTTTTTATGGGGAGATCTTTGCATAGCAGGGTGGTTCTGGAGATTGTTGTGTCTAGCAGGAGTGATGGGCCATGATTGATGGATGGTGCTTACTGCTGGTCGTCCGTCCTGTCCTCCCTCCTCCACTAGAATGCCAGCATGTGTGGGCGGGGCTGTGGGACCATCCACTCACTGATGTGCCTCCAGCACCTACATCAGCATCTGGCGCAAAGCTGAGGCTCAACAGCTACTTGCTGAATGAATGAGTCATCTGATGTTTTGCCCTAAATAGCATTCTAGCGATATTCTGTTGTAAGTTAATGGTCCTATTAAAAAAGGGTTACTATTGTTCAGGGATAGAGTGTAGGAGTTGAGTTAGGCAGATGTATCTGGCTCTTTGGCAAACATAACTTATCAAGAAAAACAAATGGAAATGTGAGATATGGGTCACACAACTTTCTAACATTTGAACTTATGGAGAACTTTATGTTCCAATAACTCATCTTATTAAAGGTAAGGATAATCAGAATAATAGCAAAAATGGCCAGGTCCATGAATGTGGGTTTATTTATTTAGTGGGAAAAGATCCCAGGGATGGTGTTTGACTCCAGAAAAGTTTAATACATAAAAAGAAAAATGTAAAAAAATTTAGAAGGTGATATTTTTGATCAGTCATTAGGAAAGACCTAAGTTTTTATTTTAAAATGAAATTCCCAATGTCATGAATCATTGCTTTAGCACCTGTCATTTATATATAATATATGTATATGGTTAGCTCTCAGTAAATGAAGGCATGCATTGAGTATATACATATAACTGTTAGCTAGAATTATAGATATGTGCATATACCCACATCTTAGTTTGTTTTTGTGTTGCTATAATATAACACAGACTGGGTTATTTATAAAGAAAAGAAATGTATTTCTTGCAGTACTGGGGTCTGAAAAGTATAAGGACAAGAGGCCTGTGTCTTTTGAGTGCCTGCATGTCATACCATCCCTTGGTGGAAGGCGCTAGAGCAAGAAGGGGCCAAGCTCTATTGTTTTTATAATTTATTGGTGCAATGTAATTATACATCATATTAAAATTCAAATCGATACAAACATATGTACATATATTGCTCGATGTATTTCCCTCTGTTATACCCATTACTTCCACCCTTTTCTTCCCTCCCCATACATATTAGTGAGATTGGTAGTGAAACCTTGTATGAACATAACCTTATATAAACGGTTCCCATCCTCCATCCTCATTCAAACTCTACTTTTTCATTTTCATTTTATTATTGATATTATTTTTAGCTCTAAAGCTCAAACCCAGGGCCTCATGCATATGAACTCACTTTTATGCCAGGCCTGCTCTCTTGATGACAAACCTACTCCTTATATAAGAATATTAATCCATTTCTGAGGGGAAGCCTTTTATTAGGTCCTATCTGTCAGCGCCGTGGCATCAGGGATTATGTTTCTAACACATGAACTTTAGAGAACACATTCAAACCATAACAACACACATACACATAAATGCACGTACCTTTGTGATGCACCTCTCAGTGGTACCTCACATGCATCATTCATTTCCTCAGCAATGCAGCCCTCCATGGTAGGTGCTGTTGCCCCTTCTCATCTTTCAGATGAGGAAGCAGAAACTTAACTCAAAGTGACGCAGCTGGTAAGTTGAAGACCTAGGATTTGGGATACAGAGCCCATGCCTCTGTGTATTGAGAGCATTATGTTAGGTACTGGTGATACCAACTAAGACCCCTTCCCTCCAGGAAGAAGAGATGGAGATGTAAATGAGAAATAACAATGGGATTAGTATCCAAACCCATGGAGCTTGGGAGTTAGGGGACCAGAGACCAGGCATCTAACTGTTTTCTGTGGACAGATCCCATCACTTGAATGGATGCTTCAGAAAGTGCCTTCCATGATGGAAGAAGCCAAACTTACCAAAGAAGCAGAAAGCACAGCTGTGTATGTGAAGGAAGAAACCAACATTTACTAGATTCTTATCTTGTTAGAAACACTGAAGTTGTTGGTTTTTATACACTAGATACTGATGATTTCAAATCTGGACTTTGTAATAGGTTCTGGTATTTTGTCTCACTTAATCTTTATAATATTCCTGAGGTTTGTTCACTTACAGTTTCATTTTCCATAAAACTCTGAGAATGTGCCTAAAGTCATACAATTAATAAGTAACATTGTTTAGTTACTGCCTACCAACAAATGAGTTAGAAACTACTTTTGTTAATGAAGATAGTCAGTGAAGAAATGGAAAAGGAAGAATTTGAACCCAGAGCAATCTTTACAATATTTCCTTTATCAACCATAAATAAGGCATATATTGAGTTGAGGTGTGTTTCTAGAAAAAATGTGGGAGGAGATCTGAAACAGAAGTGATTGAATTTCTACAAATCTTAATAAAAATGTGAGCCTTAGAAAAATAAAGGTCTTGTGTTTAGAAAAAAACAATTAGCAACTTGCATAGCAATTAGCTACAGAATATAGAAAATAAAGATTTTAAATATGGAGGAATTCTAGGCAAAAAGGGAGAAACTATAGATGAGCAGATAAGGCGACCTAATTGAAGGGGATGGGAGAGGGGAAGAGGGAAATTCCCTAATGTACATGATGTACATTCACAAACATATCAAGTCAATCACTAAGCCAAACATGAGAAGGAGGGAGGGGGAGGGAATGGGGTGGGAATTGGGTAAGGGCTAATTGGGTGATGTGTGCATGTATGCCTCCACCATCTTGTACACCATTAAGATGTATGATGATTCTACACCAATAAAAAATTAAAAATAATAAAATATGGTAACCATGAGACAGAGATCACCCTGACAGCAAAGATATTCTTAAAACCAGATCTGATTCTGCCTTTCTCCCAGCAGAAAATAATCCATCTTGGTTCCCACTGCTGCAGAATATGAATCTTAGCATGTCCAATGCCATGTATAGTTTCCTACCACCTTCCACAAGCAAGCCTCTCTCTAACCCTGACTTTGTCTGTATTTTCATATAATGAAACAGTAACACCCTTACTCTTCCCAAAGGCACCACCCTCTCTTTCCTATAAGATCTAGTTCAAGTCCAATTTCCTTGGGGAAGAAATCTCTGAATCCCTTAGGCAAAATTTATTGTTGCATTCTCTGTTTTATACCAGATCTCTGTCAGTTTTATGAATTCAGTGCACTGGGTTGCAATCACTGATTCTTATGTTACTGTCTAAATGACTCAAGGCTTTTCATGGGTGAAGGCTATGTTTTATCTGTATTTGTTTTTCTGATACATGTTATAGGAGCCTGGTAAATTTGGTCAGTGTTGATAAAATGGATAGGTGTATGTATGGATGAATGGATGGATAGAAGGATGGATGGCTGAAAGAATGATTAAATACAATGTAATCCCATAAAAGTGATACATAGTTAATAAATTATTCTAAATTAGTGTTTTAGTCAACACTCTCATTGCTGTGATCTGACATCTTACACACACATATGTACACACACACACACACACACACAACTTAGAGAAAGAAAGATTCATTGTCTTCCAGATTTGATAAGGTTCAGAGGTCATGGTCCATTTTGGGACTGGCTTCTGTTGCAGATTTAATTACTCAGGGCATCCTGGTAGGGAGTAGAGAGAGCAAGAGGAGAGGGTGAGGGACTTAAAGTCCCCAAGGCCACACCCTGGGGACCCCTTCCCAGCAGCCAAGTCCCACCCCCAGTATGGCTATCGTGTCTAGCACATGAGTTCTGGGGAACATTTGAACAAAGATCTAAACTGTAACAATTAGAAACTACTGCAGCCACTGTCACTGGGTGAATTGTTTATCCCTTATAATGTAAGTGCTAGTTTTTTTATTTCTCAAAAACAACTTAGAAATTAGGATATAAGATGGGCTTTGAACAAGATCTATTGGAGATCTAGGCATGGCAATGCAAACCTGAAATCTCAGTACTTGGGAGACTGAGACAGAAAGATTGCAGGTTCAAAGACAGCCTCAGCAATTTAGTGATTATTTTAGCAACTTAGACTTTGTTTCCAAATGAAAGACAGGGCTGAGGTATAGCACAGAGGTATAATGCCTCCAGATTCAATCCCAAGCACCACAAAATATATAAGTAAAGAAGATATATTGGATATGTCTATTTTTTTGAAGATCACAAAAATATTAAAATGCTATGCATTTACTTTTTTGCCTGTCCAAATCTGGGCACCCTTGTAGGCCTGATGGCACACTTTGCACTCCCCTGCTCTGTCCTCAGAGCCTCCTCAGGAACCCGGTGGCAGTGCTCATTGGTTGTTCTCCAGGTCGCTGAGGCATACATCATGCCTTATAGTTTCATTCCTCATGCCTTGGGTTACTCTGGATTCTAAAGTGATGAGCATAAATTTGTGTATTAAGCACTGAAGATATTTTTATTGACAAGGCCAGTTTTCTGGTGTCAGCTTGGCAAATTGCAAAATGTGTCTTTCCTCCATTCTTGGTTCATACTTTCTTGTGGGAAACAGAGCCCCACTATAGCCTGCTTCTGTACAGAAGGTTTACAATGAAGAAATGAGGGACATAAGAAACAGAGGAGCTGGAAGCGCAGCCAGGCCTTCAGAGAGTGTGGGAAATGGAAGTCTTGGGAACCAGGGCAGCCTGTGCCTGTCTTGTCTGATGGTTTCTCACCTCTCCCTCCTCTGGGGCAAGTGGCCCTGCTCCTGAGTATCTGAGCCTTTCTGATGGCTCCTGGAATGTGGCTGCAGAGTGGCCAGGCAAGGGTCCATCATTGACTGTACTTCCTGACTTTCAGTAGATTCTTCAGAGGAGAAACCTGATGGCTTTGCTTAGGTCAGGTGTTGCTCCTTGGTATAGTCAGCTATGGCCAGACTGATGGGGTCCCTTGGTGTTTGCATTTCAAGCAGGGTTTTAAGAACACATTTTAAAGACAGTGTAGGCTGACGGGGCCTGCCAGGCTTCTCTAGTGACACTTAAAATATGTTCCAGCAGCAGTCAGTCGAGAATGTTAATTCAGGGGTCTCATGTCAATGTGGCTTGAAATAAAGAGACATGCATTATACTGACACATGAGCCTTTGGCCTCCAGTGGCAACTCATAAAGGGTTCTGAGGTCTCAGTAGCCATTGAAGACTGCTTTTCCTTGAGGTCTTTGCCATCAGGATGTCTGACAAAGTAGCATGGCGGACTGGATGTTAGTTCTATGGCTTGCTATGCTGTGAGGCAGAGGGTATCTTTAGGGTTTTAATGTTTCTGTGGGAGGGATACAAAGGGACAACTTATATAGTACTCATTGCTGCCAGTCTTAAAAGATGAGCAAATTTAAGTGTGTGTGTGTGGGAGGAAATCATTAAGGAGGCTTATAACTAATAAGATGCAGAGTCTTAGCAAATTGGCATAGAAAATACCCAGTCTTCTGTGGCATGCTGTGTGGGGCAGGAGCACATGGTTCTCTGTCTGTCTGTCTGTCTGTCTGTCTGTCTGTCTGTCTGTCTGTCTCTCTCTCTCTCTCTCTCTCTCTCTCTCTCTCTCTCTCTTTTTTTGGTGGTACTGGGGATGGAACCCTTCTACCTCCGGACTACACTCCCAGACCTATTTTATATTTTATTTGGAAACAGGGTCTCTTAAGCCAGCCTTGCTGGCTTTGAACCTGCGTGATCCTCCTGTCTCCACCTCCCAAGCGTGAGGATTACAAGCCTGTGCCACCATGCCCGGCATGGTTCTCTTAATGTAAATAGATAGCCATTATTTTGTGTGTGTGTGTGGACTCCATACTGTCTCTTTACTTTCAAATAACCATAGTTTTTTTTTCCCCCAAAGGGAGCTCATTCCTTTGCTATGGAGTGCAAAAATGATTTTAAAAAAATGTATTTTTTTTGAGGGAAGGGTAATGAGAATTGAACTCAGGGGTATTCTACCTCTCAGATAAACCTACTCAGTCCTTTTTATTTTGAAACAGGGTTTCACTAAGTTGCTTATGTCCTCATCAAGTCACTGATGCTGGCCTCGAATCTGTGATTTTTCTGTCTCAGTCTCCCAAGTACTGGAATTACAGGTGTGCACCACCACACCTGGCTTAAAATGTCTGTCTTTTTGGCCTTGTTAGTACAGGTAAGCAATTCTTGGGATTGGAAAAATAGGAAAATGGTGGAAAGGATATGAGCCCCATGTAGAGGGCAGAGGGCAAGGCAGACCTGAGGGCAGGAAGATGCAGATCAGAGCTGGGGGAACCTTATAGAGACAGCATGCATTTGCTTTGGACAGGTCATTCCTGCCTCTGGACCATCCAAATGGCAACATGTCATTACTGGTATTGGGAAGAAACTGTGCTGCTCTGCCCTAAGAAAAGATGAGTTGGAGGCTTTTGGAAAAGTTGACCTCCAGCAGACCTGTGGGTCCTTTTCCGATGCTTGGAGCCTGGCCAGAACTCCTGAGCTCACTGATGGAAACAGGTGCTTGTTGCCTCATGAGGTCACTAACCCTTATAATTTATCTCCAGAGACCATGAGGTCCTGGGTGTAAGGCTGACATGAACCTCAGAACCCAAGAGATATTTACTCTTCTTTCAGCCAAAAGGTTTTCATGACAGAAAACAAAGATACAGGATTTTGACAGGTTCTTAGTGTTGAAATATCAAACTTAGAGATTTCTTTATTGTATGTGATCTCCATTTGCCACATGATGAGGCTGGGAAAAAATCCAGTTGTTTTTTTTTTTATAATGAAAGGAGGCATGCTTAAAAATGTTCAATTCTAGCCAGGTGTGGTAGCGCATGCTTGTAATTCCCGCACTTGGGAGGCTGAGACAGGAGTATCGTGCAGGTTCAAAGACCCTGTTTCCAAATTAAAAAATATAAAATAGGTCTGGGAGTGTAGCCCAGAGGTAGAAGGGCTTCCAGGAACCCCAGTACCACAAAAAAAGTTCAATTCTTAGACATCAGCCAGAAATCTCTGGTGAATCTCTAGAAATCTCTAGTAAAATCTATACCACTTAGTAATAAATAGTAGCTAGCAATGTTTTAATTGAATCAGATTGAAATTTTGGGACACATGGATAATCAGACTGAGCATTTCAAAATGATTGCAGAATCACTGGGAAACAGCACAGATTAGTTACGAGTGGATGGTGCTAAGCCAACCTCAGATTGGGGAGAACATTTGGCTGCTGTATCTCATTTTGGGGAGACAATTTGATAGAAACCCTTGTAATAGCCTTGTTGGCTAGGTTATAGTATTAGATGGAGTTGCTGTTTGTTTACAAAACTATCCATTATTGTTTTGGGTCATTGGAATGAAATTGACAGACCCACTAGAAGCCAAAAGGCTGCCACATTTTCCTAAAAGATGTCATCCTGTTTCTGCATAGGGTACTCAGAATAAAGTCATCTGACAAAGATGATAGCAAAACTCAGTGTGGTATTTAACAAAGTGCAGATTCCAAGGAATTGAAATTGACTAGATTCAGAAACATAATGGAAATAAATGTTGTGTCTCTTAGGTTAAAAATGTCATTACAGAGGTGGGAGTGGTAGTGTATGCCTGTAAACTTAGTACTTTGGAGGCTGAGACAGAGGATTGCAGGTTCAAGACCATACTCAGCAACTTAGCAAGACCCCATTTCTTTTTTTTTTTTTTTTGGTGGTACTGGGGTTCCTGGAAGCCCTTCTATCTCCGGGCTACACACCCAGACCTATTTTTTACATTTTCATTTTGGAAACAGGGTCTCCTAAACCAGCGCGCTCGGCTGGCTTCGAACCTGCGTGATCCTCCTGTCTCTGCCTCCCAAGCGCGGGGATTACAAGCGTGCGCCACCACGCCCGGCGCAAGACCCCATTTCAAAACAAAAAATAAAATGGCTGGAGGTGTAGCTCAGAGGTAGAATGCTTCTAAGTTCAATCCCCCATACCACATACACAAAATTTATTACAGGAATATGGAAAGTGCTTTGGAAAAAAAAACAGCATTTCTATAAAAGACCTGTGTGTTTTAATTGACTGCATTTACAGAATATAATGCTTTCAGGATGAGAATGGCTAAAGAGTTTTAAGAGGTCTTAAAAGTCCAAATATTCTTTTAAAAGCTCTTAACATGCCCACAGCTGCAGTGCTCTGCAGACTGCGTATTAGGATGACCAGGACTCTAGGAGGGTGTCAGGATGCTGGAGGAGAGCTTTGGATGGCCGTAGGGCTGGGTGAGCCTGTCCTGAGAACCCTGGCAAAGGTTTGACCTGGGGACGGAGTAGGACTGTTCTGTGCAGCGCATCTGGGCAGCACCACCTCCATGGGTAGGGTTACCAGTTGGCAGATTTGATTTGGATTTGAACACATATGATGGCTAGATCGGGATGTATCTTCATTGGGTAAAGAGCTGAATTTGGCGGCCTCCAAAGCTACTTCTAGAACTCAAATTCTGCGGTACTGGGCAATCCACATTTTGTTGTAATTTTAGAGCCACTAACATATGGTTTGGAGAGGGGTTCATCATTATAATTTGGGTTATGTAATACTATAAAAGGAAACAGTGATACAACTGTCCTTCAAGTGGGAAGGCTTAAGAACGTTTACAGAGAAGCAAGAGAAACCCTGACTGTTGTGCAGGGAGTGAGTTTTGTTCAGAGTAATTGTGGTTAGAAAATCAGCTTGTTCCTTGAAAAGTACATAGGGCGACAGATGAGACTGTAAAGGAAGTACCAGTGTGCAGGGCCCGTCCCTGAGAATGCGTTTCAGATTTGAGCAGTGAAGGTTAAACCCATTGGATAAAGATGAGGATTTTTAAAATCCTCTTTTGTGATTCTTTTTGAGCATTTCCTCTTTCCAGTAATCATAGCTTTGTTTCACTAAGCAAACCCTGCCTCTCAGGACCTGTGTTTTATGGGGCAGTTATTACGGCTGGCATGGGCAGGGAGGACCGTCAGGACCGTGGCCGTCCTGGAGTTTCTTTAGAAAGAGGCCCTGGTTACCTTTTATTTTTGCCTGTGTTGTTTTACTCTCATCTGTAATTTAAAGTTCACCATACAAAGAGTCTATAGAGTGCCAGCTGGAGGCTCAGTTTAGACTTTCTTCCTCCCTTTTTAAAAATGTCAATAGGATTGTCAACTCTGGTGTTTGCTTGTAGGAGTTGGTGAGATGCACCTTTTAGTTTCCTTAATTGCAGTGCACTGGAAGGTTGAAAACAAAATCACCAGGTTAAGATTTAGGCTAAAGGTCTTTTTTCTTTTTCCTAGAAAAGGGTGCAGGGCCTACAGCAGACTTAGTGGCACAGGAAGAAGAGGAAGGCCAGTGGGCTTCTGGAATGAATCCTGTAATTGCAGCCTGGGAGGCTGTGATCTCAGGGAGCCCCTAGACGGTGCTGGGTGCCTGCTCTGTCCACCTTCCCTGGGCCATGGTGGGCTTAACATGGATGGGAGGAAGGCAGGCGGGGAACCAGCTCCATGCTGGCTTTGTGGGTCATTGTTAACTGCAGGGGCAACAAGTGGCGCCTTCTTGTGTTTTTGGAAATTAAATGCTTCACTCGTGTGTCATAGCAGCTGGCTCTTGACTCCTGTTCAGTGCTCTTTATCTTATGTTTGTACTATGTTTTCTTTGGTGGGGGTTAGTGTGTTTTCTTTTTATTTTAGGCTTCTCTGCCTTTTAAATATTGATCTTGCTCTTTTCCATTTGCTTCAGTAACTTGAATGTCTTAATGTCCATATACAAAATCTTAAACAAAACTAATTTCTACAGTCTGAGGCTATTAAAACTCGAGTGGACACTGCAATACTTTGCTCTGGCTCTAGAAGTACAGTTTCTCGATAAAATCAGTCAAATAACACAGACTTAGGTATTTTTGTTGGTAGTTTGAAAAGAATTTTAAAAACATACTGTCTTTGCTCAATAATTTAAGTTCTAGGAATCAAGTCTAAGAATGTATTATGAAATACAAAATAAAAATACATTAATTTTAAAGTATTCTTCTAAAAAATTTTATTGGTGCATTGTATCTGTACATCTTAATGGAGTACAAGATGGTGGAGGCATACATGCACACATCACCCATTTAGCCCTTACCCAGTTTCCACCCCATTCCCTCCCCCTCCCTCCTTCTCATGTTTGGCTTAGTGATTGACTTGATATGTTTGTGAATGTACATCATGTACATTAGAGAATTTCTCTCTTTCCCGTCCCATCTCCCTCAGTTAGGTCGCCTTATTTGCTCATCTATAGTTTTTCCTTCCTCGTCTAGAGTTCATCCTATGATCCATTTTCTCCCTACTTCTTCATATTAGGGAGAGCATCCTATTCCTTATTTATTTTGTGACTGACTAATCTCACTTAGCATGATGTTCTCCAGTTCTATCCATTTCCCTGTAAATGACTCCATTTTGTTTTTCTTTATGGCTGAGTAAAATTGCATTGTGTACATATCTCACAGTTTTGTAATCCATTCATCTGTTGATAGACATCTTGGCTGGTTCCATAGTTTGGCAATGCTGAATTGTACAGCTATGAACATAGATATGTATGCATTAGTTTGGTAGTTTGGTTTCCATTCTTTTGGGTAGATACCCAGAAGTGGTATTGGTGGATCATAAGGTAAGTTCGTTCCCATTCTTCTGAGGATCCTCAGAAGAATGTTTTCTAAAGTGATTTAGAAATCACCATACTGTTTTCTAAAGTGATTGTACTAATTTCTAATCCCACTGGCAATGTATTACAGTTCCCACCTCTCCACATTCTCACCAACATTTGTTGTTGTTTGTGTTTTAAATGATTGCCATTCTAGTTGGAGTTAGGTGAAATATTAGGTAGTTTTTATTTGCATCTGTCTGATTGATAATGATGTTGAACACTTTTTTCATACATATCTTGGCCATTTAAATTTCTTCTTTTGTGAAGTGTCTATTCTATTTAGTTCACCTGCCCATTTTTTATTGGGTTATTTGTTTTCTTAGTGCTGACTTTCTTGAGTTCTCTGCATGCTCATGATATTTGTCCTCTATTGGAGGAGGAGGTGGCAAAAAAATTTCTCCAATTCTGTCAGCTCTCTGTTGAGGTTCTTGATAGTCTCCTTTGCTGTTCAGAAGCTCTTTAGTTTAATGTAATCCCATGTATTGATCGCCATTTTAGTTTCTTATGCCTTGATTTTAAAGCATTCTTTACAGTAAATTATAATAATAAACATCATGCCATATATGCCTAAAGGATGGTGTTGCTTTGTCTTTCTTCTTTCCTGCATATTTGAGCAGCTTGATGCATTTGTTCATTTGAGCTGCTTCAGTTGCCAGTGGGTGATAGCATTAGATATTTTGTGGATAAGGGGCTAGACTAGATGAGCTTTAAATTATTTTGCATGTTGGGTGTATTCATTTTGAGTCACCCCTCCATGCTAGTCTGGTATGGAGCTGTATTTCTATTTTCTATATTTCTATCTTTCTAATAAACTTCTTTAAATCTTCAAAAAATTATTTTGCATGCACAGCTTGTATAAGGAAAAGAAGCCTTAATTTAAATTGCTTCATAAAAATAATTTTTTTTATGGTACCGGGGAGTAAGCTTAAGGGTAGTCTACCTCTGAGCTATACCTCTAGCCCCATTTTAGTGTTTTTGAAGCAAGGTTGAATTAAGTTGCCAAGGTTGGCCTTGAACCTGAAATCCTCCTGTCTCAGGTTCCCAATTTCTCAGATTATAGTAAGGTGTGCAGCCCCATGCCCAGCTTTGTAATTACTGATGATCTACTCCAGGACTTCTGTTCATGACCATATAGCAAGTGGGATGTCCTAAGACCCTCCTCTTACAGAGCACTGCATGCTGATGTGTCCTTTATATGTGTAAGAGAGATGACAGGAAACTCCCAGGGGCCAGAAACCTTCCCCCCCCCCCCACGGTACTAGGGATGGAACCCAGGGGCATTCTACCTCCCAGCTACACCCCCAGTCCTATTTTTTATCCTTTATTTTAAATCAGGGTCTCACTGAGTTGCATAGGGCCTCATTAAGTAGCTGAGGCTGTCCTTGAACTGTGATCCTCCTGTTTCAGCCTTCCAAATGCTGGGATTATAAGTATGCACCACCACACCCGGCCAGAAACCTTTTTAAAAAATGATAACGGTGTGATGTGTTGCTGGAGCAGCCCCAGAATGGTGGCCAGTCTTGCCGACCGAAGGGCACTTAGAGGGGTTTGGAGTGAGACCTTAAGCATAATGAAGGCGTGTGTGTGTGTGTGTGTGTGTGTGTGTGTGTCCTTGTTTAAAGCCAGGCCTCTCAAGACCTCATCCTTAGTGAAAGACTTGATCTCAGAAAATATGCTCACCAACTTGGGGAAATAATCATGAATATTGCTGGCTCAGGCTTGAGGCTGTGCATACACCAAGCATCAGTACATGCACCAATAGCATACATCTCCTAGGCTGTTTCCTGCGAGCCTTAGTACACAGAAACAGGGATCCAAATCAGAAGGCTAATGAGTATTTTCTAGTAGCATGTAACTTTAGCGCATAGTTGGATTATGTTCCCAAATACTTCATGGATCATTGATAACTCAGTACTAGTAACTTGTGCTATTGTCTTGTCCACAGTGCCTCCTGACCCACGAGGAGGGACAGTGGCTCTGCAGTTTCTCCCCACCTCACCTCTGGTAGCAGCACTTGCTTCTCCTTTGGAACGACCCTTAACCTGGCTCACAGTATTGTAGGGAGGCTGTGGTGGAGGCCTCTCTGTGAATAAAGTCTTGCCAGACCTTTAACAGCAGTGACCCCTAGAAAGATCATGTTTATAGAGGCCAATACCAAGACTCTGGTACTGCTTTGCTTCCAGCCCTTCCCAAGGCCTGGCCATTAACTTTTCTTTTGATTTGGAGAGCCATGATATAATTTCAACATGACTCTTGCTTATTTTAGCCTGTTAATTTACTGCTTATAATCATAGAAACGTAACTGATTTAGTAGGTATAGATTCTCCTTGTTTTACAGAAAGGAAAACGAAATGTAGATGAGATTATGCCTCACAGGTCATAGGGCTGGTAAAGGTAGAGGCTGAAATTGCAGCCATGCTATTTGGTCTCTGGGTATTTCAGAGACTGTTTTCTGGCCACTTACCTACATAAGCTCCCTCTAAGATGGCTCTGTTGTCCACAGAAATATCTTGTTTCCAGCCTCAACTCTGTTTGCCTTCCATGAATTGGTCTCTGCATATTTTTCTATCCTTACGATAAAACCATGTTGAAAGTTTTTTGTAAAAACAAATAAATTATATTTTTGGAATTCCTCCTTTATTAATTTTTACTTCTGTGTCTAAGATACACCCTAGCATGCGCTCCTCTCTCTCTCTCTCTCTCTCTCTCTCTCTCTCTCTCTCTCTCTCTCTCTCTCTCCTCTCTCTCTCTCTCTCTCTCTCAACAGAGTCTTGCTAAGTTGAAGAGGCTGGCCTTGAACTTGTGATCTTGCTGTCTCGGTCTCTCAAGCATTGGAATGACAAGTGTGTGCCACCATGCCTGGTACAAATGCAGTATCTTAAAATGACGTGTACTTCTCTAGTTGACAAGGGCCAGGAGTCCTGGCGTTGCTTAGCTGGTCCTCTGCCTTAGGGTCTGTCCAGGCTGAAATAGAGAAGTCAGCTCATCTGTGTTCTCACCCCAGACTTGAGTTCATCTTCCCCAATCACTAATCACTGGTCCAGTTCAGTTCCTGAGTCTGTTTGACAGTTTGTCGAGGCTGTCTGCCCTTCTGTGCGGGTGGCCCTGCCTTCAGCCTCCAAGTTGCTTCTTCAAGATCCCCAGGAACACTCCTCTGCTGCTGTCTCTTACTTTCAGGTCCTCTGTTAAAGGACGCCTGACGAGGCCAGGTCGCCCACGATAATCTCCCCTTTGACTTATGTGAAGTCTTTGCATCTTCAGGATCCCTCATCCTTGCCACGCAGTGCATGGATCTAATCACAGCAGCACTACCTGCCACGGCTCACAGGGCAGGGGATTCTACAGTGTGTGAAGCAGGGGAGGGGATGTGGGACTCTGTTTACTATGCTCCTGTAAACATTTATACAAGCCTCAAAGAATTGTACAGGGTTAGTCAGTAACAGTGCTTTTTTTTTTTTTTTAATCTAGCTTAAATCCCTTCCCATGTTAAGTTCAGTCACTTAGTAATTTATTATTAAGGGCACCAAATTCCAGTATCGGAATAAGTATTAGTACTACTCTTAGCAAAGAGAAAGGTTAGCAAATTTGTTTAGCTTCTAAGTATGTTCGGGTTTTATTAATCAAGAACATTTCAAGCCAGGTATGGTAGCATGCATTTGTAATCCCAGTATTTGGGAGGCTGAAAAGGGAGGATCTGAGTTCTTGGACAGCCTCAACTACTTAGTGAGATATCTTGTATCAAAACAAAGAATAAAAAACAGGGCTAGAGGTGTAGTTTGGAGGTAGAATGCCCCTGGGTTCAACACCAGCAACACACACACACACACACACACACACACACACACACACACACACACCATTCCAAGCCAGGTGTGGTGTTGCACACTTGTAATCCCAGTACTTGGGAGGCTGAGACAGGAGGATCGCAAGTTCGCAGCCAGCCCCAGCAACTTAGTGAGGTCCTTTGCAACTTAGTGAGACCTTGTTTAAAATAAAATAAAATAAATAAATAAATAAATAAATAAATAAGGCTGGAGATGTAGCTTGGAGATAGAATGCCCCTGGGTTGTTTAATCCCAAGAAAATAACACACACACACACACACACACACACACACACACACACACGAATATTCTAGATATGTGTTCTAACACAGTTATTCAAAGTGAATTTTTCTGTGTGTGGGTCTGGAGGTGGAACCAAGAGGTATTTGACCTCCGAGCTATACCCCCTGCCATTTTTTTTTAATTCTTTATTTGGAAACAGGGTCTCCCTAAGTTGTAGAGGGCCTCACAAGTAGCTGAGGCTGATTGCGAACCTATGATCTCCTGTCTCTACCTCACAAGTACTGGGATTACAGGTGTATGCCACCACATTCGTCTGTTGTTTTAGTACTCGGGAACCCAGTGTTAGAAAATATGGGGACAAAGAAAATACAACCCCACAGACCAGAATAGGTTCTTTATTTGGAATGAGACCTGGAAGGGGAACTGAAGGGGAGAGAGAGTCCACAAGAGTCAGGGGTCCTTTTCCTTACAGACTAGGGCCTTTTTTTGTAGGGTGTTAGGAGTGAGGGAGAGCAAAACAGTTGTGCATTTCTCCAATTGGTGGGCTTAACATTGGGCCAGGGCAGGTAACTTTATCAGGCTGTGGGCAGGGGGATGATTAGAAGCATTTTCCCACCTGTCCAGAAGTCCTTTGTTCTCTACCTCCTCCAGCCAGGCCTCCCAGCCAGACCTCAGAGTGCCCACACCCAGGGGCATTTTGTCTCTGAGCTATATTTCCAGTCCTTTTTATTTTGAACAGGATCTCGCTAGGTTGCTAAGACTGGCCTCCAACCTTGATCCTCCTGTCTCAGCCTCCCAAGTACAGGGATTATAAGCATGCACTTCCATGCCCACCTGATGAGATTTGCTCAGGCATATGCCATGTATCTACCACTACCAAAGTAACGCACGAAGTAGAGCATGTCCATGTTTCCAAAGTTTCCTCTTGCCCCGCCTTGATCCGTACCTTGTCCATTTTCTACCTTTTGACGCCAAGCCACTGGCAGTCACCTATATGCCTTTTGCCACTATAGACTAGATTTGTTGTTTCTAGAGTTTCGTAATGTATGACTCACATGTATTCTTTTTTCCCTGCCTTTTATTCAGCATCATGATTTTGGGTTCCTCCATGTTGTCATGTGTTGTCCATTACATTTTATTGATGATAAATAATCCTTTATATGAGTACCACAGTCTGCTTATCTACTTATCAAACCCTAAATGTTAACCCAAATTGATATTTAGGCTATTTCCAATTTGGGGCCAATGTGAAAAAAGCTATTGTGACTCTTCTTTTTTTTTTTTAAATTTGTGTATGTGTGTAAATACCTAGAAGTAGAATTGGTAGGTCTTGTGGTTCAGTGTGTGCTATGTTAAAAATGGCCAACCTTTGTGTCAACATGAGCATGCTGTTTACATTCTTGCCAGCCGTGTGTCAGCGTTTTGCTTGCACTTGCTATTCTGGTCTTTTTCATATTTGTCACTTGAATGGCCTGTGATTTTTATCTTATTTTATTTATTCCCCTGATGGTTACTGATGTTGCGCACCTTTCCTTTGCTTGTTGGCCGGGTGGGTATCTTCTTTGTGAACTGTTTATCCAGCGGGGAGGGGGCTGGGAGAAGCCCATCAGGTGTCCTGTGCATGTCTGTCTTAATCATGATGAGCCACATTATGATGTAAGTCTATAATGCACCAATAAAATATTAGAAGAACAGTCTTCAACCATATTTCTTATTTTTTATTGAGTTAGAGTTCTTCATGTATTCTGGAGGCATGTCTTCTGCCAGATGTACATAGCAAAGATATTCTCTCTCTTTTGGGGACTTTTTTCCATTTTCCTGAAATATTTTTCAAAGAGTAGAGGTTTTTATTTCGATGAGGCCTAATTTATTAGTTTTCCCTTATAGGCTTATATTTTTGTATGCTTTCTTTTAAAACAATTTTGCTTATTTCAAAGTCATAGATTTTCTCCTGTGCTTTCTGGTAGAAGTTTTATAGTTTTAGTTTTCCGGTTTTGTTTCAGTTAGTTTTTGTGGGAGATGTCAGTGTGGTATCTGCTTGTTTGAGCATTATTTGTTCAAAGTGCTCTCCCTGCCTCTTGTTCCTTTCATTGAAAATCAATTGATGAAACATATGAATTGATGGTTTGAAATGTGGATTCTGTATTCTGTTTCCTTGGTATATGTTTCTATGTTTAGATCAGTACTATGCTGTTTTAATTACTGCTGTTTTATTGTACATCTTGAGATTAAGCACTAAAAGTCCTCAAACTCATTATTAAAATTGTCCTTATCATTCTGTGTGCTTTGCATTTTCATATGTTTTAAAAATCAGATTGTTTCAGTTTTTGAGAGTCTTGGATTTTAATTGGGGTTTCAGTGAATCCAGATCAATGTGAGAACTGCCTTCTGAATAATATTAGATCCTCTTATTTGTTTACTATATATGTCCATTATTTCAGCTTTTTTCAATTTCAATGTTTTATGGTTTTGAGGTACAGGTCTTGCACATAATTTATTAGATTTACTTCTAAGAATGGCTTTTTCTGATACCATTATATGTTTGAATTACCATTTTACATATAAAAATAAAACTGATTATTTGTATATTCACCTTAAAACCTGCAGTGTTGCTAAATATACCTGTATCTAGTATTTTAAAAATAAATTTTGTAGGATTTTCTACAGACAGAACTATGTTGTGTGTGAATAAAAGTTTTTAAATTTAGAGCTTAGTAATATTAGCTAAATATTATTTGTTAATGTGTATTAACTGTTTGTAAGCTTAATTTATTGATAGGAAAGCAAATCCCCCTGACTTTTTTTTATTAAGAAAAGATTCCTTTTCTGAATGGGCAGAGCAAGTAGTAAACTCCGTGGTGACAAAGGGCGTTTCAAGACACAAGATTTTAATAGTTTTATTTGGCAATATAAACCTTTATATATTCAATTTTGTAGTCAGAGTTAAACTGCTAAAAACCACAGGGTGCTATTTTGTGAGGATGTGCTTCTAATAAAGAGATAAGACTATCAATATAAATCAAGGAAGTATATTTTAGGCAAAAAGAATTCCTGGAAAGAATTGTGTTTAAGAGCCAACAGATGCAGGCTTTCGCAAGTTTAGATATCAACATTAGTACTTTGTGGGCTTCTTACATTGTACTTTGGTTTGCTAAGAATAAAAAAAGAATATACATTTGTCAAGACACTAGTATAAGTCTACATCAAAAGCATGTGTACAAATGTTGGATGAATTATACCAGAGAGGATGTGGGGAAAAGAGAAACTCTTTTATACTGTTGGTGGGAGTACAAACTAGTTCAGCTACTATAGAGATCAGTGTGGAGATTTCTTAGAAAACTGGGAATGGATCCATGATATGATCTGGCTATACCATTCCTGGGTATCTTTCCAAAGGGGTTGAAATCAAAGAACTACAGTAACATATGCATAACCATGTCCATAGCAGCACAGTTCATAATAGTCAAAATACGGAACCAACCCTAAGTTTCCATCAACAGATGAATGGATTGCAAAATTATGGAAAATACACACAATGGAATTCTACTCAGCAATAAAAAAGAACAAAATCATGTAATTTGCAAGAAGATGGAAAGACCTGGAGAACATTATGTTAAGTGAGATTAGCCAAACACAGAAAGAGAAGGGGCATATGTTTTCACTAATATGCCCAAGCTAGGGAGTATTAAGGATAACAGGGATTCCAGATAATGGAGGGGAAACCTCAGTATAGCCGAAAAAAAGGAGTAGGGGATGAAGAAGGCTTAGGTTAATTAATGGAAAATCTACATTTGAATATGTGTATACATGTGAATATAACATTGTTAACCTGGACACTCAGTATTGGGAGGGAGGGAAAAGGGGAATCGGGGCTGGGGGGCACCAAGTACTATATGCCATTGTCAATATGATCCACATGATGATGTGAGAATATAGTGCGCCAATAAAATTACAAAACATAAAATTCCAAAAAAAGGAAAAAAACACTTTGAATAAAATATATGCTGTTTTCTTCATTATATATTAGGGTTTAATGCAGATCATCTATTTCCCCTCCCCAGTACTGGGGATTGAACCCAGAACCTCGCACATGCTAGGCAAGTGCTTACCATTGAGTTACATCCCTAGCTAAAGAATATGTTTTACTTATAACTTTTTGCATGAGCTAGAAGAAAACATGAAAGTAGCAGTGATTTTCTATATTCCCCTTATGAGTGCTTTTATTATGTTTGTATTGTGTGATTTTTCCTTTTTCAGGATGTTTTATTTTTCATATTATACTTACTAAAATAGAATTTTATATAGTTAGTCTAATGATATGATAGTTGGCATATATTTGTACATCTTATTTCTTTTACTAGTTATTCATTTTTATTGTATTTTATGAAAGTATTGGCCAGTGATAGATTTGAAATCATAAACCAGTCCATGCTGGGCGAGGTGGCGCAGGCTTGTAATCCCCGCGCTTGGGAGGCGGAGACAGGAGGATCGCGCAGGTTTGATGCCAGCTGTGCTGGCTTAAGAGACCCTGTTTCCAAAAAATAATAAAAAAAAATAGGTCTGGGAGTGTAGCCCAGAGGTAGAAGGGCTTCTAGGAACCCCAGTAGCACTAAAAAATAAAAATAAAAAATAAAAAATAAACCTTCCACCTGGATAGGTTAAAAAGTAATGAGCTGAAGTTTAGGTTTCTTCTCAGGAATATTTATTTTAGGTGACATGTTTCCTGTGCTCAAACCCCCCCCCACACACACACACACCCAGGTTGCTTGCAGAGGGTCCCTTTGGGTCTTTCCCAGGTAGTTTCTACAACAAGGCTGTTGGGCATCTCCATGAAGCCCTCAAATTGCTCCACAAAGAAAACCCGACAGTAGAGGTATTATCCAGACGTAGCGTTTGCCTTTGGTCTGCAAAGTCAACCAGCACTGTGGTGTTCAGCAGCAACGTGGCCTCACTCTGAGGACCCACCAGCCTCTGCTCTCTGTGTCTCCCTGCTGCCCCATCAGCTGTGGAATGCACCTACAGGTCACTGTCAACCTTTTCATCACCAAAGGCAAGGACCTGGTGTTTTCTTTTATTATTTTAATGTATAAAAGTTATACACATGAATGGGGCACAGTGTATATTTTATCACATGCATTAACATGCAGAGTGATCAAATCAAGGTAATTAGCATTTTCCTCTCCTGTTATTTCTTCATATTTGGAGTCTTCAAACTTCTCTCTTCTAGATTATCATAAAATATATAATAATTATTGTGAGCTGTGATGAACCTACTGGGCTGTGGGATCACCATTTATTCCTTTTAGCTAACTTGTTGTGGGGTTCATCATACACCCACTTTATCCTCCGCTCCTCACCCTTCGTAGCTGCAGTGATCAGTATTCTATGTTCAGATTGACTGTTTTTGCTTTTGCTTTCACATGGGCATGAGAACATGGTATTCGTCTTTCTGTGTGTGGCTTATTCCATATGATCCAGCTGTCCCACTTTTGGTTACACAGCCAAAAGATCTAAAATCAGCATACCAAAGAGAGACCTGCATGCTCATGTTTATTGTGGTATTATTCCCAATAGCTAAGCTGCAGAATCAACTTAGGTATTCGTTAATGGATGAATGGGTAAAGAAAATGTGGCATATAGACACAGTGGGATACTATGCGGCCATTAAGCAGAGTGAAATCCTGTCATTTGCAGTAACATGGATGGAAGTGAGGGGCTCTTTTGTTCCCCAGCTCTGGCACACTGGAGGCCTTTCACCATTAACTGTTTAAAATCTTTCCTTCCCCACTGGCTCCTCTGGAGCAGGCTGCCCTGCTCCCCTCCTCTATCTGGAAGCTTCTGGGAGTCTCCTTTTCTGTCTCCTCTGCTCACACTCTGTTGGTTTCCCTCTCCTCTCCTCTGTCCACTCTGCAGCTGTGCTTTAGCGACCTGGCCCCTCCCTTTCACCTGCACTTTCTTCAGCCCCTCCATGCTCAGGGTAAGCCTGCGGGTGGCTGTCCGCCTTTGAGGGTGGGCCAGCTGACCCCACTGCCCATCCCCGGGCCTGAGGCCTGTCCTGGTGCCCACGCCGAGCGCCACAGCCGTTCTTTGCCATCGTTCATGTCCTGCGTTACCTGGGCCCCTTTCTGACCCCAGGCTGCTGTGAGATGCTGCTCCTCACCCTGTCTCGCGGCTGTCTCTCCTAGCATGTCCTCCACTTTGGAACACAAGTTTTTACTGGAAAGACAACAGCAGCAACAGAAAACCAGACCAGATCCTGGACTGACCTCTGTGTCTCAGAATGAGGCCAGGCCCTTTGCAGCCTGTTCCGAGAGACTGCCCTCACCTGGGAAGACTGTGCCCCATTGAACTCAGTCTTGCTGAGTGCAGGCAGATGCTGACAGAGGCCATTATGTCAGATCCATGTTATCTGCACCAGAACAGAATCAACTTTGGTGCTTCTCACAGAGATGGTGGACAGGAGAGAATGTGAAAGTTCCTTTCTAGCAAAGGATGCTACATGTAAGGAAGAGCAGCATCGTATTTACTAAAGACCCTTGGTTTTATTAAGTGTGCTTCTTCATTGTGGTGAGCATATAGTTTTTCAAAAGACTTTGATAGATTCATCTCCAAAGGTGGACCCTCTGATTTTGGTCTCTTAAGCCTCTCTATCCTGGATGCCTTCTCTGGTTCCAAAAGGGAAGCCATGTCCCTAGCTCACCTGGCCCTCTCTTCCTGATGACTTTACAGGCACTGCATCAGATCTTTGTAGATTGAGCAGAGGGGTCGATGATATCTGGGTAATGAATATATGAATCCTCCTGAGGTCTAGGTGAAATCAATACTTCTAAAATCCTAATGTGCATGCGCCTCTGTCAGGGTTCTCTAGGGAAACAGAGCCAATGGGACACATACAAACATGTAAAAGAGGGAATTTATTATGGGAATTACAGAGCTTGAGAAGTGCCACAGCATGCCATCTGCAAGCTGGAGACCCAGGCAGGAAAGCCACAGGTAGAATTGAATCTAAATCAGAAGGCCAGAACCCAGGGAGCTGATAATGGAATTCTCAGCATGAAGCTGAAGCCTGAACATGGGGTGGGGAGGGTAGCTGGTGTAATCCCAGAGCTTGAGGGCCCAAGGACTGGGACCTCTGACTTCACAGGACTGCAAAAGATGGCTGTCCTGGCTCTTGAAGAGAAAGCATTCACTTTCTGTGTTTTTGTTCTATTGGACCCTCGATGGATTGGAGGGTGCCTGCCCACAGAGGTAAGGGCAGACCTGTTGAACTGTCTCCTGATTCAAATGCTAACCTTTTCCTGAAGCATCCAGCAGACACACCCAGAAATAACACTGGACCAGCTATCTAGGTATTCCTTAATTCATTCAGGTTAATACTTGAAATTCAGCATCTCAGTGACTATTCTGGGAATGATAAGATGTGGATAAAGTTTCTTTGTTTTTAACTAGCTCCCTGTTGCAGGATGATAGATTCGACCTCTAATTGAAAAATAATTGGAGCACTTGAGTCTGGCGAGCCAGTACTTGGGAACTAGTATAGTTGTCCTGAATGTGGCAGTTGTGGTGTAGGACATTCCAAGAGGCTGTTGCCTGTCCACCCAGGGAGCATTCTCTTCCCAACAGAGGCTGTAGGTACCTGCCTGGTCTCTTTGCTCCTGGCCCTGTTGGAGTTGCTCCTTGGAAAAGGGCACAAGGTGCAACACAGGTGGGCACCGTCCATCCCACTCTGAGGCTGCATCTGCCAGATGAAGGGGCTCCACTGGGCTCCTTCTCTGCCACCACCTCTGACCACTAGGACGCTGAGGGCTGCTCACAGTGCTTCCCCCAGAACTCAGAAGATTATCTTGAGACAGAAGAATGGCTGAGGCTGAGATTTGAAACTTTTGTTAATGAACCTAAGCACCTTTATAACAGAAAAAAGTCCTGATGCATAATAACTTTAATATCTTTCCACTTACCAGCATAGTTCACATACTTACCACTTTTAAATGGCTCAGTAGTTATATTTCCTCAGGTTACCGGGATAGGCCAAATGTGTATAACCTTTTCGCTGAGGTCAGACACCTGGCACATCTCCAGTTTTGCTGGTTTTTTCTTCTTAAATTTTAGATGGTGGGGCTGTGACTGTCTTCTGAGGTTATCTCCACTCCCCAACTTCCTAGCCCTGCTTTATAGCTTTGTGTAAGTTTTTAAAGTTGGCAGGTCACCCAGTTACATAGTCTCTGAGCCTGCAGTACTTTTTATTTATTTTATTTTTACAGTATTTTTTCTATTTCAATTACATAATCATTTGCAAGATTGTGCATCTAAAATCAGTCTCTCAGTGGGGCGTGGTGGCGCACGCTTATAATCTCAGCATTCGGGAGGCTTAGACCAGAGGATTGCGGTTCGGGGACAGCCTCAGCCACTTAGTGAGGCCCTCTAAGTAGGGTATTGTGTCAGACACTGAGGAATCTCAGAAGGGTGGACGTGGATCCTGCCTTCAGCCAGCTCAGCTCCCCCAGCCAAGAGAGTGAGGAAATGGCAGGTGTTGGAGAGCATGGGACCTCAGGGTTCTGTGGACTAGACTGTAGTGGGGGGGGGTGGCAAGGGGGGTTACAGAAAGCCTGCTGGATAAAGGGAGCCTGAATTGGGTTCTGTAGGGTTTTAGACCATCCCCCAGGGCTGCACAGGCTGCCGGACACCTCCATAACCCTTGTAGTGGCCTGAGCCCTTGCTGGTGGAACTCCTCAATCTCGTGTTTGCCAATGGGCTCCTTTATTTTATTTAAAGCCCATTGTAGAGATGATCTATTGGGAAACCACATGTTACAGGGGAAACATAGTAGTGCTGTTCCACTGCCTCAATGCTCCTTAATTCTAGACAAGCCCTATCTCTCCATCGCATTTCAGACCCTGTGCCTGCCCTGCCAGACAGTGTACCACTGACTGTGTTTGGAAGAGCTAAAAGGACCTGGGTTAAGTTATAGTGACACGTTGCATGTTTGGGGGGGGCAAAAACAAAATGAGAAAGGCCAAGTCAAGCTAAGTTAGGAATTCTGACTTTAGTCTATGAGAGCCAGTGAATAAGGCTGTGGAACAGAATAATAAATTACTGATTACAGAGTGTTTCCTCCGTGAGTCACAGTGAGAGGTTGTCATTATTTCTCACTATTTAGAAGTATTCAGGAACTGCCAGACGCTGGACATTCCTTGTGTTCTTAGGATGCCCCTCCCCCTCCCATCCCCCACTGCCCCCTCCTCGCTGTCTCTGTCTCATGTACTGTGCTTGCAAGGCTGTGGTTGAAATTTCTTCTATGCATGTGGTATTCTTTGAGTTGAAAATAGTCTATGGAGACCAGTGGTTGGTTGATTTTTTTCTTTTAAGGTGTATTCCTTATAAGACGTGCATCATACAGAAGAATATAAGATAATTATTTATCTAGCTCACAATAAGTGGATTTTATTCTGCTTCAAAGACAAGGATTTTCTCTGCTGAGTTTTTATTTTATTTTATTGTGGTGCTGGGGATTGAACCCAGGGGCATTCTATACTTTGAGCTACAGTCCAGGCCCTATTTTATTTATTTTATTTGGAAACAGGGTCTCACTAAGCTGCTGAGCACCTCGCCAAGTTGCTGAGGCTGGCTTTGAACCTGGACCTTCTGTCTCAGCCTCCCAAGTACTGGAATTATAGGCCTATTCCTCAATACTTCGCTTGAATTTTTATTTTAATCAGATGATCTTAAGTTGTTACTTGGAACTCTTATGATTGAAATACTCAATTTTTCATATAACTATTTTATATAATCTGTTTCTTTGTCTCATTCTGTATAATTATACATGAAAAATAGGCAAATTCCCAAGTAATGAGGATTTGGTGGGACAATTTTATTTGTCAGATTTCTTTTTATATTTTTAACTCTTTGTTTTGAATTAATGATCATTAATTCTCCAAAGCTTCTCCAAAGCTGTAGAAATAATATATAGACTCTATATGTGCTCTTGACCAGTTTCTCAGATGTTCATATATGAACCCCACTACCAGCATCAAAACCAAGAAATTAATATTGCTGCAGTTTTATGAACTCTTCTGAAGACTTTATTGAAATTGTTAATTGTCACATGGATGTCTTCTTTCTTGTCCCAGGGTCCAATTCAGCAGCCAGTCCAGGATTGCATGTTGTGGTCTACTTGTATCTTCTTTGTCTCTGGTTTGTGGTACCTTCTGAGTCTTTATTTCAGGATAAATATATATATATATATTCAGGATAAATATATATATATATTCAGGATATGTATATATATTATATATAATATATATTATGTATTATATATAATATTATATATAATATATTATATATATATATATATAATATATATATATATATTAGGTCAGGGAGTATAGCCTGGAGGTAGAAAGCCTCTGGGTTCCACAACCAGTACCACCAAAAAAAAGTACTAAGTAATTATTTTGTGGAATGTTCCTCAAGATGGGTTCATTTGATGTTGCTTTCACTATTAACTTTAAGTTACACATTTTTGACCCAAATACCACAGCAATATCTTACCCTCCTCACTTCTGCATCTGTGGGGGTTACCTTCTGCCATGTGTCTCCTTACAGCTTGCTAAGTACTTCGAAGGCTTGGAGAAGATGCCGTCTGGAAGGTTCTCCATGCGAAACTTACTGCTTTTCCTGGAAAAGCACACAGGAGAAGCTTTGAGGTTCTTTCAATATTCTGCTTCTCGTCACCGTTTCACTTTTGATAATTCTTGCCAAGGGAAATCAGTGCTGTGATGTTTGCCAAATAGTAATTTTCTGTTTCTATTGGTGCTTATTAATTGGAATTCTGTAGTAAAGCAGAACTTCCTTTCTCTTTTTATTCATTTGTTAATATCAGTATGGACTTGTGAATATTTGTTTTATGTTCATTATGGTCATCATTTGTTTATTTTATTCCAGATTTGGTCATTGGGAGATCTTTAAGGTTGACTTCTTTATTTTTTAGATGTCCCCTAATCAATATCTATCCATCTCTGATTTTCTTATTTTCTTAAGAAGTTTCATGCTTATTGCTTATTTTATACCAACTGTTTCCTGTCTTGGAATCAGTGATTTCTCCTAGAATCCCTTTGTCTTACAGGAGGAGAATGGTGTTTAGAAACTAAAGTCTTGGAAGCTAGATGTCCTCATTGATACTGGAATGTTACTCATTTTAAGCCTTCTTAGAATACAGAGCTAGGAAATACATGCATACAGAAATATATCTATTTATCTAAAACTTTGAGTTTGTAGTGATATGACCTATTTTAATCAAGTGCCTTAGACTGACCTTATTCTAATCTTTTATCTTTTCCTTGAATATGTTAGAAACATATTCAAAGTATGATTTTAAAACCAAGAACTGTGCAAAAGGCAGGCTTGGAGAGCTGTCACTCCCTCTTGTCTATCTTACCCTGCTCTCCTTCTCCCTTCTTTCTGCTTTGTTTGCACACACTCTTTATGGAAACTCAGTTTCATTTTCTAGTGTATTTCTTTGTTATTTTTGTTGCACAAGTGAGCAAGTATTTTCTCATCTTATTTTACATGAAGGGTGGCATATATAGATACTCTTTTGCGTTGTGTCCATTTTTACTTAACAGAATGTCCAGAAGTCACCTCATATCAGTTCATAGAGGTCTTGTTTTTTTTTTTTTTTTTTTTTTTTTTATAGGTGCTTTGTACTCCTTTGGGCAGATGTGTCATGGCTTATCCAACAACGCTCTGATACTGCATGTAGATTGTTACCAGTATTTTACAATGCCACAATTTATAACCTCATGCCACTCATATAATGTGCATTTTTATATTATCAGGGTAGATTCCTAAAAATAAAAGATAAGTCAAAAGATAAAGTACATACGGGGCTGGGTTTATAACTCAGTGGTAAAGGACTTGCCTAGCAAGTGTCAGCTCTGGGTTTGATCCCCAGTATTGAAAAACAAAAGCAACAACACACATATGCAGTTTGGATCTTGCCAAATTCCCCTTCAAAATATTGGAGTACTGCTGGGCATGGTGGCGCTCACTTGTAATCCCCACGCTTGGAAGGCTGAGACAGGAGGATTGCATAGGTTCGAAGCCAGCCTCAGCTACTTAGTGAGGCTCTCAGCAACTTAGGGAGACCCCGTTTCCAAATAAAATATAAAATAGGTCTGGGAGTATAGCCCCTGGGTTCTTCCCTCAGTACCACCAAAAAAAAAAAAAAAGATATTGAAGTAAGATGATCTGAATTGGACAATTTAGCAAACTGTGACTGTGTGTGCCGGAGCTGGTGATCTGATGGCACTGAGTGTTGATAGGATGGTAGGATGAGCGTGTGTCTTTCTGTTGGAGGAGGGACTTGGCCCTTGCCCTTCACCTGTCTTCTAAGAGCAACAGTTCAGGACAGAGAAAGAGACAAGCTCTGAGGCCAGCTCTGGAATTAAGATTGTTAACCCATGTGTTTCTGAGCTATCGGGGCCTCTGAGCTGCTGCTCTTGGTGGCAAATGAATGACCTCTTATTTTAGGAAAAGAACCTGTGCTGGGGTGAAGCATGGCTTCACACCTTCTTGGTTGGAGGCCAATCTTGATTTTAGCAGTAGGACTCCTAAGCAGGCATTTTGTTTAACCTCTCTAAAATTGAGAATAATAAATACCAGCCGAAGGAAAGTACTTTTCACGGTGTCTGGTAGGGTCATTGTGGTTGGTCTAGGAGGTAGTAAATTGTAAATGGAGCAGTAGAGAGTGTAAGTCATTTTTCTGCCCCCCCACAATACTGTTCAATTTATTTGAAACAGAAAGAGGGCTTCTAAATCATTCCATTGACCATGAGGCAGTATTTTAAAAATTTCTATCAAAATAAGCTTTGCCTTGCCTTGAGTATTTCAAGACCTGGCTAAGGGCCTAACTGTGAAGGTTTGGGCCTCTGCTTCCTCCCTGAGTTTCTCCTCTGGCTGAAATGATTTTTTAAAAAATATACTCCATTGGTGCATTCTAACAATTACAGGTGTGCTCAGGTGGGGACGCTGGGCTCTATCTGGTTAGCTGCAGCAGTCACAACCTCTTGATCTGTGTGTGTGTGTGTGTGTGTGTGTGTGTGTGTGTGTGTATTACCAAGGATACAATTTAGAGGCATTCTACCTCTGCAGTACTTCCCTAGCCCTATTTTATATTTTATTTAGTGATACAGGGTATCACTAAGTTGCTGAGAGTCTTGCTAAATTACTGAGGCTTGCCTCAAATGCACTATTCTCCTGTCTCAGCCTTCCAAGTACTGGGATTACAGGTGTGAACCACCACACCTGGCTTCCCTTGAGCTTTACTGCAAGTCAGATTGAAGCTGAAGTCTCATTTTTTTTCTAAATTAATAAAGAATTCTTGACGTAGTCTGGGATTCTCCAGGGCCATTGTTTGCATCCAAGTCAGTAGGGCCCCCTCTGGACTCTGATGATGAACCGATACTGTGGCTCCTGTCCTGGCTTGGGCTTAGGTCTGAGCTATGGCAGGAAGAACAGATGCCAGGGGGTTTAGCATTGCCTGAGGAATCATCCACAGTTAATCATGCTGAGAATAAGTGACAGGCCTGCATGGACTGAGCAAGGCCTTTGAAAGCCAGACCTCACAACATTAGGTCGTCACCCACGGCCTGCTCTTAAGACCCACAACCACCAGGAACCTGACCTTCCTCAAACTCAGATTGCCCTGGGGGTATCAGAGTGACACATCTCTTTAGTTAGTGTAGAATCACCAGCAACATGAGTAGCCGGCTGTGAGTCAGGTTGGGTTTTGATGGCTTTGAGTCTGTGTGTCAATTTCTCCTAGTCAACAACTAGAGTCTCTGTGGGTGTTTTTGATTCCAAGCCCTGTCTCTAGCATCCCTGGAGAGGATCTCCTCATTGGCCAGTGTTGCCACATTCATCCACAAATCTCAAATTGGACCCTTTTGGAATGTTGCAAGTCAATAGGGTCTGCAGATGTGGCTGGGAGGTCATGGAGTCGCATGCAGTCCAGGGCTGGTCCTGAGGAAGCCAGGTCATGCACAGATTCAGCCAGCATTCTAGTTATCCAGCCCCTCGTGTTCTCCATGAGCCCTTGGTATACATCACATTGATCATTGTTAAATATGTCCATCGCTCTCCACCATGATGCGTTATTGAAAGGCATCTTCATCTGTTCACCTGTTGTCAGTATGGCTTTCGGTCTCCCTCGACAGAAACTTCTCCAGGGAATGTGAAAATGACTGGCCAGGGGTGGTGGGGAAAGGAGAGTTGCTTTGCATTTATCTTGCTGGGGAGGTCGAGAGGGTGGCAGAATGCCCTGGGAACTTTGCCTGGGACGCACTATGAGAACTTCCCAAACAGCACCTGTGTGATTCCTCTTTTGGATTTGGGATAAGTTTGTATGAGAGGCCATGGCCTCTTCACAATCTAGAAGTTATGGCCACATACCTGTGGCCATATTCCTTAAACGAGGACCTCTAAGAGTGGGGGCAGGGCCCTAACTTCCTGCCTTTGCCAAAATGTTATTGTATTCCTTCTTTTTGTTCTTAGCTTTATTTTAGAAACACATTTGGACTATGCCTTTTACTTTGGGAAGTTTTGATGATTAATAGTATCTCATTATCCAGATCTTTGGGAAAGCATGATGCTCTGGGTGGACCACATTAACCCCACGGGCCAATCCTGTGTCACCACACATACATCAGGGCATGAGCATATATCTGAGAGCCCTGGGCCAGAATGTTTCTGGAGATGTATCATCCAGGTGACTTGATGCTTAATCTGGGACATGATGCACGGTCGGGCCTTGGCATGTGCACAGGTACCAGCAGCTTGACTGCCTAATTTGTGGGGTTTTGTTTTCCCCATCTGAGCTGTTTTTTCCCAACAGGGTGGCAAGGTTGGTGTAGACTGAGTAGTGCAGAGCTTTGAGTGGTGTGGTTCATGTGTTTCTCTTCAGCTTCGACACAGTCATCAAAAGAGATGGAGATGGGAGGCTGCAGCCTCAGGAAATACTCAAATCTGACCAAAGCTGGCTGACACTGTCATGATGGCTACTGTAGCATTACAACGACAGTCTGGAAGCATTCTTAGTGTTTAACTGCCACAGGAGTTTTATGGACTTGATGGAATAGCATGCAGTCATGAACATTTAGCAATCTGGAAAGGGCTGTAAATAAAAAGTGTTCAAACTTATAGGCACATAAAATACAAATCTCAAGAAAAATCTCATCACTTGGCTGCCACTGAGGAGCTGGAGGGACAGGATTATTTTCTGACCCTGCTGGCTGAAGTAAGCATCCATTGCTTGGTGTTTGTGTATTTTTCTCATCTTCTGTCTGTGGTTCTGTTCCCAGCCATTCTTCTCCAGCTTCACACAAATAGTGCTCAGTAGCAAACTGTGTTTCCAGATGCTAGTTTCAAAGATAGCACTGAGTGCTCCTCTCTGAGTCCTTACCTGTTGAACCTTCACCTTTTCCCTTGATGGTGAGAGCTACAGACACTCTCTCTACCTTACAATCACCCTGGAGTGGAGGAGCCAGTAAGTGTTGGTGCCTGCGCAGTGGGCTACTTGGAGCCCAGCCTTTGAGGGGTGTGTCTAGAGGTATCAGACTCCTCCCCTCCTATCTTTCTTCTTGCTCTAAGACCACCCTGACTTTTTAGGCAGCTTCTCAAGGTGTCCCCTTTCTTACCAGCCCCCTTATCTTTCTTTGTCTTTCAGAGCTGACAGAAGAGTTTATAAAGTATTCATGTTGGCGGGACAAAAATCTTTTGTGACATTGAACATTTACTAATTACGTATGTATTTTCAGCTGCCAGAATCCAATATATCCTCTTTCTGTTTTTGCAGTTGGGGCAGGCTTTGTAAGTCAGTGCTGGCCGCACCCCACTTCTCCAAGACCTGGGGAGTTGCTGGGCAATGGAGAGACTTGCTTTCCTTATCTACAAAGTGGGGGTGACAGAGCTGCTTTGTAAGATGGGGAGGCAGCAACCTCATCCTCCCCACAGCAGGTGCTTACTGGCAGTAGTGATTCTGTTGCTGGCCACTGCCTGCTTTCTGCTATAGTTTCTTTGTTCACAGTGAGGCCTGGCAGGAAATAAGAGTATCAGTGAGTATAGACAGTCTTACTGACCATCAAAACTCACGCAATACTTGATAATGGCAATGAGCTTGGGTTTTCACCAAGTGCAGTTTGCATGTCCCTATCACTCTGAGCTGTATTTTGATGTGAGACTACAATGTGCCAATAAAAGCACATTAAAGTTGATTTTTAAAAACTGTACAATAAAAATCAATTGTAGAAATAACTTCTCATGAATTTCTCGGAGTGTCTACGAGTGGGCTTTCAGTTATTTCATTTGTTTGGATTCTTATTTCCAAATTTGACTTAGTTTTGTTAAAACATTGCTTAGACTGGGCGTGGTGGCGCACACTTGTAATCCCCGCACTTGGGAGGCAGAGACAGGAGGATCGCTCAGGTTCGAAGCCAGCTGCGCGCGCTGGTTTAGGAGACCCTGTTTCCAAATAAAAATGTAAAAATAGGTCTGGGAGTGTAGCCCGGAGGTAGAAGGGCTTCCAGGAACCCCAGTACCACACACACACACACACACACAAAAAAAAAAAAAAAAAAAAAAACATTGCTTAGTCATTGAAAAGCAGCAGGCCTTGATCCCCTACCTCTGCCCACTCTCGGTTTCTGTTCCCCAGAGGTGGGTAGCCTCGTTCAGAGCTGATTCTCATGCTTGTCTTCATAGCTCTAAGTAATTTGTCATATGTTGATCGTTTGATTTTTAGATATTTTCTTTTCACTTCCTGGAATGAAACATGAGAATTTTGTTCTTCTCTGTCATACTCCCTGCCAGACGCACACATAGAGGCAGACACAACTTGGACACATAATGGCACACTCCAATAGAGACAGACACACAGATACCACACAGGCACACGTCGCCTCCCCTGACTTCTCACTATACTTAGTGTTTTTTGTTGTTAAATAGATATCTGGTATTGGCATTGTTAGGACTGTGTCAGTATTGCTCACAGCCAAGTTACATGGTATATTATGATTGTAATGGTATATTATGATTATATTTCTTTTTCCTGTAGAACCTGTTTTCTTGGAATTAATAATTGCCTTACTTTTCTCTGTCATATTATCCCTGTGTACCTGTTTATCCCTGAAGTCTGGCAAAGCTAAAAATAATTCTTTCCAGTTTGTTTGGACCAAAAGTTTAAAGAGTTAAATTTTTTCCCCCTTGTGGATTTTAGCTCTAGAGCCCGTCCGTCCAAACCTTCTGCAATATCTCCTTTCTCATCGTTTGGTTCCTGGCTCTCTGGCATGGAAGATGGTATTCTAGCATCTAACTGGAAACTTGCAACCAGTCCTTCTGTTTTCAGCCCTGCCCTGCACCGAGCTTTAGAGAGATCCCACTTTGCATGTTCTCAAGCCCTTTGGAGGGTGCCTTGTGCCCTGACTTGCTTCTAATTGCTCTCATTTAGGTTTCAGAATGCATTCCCACTTATCTCTGCTCTTCAAACCCACCATCACAGAGCAAACCATGGCATAAACCCACAAGATGAGGCAAAGCTGGAGAAGAAATGACGGCTGACCGAGGGTGTCAGTGACATTTCTGAAACTGAAGTAAGCAGATCCAGCCTGCCCTTTTCAGCTCCATGCCACCTCCATTTCTCGGTGGTTCACCCTCCCCAGCAGTGCCATCTCTGCAGAGTGCCAGCTGCAGGCCTGCTTGCCTGCCACCAGCTGCTGATTAACTGGAGCCTGGCAGCCTGGATCCTAGGAAGACTATTGGCATGGGATGATTGATCTTGAGGAAAAAGACTGATTTAAATTATTAAATTATTAGGGAAGCATTCTGGGATGGGGTGGGAAAAATAAAAAAAGTATTTTCAGCATTCATAGCAGATCTTTTTCTTTTTGCTTTGAGTACATCTGTATAATGGTCATATAACTATCAAAATTCTTTTAGGGGAAAAACTAATAAATTGAGATTTGTTTTCAATTTATTTCAGTAGTAGGTATTGAACTCAGGGGCATTCTACCTCTGAGCGACACCACCAGATACATACATACATATATACATATATATATATATATATTTTTTTTTTAATAAATGGTTTCACTAAGTTTCTGAGAGCCTCACTAAGTTGCTGAGGCTGGCTTTGAACCTGCGATCCTCTTGTCTCAGCCTCCCAAGTACTGGGATTATAGGCATGCACCACTATGCCTGGCTATTTTCAATTTAGATAGGTGCTGAGAAGGAATTATTACCATGATCTATGTATGCAAATGTGAAAATACCAATGTCAATCTCAGTACTTTGTATGGGGAAGGGAGGTGATGGGAGGGGCACCAAGTGCTGTGTGCATGTGTCACTGTCAACATGATTTACATTATGATGTGAGACTATAATGCACCAATAAAAGCATATTAAACATTAAAAATATTTAAAAAGTCACTTAGGTATCATAGGTAAATAAATGTACTGAATCTGGCAACGAACAAGGAATTTAGAAAATGGTTAAAAATAGAACCCATAGCTGGGTGCAGTGTGCACACCTGTAATCCCTGTATTTGGGAGGTTGAAATAGAAGGGCACAGGTTCGAGGCCAGCTACAGCAACTCAGAGAGACCCTATTTCAAAATAAAAAGGGCTGCAGGTGTATCTTGGAGGTTGAATGCCCCTGAGTTCAATCCCTGGTACCAAAAAAGAAAAAAAGAACCCATACTATTTGTCTTGCTGTCCTTGGGCTCTGAGTTATTGGATTATACATTAAAGTCTTTACTGCACACACATTTATTCTGGCTGTGGCTGCCATAACGGGAGATGGTATAAACAGATTCAGGAGAATGGCGAGCTCCTCCAAGGGCCTTTCCACCTGGAGTTCTTTCTCCCCTCTGTCTCTCTCAGGTACCATCTTAAAGGTGGTAGCCACCTGGCAGACCTGAGTCGCCTACGTGCTGCCCCCTAGTACAGAAGCTCTGCATGTAAACCCTGTCAAGGCCATGTGCACTGGGTATGCACCTTGCAGGTGTCCTGGCATTCACATTTGCCACCTCTAAGGACCTGTACTTTTCCAATGTTGATGTTTTCTCGGCCCCCTGCAGAGTTAATGAGCTTCTGTCCTTTGAACTCCTTTTGTCCTGAGCAGTGAACAGTGACAGGTGAGCTCAGCTTGGGTTTCTGGTGCAATTATAATGAACTGTGGGCCTTGCACAAATCCCTTAGCTATGCATGATTTTCCACCTTGGATCCTCTGTAACAAATCAACTTCTGACCATGATCAGAAAGGAGTGGTTTTCTGACAAATGCAGAAGATAGACCAGGGTAATCTGGTTCAGGCTGAAGACTTTATCAGCTGCCTCAGCTAAGGGGATTTCAGGCTCCATAAACTGATGGCTTTTCTTCTCTTCTAGAGAGAGAATAAAAATAAAAGGTCGATTGAATGTAATGCATTAGAAGGTATCTTGAAAAGAAAGAGTCATTTTCAAAACAATGTGGGTTCCTATGTTATGGGTAAGAATGAAATAGGAAGCAGGCTGTAGAAACCTGATGGTTTTGAAACTGCTCATCAGGGTTGCCCATGTTCTTGGAGGCTACTAGAAGGTGTGACATAGGGGCTCCAGCCTGTGGTCCCCCAAGGGTGACAGTATCAATAGTGGGGTCAGCAAGGGTCCCTCTCTATTTCCCTACATTGAGCTCTCAGGGCTGCATCAAGCTCTATGAGGGAGCCTGGCTATAAACACCCCAGCTCTTTGCTCACCATGAGGCAGAAAACCAGAAAACTGGTAAGATCACCTTCCTTCTGTCATAGAGTGACTTGTGCAGTGCTTTTTAGTACTGACTGGTCTGAGTCAGAGAAAAAATCATAGGTGTATAAATATTCACCCTTAAAGGATTCTGTGTTTTCCTATTTTGTGCCTGTATCTTTGGTTTTTTGAGACAGTGAAGAGGATTGGAAAGATGGAGACAGGGTGGATGGAACATGAAACTTGAGTTCCAGTGGTTTGGGAAAGCAGGGAATGAGGTGGATGGCCAGTGTTTTGAATGTAAAGAATTTTTAAGGAGCAGCCGCCAAGATGCATGTCACTTGGATGGGATAGGTGAAGAAAACAGAGGGTGTTTTGCTGTGCATTGGTGCCTTCTCATGAGACTTTATGATTAACTTAAAATTCCACTGAGGAACACCTTGACATTGGACTTGCATTTTTATGGTTGTGATACCATGCTGAGGCACTGGTCTGCCAGTTCCTCATGAGGTTGGGTCATCCTGTGATAGGCTGTCCCGTGACCTCCCAGCGAAGGTATAACTATCGGCATTGGTAGGCTGTTCACTGAGAAGAGTGTCTTCGTATGTGGTTCAAAGCTGTGTAGCCAACACAAGCTTCTGCAAAGAACATCTGGTTTTTGTAAGAGTTATGGCTCACATTCAAATGCTGAGAGTGTCTGAATCCAGCAATAAAAAGGCAGAGTATTCACAAGGAACAAATAGAAAGGAGCAGCTTTTGTCATTTGCTATTATTGGTAGAGCTGAAACCAGTTCTAAAGAGCTGACAGTCTTTCTGGAGAGGATGGGGATGAAGAAACTGTCAAGGCAGCTAGTGAGGTGAAGGGTCGTGTGTCTGCACTTGAAGTGCTCTTCTGAGTCAGTACCTGCTTTCTTCATTTCCCTGGGAGAGATCCCTGGGGCTTAAGGGAATGAACTTAGCTCAGGATGTTAATGCCTGTAAATAGTATAGGGCAGGCTTTTGTTTTTGCCTCTTCAGATGTCCTATAGTAGGCAAAGACCTACATGGATAAATTGTAGCCTCATAACCAATGTGCTGTTTATTTCATTGATATTTTAATGATAGCATTTTGATGACCTAGAAAGCCTTACATTATCCTGAGGGGATGAGTTCTAGAGTTTCCAACAGGAGAGGAACATTCCAGAATCCATAAAAAAGGAGAAAAGGAGCGGGTAGCCCTTCACACCTCTGGCCCATCTCTTCCCATACACCTACAGTGTTCTGGATTAAAGCTGAGAGGCTGCCTTGAAGCAAGAGCTTGTGTGGTGTCAGTGGTCAGTCAAATTTCCCTTGAAGTATCTGGAGGTTCTAAGAAAACATACAAACTCACAAGAATGCCTCTGTGGTGACTGGGTAATGAGGTTGGGCAGTGGAGGTGAGCAAGTTGGTTTGGGGTCCCTCTGGTTTCTGGGTGGCAATTTTATCACCTTGCCCCTTGGAGTAAAGTAAAAAAGAACTGAACAGTTACTAAGATATTTTCTGGTAGCATGTACTTGCAACTGCTCACCTCTCCCTGACCTTTATGTGTGTATCTGCATGGCATGGGTTTCTACAGAGATGAGAGACATTAGAACCAAGAATTGGGTGTCCCTGAGTTGAACTAAGTGCCCACTTCAGCCGAGGCCTCGCCTTGTCCCTCCGTTGACCGGCTGATCTTTCTCAGCAGCGAGGGGATGAAGAGCAGTGTCAAGTGTTGTAGCCATGTGTAATCATTTGTTGAATGTTTTTGTTTGTGTAGAACATTCTTACTTTGTCCCCATGAAATCTCTAATTGGCTTGGTTAGACCATTTGGGCAACTGGGCCAAATTGGTTGTCATGAATTGTTTTTCTTACCTCTTTATTTTAAAAATCAAATGTATTTCAGTACTTTTCTACCTTAAAAAGACAATCATTCTCTCCCTGGAGCTCAGCCCATCTTTGAGCTGCATGTATCTCTTCACACAGTTGTCAGGTGCTTGGGAGTCCCCTGCTCTTGCTCAGTTTTTCTGGCTCTATGGCCTTTTGCCCTGACCCCAGCTTTCATGCTAGTATCAGAAGCAGCAGTCTGGAGTTCAGTGAGTTTTCTGACTCTTATATTCCTATTTTCTCACTAGTCCTAAGCTTCTCTTATTGTGACAGTTTCTCAGACTTTCCTTATTTTGAGGACCTTGACAGTTTTGATCAGTATTGGTGGGTATTTTGCAGAATGTCCCTCAGTTAGATTTTTTCTTATCATTTGATAGGGGTTATATGTTCTTGGAAGGAAGACCACAGAAGTCAGGTGGCATGCTCCCCGGGTTAAGGGCACATGTGTCAGCACGACTTCCCACTGGTGACACTGCCCTCAGCACCTGGGGGTGTGTGGCCAGGTTTTTCTTTCTCCCCTTTTCCATATTGTGCTTGTTGGAAGGAAGTCACTCTGTACAGCTGAGACACAAGGTTGGCAGTTGTGCTCCCCTTGAGAAGAGGGGAGGATTTGTCTATTCTCCTGTATTTCTTATTCAGTTACTGACTTATAGGAGTTATGGATATTTTATACTTTGAATTATAATTCATTCTACTTTTGAGCAGGGATTTTGTAAGCTGCAGTCACTACACACATGAACTACCAATATAATTGTTGTTAAATGTTAACCTGGAGATTATTTTCCCATGGCACATTGCTATGAGGTGAGCCCAGCCAGCTGTGGATTGCACCATGCTGGCAATGAGACTGAGAAGCTCTTTTGTGTGTTGTGGTTTCTGGGAACGTGTGTTCAGAGCACTGGCTGGTGGTCCATGAAGTCACTCACTTGTAGCTTTGAATCCTGGTCTCCCTGTCACTGTGTGGCCTTGGACAAGTGACTAAACCTCTCTAAGTATAGCTTTCTAATTGGTCAGGTTGAGACCTTAACACTGGCGCCTGAAAGTTGGTCTTAGTAGTGAATAAAGAGGCCTTTGAAGCCCGGCAGGGGCGAGAGGATTATTAGGTTCCCTCCTTGCTCACCTGCTGACGGGGAGTCTTTCTGGAGCCTGAGGTGCCAAATGGTGACCCTTCTGGTCTTAGTAGACAGTTGTTGGAAGTGGTAAGGATGGCGCTAAGGCCTGTGGGGTCACACAAAGGAGAAGTGGTGAAGGGGAGGGACCAGGGAGCAAGGGGCAGGGGTTCCCCATAGAGCCAGAGAGGGCAGGCTGGAGGGGCCTTTCTGCAAGTCCCCCAAGCTCCCTTGCTGCCATGCCATGCTATGCTCAGGCGCAGCCGCACTTGCTTTTCTATTGCTTCTGAGCACACATGTTCTTCCTCCTCTGTGGGGCAGCCCGTGTGCACCATTCCTTGCTGTCCACCTACTCCCGAGGGAGAAGGGAGCACCCAGGCACACACATGAGGACTAGAAGTTCTTTCCTCCCTTTTCCTTCCTCCTCCATTAGATTTCTAGTGAGGGAATAAAGTCTTATTATCTGGGAAGGTTGGATGAACCTGAGCTTGAACTCAGGCTGGTCTCATTCCCAAGCCTCTCTATTTACCACTCAGCCCTCATGGTTAGGCTCAGGGGTATCCCTGCCTAACACTGAACCTCAGTTAGAAGTATTTGTGGACTTAGGGAATCTGAGTTCAAAAATAACTCACTTCTGCTTCTATGAGAAGCCTGGGAACTCATCCAATATAGGAAACATTGCTTTCATAGGGAAATTTCTTTTTAATTTCAAGTAACAAACTTAGTAGGTTTTTGGAATGTAGATAGTTGGTCTTGTGGAGTTGGGGTTCTGTCTGTTGTGTAAGAGGCAGCATGGTTCCAGCGAGGAAGGGGTGATGTAGTGGAAAGAGTCCTGTACCAGGAGCTGGAAGGCCTCTGCCTTAGTCATGGATCTGTCACAGTTACTGTGATCCTGAGCCAGTACCTTCTAAGCTTGAGGTTTTCATTTCTTTTTTAGCAAAATCAAATTGGACAAGAAGATCTTGAAGATTCTTTTCAGAACTTATTATCCACTATCCAATAATATGCAAAAGTGAAAGTAGTTGTGGTACTTTTTGGATGATTTTATTCAGACCTGTTTTTATTAAAGTTGCTTTTTTGGGGGGCTGCCTTAACTTTTTCTATATTCTGGCCTTTGTGCCCAGTTGGGTTCTTCATTGGCCAGGTGTTATAGAAGGATGGAGACATCCCTCCTCGTGGCTTTGGTAGAAATGGTGTGGGTACATGCCAGTAGAGCCTCTCTAACTGCTTTTTAAAATATTTTTTTCTTTAATTGTGCATTGTAGTCTCACATCATAATGTAAATCATGTTGACAATGATATATATGCACACATTACTTGGCTTTTTAAAACTTTGATTTTTTATATATTAGATAGCTAAAACTAATATCAAATTACTTTTTATTGCTAACTTTAGAAGGTTCACAGTAGTTTTAAGATAGCAACAAATAGCAATCTGTCTCCTAGTGCACACTAACCCATTGCAACTCTGATTTGCATAATTTCTGGGTTAAAAAAAACCCTACATATTGACCACTTTGTTAATTGAGAACTTTTATTTCCAAAGATTATTAAAGTTCTTAATTAACAAAGTGGTCAACATGTAGGGTTTATTTTTAGTAAAATATTAATTAGTTGGGTAGCTGTTTTCCCTTTGTATCCTCTCTGTACGGTGAGTATTAAATACTTAGGAGCTCCTTTCTGATAGTCCTGTAGACTGTTACAAGACATTTGCCAAAGTGACAACTCATTTACAGAAAATATAAATGTCTTTAATGCTTTCTTGATACCTATAAGCTTAGGAGATACTAGAAGTTGGAAAAATTAAAATGCAGTCATTTCTTCAAAGTGTTTTGCAAGCCGGGTATGGTGGAGCATGCTTGTAATCCCAGCATTCGGAAGGCTGAGACTGGAGGATCAAGGTTCGCGGACAGCCTCAGCTACTTAGTGAGGCCCTCTGCAACTTAGTGAGACCCTTTTTCAAAATAAAGAATAAAAATAGAGCTGGGGGTGTGGCTCGGAGGTCAAATGCCCCTGGGTTCTATCCCCACACCCGCCCAAAAAAAAAAAAAAAAAGTTTTGCAAATGGATTAGCTAGCAATGCAGTCATTTTCATTTTCTTTAATAGATTTTTTTTTTCTTATTTGGGTCCCTGCTTACTGAAAAATACTCAGATATAAAATTTAATTGGACAGTAGGTCCTTAAGCTATAATGAAACTCACAATATTGATAAAAATGTTCCTCCTCAATGATAGAGCAGGGAGTTTTTGGAATGTCATTATATAGGAGAGAATAACCAGCTTTAATTTAATTAGAAGTCTCATACTTCCAACAACTGCCATTCATCTTGGACCATTTCTGTGGCTAGGTTGATAATTCTCTCGGGAAACATGCCACCATACTTGAGTTTTCAGATGATTGTGTCAATGTTGATGTGTGGAAGAAATGAACTGTGCGCCTCTCTGGTGGAAGGTATCTGGGGAAAGGATTAGCAAGAACAAATCAGTTAGAGCAATAAAGATTCCTTTCATTAACAACGCTTGAATGGTTCCTCCTGACTTTTGACCCTTAAAATTCTTCCAGAAAACTCAGAGCCACAGTTTAAGATGCGTAGTGTGGCCGACCTCTGGGTCCTTCTGAAGCTTCCTGTGTGCTGTGCTGAGTGGTGCTGTGGTGCAGCCTGGACCTCAGCACCCAGGAGGCTCAGGCAGGACAGACAGGCTCCTGCGGAGTGAGTCAGGCCCAGCCAGGGAAACTTGGGTCGAGGGGATAAAAATTCCATCAGCGAACACTTAAGAGATGTTGCACTTCTTTTCCTTTGGTTACTGCCAGTGTGATAACTTGCAGAAGTGGAAAGGATCTGTGTGCAAGTGGAGAGAGAGTGAGTGCCAGGGACAAAACGCTAGGGAGAGACCTGGAAGGGTCCTCAGGAGGAGGAGGAGGCAGCTTGATTTTGGTGGAAACAAGAACAAAGACCCATCTCCAGGCCCTTTTTGTCCCTGTCCAGGTTGCTCCTCTCCTCCCTGCTCTTTCTTCATTACCATACGCCCCAAACATGCCCAGGAACAGGAACACTTGCCTTTCAGTCTTTTTCTCTCTTTTTCATTGTGCATGCACACACACACACATGTGCGTGCACACACACACACACACACACACACACACACACTACGAAGAAATGTTTAAAACTTTTAAAATAAAAGCAAAATAGAAATAGTGGATTTTTTTTTCTTTTTTTATGTGTCTGGGGATAGAATCCAGGAGCATTCGACCTCTGAGCTACAGCCCCTGCCCTATTTTTTATTCTTTATTTTGAAACCGGATCTCACTGAGTTGCAGAGGGCCTCACTAAGTAGCTGAGGTTGTCCGCAAACCGTGATCCTTCAGTCTCAGCCTCCCAAGCGTGCGCCACCATGCCCGGCTAGTGGAATGTTTTTAAACAGAAAAAATTAAATGTGTTTCTCAAAACTTGTGAGAAACATAGCATCAATGTTTGTGCTTACCTTCCTGTGATCATTGGCCTGAAAGTGGCCTGAGCTTGCTACTGCAGAGCACTGGGGTGGGAGCAGGGTTGTATAAAGGGTACAGGGCCACCCCAGTCCATTGTGGAGGTCCTCTAGTTCATTTTGTGTCCCTGATACTGTCGTCCATGGGTGGAGTGGGAGAGGACTTGAGTGAGGGGCTCCTGATGTTTCTAGGTTTACCAAATACCATGAGAGATTGATTATCATCCACACACTGATTTTTTTTTTTTTTTTTGGTGGTACTGGGAATGGAGCCCTTCTACCTCCGGGCTACACTCCCAGACCTATTTTATACTTTTTATTTGGAAACAGGGTCTCTTAAGCCAGTGTGGCTGGCTTTGAACCTGTGTGATCCTCCTGTCTGCCTCCCAAGCATGGGGATTACAAGCTTGCACCACCATTCCCAGCCCACACACTGATTTAAACCAGCCGTTCCAAGTATATTTTATCTTGAGGGTCAGTTCCTATTGACTGATGATGGAGATGTGATATATTTTATCTAGAATAATCTGAGGCCTGCTCAGGGCTGGCTGATCGGACTTAATATCTACTGTGAGGGTTGTGGGATAAAGGGTTTTATTTTTTCCTTCTCTGATATTCTTCTGAATCACATTAACTGTGGCATTTTCTTCCTCTCTTCTCCATATATAGGTACATTTTGCTTACTTAACTACGTCTGATATTGGGTTTGACCTTAGTTCTAAACCATAAAATTAGAGCAAGTCCTCAAAGTTGATAATTCCATCAGTAGCACGTCCACACTTAGCCTGGGGTGTGCCCTTTCCCCCTCCCTGCCCTCCTTCCCAGCCCCAGCACATACACATCTCAAGTAATCCTGATACACTGAAGAAATGAAAATGCACTAACTCTTGCAGGGAGCTTCGCCCACCCTGCATGGGATTTGTACTTCAGTCCAAGTTATTCCAGAGAAAAGGGGTGGCCTCAGGCTGCCCTGCAGGGCTGTTGTGCACTGAGAATAGGTGAATTCATCCTCAAGTTTTGCATGAAACTTTGTATGATTTTGAAATCTGGACTGTTTTTCCCAGACCTGCCTGATCACCAAGATGGCTCTTTAAAGTATGTGAAGACATTTCATCCCTCCAGGATGACCCTGGGAACGCAAGATCTCTGTGCCCTTTTTGTCTTTTGAGCATCCTCCTTGCTTTCCCTCTGCTTTCCTGGTCATTCCCTAGTACTTCTGGCAGACCTCAGGAACCCTGCAGCATGATTTGCTTTGGGTAGTTTGAAAGTCATGGTGTGCAAATTATCTTCAATATTCAGAACTTGAACTGTTCTTTCTCCTGGGCCTGGTGTTCCTGAGAGAACTACCTATGCTGGTTAAAGAGCTGTGGCCCGCCATGTGGCTGCCCTCCTAGCTCTCCACTGGGTTCACCTCACCTCCCTTCTGGGGCAGAGGCTCAAGGTTGGCCTTGCCTACCCACTGTGGAGGCCATAGGTGGGGATGGGAGGAGCTCTGATGGCCTGGACCCAATCCCCAGCTCCTTAGCTTATAGCTGAGGGAAGATTACATGACTTTTCTGTCCTCTGTTGTCTCAGTTTGTAAAACCAAAAAGACTGGGAGCATGTGTGAAGTGTGCCACACACCACGCAGCATGCTGGAAGGGCTCCAGGCTGGCCTTGGCGTTAGGCAACTGCACTCTGTCCTTGTGGTGTGCTTCCTGGGAGATTTGGCACTCTCCCACATCAAGCAGGAAAAGAGATGGCTCCAGGCATTCTGCAGCTTAGCATCCAGGGCAGTTTATACCTTGCAGGAATTGGGGCCACTCGTTAAAGCAGATCCAGATGCCAAGAAACCCTGAGGGGTGTGCAGCCTGAAGACAGAGGGTTGGACAGGTGGGTGGCTCCCGAGCTCCCACAGGCTCACCACTCCCAAGCTGAGGAGACATGAAGACAAGTGCTCCCTGTGAAGCTTCTGGGCATAGGAGGGGAAGCAACACAGAGAGAACCAGTTGAATGGTGGGCACTGACTCCAGCCAGTCATGAGCTTCCTCTCAGGGCCTCAGTCTGCTGAGAGGGTCTCTGGTGTCCCTGTCACCTTAACAGTGCTGCACTGCTGAAGCTACACAGAGCCATGTGCACACATAGAGCCCCCCAGTGTTGGTCATGCAGTGGGGAGGCTCAGACAGGAGGACAGGGCCCTTAGGGGAAAATGTGACACTAAGAATAGCCAGCCACACACGGTGATAAGGCCCCAGATGGCTGGGAAGTCAGCTGGGGACAGGCCAGGAGGAGGTGGTGGGGAGTGGGGTGATAAGATAGGGGCACAGGAATGCATGGGGCTCTGGAGCCCCTCCTGGCTGTGCCCTGTGGGTGTGAGCAGGCAAAAAGAAAGGACCTGCTTGGATCTGGGAAAGTCACAGCAGTTCAGAGCCCAAGTTAACAGTCTTTTCTGTGCCTTCGTCACACCCCACTCCTGCCCTTCACAGGGAGGGAGGTCTGGGGCTCAGATAAGTGAATGGACCACCATGAGGTTGGTGGAAGGCTAGTCCAACCCCAGGTTCTCTGGCTCCTCCCCAGGCTGCTCCTACCCCAGCCCAGGCCTCTGCTCCACAGGAGCATGGGGCACCCCCAGTGAGGGCTGCCATGGGTGCTGGCATCAGTCACCCACCATAAACACGGAGCCCCTTCTAGGCATCAGGTTTGGGAATAAGAAATCTGAAGCCTGTTCCTTCCTGGAGCTGGGGAAGGAGAAGAGACAGGCGACTAACAAAGACATGAGCAGACACTGTTAGTTTCAACTTGTGGCAAGAGGTAGGGTGAGACTTAGGGTGAATTTTTCTGTCTTACCTATGCCCCCCAGCTGAGCACTAGGAGCAGACAGAGCTGTACAGAGTTAGCAGATATTGACCTTCTTGGATGAGTACTGTTTATTCCTTTTTGTGCAACTTGAGATATCTTTCCCAGGCCAGGTTTTGTGAACTTGGGCACAGATTAAGGGTTATGTACACACCCCACTCAGAAGGCCCTGAATCTAGCCTCCTTTTCTGCCCTGATGAATCACTCTGTATATAATTGTCCCATCCAGGGCTGCGAAGTTGAGGTAGGGCAGGGCTCCAGAACACTTGTCCCTCCCCTGGATCCCGTGCACAGTGCTGCCTGGGCTTCCCTCAAGGTGTCTATCACCTTGTCCTTATTACAGGGCATTCTGAGGTAGCACGTTTAGGACTCTGGTATAAAGTTCCAAGATGGTATGTTTAGAAACCTCTTCATAAGCACCCAGAAAGCAAACGCTTTGTCCTTGGTTACCCAGGGATGGCTGTTGTCGGCAGGGAAACATCTTGGCAGGAACCTTGGGCTTGACGAGGGTAGGGAAGGCCTCGACGAGGGTAGGCACAGCCTCATTGCCTTTGGTTGGATCTCAGTATGAAACCAGTCAGTGCTCTGACCAGGATTTAAGAACGTTCAAGCTGTTCCAGAGTTGTGGGCTTCAGTGAGCCCTGAGGGAAGTTGTCGGAGGGTTGAGGGGGTGGTGGTGGGTCTGTGGGGGAAGCTTCAGTGCTCTTTGGCCAAGCCAGAATAAGCATGATTATTTCCACAAATCAAGCCATTTTCATGCATATTTCCCCCTGTGTCCTGATCTATGTAATTATGGAATGCATATGTGTGGGAAGAGAGTCTTTGGAAAACTAGTTCCTGCTCTTTGTCAAGAGGCTGAAAAAGCTTAGGAAATTGGTTCACAAAGAAATTCCACAATGGAGAGCTGGCAGGAATTCCAGATGGTAGGAGAGGGTGGTGTGCCTGAGGCAGGGGCTGGGCCTGAGTGGCTTTGTCCCTTGGAGTTCAGCAAAGGTTAGATGAAGACCAGCATGCACAAGAAATAGGTGTGAGTGTGGCAGTGCGCATGCTCTTAAAGTCAGGAGAATTGAGTGGGCTTCTCTTCTGAGTGGAAGCTACACACTTGTTTGCTCACCATGGATTCCTCAATGCTCAATAGGTGCCTGCCTCATAGAAGATGCTCATCAACATTAGTGGGATAAATGAACATCCAGCCATCTCCCTGGCCCAGTATCTGCAGGTGTTACAGGAAGGAAGTGGATTAGCTCAGAGCTAGCAAAGGATTTTATGGTTCATGTGTAAGACACTTGTCTTGCAGGGACAGGGGGTTTTGTAGGGAAGTTTCTGGGACACATATCTGTCATGGAATGCAATGGGAATGACAGAGTAGACACCCAAGCATCCTCCCAATGGGACTTTCTGAAGTTCTTGCATTCATTCAAACCAATGTAGTTCTGTGATTACATAACATGTTGAGCTTTTTATTGATGGAAGAGACATTTAACTGGTGTGGTGCTAGGTGGTTTGTACAGATACCAGATCCACTCAATGGCTTTTTTATTTTCCTAGGTAAATAAAATAAGACAAGTCACTCTGCCTGCAGAGACCAAAAAGCAGACAGCCAGGGCTCAGCTCTGAATCCTACCTAGCCTTAGAATGTTGGGCAGAATCTTAAAGACCTCTGGACATTGATGTCGTTGCTGGCAGTAAAAGATAAGAAGACTAAAGTCATAGAATTGGAAATGAAGTAACAAGTAAAGAGCCTGGCCAGGTGGTAGGTGGTGTTGAGTGGGTTGTAGGCTGATGGCATGCTCCCATGTAGTCTTTTCCACAGATGACCAGGGAGGTGATGGCGTCTGGTGTGGGCAACCTGCTTTCCCTCCAAGAAGTGAGACCTGAGGGCTTTCAGCCTTGGCTGACAGTGCCCATGAGTATTTCCCTATGGCTCATATAGCAAAAAGCGCCTGAGTTAACAACGTTGCCCATGCATTTCTGCCATGAAGTCAAAGGGCAGAGGGTGTGTGCTTTTTCAAGAGGGTAGATTTGGGAAGATGGAGATAATCACCCCTGGTCCTCTGCCCAGCTCACCAAGCACAGGAATGTGTCGATGCTTTTCCAGGTGTCATAGGTGGTGGTGGCCATGCTTCTTCTTTCAAGATGCTCCATCTATGCCGAGGCTCTGCACTCAGCCCTGCTCTCACCTGACCTGCTCTGTCATGTGAACTCTCCCTTGAGGTTTCCTGTGGCTGCACCTCCTCCCCAAGGCTTTGAGGTTGTTATGCATGGAAACCACCCCTGTGGTTCACTAGGTCGCCCTGTGTCCATGGCAGGCAAGCCCTTGTGGACCAGCTGCTCTGCCCTGGCTGTCCTGGCTTTCTCCTGAGTGTTTGGTTCACTTAAAACAAAGAGCAGCCATGCAATTAGGATCGGCACAATGGTCTATTCAGCACTTCTCCCAGGAAAGACTCCTTTTGTCTAGAGTGCTGACTTTGGAACGTTCTTCTTGAGGTTTGGTGTAGGAAATTAGAATCACCAGGGCAAAGACAGCAAAAGAGAACTTCCCTGTGGGAGAATGACCCCATTTAAAGGTGGTTGGGTTTCTGCTACTACCACAATTGCTTGCTGTCTATCCGCAGCATAAATGATACTTTCTTTGCAGCACATAGAAAGGTTATTTGTTTTAGGGACATAGCTTTCAGCGTGCTTTTTATTTCCATCCCAAGGATGTTTGCACCAACAAGATGATATGAGTAATGATTTTCATAGCTTTTGTGGGTAGAAACAAAATACCTGTGAAAGACTCCAGCCTAGGTAGAGAACCAATTGCTGTTTCAAATCATTTCAGTACCCAGGGTTACTGAAAGTCGGGCAGTCTGCTTGAGAGGATAAAAATCTTCCAAATCAGAAAATGATGCTGCATGAAAAAAAAAATGAAAATCTTGAACCAAAAATAAAGTGTGCTAATTGCAAATTCTGCTTTTCTATAATGCATATTTTTTCATAATCTTAGATACATGTAATTTCTACATGATTTCTATTAGAGATGCAACATTTATAAGCTGTCGTGTGAATTAGTATTTGATAGTGTCCGTAACTGATGTTTTCTGTAGGCTTTAGTTGAGGAAGCTCAAGATTGCTAGTGTTAGTTCTCATGAGAATTCCTCACAATGACTGTGGCATCATCTGTCTTTATGAGTGAGAAAAAACTGACTTGTGCAAAGTCACATGTTGACTTTTTGAGAAGCTAGAATTTTTATTTATTTTTTATTTTTATTTTTATTTTTTGTGGTACTGGGGGTACCCCTGGAGTCCAGGGGCTTTTCTACATCCAGGCTCTACTCCCAGACCTATTTAACACTTTATTTTGAAACAGGGTCTCACTAAGTTGTTGAGAGTCTCACTAAGTAGCCGAGGCTGACTTCAAACCTGTGTGACCCTCCTGTCTGAGCCTCCCAAGTGATGGGATTACAAGTGTGTGCCACCACGCCCGACAAGGAGCTAGAATTTTTAAAATGGCTTTATTGAGATAAATTTATGTGCCACCAAATTCCTCCTTTTAAAGGATACAATTTGATGTTTTAAATATATTAGCAAAATTGATTAACCATTGCTAGTATCTAGTTGCAGACTGTTTCCATCATGCCATGGGAAATCTCATACTCATTAGCAATCATTTCCAGTTCCTTGTGATACTCTTTCCAGCCCCAGGTAACTTCTGTTCTACTTTCTGTCTTTGTTAATCAGCTTTCAGTCCCTGTAAAAATATCCCTGGGAAAAAATCAACTTAAGGGAGAAACATTTATTTAGTTCATGGTTTCAATCCATGGTCAGTTGGCTCCATTATTTTTGGGCCTGTGGTGAGGCAGATCACTGTGGGAGGATTGGTTGAGCAGAGCAATGCTACTCACCTTGGGGTAGCTGGGAAGTAAACAGCAGAAGGGGCTGGGGTGCCGATGTCCCTTTCAAGGGCACACCTCCAATGACCTAACTTCCTCCCGCAGGGTTCCACCTCTTAAAGGTTCCACCAATTCCAGTAGCATCACAAGTTGGCGACCAAGACTTCGGTATATGAACTTCTTGGAAACATTTAAGATCCAAACTGTTAACACTGTATGTATTTGCCTTCTCTGGTCTATCCATATGAATAGAATCTCACAGTGTGTAGTTTCTGATGTTTGGCTTCTTTCAATTGGCGTACTATTTTGGGGCTTCATCCATGTCATAACATGCATCAGTGCTTCATTTTTTTTTTATTGCTGAAAAGCATCCCATTGCATGTAGATACTCATTTATCCATCCAGTTAGTTGATGGATGTTTAGGTTGTTTCTAGTTTTAAGTCATTATAGATAATACTTTATGAATACTGTGTGGGCATCAGAAGCTAGAATTTAAACCACTTTGCTACCTGAATGTGATTTTTAGTAACACTTAGCATATACTGTAAAGGAATGTAACATTTTACAATAGGCAAAGTCCTTCAAAGTGATCACGTCCAAACCTGAGCTCTCTTCCGCTGAAGGCAGGCCTTGAAGTCCACAACATGAAATGCGATCCTCCAGTCTTCCCTACTCCTAGGCTTGTGACCACCAACTTCTTTCTCTTAGAGCTTTTCCAAATTCTACCCTCTCAGAGCTGCCCCACACCTGGCGAACGAGGCCCTGCACTGTCACCCACCCCTCCTCTCTGGGTGATGAACAAACTCATTTGGGGGCGAGAAGCTCTACTGAGGCACACAGCTAGGTCCAGAGCTCTGACCCCTCAATTTTTAGTCTACAGGGAGTAGACTAAAAATTACTCTTCCATATTACCTTCCTCAACTGTATCATGGCATGAGAAATGGAGAGACCTATAGCTTTTCTGCATTGACATGGTAGAAGAGAGAAAACTATAGAAGAGAGAAGCTATGTTAGCAGAGTCCTTCATTGTTCTGAGTCTGTTGAGAGCCCTCAGATACCCTGTGTCTAGGCTCCACAGTATTTCCATTCCACGATGATGTATCAGAACTTCATGAAGGAAACTCTCTTAATTTGATAGGCATAAATTCTAGCCTGTCCTTGGAGACAGGTAGCTTGGTAGCAACACCTCTGGGGCTGAGTGACACCAGGGATGGTATCCTGTGGGACCCTGGCAGACTGGCATTCTCAGCTACTCTATGGTCTTTGCAGAGACTCCAACTGTGGGTGTGGAGGGGCTGGACTGACTGTGACTTCTCACTGGCCACTACACAGGACGTGTGAACTCACTGAGGAGGGAGGAATCATGAACTGAGAATTCTGTGTGTGTGTGTGTGTGTGTGTGTGTGTGTGTGTGTGTGTGTGTGTTACTGGGGATTGAACCTTGAGTCCTCTACCACTAAGGTACACCTTGAGTCCTCCCTTCTTTCCATCTTTTCTTCTTTCCCTCCCTCTTTTTCTCTCTCCCCTCCCTTCCTTCTATGCTGGGAGTTGAACTGAGGGGCATTCTACTTCCAAGATACATCACCAGGCCTATTTTATTTTTTATTTGGAAGCAAGTTTTGCTAAGTTGATGCAATCCTCACTGAATTGCTGAGGCTGGCTTTGAATCTGTGATCATCCTGTTTCAAACTCACAAGTACTAGGATTATAGGCATGCGCCACCACTCCCAGCCTATATTTATTTTCAAACTAGGTTTTGCTCAGTTACTGCATGGTGGGTTCGAACCTGTGATCCTTCTGTTTCATTCTCCTAAGTATTGGGATCACAGATATGGGCCACTACTCCCAGCTAGGAATTGAGAATTCTAATGGGAAGGCCCTGCCATCAAATAAAGACCAATAAGCAATTTCTAAGAAATGTTCTGTAACAAGATTAGGTGAAGAAACTATTATTCACACTGATTAGCTTAAATGTACATATGATGCGAATATATTGATTTAACAAATTATAGCTAATATATACCAATATCCCTACAGGGGTATGATTATAGACTTCACATGTTGATATGTAATTTTTTTCTGTAAGTTGCAGCTTTATTCCTACAGCGTGTATTATTTTTGTAATTAGAGGAAAGATACACATAAAACAATAATGGTCTAGAGAATGTTATCTAAAACTTAAAAAATTGGAAAAAGGTTGCCAAAACATATTGGGTATGTTAGGAAAAACACATTAGGAAAAATATGATACAAAGATTGATCAGTTGAATTTATGTGTAGAAGCATTTCACAAATAATGATTTACAGTTAATGAAACTTGTCTGTCTGTTCACTCACTCAGTCTACCCATCAGCCTATCACTCCTTGTCATTCCTTGCTCTTGGCCAGTCACAGTGCTGAGCATGTCCCAAGGATGCTGGGCCCCTAGCCAGGAGCCTGGCCTCCAAGGTGCGTGGTTTGGTGATGGTGCGGTCCTGCTGGGTGCTTTTGATAAACGTCTTGTAAGCTGCCAAGGGGTCTCGAGAGGCATGATGCCCTCTCCCAGGGTAATAGGTGATGCCATCTGGTGGGCAGGAAGGAATCTCCACCTCTAGCCACTGATGTCCTTGTTGGCCCGAGGAATCAGGACAAAGGCATGTTGTCATGAGGCTGGCTCCTCCTGCTCCTGCCAGTGCTCCCTGAGGGCAGGCAGGCAGCAGTGTGGAGGAGCTGGGAGACCAGGCTGGCTGTTCCTCGTGGGTCCCTGCACACCTAGACATCTATACGCAAGCTCTTTGTCTCTTGGCCCCCTGTACCCGGAAGGGGCTGTAGGACACATGGCGCGCAGTATGTTTACGTCAGCTCCTAGCCAGTGTGCGTCCCTGAGTCCTCATGATGAAAGGCGGAAATTTCACATTGATTAGTGGCTTCAAAGCAAGTTGTGGGGAAAATTAGGAATTGGGAAGCAAGTTGAATTATACATCAAAGAAAAACAATCTTTTGACCCTTTTCCTTTCTAAGATCTGTTCCTGAGTGGATCTGTGCTGGATATAGTCATTTCAGTGTGGGGGGAGGGAGGTCCATTAAACCAAAGGACTCCTTGGGTACTGTCTTTACCAAGCAGTGTTCTGCGAGCTGCCAGCTTACGAAAGAAGCACAGGGCTTTGTCAGGAAAGTAGTTACCATGAGTTGGAAGTAAGATCTGCACACAGCAGAACAGATACGGTTGTCACAACTGAATGGCGAATTAGGTGAAATGACCTGGTGCGCTATGAGACCTCAGAAAGGACACAGGGCAGCTGTGGCAGGAGTGGTCTGCGAAGGATGGGCTTCTGGGAAGGTCAGGGCACTCCAGGAGGGCGAGGAGGAGGGCAAAGTGTGCCAGCCGGCCAGCTGGATGAGTGGAGTGTCCCCCACTGAAGGAGAGTTCCTGAAGCTACACAGAGGAATGCAGGCTTGCGGAGGCAGGAAGCAGAGGGAAAGGTAGTTTTTTAAGCGTTTAGCCCATAGACCCCAAAAAAACAGAAGATCAGGTTGGTGTTCAATATAACCACTTTTCACTGAATCTTAGGGCTATAGGTAACCAAAGGGACCATTGAACTAAAAGCCCGTTATTCAGACCAGGAGTAACTGAGATCCAACAAGAGATCCAGTGACTCCTCTTATGGCAGAGAAATTATTTTATATATACAAATGCACATATATAAATATATATAAAATCCATATATGTATGCAGGTTTATATTTTCTTTCTCTGTCTCTCTTCTCTCTCTCTCTCGCTCTCTCTCTCTCTCTCTCTCTCTCTCTCTCTCACACACACACACACACACACACACACACACTGTATTAGGTGCTGTGCTACATATGATGGGAAGCACTGAAGTCCAAGTTGTAAATCTTCAGTAGTCCCAAGATGTTCACAATCCAATTAAAAGGGACAAATGTATAAGAAGTCTACATTTTTTTAAATACTGGGGATTGAACCCAGTGGGATTCTACCTCTGATACACACCCCAGTTCTTTTCATGTTTTGTTTTTGAAACAGGGTCTCATAGGATTGCCGAGGGTCTTGCTAAGTTGCCAAGGCTGGCCTCAAGTTTTGATCCTCCTACCTCAGCCTCCCAAGTAGTAGGATTCCAGGAGTGTACCGCCAGGCCTAGCGTGCACACAGCACTTTTAGAGATGGTGAGCTTGTGTGGTAAAGTATGGATTTTGCTCAGGAAGTGAGGGCAAAGTCGGCAGAGTCCCAGATCGGAACGGTCCAGGAAGACACCACAGCTTGCCAGCATGGGAGGACTGTGCAGGTGCTCTGGCCCAACCTACACACTTCATGGGGCCTGGCATACTCATTTAAGGAGCAAGATTGGACCAAAAGAAAGAACAGAGGAATGGATAGAATGAGCAGTATTGGTTGTCTGTAATGCTGGTGTGGTCATAAAAGATGTAAAGGCTTTTAATGTTACCTTCTTGGCCCCCTTTCCTCTGTAATATTGACAAAGTACCTGAGTCCAATCATTGTTCCCTCTTTTTTTGATGAATGTAGCATCTTAAACAGGGTTTCCTCCTTCCTTGAGTCCACTGAAGAAATGTTTATCAAGTAACTTGGGTGCCCCTCCCCTCAAATGATGCTCTATGTTTAATGATTGTACTCTACTTCATTTAAAAGTGCTTAGTGGCATTCTGGTACAGGCCTCTTCCCCTTTTCACGTTCCATTCATCCTACTAGTTACTCCTGGTGCGCTCCCACCCTGCACTCCAGACTAGTCATGAGGTGTTGTCATTCTGGTTTTCTAGACTAGTACTTGAGTTCTTATTTTGTTCTCTTCTCCTCAAAGATGAAATGTCAAAGAGAGGATTCTAAATATAGCTTACACAGCATGTGTAAAGACCATACTTGATGGTCTCTCATCAATTTCAGATGGTCAGTTGAATTCAAGTAGTAGCATGCCAGATTCTTGGGTATCGTCTTTCCTCCCATGGCTCTCCTTCCCGGCAGCCATTCCTCACATTTATTATGGGTATGCTGGGTAACCTCTGTTTAGCAGAAATGGAAATGAGCTATATAAATAAAATAATTTTCAAAATAAACATTATCCCTTAAATTTTAAAAATTTAAGACAGATGCTATGCATTTCCTTTCCTGTGTCTTGTTAGTTAAAGGACACCAGACCTGCTCGTAATTCTTTGACATTGTCATAAATCCCAGGTCCTAGTGTGAGCTGTAATGTAGTGGAACTCTAGTCCTTTTTTGTGATGATCAACTTTTCAGGCTTATTTTCTTAACATTTAAGTTTAGAGCCATTTATGTTGGTAGTATCATAAATTTATAGCTTTTGAAAAATTTGGGCAGATTCTACTTGGCTTTCATTTGTCATAATAGCAGCATTTTAAGGAATGTTGGTCAGTACATAAAACTCTCTTTAGGAGAGTCCAATTTTTGAAAGATTTGAATATGAACATCCCCTAACCTTGTGTATATATAGTCTTATGAACTTTTTTGACCACATTGAATGAATATATTAGAGTTTTGGGGGAAAATGGTTAGGAACATCTATGATCAAAGGAATAGATGTGGAAATAGACATGTCCTCCACCTCCGTCCTGCCTTCTCCTCTAGGCTTCTGCCCAGGCAGGCTGATGTTGATGCCCTGCCATCTGTAGTTCCCCCAAGCTAAGGGGACTTCTTCCTGCAACCCAATGCCCACAGCTCTTCCCTAGTGCAGCTGCAGAGGGCTGGATCAGAATCACATTATTTCTAAAACTAGCCACCTAGTACCAGACTGAACAAGTTGCTAAAGCCATCACATCCAACCACATTGCTGAAGCTGCATAAGAGAGAAAAGAGACGTGAATGCTGACTAGTTTTTGGTACACGGACGTTCTGGAGTTGTCCTGCTTCTATGTGGTAGCATCTTGAAGGCATGGGGAAGACAGTTTATCCTTGAACCTTGGCAGGATCTGCGGCCAGGGAGCAGGTGCTTATTCCTCCTCAGTGAGACTCCAGGTCCCCCTTACCTGCCCACCCCATGCCTCGCCCTGTGTGCTGATGCTTCTTTGCTGAGTTCTAGTACCTGGTCACCACATCAGAGCCTTGTAGAAAATTTAATCCTGTAGAGAAACATTTACACAAGTGCAAGAAGATGGATGTCGAAAGTTTTTCTATAGTGGAAAAGTGCACAGCTGAAGTGTCCCCTAAAAGAAGAAATGATAACTAAGTTTCAGTCCTTCCAGCCTAAGGAAATATACCAGAGAGGGGTGACTGAAGGTTTCTGTATACAGAGTATCTTTATAACCAGTCTTCTGACCCAACTAAATCCACCCTTTTTCCGGGGCAGGTCTTTTGATGTGGGGATTCCTTCCTGTAGACCTGCCCTGTCCCTGGCACAGACCCCACGCCTTTTGTTACACTCCAGACTGTGTCAGTCTGGGATCTCTTGGAGGTTCATGGCATTTCCTACATCCTTGAGGAAGTTTGCTTCTCTTGGAAATGTAAAAGATCCTAGGCTTCTGGGCTTCCTCCCTTCTCTTGCTAATCACCCTGGGTTCCTGGGTTCCTGGGTTCTCTGCAGCCCTTTCCCTGAAGCCAAAGTTATTTTCACATTTTGAAACCATTTCCTAATGGGTACATTCATACATCTTAAAGCCATTTTCCAATACTGGTACACCCAGTATACTTCTATTTTAGCCTCCCAAGTACTGAGATAATATGCATTGCATTGCAAAAGAAGACAAACCAATTATCTCAACTGAGGTTTATCCGCACACCAAGACTTGGCCCTTTTTATTCATTCTGCTTTTTCCTCCAAGTAGGGATTCTAGTAGTTTTTCTCTCTCTTCTTGGGCCTCTCCTTCCTCATGACATTAAGAAAGCATTCATAAGTCTTTAGAAACCTAAGCCATTTCTAACCAAATTTTCCTATGCTGGCTGTGTGCCAGGCTGGTGCATTGGGAATCCTTTTTTTCTTTTCTTTTGCATTTGAAGAGCATCAATGCCTTTTTTTAACCTTAATTTTCTTCAGGTTTTTTCTTTGACCAAAAGAGAAGAGCAGCTGGGCTGATGGGAGAAGGGGCGTGGCGGAAACTCATTGTTGCTTTCTCTGTTTGGTCTTTGTATCTTTCTTCTCAGTAAGTTGCCTGAGGAATTTTTGCAGGCAGATTTAATGAACTCTGGGAAGGCCTCCTTTTAGACCAAACTCTTCAAGTGAGCCAAAACTCTCTTTAGGACTAAAGGGTTTGGAAGAAGACAATGAAAAGAAAGGGAATATTAACATATGGCCCATGTAGTCAGATTAGGGGATTTCCTTAAGGTGTGGCAAAGGGGCTACAAAGGCAGAGAGGTCTCCTTTTTTTCTTTTTCTGCAGGAAAACACCCGCTTTCCCTTCTTCCTTTCTCTTTCATCCCCTCTCCATCCAAGTGAGATGCAACAAAGAGCTTTTTTACCTGGACCTGAGAATCAGGCATTGGGGTTCCATTGGTACCATGGACAGATACTAAGCAAAAACCTTTATCTCTTGATATTTTGAAGTAGCATCTTACCACTAAATTAACATAAACTGCAAAGGATAAAAATTTGACTTTTACAGCCACTTCCCAAGCCAATCAAACTTGCATACAAATGTTGAAAACAGATGAAATAGATTTTTTACATAAGTTCTCAAAGACAAAGGTATTTATTTCTGATGGCTGACATTTTAAAAGGCATTTTTTTTTCTTCCACCAACTAAGAAAAAAGGTCCACCAAATCAGAGGCAGTTTGATTCTGAGCCTGTGTAAATCTAGTTGAAAGTGAGAACAAATTAATTCTAAACAATGGTCAGAAGGGATCTTGTTTCTATCTTACGCCTGGATATGGGTTGGAATTTCAAGGAATTAGGCAGAAGGTGAGTGTATCTGATCATTTGTCTTAGGGATCCTGAAAGTTATCCCTAGATCTCAGAAATTTCTACCAATGTTGCTTGTACATATGATGTGTCAGCCACTGTCTAACGTCCTGGGGACATAACAGTGCATGAAGCTCCTCCAGCTCTAGCAGGGCTTATATTTCAGTGGGGGAAATGGACAGAATAAACACTGAGAAGAAAAGCAAGAGAGAGAGAGATTCTGAAACTGTATTTGAGTACATATCCAAGAATTTAAATAGGCTAGCCAAGGAGATCTCACCCAGAAGGAAGTGTTTTGGCAAAGGCCTGACAACATGACATTGTGATCCATATGGAGGCAAGCGGAGAAGGAGGGGAACCCGGGAGGAGGCCACTGCACATGGCCCTGGTGAGAGACGATGGCTTAGGGCAGTGGTAAGAATGGGCTGGATGTGAGAATCCTTTCTGGATGAGACTCAGAATGTGGAGGAGAGACGTGGGGAGGCTGGCCACTGGGTTCTACCCTGAACATCTGATGCAGTGGAGGTGGTCCCTCTGTTGTGGTTGCCAAAGCAGAGTCACTAAGACTTGCAGTTTATCATGTTCTTAGCATTATGTAATTGCTTTCACACTAGTTTGCAAACTCCCTAAGAGCAAACCTATTTCTGTTTTTATCTTTCACATCTCAGGGAGTCTAATAAATGTTTGGCTTGAATGGAATTGAGTCTGTTCCAAAGTCAGCACATAAGACAACATGCAGCACTGTAGAAAACCTACCAGGTTTACAGTGGATGACTCACCTGCAGTAAAAATGATAGCTAAAGGCCACCATGAACCATCCAGACCCACTCATGCCCCCCGAACAGATGTGTGGGCTCGGATGGAGGCTCATTGCATACACAGCCCCAGGGCTCCATGTCATGTTTCCAGAGCAGCCAAGAGCACTGCGCCTTGTGAACAGGAGCATTTGGAAGAATTTGGGACTTCGCCAGATGATTTGATTTTTGATGTTTGAAGGCCAGTCATTCCAGAGATTATTGCATTATAGCATAGTCTGAAAGTGATCCAAGGCTTATAGTACGTCCTGAAGCCAGGACAAGCCAGCAGGGCAGTGTGGCTAATAGAGACGGAGAGTGGACGTTCTCAGATGAGTGAGTAAAACCTCCCAGGCTCCTCGGGCTCAGCCAGGTGCTGCAGTCAGCAGAGCCACCCATCTCTTTGACCTGAAGAGGGTAGGTGAAGTAAAGTCACACCTGCTCTTCAGTCTTTCTAGCCTGTCATCTTTTGCTGTAGATTAATCTGTTTGAGTGTGATGGCCACGTACACGTCAGAGGGCTCACTCTCTATTGATCTTTGTGTTTAATTCCCAGGTAAGAAAGCTCACAACAAATGCTAGTAGGATACATTACCAAATGCTTTCACATGCGCAGAGCAGATTTTATATTACTCCCATTTTTTAGTTGAGTGCTGTCTCAGAGATTAATTATGATCAAAGGGTGGAGGTCCCTGCACAGTGCTGGCCAGTGACATGTCTTGCGTGTCATATGTGTCACCATGGGGGAGGTATTTTTCCCATCTCTGATGCTGGATCATGAGCCCCGTGGAGCAGGTGGGTCTCCCTCCCCCAGAGCCCTGCAGGTCTTCACCAAATGCCCAGAGGCCAGTGGCTCTCCCAGCGTTAGAGGAATCACCTGTTGGGTAAAGATGGAGAATCTTGGACCCCACCCAAGGTCTACTGCAAAAAGATTCTCCCCAAAGAGATTGCTGTCCACATTTAAGTGTGAGCAGCTTAAAGATGACAGACATCAGCACATGATGCGTGACTGCCGCAGCTGTGGATCAGTCTTAGACACTTTCATAGAGGCACCTGTGCCCCTCATGGTCTCCCTTTTCTTGATGATTTCTTGATGCCTCTTTTTGTCCACTTGTCTGGCTCCTTTAAGTAATACACAGAAAATGAACATTTGATCTGGTTGGCAACTGAAGATGGGACATGCCTGCATCCCTCCTGTGTCCCTCACATACCACCTGTCAGGCTGGCTCAGGTGGAATTGTCTTTCAAATCTTGATTCATAGAGATGCTAAGGGTGCTTCACTTATGGCCGACTCTGCATCAATATCTTCAAGGCCCAGGTATGAACTGGTGAAAGATGGCTGGAAGTCTGGTCTTCCAAGGACTCAACGAGAATGTAAAGCGAGGGGCCTCATAATTTTCAGACTAGAAAACAAAACAAAATGCTGCTCCTTTGCAAAAACAAAGCAGCAATTTGGGTGCCTGGTTTCGTTCTAATGGCACCTTTATCTGCAGCCGGTGTTTGAGGGAGCCTCTAAGTGTGGTATAATGATGGGTGTTTGTGTCTGTTCCTGAGGCCCCATGGAGACAGAGGAAAATGCTCCAGCCCCCTGGGGGTGTGGTAAGGGCTGGGGCCCTGCTGTCGGACCACAAAGATTACTGAGGACATTTTCCATGCCTGTGGCTCTGTCTGTGTGGAGGAGGGGAAGCGAAGGCAGAGTGCACGGGTCAGCACAGGCGGCTGTCCAGTCCCGCGACTCCCGTTCCTGGTTGGCAGCTGTGAATGGCATCCACAGTTCTGCTTGGGGCTGCCACCAAGGCAGTGGCTCATGGAGGATGTGGTCAAGCCATACTCGATTGTCACCGATGGCATTTCTACTCCTGTGTGCTATTTCTTTGGCCAATGCGAGAATTGGGGGCTGCTGTTGGGCATTTTTGTATGGGTGGGTGGTAGATCATGACAAGCCAACAAAAACTTCGTCTCTTGCAAATGTGTTTTAGGTCCCTCTTTCTACCCATGTACCCTGGCTTTTAATGTGAACCAGGCTGAAGTTGACTTTCCCAGTCTGAATAATTCAACCAGTGATTGGCTTGGCCCATTCATGGCAATTTGGAGGCTCTATTTTGGTAGAATAGTGGTAGCTTGTGGTAATAGTGTTTCTTGTTTGTTTTTTGTTTGTCTTGAGGATTGAACCCAGGGCACTCTACCTCTGAGCTACACCATCTGTTGAGAATCTAGGGATGTCCAGGAGTTTCCCCCTTGGTCTGATTTGGATAGAATAAGCAGGCCCCAATGTGGGGCTGGTAATCCTGGGGCACAGACCTGAAGGAGAAAGAAGGAAATCAGAGTTGGCTGGGTTGCAGAAGAGGGCTCTGAGGAGAGTGGTGTGGAAGTGCTTTCCTCTGGTGACATAACATCTCTGTGGGAAGACACCAACCACGTTCAGTGAACCTGAGACCTAGCACAGAGAATGGCATGTCCTGGACCCATCATGGTTGAGTGATTATCAGAAAACATCTTGCAGCTGACCCCCCATGAGCCTGATTGATAACTGTTCCTGGAATCAGCCTGCACTAATGGAGGGAGAAGGAATGACTCTGCCCATCACAGGGCTGTGGAGGCTCACTGCAGCCCCAGGCTGTCTCCCTGTTTGGTCTATGCCCGCAGCCTGGGAAGCAGCATCTGTCTCTATTCACCTAAGTCACTAGTTCATTTCCCAGCATTTGCCTGGGGGTCTTCTGCTCCAGGAAGTCTCCCTGGAGCCCACAACAGATGAGGCCTGACTGCTCCTCACTTCCTGCATTCAACTGTGCATATTTCTTTGGGGTTTCCTCTTACACTCTACAGTCCTCATGAGCACCATGTGTGTTCATCTCTGTATACTTAGCACCTGGCAGTGAGTGAAACTAGATTTCTGTTTCCCTGTCTTCCCAGTGTCACAGCTTCTGACCATGGCCCTGGCTTCCTCCTCTCCCAGCCCCAGCAGGTGGGGTCTACTTGCAGTTCAGCCTCTGGGTCACCAGCTCAGTTTCCCCACCATCTCTGAGTACATTGAGTCAGTAGTAATTTGTGCTTTGCTTTGTATCCATGGGATGTTTTATAGCAATCCCTTTGTAAGTTTCCAGAACTTCTTATGCCTTGTCTTATCTAAAAAGGAAACAGTTCCTTGAGGTAAATAAATCTCTTAAGAGTTAGAACTCAAACTGAATTAGAGACTCTCTAAGATCAACCTTCCTTTTCTGAGTTAACTTTAATAAAAATAATTTGCATGAAATAAGACATATACATCTTAAATGCATGATTTGATGACTTTTGACAACTGCATACACCATTACAAGTAAAAAAACATTTTCCAGAAAGTTGCCTCATGTATCTTCCCCATAATCTCCTGCCCTTAACCCAGGCCAGTGCTGATCTGCTTTCTGTCTCCATAGATCAGATTTGTCTTTTCTAAAGCTTCATGTCAATGGAATCATTTAACCTGTACTCTTTCATGTCTGGCTTCTTTTGCTTTGTGTAACATTGAAATTCATGCATGTCATTGCATTTATTAGCCGTGTCTTTGGACTGCCAATTGGTGTTCCCTCCTGTTAATGTAGTACAGTTTCTTTTACCTGTACGCCAGCTGATGGATCTCTGGGATGTTTCCAGGAGTTTGCTGTCATTATGAATAAGGTTGCTATGATCTTGGTGAAATACTTTTCTGTAAGTCTTTAGTTTCCTAGAGGAAAGCCTTAGAAGTGACATTGCTAGGCCCAAGGGGAGGTGTCTATTTTCGTTTATGAGAAGGTATCAGGCTTCTTTCCAAAGTGATTGCACCATCTCACATCCCTCCATGATGGGGCTCCAGTTGCTCCCAGATCTTTATAACTTGGAGAATCGGTCTTTTCCATCAGTAGCCATTCTAACAGTGTAATGGGGCAGACCCTTTCTTTTGTAGATGAAAACGAAAACACGGGGCCCAGAGATATTAAAGGTCTCACCTAAAGGTGGGCAGGTAGTCAGTGCCCAGCCGTGGCAGTCCCTGCGGCCCCCAGGCCCGCTGCAGGTCCTCCCACTGGACTCTGCAGTTGGGGCACCTCTGCCCTGTCTGGGTTGACAGTCGCCACTTAACTGGCTGGAAACAAAAACTTCCTCTGGGTGACCTGGAAGGCCCTCTGGTGCCTGTAGAATGGAATGCAAAGCTGCTTTTCTTTCTTTTTTTTTTTTTTTTAAGTAACTGTGGGCTTGTGGCTTGGTGTCACAAGCCCGGTCTCAGTGCACAACCCTCTGAATTCTGTTAATGAGCGGGAGATGATGAGCAAATAGCCAATTTCATCAGGAAATATGGAATAAGTATTAGGTTCACAAATGCTAATTTTCCTGAAGCTTTCAGCTCTCTTTTCCTCTTCTCTGCAATTGAAGTCCACTAGCATTCTGAAGGCACATCCACATTGTCTCCTAGTTGTGTCTCAGATACATTGGACTCACCTAGTGCTACCACAGAGGGGGAGAGGCACTGAGCCCTGTCATGTCGCATTGTCGTGAAACAGCTTGCCACAACCACACAGCATCCTGGGCTCAGCCCTGCTTGGCACAGGACCTACAGGTGGGAATAAATACAGATGTATCTGGCAATCAGAAAGGGTGTGTATGCAGCTTATTCTTTTAGGAGTTTAAACCTTCAGCTAGGTGTGAAGCTGTTGCAAGACAAAATCACTGCTTAAAGTTTGCTGCACTTTAAAATGCAAGAATATGGCCTGGCGTGGTGGCGCACGCTTGTAACCCCCACGCTTGGGAGGCAGAAACAGGAGGATTGTGCAGGTTCGAAGCCAGCCGCGCGCTGGCTTAGGAGACCCTGTTTCCAACTAAAAATGTAAAAATAGGTCTGGGAGTATAGCCCAGAGGTAGAAAAGCTTCCAGGAACCCCAGTACCACCAAAAATAAATAAATAAATAAAAATAAAATGCAAGAATATATTATTTTGTGGGGCATGGTGGCATACGTTTGTAATCCCAGCGCATGGGAGGCTGAGACAGGAGGTTCGCACAGGTTTGAAGCCAGCTTCAGCTACTTAGTGAGGCTCTCAGCAACTTAGTAAGACCCTGTTTCCAAATAAAGTATAAAATAGGTCTGGGGGTATAGCCGGAGGTCGAAAAGCCCCCCAGTACCACACACAAAAAAAGAATATTTTTTTTACTGTTAGTTTTTCTCTGCCATTGGCTGGTAAAGAAACTCTCCTTAGAATTGTTTTAAAAACCCAGTCTTTCCTCAGTCCAGTTTTGTTTGCATTCTATGCTACTTGTCATGGATGACTGCTGCTATCCTCTTGAAGAACACTTAGAGGCAGGGCTCTGGCCCCATGGAGTGGGACAGATGGACTTGATTTTTGCCATCTCTGCTTGGTGAAATGATTGATGTCAGATTATTCTCTTTTGACCCAGAGAATGATCCTTATCTTTTCTACAAGGACTGGACATCACCTCCTTTTTTCAAAGTGTCTAGGCAGGGAGGGTGAACATTTTCCCTGTCATAAGCCTCTGACCCCAGGAAGGAAGCGGTCCTCTCTTCCAGGGAGCAGTGGCATCTTGGAGAAGCAACCTCAGGGCCCGCCAGGGGCTAATTTCATGTAGTGTCTCTCACCATATGAGTAGGGAGGGCCAATAGGCAGTGGAAGCTGCCTCTCCAGCCCTGGATGTAGTGCCCAAGAAAATCCTGAGCACTCACTATAAGGAGGGTGTTGGGTATTTTAAATGAAATGGCATTGAAGCCTTAGGCATTGGGAAGAAAAGGGAAAAGAGTCTCTCCTGAGTCTTTGACATAACAATTCTTTGACCAACGTTGCTGTGTTGTTTAACACATACTTTGGGAAGCTGGAATGTACATTTTTAATCCTGTTTTCAGAGAGGTGTCCCTTCCCAGAGATGAGTGCGGTTCAGGACCCCTGGTGATGATCTTGCCCACAGTGATAAGGAGGTGGTGCAGGAGGTCAGAATGCCACCCGCCCAGGGGAAGACTTCGCTGGCCAGAAGTAAAGCTGATGAGGAGACAGGGTGGGGCCATGGGTGCCAACTTCTGAGCACTGCCAAGGCCAGGCATAGGTTGCTCAGCAGATGCTAAGATGGGTGGACCCTGGCTGCGGCCGGTGCCTCCCTGACAGGGTTGAGTTTTTTGCATGTTCTCTGGTTGCCAGTGTTGAGTGGTTCCAGGTCCTTGTGCTGGGGGTGGTGTTTGTCTCCTAAAGTTCCTCCCCAGAGAGTGGGGCCAAGTTGGGCCTCCCACTCCCGAGGGGCATGGTCTTCTTTGGATGTCACTAGGGGATCTGGAAGCTTCCAGCCAGGGAGAGGGAGGAAGGGCCTGTTTGTTCAGGAGGCCCCCTTCCATTTGTGCTCTCCCAATAGGAAGGCAAGAAGGGTCCAGGTGCCCAGCTGTGAGCTGCACTCTCAGAGGACCCCCACTCCAAAAGCAAAGCCACTTGGCAGTGTGCTTTCTTTCTTAGAAAAGAGAACTGAAACATTTAAGGGTTCCAGCTCAATTTTAAAATCAAGAAAAGAAAATATAAAAGCTGGTGAATAAAGTAAATATTTTAAGCTTCTCCAGTTCCCTAATCAGGGAAGAAGAGAACAAAAGAAAGAAATGTAGAAAGACAGGGAGCCTACAGGAGGGTGGTTAGAGACGCAGGAGGGCGGTTAGAGAGAGAAGCCATGTGCAGGGTGGAGAGAGGTGTGGCTAGAGGCCAGAGGGACCTGGAGCAGTGGCCCCCGCCGCCTCGCCTGCTGCAGCTGGACTCCAGTGCTCCTGCTGATTTCAGTTCCAGAGGAACTGATGTGGGGCCAGCAGGTCGCCCCCGGATTGTGTGGGCCTAACCTCTGCGTAGACAAGGCAGTAGGAGTAGAGATCAATAAAGACTCCACCCTGTCATTCTTTGATGGTAAGGGCACAAAAGGTATGTTTAAAGTAGGATTCTGCTTTCTTAAGCATCTTCCCTGGCCAGTTTGAGCTTCATGCCTCTGAGCAAGGATAATTTTGGAAGCACAAAATGAGAATGGATGAAGGTATCCTCTGCTGGGCTCCCAAAGCTAACAACAGGTTCTCAAATTTAGAAGGAAGCATGGTTTCCTATGAACTAATCCAGAATGGGGGTATCAACGGTTCAGCATGGGCTAAAAATTAGCCAATATTCACACATTATTATTGGGTCCATAGTCCACATATCTTTGCATATTTTCTGGGTTCTGAAGTGTATAGTGACATGTATCCACCATTACAGTATCATACAGAATCACAGTTTTACTTCTCTGAAGATCTGCAATGCTTCACCTATTCATTCTTCTCTCTTCCCCCCTAACTTCTAATATTTATACTCTTTTCATAATTTCTCCACTTCAGGGTGTCATTGAATTGGCTACATCAACTTGATATGTAGCCTTTTTCTTAAATTATTTTAGTTAACAATGTGCATTTAAGGTTCCTCCATGTCTTTCTGTCCCTTGATAGCACATACCTTTTACATCACTGATGAATACTCTGTCATATGAGTGCACTGCAGTCTGCTATTCTCTCTTGTAGTGAGGGGTATCTTGGATGCTTTCAAGTTTTGGCAATTATGAATATGGTTATCCTTTTCGTGTCTTCTTTGGTCATGTAGGCAAAGGGACATGGCAGAGTGGGGCTGTGTCTTAGGAGGGCTGGACCAATTCAAGGAAGGCTAGAATCTAGAATGCTCTTAGATTTGGCTAACCTGTAAAGCTGTGACCAGGCCAACTAAAATGCGAGACAGCAGCACCATCAGGACTCATCCTGTGAGGTCGCTAGATGGAGATGGGTAGGTGGCCAGTGCTGTCTCATGCTGTGAGACAATAATGCATCAATAAAAGTGGGGAAGGAATGAGCAGATGGGCAAAGTGGGGACAATCCTGAGAGAGAGACCTGAGGGAACGTTACGTGGACCCTCATGAACGGAAGTAGGAGACTCCCAGCCAGCTGCAACCAAAGAACCATGGTTAGAAAACTGCAAGCGTGACCCCTGTAGGGTTTCTCTTGTACAGCAGCAGGAAAAAGTTTCCAAGAGGAAGAGAGCAGTGCAGAGGCAGGGAAAGAGATAGTGACACCCCAACTGCATGTGCATTAGTGGGAGAGGCTTCCAGACTAAATAGACCTTCTCTCATGAAGAGCCATTTTCCACTTCTGGAAACATATTGTTCTAGGCCCTTTTTCTGAAACATAGCACATTATATCACAGCCTTTTCTTAGACTGCATCCCTACTTATCTAAATAAACCTCCCATATTCCCCTAATCATGCTTTCTATTTGAAATCTTTCTTTTGGGAAGCAAGGAAAGAGGAAGAGAGATGACTGCCTTATAATGATTTATTTCTAGGCAGGCATATCCATCCCAGGCCTGTGTAATGGCCTGTGTTCCTCCAGTGTCCCATTCCAAAGCTTCTTATCTGATTTCCCACTCCTACCCACCCCCCCTCCAGCTCATCTGCCTTGGCCAGGCAGGCAGGCAGTGAAGTTGAGAAAATCCTGTCTCATTAGATCCTTTCCCTGCTTAAAAAGGGAATTTGTGTCTGCCTATGAGATACAGGTTGAAAGTCCACAGCACAAAACAAATAACCCAATCATAAAATGGGCAAGTGAACTAAATATACATTTCACAAGAGAAGAAATTCAAATGCCTAATAAATGTATGAAAAAATGTTCAACATCATTAGCAATCAGAGAGATGCAAATCAAAACTACCCTGAGATTTCACCTAATTCCAACTTGAATGGCAGTCATTCAAAACACAACAGTAAATGTTGCAGAGAGTGTGGAGAAGTGGGAACTCTAGATCATTGTTGGTGGGACTGCAAATTAGTGCAATATGTAGGATCCTCAGAAGAATGGGAATGAATCTACCATATAATTCAGCAATATTACTTCTAGGTATGTAAAAGTAGAGACACTTCTTGGTTTCCAAAAGAATGGAAACCAAAGCACCAAACTAATGCATGCTTATCTATGTTCATACCCTCACAATTGAGAATTGCTAAACTATGGAACTAGACAAGATGTCCATCAACAGATGAGTGGATTACAAAATTATGGGATATGTACACAATGGAATTTTACTCAGTCTTAAAGAATAACAAAATTATATCACTTTCAGGGAAATGGATGGAACTGGAAAACATTATGCTAAGTGAGATTAGTCAGTCACAAAAAGTAAAAAATTCGATGCTCTTTCTAATACGTGGAGGCTAGGGAGAAAGTGGGTTATAGGAGGAACTCTAGATGAAGAAGGAGAAACCTTAGATGGACAAATAAGTCAACCTAACTGAGAGATATGGAAGGGGGGGGGAAGGGAAATTCCCTAATGTGCATGATGTACATTCACAAACATATCAATGTCAATCACTAAGCCAAACATGAGAAGGAGGGAGGCGGAGGGAATGGAGTGGGAATTAAGGGCTAAATGAGTGATGTGTGCATGTATGCCTCTGCCATCTTGTGCCTCATTAAGATGTATGCTATAATTCAACAATAAAAATAAAAAATAAACATTACAAAAATTAAAAACTATTTTTTAAGAAAGACACCCCACAGTGTGGCCCCAGGAGGGCGTCCAATGCCCTCTCTCCCTGGCTCTCCTTGGGTCTGGGAGACCTCGCTGGTGCTAACCGGCATGGCCCACGGTGCTGGGTAATACTGGCTTTTCTTCAGGCTCCCTTTTTATATAGCACGTCTCACGGTGGTTGATTTTGTTCAGGGTTACCTCATCTGAATCTCCACATCCCAGCCCCAGGTCCTCAGGTTTGGGCACGCTTTCCTCTGGCACCTGAGTGTTGCCATCACTTCCTCCCATGGCATTTTCATGGTTTGGGACCACATCTATCTCCTTTGTGCATTTGATTGTCACTCTTTGTGCATACATGGAACCCTATTGCTTCACACAGTACCTGCTCAGTAGATAATCAATAAAGGAGCATCTAAAAGATTATGTTACTAGTAAGTATTAAAAGTCTGACTATAACCTAAGGGAATTTGGGTTTATTTTATTTTAATTTATTCTTGTGGTACTGAGGATTGAACCCAGGGACTTCCTACCTCCAATCTCTACCCCGGCCCTTTTAATTATTATTTTTTTGAAATAGGATCTTTCTAGGTTGCTGAGAGTCTCACTGCTGGCTGAGGCTGTCCTCAAACCTGTGATCCTCCTTTCGCAGCCTTTCAAGTACTGGGATTACAGGCACGCGCCCCCCTGAAAGCTGAAAATTTGGATTTAAATGCATTCTCTTGAGTAGTCTCTTGTCTTATCTGGTCTCAGACTTTGTCATTTTTCCTGTTGAGCGTCTGCATCTTCAGGCTGATGGAGGCCTCACTGATTACAAGACACACGCAGCCCCTTCTAAGCACCAGCACCAACACAGAGGAGATGAGGCTGGCATCTCAGAAGCCCTGTTTGCCTTATGTATGTGTCTTGTTTCTAAGTTTACATTGTGACATAAGTGTCATGGCTAGCATATGAACAGGTTTCAGTGACGCAGGTGTTTATTGTACAAACAACATGCTGCCAATTCCATTTCTCTTGGCCATTTTTAATTATTCTTCCTCATTTCCATGAGCCTCCAGTGCCAGGTGTGTAGTTGGCAACTCTCACATCTCTGTTTTAGTTTCTTCATCTGGAAGATGTGGGGTCAGAGCAAGGATTCTTACTATGCAGTTCGTAGAATTCCTGAAGGCCCCTGGGAAGTGTCCAGCACCCATGCTCTTTGAAATTGTATTTTTTAATGTGTCTAAATATTTTCTTCAGCTTCTATGTGATGTTTAAGTCAGAGTATGATTCCAAGAAGCTTAAAATATTAAAATATATGTGTGTGTGTGTGTGTGTGTGTGTGTGTGTGTGTGTGTATGTATGTATGTTACTGGGGATGGAACCCAGGAACATTCTACCTCCGAGCTACACCCCCAGCCCTATTTTATTCTTTATTTTGAAACAGGGTCTCACTGAGTTGCAGGGGCCTAACTAGGTAGCTGAGGCTGTCCGCGAACCATGATCCTCCTGTCTCAGCCTCCCAAATGCAGGGATTACAAGCATAGGCATCACACCTGGCTAGCAAAAGTATTTTTTAATTGAATAAAAGTGTTTGCTGGCTGCTGTGGCACATGCTTATAACCCCATTACTTGGGAGATTGAGACAAGAGGATCCCAGGCTGAATCCAGCCTCTGCAGCTTAGACCTTGTTTCATAATTAAAAGTGATGTAGAACTGAGGGGTGTAGCTCAGAGGCAGACCCCCCCCTGAGTTCATCTCCAGCACTGCACAATAAACAAATGAATAAATGAATAAACTTTCTACTATGTCAAGTTGTTCTTTAAAAAAATCAGCATGTAATAATGAAGTAAGAGTTGCAGGTTGAAGTTTGTTACGTTGCCTGCACACTCATAAATTATGTGGCATTCATGAGAAGAATGCCCAAAGTGGAATCCTTTGACTCAGGCAGTGCTGGTGGGGCCTTAGGCTGTGCTTCCTAAGAGCATCACCAGGCCTCTCCGTGGGCTCTCTGCAGGCTGTCTGTGGTCACACTTCATGGAGTTTTCACCATTTTGCTTTGCCTGGTGTCAGGAGAGCAGATGTCATGCAGCTCAGTGACTGACAGATGAGGAGCCCACTTATTATGGCTGCCCTTAAGCTATCATAAGGATTTTATTATCTGTAGCTGCTACAGACAGTTTTGTTATTATTGATATTGGTGCATTGTAATCCTACATTATGAGAACATGAAAAGTTGATACATACATGAACACATTTCTTGGGAAGCTTCCCCAGCCCTCAACTGTCACCCTACTCCCTTCACTCCCCTTCCCTTCCCTGTTCCCGATTTGGAGATGGGCATTGATAATATTGTACGTGCTCATTATGTCCATTAAAGTGTTTCCTTCCTCAGCTTTCCCTGCCCCCACTAGTCTCCCTCCTTTAGACCCCCTCCATAAATCCTCTAGGATTTTTCTTCCTTTGTCTGAAGTCCCTTTTGCAAACAGAGTTTTTAAATGAAGGCAAAGGCATCTTGCCTATAAATAATATCTCCTCTCAAAGTGTGATGGATTTTGTAGTAGCCCAAGGGAAAAAAGTAAGTCATAGTCTCCCCTGAGCAAAGGAGAGACTCCTAGATCTTGGTCCAAGATTTCCCATGGTAAGCTTGGTTAATGTGTTTGCTGTAATTATTAAAGTCAGCTATTTTTTATGGGCCAGAAAGCATAATTCTAGATGTATCATTCACTCCTCCACTTCCCTTCTCAAAGGTGCTTTTGGTTCCTACCCTCCGCGTTCTTTTGCTGATGTAAACTGGTTCTAAATTCTCGCTGGTTCCTTCTAATTAGCATTCTGGCCTTTCTTCCCCATATATCGAGATGATCTCCATTGGGCTCTTGCTAAGCAGGAGGTAGAGGATGCTTTTGGCTGTGCTTTTCAGCACCAATGTTTGTGGGCCACATGGGGAGGTTTCCAATGACAAAACTGGAGTGGTCTCTAGTGCCTTTTAATTTTTTACCCTCTACTTCTTGTTATAAGCTAATTTTGAGTGTATTATACTAATTGCCTCTATTAAAGTAACAGAATGCCTTGTAAAAGGCAAGAAACAGAGGGAGAGAGGACAAGGGGCATTACCAAGATTTTAACGAGTATGGCTTCCATTATAGCTCTTGGTCCCCTCAAATGTAGGCTGCTAATTGCTCTTCGCTCAAAGGCTAGAGCTCCATAAATAATTGCACCCAGGCAGGTTTAATTTGAATGGGATGGAAGAATAAGTGCATCTATTTCTTCACTAGTTTACTGGCTAACCATGGGCCATGCTTGATCTAATGATAAAGGAATCAGCCTCTGCCCCTCTCCCTTGTTGCCAGAACCCAGCCACTTCTTCCTTGGTTTTCTGCAACCTTTGATCTCATGGGTTTCTGGCCACCCATTGTGCTGAGTGACCTCTTCTTACCCTTCCCCTGGGGCAGTCCTTGAACTTTCTGAGAACAGCAACCCTGTAGGACTCTGATCCGACCCCAGCCTTCCATTTTTGTTTTGAGTCTTACTGATATGCCTTTTTGGTGCTCCCCAGGAAGGGACCCAGGAGCCAGTGTTTGTCACTCAGGCACTTTCCCTCATGCTCTGGCTCTCCAGCTGAGCCTGCATAGCAGGAACCATCCCCACCCCTGCCCTCTCCCCCTTTAGGGGCTATGTCAGCTTCAGCTTCAGCTTCACTGGCCTGTGCTCATAACTAAGAGAGACAAAGAGGAGCAAGGAGGACCTCTGTGGGCTCATGGGGGAAACAGGAGGTGTGTGTCCCTGTGAGGCCTTGTTGCTGCCCTTTTTCTGGAGTGGGCTCCAGGTCCTCCTCCTGCTCTGCATGTGGGATCTCTTTTCTTTTGTATTGTCTGATTTGCAGGCACACTTGGAAATCCCCCCCTTGGTACTCAGGGGCTGTTAGGAAATTTCCATAGTAAATCAGGTGTAATTGAAGAAGTTAGAGGACACACAAACTTGGCTTCAAACATCATAAATGGAAGACATTTGTGCGTATAAACCTATGTGCACATGCAGACCTACAGGCACACATGAGATACACACAGAGCTCAGTCTGCGGAGGACAGGACTGTCTGCAGAACTAGGGAGCACCAACACTCAATCATCCTGTGTCGAGGAGGACTTGCACACACCCACAGAAGCCAGGACTGAGAACCATGCCCAAATTGGCATCCACAGGATGCTTCTCAAAGAGTGGTTGAAGTTCAATAGGAAAATCAGTAGGAAAGAGCAATGTGAAGCATACCCTTGGGAAGCTGGCAGGCTAGGCCCAGTGAGGTGAGTCCTCACAATCTTCTTAGTTGAATGAGACATTTGCACAGCCAAGGTAAAGCTGACCTTCTGTAGAGTGAAGCCTGGAGGCAACACAGATGGAATGCTGGTGTCTTGACCTTAGTATGCCGCCCAGCAGATGCAGCCCCAGACCATACTTCCCATGGTTTCTTAGCCAGGCAGCAAGAGAGCCAAGACCTGTGCTGTAGGAAGGAGTGCTTCTCTTTCAGCCGGTAGGCCTCTCCTAAGCCACAGAAAAGGATGCTCAGCTGTGGCTCATTCCGGTGGGATGTTAGACACAATGAGATGCTTTCTTTTCTACCAGCAGGAATTGTACCTCCTGTGAAGGACAAATTGTATGACATTTACAAATGTCCTTGGTCTCTAGGTAGAATGGTTTCTTCTAAAATGTGTGTTAAGCCGGGTGTGGTGGCGCACGCTTGTAATCCCCGCGCTTGGGAGGCAGAGACAGGAGGATCGTGCAGGTTCGAAGCCAGCCACGCGCCCTGGCATAGGAGACCCTGTTTCCAAAATGAAAATGTAAAAATAGGTCTGGGAGTGTAGCCCAGAGGTAGAAGGGCTTCCAGGAACCCCAGTACCACACACACACACACAAAATGTGTGTTAAGAATCATCAGAGTTAGGTTAGATATAGAGGCCTTTTGGTACTACTGTATTTTAAAAATAGATGGCAATTTTAAGTTTGAATTAAACTCTATAATTTCATTTTATACTATTGTATTTGTTCTCGCTCTGCGTGGTGACGCACGCTTGTAATCCCCGTGCTTGGGAGGTGGAGACAGGAGGATCGTGCAGGTTCAAAGCCAGCCATGCTGGCTTAAGAGACCCTGTTTCCAAATATAAAAAAGTATAAAATAGGTCTGGGAGTGTAGCCTGGAGGTAGAAGGGCTTCCAGGAATCCCAGTACCACACACACACAAAAAAAAATTGTGATTCTCTTTTCCAAGTCTGGAGTGATAATTACCAAAGAATGAACTATTATTTGGGAACAGTAATATTTTATTATTTAGCTTTGTTTAGAATATGAGCTATTTAAACAAATAATTAAAGACGCTCCTTGAAAATTAGAGACAATTGGACTGGAAATTCTTTGACTAGAAACTTTAATTAAATAATACTTGGCACAATAGGAAGAGAGGTTTTCAGCAAGGACGTCTTTGGCATTTGTAGAAGGATGTTCCTTGTCAAAGAGTAAAAGGAAGCGTCAGGGCTCCCTTCTGTTCTGGAGCCACTGCACAGTCAGCTGTGATACCCGAGAGGTTAGAATACAGTCGATGCACACTAATTAAAAAGCTGTGGAGAAAAGCGGGGCTTAAGAGCCCCGCTAACAACCAATCTCCATTACCACAAAATCAGCGCCTTTCATAGCCAGAAAACACCATCACCAGAGAAACAAAAAAATCACCAGGCTCCAGAGAGAAAGCGGACTGAGAACAGAGCTCAGAGCCACAGAGGAGATAACCGGCCTCATGCCTGAGGATGCGGCAGCAGCGCCATACTGCCGGCGGCAGCGGTGACTTCACCGAGCGGCTACAGCAAGCCGAGGTGAGCCGCTGCGGAACAGCCAGGTGGGATTTCTCGCCGCAGGTAAAATCTAAAGCTCCCAGTGGCTGAGCTCAGCACACACCACAGGGATTCAGAGTGAAAATCAAAACCAAGAAGACATACGCCAGCCTCACGGCCGAGGTAATGGCAGCGGCGCCATATTGCCACCGGCAGCAGCAGCAGAGAATTCACCAAATCCAGTACAGCTACATCTGCGTACTCAAGAACAGTGAGTCAAATTGCGGGCCACAGAGGAGAAATCCCAGTACTGTACTCCCTGGGACTTGACCCAGTGGGGGAAGGGTGGTGGCAGAGATATCACACCATAGGAGAACGTGCAACCTGGCACCCCCACAGTCTAAAGCAGCCTCTATCGACTCTCTGGGTCGGAGACTCTGTGATACAACCCAGTAAAGGAGTAGTGGGGTCCGAGATACTACTGACTCGAGATCCAGAACACCTTAAGTGAAGTCATAGTGACCCAAGGGAAGAACCCAGAGAAGGCACAAACTTCTGAAATCATGGGAAAGAGGAATAATACTGGAGCAATGAATGCCCACAACCCCACAACATCAGAACCCGATAAAACAGAAAATCAGAGATTTCTAGAAGATCAAATCAGGAAAATAACTGTAGAAATAATAGAAGTGCTTCGAAAAGAACTCAGAGAGAGCCAAAAAGAGATAAAGGATGCAATTAATGAAGTAAAGGCCTCAATTCAAAGCACAAACAACCGATTAGACCACATGGAGAACAGAATCTCGCTCTTAGAAGATGATAATTCCAAAAATGAACGCATAGTTTCTAATCTAGAAAAAAATATCCGACAGCAGGAATCTGATATTGAAGAAATATGGGCCCATTTTAAGAGAGCTAACCTAAGAATAATTGGAATAGAGGAGGGAAAAGAAAGTGAAACCAAAGGGATCAACAATCTCTTCAAGGAAGTAATAGCAGAAAATTTTCCAAACATAGAGCAAGAGGTTGATACACAGGTCCAGGAAACTTATAGAACTCCCTTTAGACAGGATCGGAGAAGAGGATCCCCACGCCACATAATTGTCAAAATGACCAATGTGGAAGCCAAGCAGAGAATCTTAAAGGCAACAAAAGCAAAGGGCCAAGTGTCATTCAGAGCTAAGCCAATTAGAATCACTCCAGACTTCCCAAACCAAGTCATGAGAGCCAGAAGGGCTTGGAGGAACATATTCCTAACTCTGAAAGAAAACAACTTCCAGCCAAAAATTTCCTACCCAGCAAAACTTTCTATCAAATTAGATGGAGAAATAAGAAGCTTCCATGACAAACAGAAACTGAAGGAATTTTTGTCTTCAAAACCAGCACTAGAGAAAATACTCAAAGAGATTAACTACAAAGAAGAAATAGGTAACACACACCAGAACCAGAGAAACAAGAGTTCCCATCCAACAGTCAACTAAGATTGGTTATCTGTGGAGATTCATTACTTATGTTAGTCTTTTACCTATCTCTAAATGGTATTGTTTGCCTTTATTGTTGTTAATTTTTAGGATTTCTAGTTGGAATATTAATATACCTTCAGATATAGCATTTGGAAATATTTTATCCCATTCTATTAGTAACTGTTAACTCTGTTTACATTGTCTTTGGATATACAATATTTTTTTTTATTTTTTAGGGAGTTTGTATACTCTTCTGTTGCCTGTGCCATTGAAATCATATCCAAGAAATCACTGCCAATTTCAATGTTGTGAGGTTTTATGACCCAGATTTTCTCCTAAAAGTTTATAGTCTTAAGATTTATATTTAGTTCTTTTATCTATTTTGAGTTAATATTTGTATATGGGATTAGGTAAGGGTCCAACTTCATTCTTTTCCATGTAATTATTATGTTTCAACAATATTTAGTTAAAAGATTATTATTTCTACCACCAAATGTTCGTGGAAACCTTGTCAAAAATAACTTGACTCTATATGGAAGAATTTATCTCTAGGCTTTTATTTAACTCCAATGGTTTATATATCTGCCTTTAGAATAGTACTACACTGTTTCAATTATTGTAGCTTTATATGGTTTGATATCAGAAAATATATATCTTCTAGCTTTGTTCTTTTTCAAGATCGTTTTGGGTATCTAGAGTTCATATTCCATATTAGGATAGAGTTTTTTTCTGAAAAATAAATATATAAATATATGATAGTTTCACCTAAAAAAATAGAGAAAAAAATATTCTCTGGTAAGAAAGAAAGTAAAAAGAAATATTTAAATGTTATCTTTAAGTCATCAAAAGCTTGGTATCAGACAAATGAAACTGTTATGTGAGATTATCATTTTTAATTTTGGATAAATTGGTATAATACTAGATGTCAACCACTAAGCCAAGCATGGGAGGGAGGGATGGGGAGAGAATGGGGTGGGGATCGGGTGGGGGCTGACTGGGCGATGTGTGCATGTATGTCTACAAAAGTTTGTATCCCACTATGATGTATGAATACAGTGCACCAATAAAAAAAAGTTGTCAGTTGTATAAAGAATATGATGCAGCAATGTTTGTAAGAAACATGGCATTATAGATAAGTTAAAAATGATAGGATGGAAAAAGATAAGCGGTGCAAAACTAGCCATAGTCATATCATATATATATATATATAGATAGATAGATAGATAGATAGATAGTAGAGATTGAGCAGAAGCGTATTCTATCCCTCAGCTAGACCCTCACCCCTTTTTATTTTTAATTTTGAAACAGAGTCTTGCTACATTGCTGAGGCTGATCTTGAATTTGCTATCCTCTGCCACAACCTCAAAGTACTCGTATTACATAATAGGTGTGCACCACCACACCCAGAGAGAGAATTACACTTGAAAACACAGAAAATAGCTGGGTGCCTTGGCACATGCCTGGAATCCTAGTACTCTGGAGGCTGATACAGGAGGATTGCAGATCTGAGGCCAGTCTCAGCAACTTAGAGAAACCCCAGTTCAAAAAAAAAAAAAATAGTGGTGGGGCTTAGAGGTAGAATGCCCCTGCATTTTATCCCCAGTACCAAAACAAAACAAAGCAAACAAAGCCATGGATGTTGTCAGAGATGGAGACATACATAATGATAAATGTCAATGCACCAAGATGCTGTAGGAATCCAAAATATGAGTGTACCTAACAGCAGAACTTTAAATCATCTTACACAAAAGCATATAAAGCTGAAAAAACTTTGCAAATCCACTCTACTAGTTGGATACTTCAGTGCTACTCTCATATTAGTGTATAATGTAAAATGTAAGCAAATGGAAAGTCAGTAAGAATATACAATATCCGATCAATGCTATCACTCAGCTTGACCTAGAGGATGTGTGTGTGTGTGTGTGTGTGTGTGTGTGTGTGTGTGTGTGTAAACAGTCCCCCCAGTATTGGCAGAATACATGCTCTTTTGAAGTATACACAAGACATTTACCAAGATAAAACAAGTTTGGAGCCATAACATAAACTTTAACCTAAAAGAATTGCTATCATAAAGTATATATTCTGACCATAAGAAATTAAATTAGAAAATAGTAACAGAGAAAGCAAATAAAACATGTGTAGAGAGAAATTTAAAGCATTAAACACATTTTCAAAAACAGGAAAAGTCTCAAAATCAGTATCTATTGTAAGAAACTAGAAAAAGAAAACCAAATGTAATTTTAAGTAACCAGAAGTAAGATAATAATAAAAAATAAATCAGAAAAACTAGAAAAATACCCAATGCAGTAATAGCTGATTCTTTTAAAAGATTAATACAGTTGATTTCTAATCAGACTGAAAATGAGAGAAGACACAAATTGCCAGTATCAGGGATAAAAGAGAGGAAAGTGCTGTATAGTTCTTTTATGTAATAAAAGAATGATAGACAACTAGAATGACAATCATTAAAAACAACATCCAATATTGGCCAGGATGTGAAGAAGTGGGAACTCTAATACATTGTTGGTGGGACTGCAAATTAGCGCAACCACTTTGGAAAACAGTATGGAGGATCCTCAGAAGAAATGGAATGAACCTATCATATGGTCCAGCAATACCACTTCTGGGTATCTACAAAGAAGAATAAAAACCAAACCACCAAACTAATGCATGCATATCTATGCTCGTAGCCTCACAATTCACAATATCTATACTATGGAACCAGCCCAAATATCCATCAACAGATAAATGGATTACAAAACTATGGGATATGTACACAGTGCAATTTTACTCAGCCATACAGAAGAACAAAATTATGTCATTTGGAGGAAAATGGATGTTAAGTAAGATTAGTCACAAAAAGTAAAAATTTGAATGTTCTCCTTAATATGTGGAAGCTAGGGAGAGAAAGGGTCATAGAAGGAACTCTAGATGAAGAAAGAGAAACCATAGATGAACAAATAAGGTGACTTAACTGAGGGTGATGGGAGGGGAAGAGGGAGATTCCCTAACATATGTGTTGTACATTCACAAACATCAAAGTCAATCAGTAAACCAATATGAGAAAGAGGGAGGGGGTAGAAATGGGGTAGGAATTGTGGAAGGGCTCAACAAATAATGTGTGCATGTATGCCTCTATCATCTATACCCATTAAGATGTATTACTATAGTGCACCAATAAAAAAGAAAAAATTAAAAAAGAATGACAGAAAATATCAACAACTTTATGCCTATACATTTATTATGTAATAAAACGAACAAGAAAGACAGAAATTAAAGTTCATTCAAGAAGAAGTAATCAGAATAGCCCTTTATTGATTGAAGAAATTGAATTCGTAGTTAACAACCTTCCAACAAAAAAACCCTCCTTCAATGAAGGAGGCTTCATTGAAGAATTCTTCCAAACATTAAGGGATAAATAATACTAATTTTATATAAATTCATTCTGAAAGTAAAAGAGGAAAAACTAGTTCCAACTAATGAGGCTGACATTTGTCTCAATATTGACCCATTGCAAGAAAAGATAACTGTAGATCAGTATTTATCAATATACCTGAAAATTCTCAGCCCATTTTTCTATTACTAATTCCTATTTTAAAATCTGGTAATATGGACTATAGCACTAAATAGGAAAACCTTAATGATCAGAACACAATGGACCCTAACCTTCATTCAGATGAATCAGAAACTATGGCATGGAACTTGAAAGGAGACACCAGCTATGGTGTTTTTAGTTCACTACAGAATTTGCTACATTTTTTTTATTCGTACACTATCGTTTCACATCATAATGTGGGTCATAATGACAGTGGCATACATTCACACAGTACTTGGTGCCCTTCCTCCCTGCTATTTCTTACCCCCTCCCAACAACGAGTGTCCAGGTTGACCATGCTACATTCACACTTATTCACATATTCAAATGTAGCTCCTCCATTAATCAACTTCAGCCTTCTTCCCCTCCTACCCTTCCTTTCTGGCTTTGCTGAGGTTTCCACTCCAGTATCTGGAGTCCCTCTGGTATCCCTAATACTCCCTACTTTAGGCATATTAGAGAAAACATATGTCCTTACTCTTCCTGTGCTTGGCTAATCTCATTTAAAGTAAAAATTTGCTACATTTAAAATTGTATTTCTGCTTGTCTTGTTGATACTTAGGCAAGAAGATTGATTTAACACTCATTGCTTCATGAAGAGAAACCTGCAGTTAACTCCTTTCTACCAACATTCTTCATGAGATAAATTCAGCTCACTTATTCAGGGGTATAAATAGCCCATGGTTTTACCTGTTAGCTTTACTTTTTGTTTAATAGAAATAGTATTGGCAGCCAGTTGTGGTGTCACACACCTGTAATCCCAGTACTTGGGAGGCTGAGACAGGAGGATTGCAAGTTCGAGGCTAGCCTCAGCAACTTAGTGAGACCTGGTTCCTAAAATAAAAATAAAATAGGGCTGGGGGTGTAGCTCAGAGGTAGAATGCCTGAGTTCAATCCTTAGAAGGAAGAAGAAATAGAAATGTGTGTGTGGTGGCACTAGCACTGGTACAGAACAAACAAAACCACAAATGTCTGTTTCTTTGATTGAAGATTCCCATTGTTATCTGTGAAGCTGGACTAAGTGTTCACCCCAGACACCAATGGAGTTCTTTTCCATTGAGGGAGAGGCTTGCATTGGTCCGTTTTATGTGACCAAAATATCTGACATAAATGACTTAGAGGAGGAAACATATATTTTTGTTTAGTTTCAGTCCATGGTCAGCTTGCTTCATTGCTTTACCTCCAGTTAAAACAGAACATCGTGATGGAGGAGAGCTCCTCGGCCCATGGAAAACTTGGAGGGAGGAGAGGAGAGGGGGGAGGGGAGGGGAGAGGAGAGGAGAGAGGGAGAGGAGACAGGGACAGAGAGGAGAGAGGGAGGGGAGGGAGGGGGAGGAGAGGAGGGAGGACAAGGGGAAGGAGAGGGGAGGGAGAGGAGAGGAGAGAGGGAGGGGAGGGGAGAGGGAGTGAGAGGGAGAAGGAGGGGAGAGGAGAGAGGGAGAGGAGATGGGAGGGAGAGGAGAGAGGGAGGGGAGGGGAGGGAGAGGAGAGGAGAGAGGGAGAGGAGACGACGGGGAGGGAGAGGAGAGGAGTGGGGGGAGAGGGAGAGGGAGTGAGAGGGAGAAGGACAAGGGGAAGGAGAGGGGAGGGGGAGGAGGAGAAGGGGAAGAGGAAGTGGAGGGGAGAAGAGGGAGGGAGATGGAGGGAGAGGGAGAGGGAGAGGGAGAGGGATGGGTCAGGGACTAGGCATAGTCCCAAGGGCATATTCCCAAGAACCTGCTTCCCTTTACCCAAGTTCCACTTTCTGTAGCCTCCACCTCCACCCCGAATTCTTTTGCTATCAGTGGATTAATCCACCCATAAGACCAGAGGAGAGAGTGAGAGGGAGGAGAGGGAAAAAGGCCTTTGCATCACAGAGGCCAGAGGCAAGACAGAGGGTTCAGGGACACAAGCCCAATCCCCAAGGCCGCACCCTAGTGACCACCTCCTCCTGCCCCCCACCCAACAAACCCATCACGTTGAATTTATTCACTGATGAGATTAACAAGGCCTAGCCTAGTTAGTACAACCCTCATTATTTAATTATATCGACTCTGAACATCAATATATGAGCTCTTTCAGGAGACATTCTGTATGTAAATAAACTATAGGAGGCACCAAGTCTTTAATACATGAGTCTTTGAGGGACACTTTATATTCAAACCATAACAGGGCTCCAGGACCAGGGCTTGATGATCAAGGGCTTGGTGGGCTAGGTGGAGATTTAAATTCATTTTGAATGCAACAGGCAGCTGCTGAAGGATTTTATGGGGGCAGCAGTGTCATCACAAGGTCCTTCCTAGCCAACCTTATTGGGTTTTGCCAGAGGGCAAGATGTACAAGGGAAGACCTTTGAAGTAGCTACCACCATGGGAATGCCGGGACTTACATACCCAGCATCCTTTTAAGCCTCTCTCGGATGGGGCCCTGTGTGCTTCTAGCGCCACCACGCAAAGCAGCACATTCATTTCATAACCCGACCTCCGCAAACTGTGTGTGTTCCGTGTCCTTCACTCAGTTCCATGATGAGCATGCAGAAGGCCAGCATGGTTCTGCCCCATTAGCTGAACTAGCTTGGAATTGAAGCTCATGGCGGTCAGCAACCAGCACGACATTGCTTTGAACTCTTTCATTTTGGCCTATATTTTAAATGACTTTGTGTTCTACTCCAACACATAAGTGCTCAATTTAGCACAGACCATTTTCCTTTAAATCTACTGTTGTTTGTTTCTATTTTACAGACAGGGAATCCAAGGCTTAGAGAGGTAAAGTGTTTATTATGGTCTTATTGCTAACAGGTAATAACACAAGATTAGGAACACTAGCAGTCTGATTACTTAGACTTTGCTCTTCCTAATTCTACTCTTCAGTCTTGTATCTCCAGTATCTGGAACGGTGCCCAGCACATTTGTGTTGGGTGGCGTGTAATGGGGAGGTCTGGCATCTGGCATTAGGAATTCAGCCCTGTGCCCTTAGGCACCAGCAGGTGGATTGAGCATGGTTCCCCGTGAAGCTGAGCAGAGTCTATGTTCCCATGTGTCTTGCAGCCACCAGAACTAGACTCTTCCTTCCTCTGGTGTATCCTTAGTGCCTTGCAGCACCACCCACTGGCCAACTAGTCACTGTGGCACATCTTCTGTCTCCTGTGTGGTGATCTCTTGTATCAAGTTCACTTCCTTCTCAAGGCCTAGCCTAGTTAGTACATGTGCAATGTCACCCATTGCACCATGGGGTTATAGAAGTCAGCCTAACTCTTAAGCCAGAGATTTGCTGTAGACAAGGGCCACCCCTTGAAAATGAGTGAGTGGCTGGAGCCAGGCAGAGGTAATGCTGACTTACTACCTGGAAGCCATTGCCATGCATAGGGATTGCCAGTTTGTTTGTACAGCTACCATGCTGTCTTTGGTGCTGCTTGGGGAACTTGGACTCAGAGGAGTACTCAAGGTGACCAGCAGACCCAGGGGAAGGAGGGCATGAGTACAGGTGTAGATAGCATGGGAGTCCAGGAAGGAGTGCGCTGGGATGCATTTTGTTTTTGTTTGTTTGTTTGTTTGTTTGTTTTTGGTGGTACTGGGGATGGAACCCATGGGCCTTCTACCTCTGCACTACACTCCCAAACCTATTTTATATTTTATTTGGAAACAGGGTCCTCTTTTAAGCCAGCTAAGGCTGGCTTCGAACCTGCATTATCCTTCTGTTTCAGCCTCCCAAGCGCGGGGATTACAAACGTGTGCCACCACACCTGGCAGATGCATTCTGTTTTGACTGGGTTGATTTTCTGGTATAGTTGCCATCAAGTGGAAGTATCTATACACTGGAAAATAGAGTTTACAAAGAGCTAGAAAAAGAGATTTGGAGAGAAGGAGTCTGGGGGCACAAATCTAGGCATATACTTTATAATTCAAACATCTCCTCTCCCTGCAACCTGTAATGACCAGGCATGTGTACAAAGCATTCTTTATAGTGTGAAGGTGAAGGCTGTATCCTAAATGTTTTAGTCACCTTTCCAGTAGAAATTCTATCACCCCTCATGTTCTTTCTATGGTTCTTTCTATTTGTTGTCAATTCAATTAATTGTTATATTTTTATTTCAGAAAAACTGTACAATTCCACTGGACGAGATTTAAGAAGGGCCCTTTTCTCCCTGAAGCAGATATTTCAGGTAAAAATAATGCATATTGTTAGGGTTTGTTTTTGTTTTGCTGTGGAATTAGACAAGCTTATACCTGTGTTTATTATTTTAAAATGTCTCTTTAGATTATACAATAAGTTAGGTCAGAATGTCAATAGAGAATATTTTTGTGATATCATATACTTCAAACAAAAATAAAGACAACTTTATCAAATCATAAACTTTTATATTCAGTATTTTTTAAAAAGCTCATTATAAATATAATTGAAGACCTGTATTCTGTTTCCCAATACCAACCAACCTCTTACTACTCCATCCCCAGGGTCCCTCTACCAATTGTTGAATTTTATGTTCATCACCCACATTCATGTTTCCATCCTAGTGGTAAATATTCCCCAGCGATACCTGATAACATTTATATTGCCTTCATGTTTATGGTCTCAGGTTGCATTCAGCCTACCTTGCTTGCTCGTTGAGAGTGGGATGGTGTAGGTGTGACTGATGTAGTTCTAGTTGAGTAAATGAATAAAGATATTTCATTCCTTCCTCCTTGGGCAGATGGGTAGGTTCACTCACAGTGTTTAGCTTCTGCTAACCATGCTGTTGTGGATGTGCCCCTCATGCACATGTTGAAGTCTCCCTCTTGGGTTCCATCATATCCCTCCTCCAGAGACTTCCCCTCCATTTCTGTCCTGAAGAGGACTAGAACAGGTGTGCAGACATGCTCCAAGATGACTGATCATCCATGCAAGACTACAGAGGGCAGGGGCAGGAGATAGGCTTGTGGAGGTGACTTTTGCATGGAGTGTTTATCTGTCTTGGTGCAGTGTTCCTTTCTCTTATGATTTGGACACAAGCGTGTATTCCATTTCTCTTCAGTTCCCATCTTATCCATATCCCTTAAAGACTAATTTGTCAGTTGTAGGCCTAGCCAGAGTAGGGTTCTACCTGTGCAAGTGGGAATAGGAAAATGGCAGGCCAAAATCCACCACACCTAACATTCTTATCTCCCTCTTTTCCCTTTTTTCCCTTTTTTCCCTTTTTTCATTTATGACATCTTTTCTCAGAACCGAGTTTCCTTTGAGTGGACATTTCTGGAGACAAGTCCTGTTTTCTTCAAGTTTCAGGTTTGCCCCTGGTGCCTGATTTTTTTTTTCTTTTTACCCATGCTGTTTATCTTGGAAATAACCTGGTTTAGAGGCCTGTCCTGGCTTGGGCCTGTCCTTCTCTTATGTGGAAAACAGCATCAGTTGCCCATGGACTGCCTGCTCTGGAGCTTTTCTAACTCTGAGGATTCTCAGCTTCCCACTAGAGGGAGTTGAGGGGGTCACTCTCTTGTTCCATGTTGCAGCCTGGTTTACATCTGAGTTTCTCAGTGTAACATCGAAGGCTATCTTGCTCTGGCCTTTCCTGCCCACCTTTTGGACCCTGGTTAAATCCTAAGTTCCTCCCTTAGCTATATTATAAGAGCAGGCCGTGCCCTATCTCTCCTGCCCCTGGATCTAGAGCTTCTGTCCCAGGATGTTCCCCCACCCTGCACCCACCCACCCACTCTCCATGTCTCTCAGTTTTCTTCCTGGAGTCTCCTACTGTGGATCTTCTTTCCAAATGACTTTTCTCCCTAGTCATCATTCCTCCTGGTGCCTTTAAAGTACCCCATGTTTACCTCTAGTATTATAGGGTGTGCATCTGAGTCCACCGTGTATGAGTTCACACATTTGATCACTAGGGCTTTGATTCCTTGCACAGTGTCTGGTACCACTTAAATAATAAATAAATGGAGTAGCCTTCTAGAAGACATCTATGTGGTTTTTTTCATAACTTAGCAAATGTTTTATTGTTGTAAAGCTCTACTTTCAGTGTATCTTTCTGTGTCTTCCTGTTACTTGGCCTAATGAAACAAAACATCTTCATCCTCCATTCATCCTCAGGGCCTTTCCTATGGCAACAGAACATCCTGCTTATATGACTCCTCCCTCTGTCTCTTTCAGCCCAGCAAGCTGCTTTTGTCTCTACTGCTCAACTTTGACTTTTCTCCTAAGTATCCAATTGACAGTGCAGTCTCAAAGAAGAACTATTCCTAGTGACTTTAAGATGCTCTAGTTTCACTACCTTCAGCAGGATATACCATAAATACAAATAGAACCACATAGACAAACTGTTTACAATAATCATATTGATGACAATAATGTTAGTATTGCTCTTCTGGTATTTGTATGTATGTGTGAGATTATAATTCTGTCACTCTTCCAAGTTCTCAAAAATTAGGAATTTTATCTGGGCATGGTAGTGTATGCTTATAACCCCAGGGCTTGGGAGGCTGAGACAGGAAGATCACAGGTTAAAGGCTAAACTCAACAACTTAGTGAGACTGTTTCAACAAAAGGGGAGGGGGGATGGGGTATAGTTCAGAGGCAGAGCTTCACTGAACATTTTTTTTTTGTTCCCAGTACCAAAAAGAAAATTAAATTTAAAATGATAGTATTATTGAATTTAACTGAATGAATATAATGAATATAATGAATCAGAATGAACCCATAGAGTATTTTTCTTGAGCAAGCAAATAAAGTATCTGTTTGCTGAAAAAAAATTAGCAGCAATAATGAATTCATTAACAAAAGGCATTGCCAGCAATGAGATTGTAGTCTCAAGCATCAAAAAGAACCAGAGATCCCTGGAGACGTAACTCATTTCTGGTCTGGAGTTGGAAAAGTTATAAAAAAAATCTTGGGACTTCTTACTATGTAGAGAGCGGGAAGTTATCAAATACTACTAGGATTATTTCCAAAAGCACTCAGATGCTTGATGACGGATCTCCCACTGGCTGGCCAGAGATGGGGCAATAAGTGAGACAAATACATTAGATGAGTTCACACTGGTAATAAAAATAGCAATGGACTGGCAAAATGAGAATGCAAAGATGGACTGCTGAAAACACGAGGATTAGTTCATCTTGAGAAAATACTAGAGAACTAGCTCACTAGTTCATGAACGTGGAAGATCTTTCCATCTTCTAAGATCTTCTTCGATTTCTTTTTTTTTTTTTTCTTTTTTTTTTTCTTTTTTTTTTTTTGTGGTGGTACTGGGGGTGGAACCCAGAGGCTTTCTACCTCCGGGCTATACTCCCAGACCTTTTTTTTTTCATATTTATTTTTATTGGTGCACTGTACTCATACATCATAGTGGGATACATACTTTTGTAGACATACATGCACACATTGCCCAGTCAGCCCCCACCCGATCCCCACCCCGTTCTCTCCCTATCCCCCCCTCCTATGCTTGGCTTAGTAGTTGACATCTAGTATTATAGCAATTTATCCAAAATTAAAAATGATAATCTCTCATAACAGTTTCATTTGTCTGATACCAAGCTTTTGATGACTTAAAGATAACATTTCAATATTTCTTTTTGCTTTCTTTCTTACCAGAGAATCTATTTTTTTCTATTTTTTAGGTGAAACTATCATATATTTATATATTTATTTTTCAGAAAAAAAAATCTATCCTAATATGGAATATGGACTCTAGGTACCCACATCGATCTTGAAAAAGAACAAAGCTAGAAGATATATATTTTCTGATTTCAAACCATATAAAGCTACAATAATTGAAACAGTGTAGTACTATTCTAAAGGCAGATATATAAACCATTGGAGGTAAATAAAAGCCTAGAGCTAAATTCTTCCCTATATTGTCAAGTTATTTTTGACAAGGTTTCCACGAACATTTGGTGGTGGAAATAATAATCTTTTAACTAAATATTGTTGAAACATAATAATTACATGGAAAAGAATAAAATTGGACCCTTACCTAATCCCATATACAAGTATTAACTCAAAATAGATAAAAGACCTAAATATAAATCTTAAGACTATAAACTTTTAGGAGAAAATCTGGGTCATAAAACCTCACAACATTGAAATTGGCAGTGATTTCTTGGTTATGATTTCAATGGCACAGGCAACAGAAGAGTATACAAACTCCCTAAAAAATAAAAAACATATTGTATATCCAAAGACAATGTAAACAGAGTTAAGAGTTACTGATAGAATGGGATAAAATATTTCCAAATGCTATATCTGAAGGTATATTAATATTCCAACTAGAAATCCTCAAATTTAACAACAATAAAGGCAAACAATACCCTTTAGAGATAGGTAACAGACTAACATAAATAATGAATCTCCACAGATAACCAATCTTAGTTGTCTGTTGGATGGAAAATCTTGTTTCTCTAGTTCTGATGTGTGTTACCTATTTCTTCTTTGTAGTTAATCTCTTTGAGTATTTTCTCTAGTGCTGGTTTTGAAGACATAAATTCCTTCAGTTTCTGTTTGTCATGGAAGCTTCTTATTTCTCCATCTAATTTGATAGAAAGTTTTGCTGGGTAGGAAATTTTTGGCTGGAAGTTGTTTTCTTTCAAAATTGGGAATATGTTACTCCAAGCCCTTCTGGCTCTCATAACTTGGTTTGGGAAGTCTGGAGTGATTCTAATTGGTTTGCCTCTGAATGTCACTTGGCCCTTTGCTTTTGTTGCCTTTAAGATTCTCTGCTTGGCTTCCACATTGGTCATTTTCACAATTATGTGGCGTGGGGATCCTCTTCTCCGATCCTGTCTAAAGGGAGTTCTATACGTTTCCTGGACCTGCGTATCGACCTCTTGCTCTATGTCTGGAAAATTTTCTGCTATTACTTCCTTGAAGAGATTGTTGATCCCTTTAGTTTCACTTTCTTTTCCCTCCTCTATTCCAATTATTCTTAGGTTAGCTCTCTTAAAATGGGCCCATATTTCTTCAATATCAGATTCCTGCTGTCGGATATTTTTTCCTAGATTAGAAACTATGCGTTCATTTTTGGAATGATCATCTTCTAAGAGCGAGATTCTGTTCTCCATGTGTTCTAATCGGTTGTTTGTGCTTTGAATTGAGGCCTTTACTTCATTAATTGCATCCTTTATCTCTTTTTGGCTCTCTCTGAGTTCTTTTCAAAGCACCTCTATTATTTCTACAGTTATTTTCCTGATTTGATCTTCTAGAAATCTCTGATTTTCTGTTTTATCGGGTTCTGATGTTGTGGGGTTGTGAGCATTAATTGCTCCAGTATTATTCCTCTTTCCCATGATTTCGGAAGTTTGTGCCTTCTCTGGGTTCTTCCCTTGGGTCACTATGATTTCACTTAAGGTGCTCTGGATCTCGAGTCAGTAGTATCTCAGACCCCACTACTCCTTTACTGGGTTTTATCACAGAGTCTCCGACCCAGAGAGTCGATAGAGGCTGCTTTAGACCGTGGGGGGTGCCAGGTTGCACGTTCTCCTATGGTGTGATATCACTGCCACCGCCCCTCTCCCACTGGGTCAAGTCCCAGTGAGTACAGTACTGGGATTTCTCCTCTGTGGCCCGCAATTTGACTCACTGTTCTTGAGTACGCAGATATAGCTGTAGTGAGTTCCGTGCTGCTGCCGCTGGTGGCAATATGGCGCCGCTGCTACGCCCTCGGGTGTTGGGCTGGCGTTTTTTTTTTTTTCTTGGTTTTGATTTCCACTCTGAATCCCTGCAGCGTGTGCTGAGCTCAGACACTGGGAGCTTTAGATGTCCTCTGCGCCGAGAAATCCCGCCTGGCTGTTCCGCAGCAGCTCCCCTCGGCTTGCTGTGGCCGTCCCGTGAATTCGCCGGCAGTATGGCGCTGCTGCTGCGTCCTCGGGCGTGAGGATATCCTCTGTGGCTCTGTTCCCAGTCTGCTTTCTCTCTGGAGCCTGGTGATTTTTTTTGTTTCTCTGGTGATGTTGTTTTCTGGCTTTGAAAGGCGCTGATTTTGTGGTAATGGATATTTGTTGTTAGCGGGGCTCTTAAGCCCCGCTTTTCTCGGTCGCCATCTTCCCGGAACTTATATTTAAATATCCCTTTTTTTAATATTTTATTTGGAAACAGGGTCTCTCGATTTCTTTTTTCAATGTTTTATAATTTTCTTTGTAAAGATCTTTTACCTCCTTGGTTAAGTTTATTCCTAAGTATTTTATTTTTTTGTGGGAGATCCTGAGTGGAAGTATTTTCTGAATTTCTTGTTCAATGGATTTATGGTTGGTGTACAGGAGAGCTTCTGATTTTTTAAGATTGATTTTGTATCTAGACACTTTGCTGAATTTGTTGATCAGTTCTATAAGACTTTTGGTTGAGTTTGTTGGGTTTTCTAAATATAGTATCATGTCATCTGCAAATAGTGAAAGTTTGAGTTCTTTTCCTATTTGTATTCCTTTGATTTCCTTTTCTTGCCTTATTTTCCTTTTCTTGCCTTATTGCTCTGTCTAGAGTCTCTAGACAGAGAAGAGAAGTGGTGATAATGGATATCCTTGTCTCGTTCCTGTTTTTAGGGGGAATTCTTAAAGTTTTTTCCCCATTTAATATGATGTTGGTGGTGGGCTTATGATGTTGGCGGTGGGCTCAATAATTTATTCTTTATTTTGAAACCGGGTCTCACTGAGTTGCAGAGGGCCTCACTAAGTAGCTGAGGCTGTCTGCGAACCGTGATCCTCCAGTCTCAGCCTCCCAAATGCTGGGATTACAAGCGTGTGCTTCCATGCCTGGCTAGGAAACTAATATTTTTTTAAAGCAGCTGATTAACATTGTATGGACAAAGAAGAAGATGCTTGCTCTCAGAAGTTTATTGTCTATTTGGAAGACCACACATGTGTGAACAAAACAGCACTTGGCCACAGGCAGCAATGTGCTGAGGGTTACCTGGTCACACAGGCAGCAGCAAATGGGGTTTAGATCACCTCCTTCCCTCCCCACAGGACCACCTCTCACTTCTCTCATGTGTTTTTATGCATGGAGATTCTCTTTGAAACTAGACCTTAAGGATCTAAAAAGGCAGAACTATCGGTCAACTGGATTGAGTTGAATATTTCCTGACTAGTAGTCATTTTAAAAAATCACAAGTTAATGTGATTTTTAAAAATATATACAATATGACTATAAAATATTTAAAATGTGATTATAAAAATTTTGAAATACAGCAATAATCAGTTAATGCAAACACTTACTTTAGTCTTAAATCAATATTTTAAAAAATCATGTATTAATGCCTATATATTTTAGAATATGTATTTAAAATCTAACATATTGTTAGTTTAGAAGATTTTCTTTTATTCATAAAGATTTATTCTCCATAAACTTCCCTCAGTGCCTTATCTACATATGTACATAAATTTTAGTTACAGTTCTGAATTACTTTCATAAACACTGTCTCGCTGTTCAGGGTGTTTTCCGAGTGTCTTTGCCAGACAGTCAGCTCTCTGGTATATTAATATTAGTGATTAGCTCGGTTTCTTGAGAGCTTGTTCTCACTCTTTCACCATGAAGTCATGTGTGAATCTAGTTTTCGTTAAAGTAATAAACATTTGTTACATGCTTGGAAAAACCTTCTGACTAGACATGAGCTCATCTAAATGTCCACCTTTCACATATGCTGGTGGAAAAGGATGTGGATGGAGAGAGAATTATTTTTTATTTCCCTATACATATGAGTGTAAAGTAATTTTCCAAAAACTCATGATATTGTCCCATTTTCTCTTTCTTCCACAGACATGATTATCTAAAAGTCTGAGTTAACACAGCTGTGTTTCATTACTTTTGAGGTGCAAGCATCGCTCACCACCCTCCCCCCTAGAGCAGGCTGCAGCCCTTCTGTACTTGCTTGGGTCCCAGGGACCTTTGCTGCATCCACCCACATCTAGCTCAAGATCCCCATCTGTATCACTGAAAAAAGACAGAAAATCAAAGGAAGGGGCTGATTTCACAACAGGGACTGGGGAGAACAATGCCAGTTCATCTAAGTTATTTCTTCCCTCAGAGATAAACTGTGGTTGCTGACTATTCCTGTAATGGCCGCCTTTCATTGTTCCATCAGGCCTTCTACTATTTACATCACTGATGTTTTTTACTTTTGTTGTTAGAATTGAAGGTGGATGTTCCATCTAGGCTTATCCTAGATGCATATGAGACAAGGCACTGTCCAAGTTCCCAATGTTAATGGAGGAAAGTGGTGGCAGAAAAACTGCTTTTCTGGGGCTCCACGGTACTTGGCACTACCGAGAACTGTTGAGCTATGGGGGCTGGCCACACGAGGTTAAGTGGCTTTTCCCAGGTGTTCTGTGTGAATTTTTTTAATTGGTGCATTGTAGTCATACATCTTAATGGAGTAAAAAATGGTGGAGGCATACATGCATACATCACTCATTTAGCCCTTCCCCAATTCCCACCCCATTCCTTCCCCCTCCCTCCTCCTCATATTTGGCTTACTGTTTGACATGTTTGTTAATGTATATCTTGTACATTAGGGAATTTTCCTCTTCCCCTCCCCATCCCCCTGAGTTAGGTTGCCTTATTTACTCATCTGTGTTTTCTCCTTTTTCATCCAGAGTTCTTCCTATGACCCACTTTCTCCCTAGATTGCACATATTAGGAAGAACATCCAATTTTTTACTTTTTGTGACTGATTAATCTCACTTAGCATAATGTTCCCCAGTTCTATCCATTTTCTGCAAAGGACGTAATTTTATTCTTCTTTATGGCTGGGTAAAATTCCATTGTGTACATTTCTCATAGCTTTGTAATCCATTCATCTGTTGATGGACATCTTGGCTGGTTCCATAGTTTGGCAATAGTGAATTCTGGGGCTATGAACATAGATACACATGCATTAGTTTGGTAGTTTGGTTTCCATTCTTTTGGGTGGATACCCAGAAATGGTATTGCTGGATCATATGGTAGGTTCATTCCCATTCTTATAAGAATCCTCCATACTGTTTTCCAAAGTGTTTGTACTAATTTGCAATCCCACCAACAAGGTTTTAGAGTTCCCATTTCTCCACATCCTGGCCAGCATTTGTTGTTGTTTGTGTTTTGAATGATTGCCATTCTAATTTGAATTAGGTGAAATCTTAGGTTAGTCTTGATTTCCATCTCCAATTGCTAAGGATGTTGAACATTTTCTCATCACTTATTGGCCATTTGAATTTCTTTGGTGAAGTGTCTATTTGGTTCACTTGCCCATTTTTTGATTGAGTTATTTGTTTTCTTAGTGGTGAGTTTCTTGAGTTCTCTATATGTTCTAGATATTAGTCCTCTATCAGATAAATAGTTGGCAAATTTTTCTTCCATTCTGTCTTCTTTCTGTTGAGGTTCTTGATTTATTTTCTGTACAGAAGCTTTTCAGTTTAATGCTACCTTATGTATTGATCCTCCTTTTAATTTCTTAGTCCATTGGGGTCTTATTTAGCAAGTTTTCTTTAATCTGTGCCTGTGTGTTGAAGTGTTGGATATATGTCCTCTTCAAGGAGCTGCAAGGTCTCTGGTCTGATTTCCAAGTCTATGATCCATCTTAAATTGACTTTTGTGCAGGGTGAGAAAGGGGGGTTTATTTACATTCTGCATTTTTTGCCACTCCTGAGTCTTAAAGTCGTTATCTATAAAGAGAAAATAGCATTAGATCAGTGGTTCTTGAATGGGCTGCCCTTTAGGATCTTCTGGGGAATTTAACAGCAGAGCTTGAGCCCCACCCCATAAGTTCTGATCAAATCCATCAGCATACCACCTTGCTTCCTAATCCTTCTAAAGCTCCCCAGATGACCCTAAAGTGAAGGCATCAGAGGTGAAAATCATCTAGAACCATCTGAGTGCCTCCACATCACCTGGAGTCCTTGATAAACATTCTGCTGGGCTTTCCTGCAGTTTTCTATTCCATAGAACAGGGGTGGAGCCAGGCAAGGTACCTTATTACTAAGCTTCTAAGTGAGGATCTTGTACCAGGGTCAGCTGACCAGTGATCCTGAGAGTTATCTTTGATAAACACTGGATTAGCTGACCTTTGAGGTTAATTCCGTGTCCAGCCTTCCATTGACCTTGGTCCAGGTGGCTCTTTGAGGGATTCTGTGGCTGCTCCAGGTATATGGCTGGTCCTGAACTCTCCTTCCTTCTTTGTCCTTGCAAGCAGCAAGGTGCATGAGGTTTGTGAAACCGCATTCTGAGGTTCTGAGAGATAATTTTTTTTTTTTTTTTTTTTTTTTTTTGCTGGTGGTACTGGGATTCCTGGAAACCCTTCTACCTCTGGGCTACACTCTCAGACCTATTTTTATACTTTTAAATTTGGAAACAAGGTCTCTTAAGCCAGCGCGGCTGGCTTCAAACCTGCGCAATCCTCCTGTCTCTGCCTCCCAAGCGCAGGGATTACAAGTGCGCACCACCATGCCCAGCCCTGAAAGAGCATTTTTAAGACCTTATTGTCACTGCTGTCCTTAGAACTGGACAGTTGGAACGCCAGAGTGGCTTTGAGTCCTTCACTTGATAATCTACCTGCAATCAAATGTTTCCTGAAGCAAAGAACCAGAAAAGCTTCATGTGGACAGTGCCTGTGTCCTGCAGGGGTCACAGAGCCTAGGAAATTTTGAAGAATGAAAGACAGAACACCATAAATATTTTTGACAGGCAAGGAACTCATTTGCTTTATCTTTATTAGTTTGCCCAGGAGGCAATAATTGGTCTTTGGCAAAGGACATTGTGATAGCTGGTTGTAAAATTCTTCTGGCAAGAGTAGAGATGCTTCATTTGAATAGGATGAAACTCTTCTTAGGGGTCATTCTGGCTTCAAAGGCTCAGGCATAGTTTAAACAGAGCAGCTTGAACATGGATGTGGAGCGTATTTGACGTCTTTCTAATTTTTCTTTCTTTCCTGCCAGGATGACAAGGATTTGGTGCATGAATTTGTCGTGGCTGAAGGTCTGACATGTTTAATCAAGGTGGGGGCTGAGGCTGATCAGAACTATCAAAACTACATCCTGAGGGGTAAGTCAATACTGAGCTGCGGGGGGAGGCCCGTCGGCATGGGGCCAGGTTCTCTACCAGGAACCTCCATACTGAGAGATTTTCCAGACATTTGGGCTCGGGGTGAGGTGGTCAGATGTGCTGTGGCAAAAGACAACATCTTCATCAGGTTTTATCAAATTCTGTTAACTAGGGACAGAGTTAATTTTTCTCACTTTCACCTGGAGTCTCTTCTAGGTTATGACAAAGAATCAGTAAACCATTCACTAGTTCTTTGTAATCTTTTATTTGGGAGGAAGGGGACACAATAAGTGGGTTTGGGTAGAGTATGCATTTTAGCAGAAAGCCACCGCAAACCAAAGAGGCCAATTTATTTCTTGGGGGAAAGAGTTTTGCATTATCACCTTGTCAGGTGTCTTGTCAGAGTGCACATTCCTCATTCCTCCCTACATCCCCTGTTTCTGACTGGATAGGTCTAGTGTAGGCCTGGAAGTTTGCATTGTACAGAGGAATTCTGAACCCTGCTCCCACAGTTTTGTATAGGAAGCAGTGCCTGTAGCCTGGGTTTCTTTTGCAGTTTAGAGAGCTAATGGTCTATTATAGTGGTAGTGAGACTGTGTCTGTGTGTGTGTGTGTGTGTGTGTGTGTGTGTGTGTGTGTGTGTGTGTGTGTGTGTTGGGAGGTACTGGAGATCAAACCCGAGGCATTTTATCTCCAAGTTTTACCTCCAGCCCTATTTTACTTTTTATTTGAAAACAAGGTCTTACTAAGTTGCTCCAAGCCTTGCTAAGTTGCTGAGGCTGGCTTCAAACCTGCAATCTTACTGTCCCAGTCTCTAAGTACTGGGATTTTAGGCATGTGACACCATACCCAGCTTGATTTTGTACATTGTCATTAAATAATTTTGTTTGATCCTGCAAGAAAACTATTAAACAAAAACCCGGGCGGGCAGGGCAGAAATGTTTAGGTTGGACCCTATGAAATTTCTGTTATAATTTTAACATACAAAATTCATAAAATTGTGAATCAAAGTTGAGCATTTTGCTTAAAAATGTCCGTCTCCTGGGGCATGGCAGGGTAGTGGCTGTGCCCAGGCACTGGAGCTCATCAAGACTGTTGAGGGTTCTGCTAGGCCTCAGGTTACCACTGTGACCTCACAGACCGTGTGTGTGTGTGTGTGTGTGTGTGTGTGTGTGTGTGTGTGTGTTTAAAGACAAAAGAGGGATGACAGAGCTGCTCTTCTTCATTTTCCTTGGGTGAAGTAAAAAGTGCATGAAGTTTGTAATTTACTTTCACATGTACATGGTAGGAGGTGAATGAGACACAGCGTGAAACCATCATTTTGGCTGCTCTATTTTGTCCTGAAAACAGTTCCTAATGTCCCTGCTCAGTCCTTCCTTCCCCTTCCCACAATCCTGGAAACCCACAGCCCCTAAAGCCAGAGGAAAGCTTGAGGCTTGTTGAACACAGATTTCCAAGTCTGTGTCAATTGTTTCCATTAGTTTTGATGAACGCCATGCGTGGGAGAGTGTGTCTCCCGGTCTCCGCTATGCACTCGGCGGTATGTTCGTGGCAGCATCCCTGAGGCTGGGAGCAGGCTCCTTGTGACGCCTTCTGACTTTCCCTGGGATTGTAGCAGATCCTCAGTTGCAAGCTGTCAGGAGATGCCTTGCTGATGAGTTTTATGATTTCTATTCTTCATATAATTTAAGCATTTATATATGAAAACCCTGGTGGTATGCGTAGACAAATTAGCCACAAATTTTGTTCTGTGTTATATCCAAAGACAGCTGTCCTTCTGTGTCGAAGAGAGGAGGCCGGATTCTCACCCTCATGTTTCCATTCATGATTTCTGCGTGTTGGCAGAGGGGTGTCCTGGAGCCAGCAGGATCAGTGTATGGTGGCCAGGGCTGTGAAATCCTCCCATGGGACAGGCCGGGGGTATGGACTCCATGGGCTTCTGAAGGAGGAGGATTGACTAGCATCTAGCCAGGGCCTAAGAACTGAGTGGACAGACAGCCTTTAAAAACTGACTCTGCAAATGGTATGTGCTCTGGAAAAGTCTGTCCTCCGTGGGAGATAGCTCTGTGACCTGCTGTGGGTCCCGAGGCCCATGGAGGCAGCGTGTGGGCAGCATAGAACTCACATACATCTGCTTTTGGAACTCTTTCAATTTATCTTTATATTTGTATTCAGCCCTCTAACAGCTTTTGCGCGTGCGCGCTCTCTCTCGCGCGCTCTCTCTCTCTCTCTCTCTCTCTCTCTCTCTCTCTCTCTCTCACACACACACACACACACACACACACACACACACACACACACACAGAGGAATCTGCTGCTTTCAATTGAATATGTATCTGCTGAGAGGTAAAGATAGCTTTCTAAGGGACTCTAAGTACTCTCCACAAATGTGAGCAGGCTGCTGGGAAGAGGTCTTAACTGCACAACATGGAGAAATAATATTTATCTGACTTATTATTCTTGGATGGATATAGCTAATGATATAAGGATTTTGAGGATAGACAGTATTTAATATAAATCTACTATGGAATTTTGTATTCACAATTGTTCTTATGGAAGGAGGACCCAGAGTGATATGTTCTTGGGAGCTTAACCTTTCCGCAAACATTGCTGAGGCTTTGCTATGGGCCATGCATCACGTCAGGCCCACCCCAAACACCTGCATTTTACATGTATCTCAAGTGTTTTGTATATTTAGAAATTGCCTCTGAATGGTGCAATCTTGAGAAAAGAGAAAGCAGTAAGTCCACCTGCCCTTCCTCACTCAGGGAACCTTTCTTTTGTTATATATAATTTCATTGGTACATTATAATTAAACAACACAGTGGGATTCAAAGTGATTGCTTGGTGTTTCCCTCCAGATCCCTCCCCATCCCTTCCTCCTCACTTTCATGCATAGTAGTGAGGTAGGTAACAACACCATATACAGGCATAACTTATTTGATTTGTTTCCTTCCTCCAGTTTCCTTTTCCTTTTCTCCTTCTTTCCTATCTACTATCCTACTGGTCTCTTTCTTTTATCTGAAGTCCCTTTTCTTTCATATTTTCTTTCTTGTTTCTACATATGAGAGAAAATATATAACCCTCGACTCTGAGACTACTTGATCTTACTTGAGCATAATAATCTCAAGTTCAGATCTTTGGACCTGGACCTCTTAACCTCTTATGGACCAGTGTCTCTCTGTCTTTCTCTTTCCCTTTCTTTCTTTCTTTCTTTCTTTCTTTCTTTCTTTCTTTCTTTCTTTCTTCATTTGTACTGAGGATTGAAACCAGGGGCATTTTACCTCTGAGCTCTACCTCCAGCACTACCATGCTTTTGAAACAGGGTCTCAGTTGCTGAGGCTGCCCTTGAACCTGTCTCATCCTCTTGTGCACCACCGTGCCTGGCTTTAAGACTAGTTTTATGTGGAGAAATTTGATTAGGTTCTTTCCCCTAAAGCAAAATACCAATTAATCAGAAAATACTTCGATCATTATTTATTTTAAAAGCTTGATAAGGTCTTAAAACTCAGCTCAACTCTTTCATTCTAAAGTGAAAGCACCAGTATTTGTCTGCCCCCATATGTTTCAAAGGATACTTTAAGGCATGTCAACATGCAAAAATTGGGAGATTTGACATCCAGTGTTCAGTCTTTCTTTTTTTTTTTTATAAGCTAGAATTAGGGTTAGCTATATCCTACTTTAAGAACACAAAACAAAACAAAAACAAAACAAATCCTATGCCTATTAGGGGATCTCCTAATGAGACTTGTAATGCCTGGTCAGATGGTGTTTGTTGGCACATATGTTGTCAGAAACAGGAATATCATGAACAGCATAGAGATTTGATGATATCAGAGTTACAGAGAAGGCAGATAAAAATGACCTAATGGCAATTTAGCCAACATTCTCTAGCCCAGAAAAATGGAAGGCTTGGTTTTGGGCATTTCAAAGCAAAGGAGGAAGAGAAGAGGGCTGAGACCACAGAGAGGGAGCTGGGATGGGGCACCAAACTCATCCCCATGTGAGGAGTGGGAGCAGAAGGGATTGCTGTTCATATCCTGCATCATAGGTAGGTTCTAGGCGATTGCATTTTCTACCAGATGGCCCGACCTGACTGTTATCATCCCCCCTATACAGTCCGTGTCCTACCAGACTGTCTTGGAGGAAATCCTCCTGCCTCTTAGTCTGATCTTGGGTTGATCACTGCAGCTGTGTGCCTTGGCTGTAGTGTGGTTATCACAGCTGCATGAGGATCCCAGTGGTGTCAGCAGCCCAAGGTGGTTGGAGCTAGTATTGCAGTTGGGTTTTTCCTTGACCAATGTCACTCCTCTTTCTGAGTCAATGGGACAGAGATTCTTCCCAATACTGGCACAGATTGGCTGCCCTTGTTCCAAATTAGGCCTACAGGTAATTTTTCTCTACCTAGCATTTTTAGACTTTTAAAAATAATTATGGATATTTGTAAATTAGGCAATTTGACTATGGATTCTCAGCTTTTCTTGAAGAACTAAAAACTCAAGCCAACATAGAGCCCTCATTGCTGAGTGGTCGCAATTAGTTGGAGATGGGAGAGGCTACTCTCCATGTGTGGGGCACCCAGGCTCTGGACATCACAGTGCCCCCACTCTCTAAAGTCTTACCCTGGGATTTCCATTTATTTTTTGTTGCCTCTTTGTACAATAGAAACTTAAATTTGAGATCTCTGATGAATGTCATCACAGTCTGTGATGGAGAGAGATTGACAGTCATCCAAAGTACAAGACCCCCTTGGGCAGGGGTTGTGATGTCCTTGTCACCTCACAAACTTGATTCCTCAGCACAACATTCCATGTTGTTTTAAACCTCCCTTTCCAACACTTTTCAAATTATGCAAAGGTAGGTAGGTTGGTACTCAACTCTGCCTCCTATCTACCAGGCCCTTCTCTGATTGTCTTAGATTAGAAGCCTATCTCCTCAGAGACAGTGGAACTTTATTGTGTGAATGTGCATCTTGGAGAACACAGCAGGGGGAGGCAGAGCCACTGAGTGGGGCCCAAGGGTGTCGGCGAGAAGACTGCTGGGAAACTAGCTACATGGGGCGAACCTGAAGCTTGGCAACACAGGCTTCATTGCAGTCCTACATCTTGTGCTTTGGAATCCACCCCAGGAGTCCTCCTTATCCCTTGTCAGAGAAAGGAGGGCGTGGCTTCAAGAGAAGGGACACTTCACAGTGTCAAGGCCCTAACATAAACGTGGCCCAAGATGGGCATTTTCCAAAAAGGAAACCTGTAAAAGTGGAGGGTCATAGATATCTTTCTTAAAACAGATGGAGCATATATGTTTTCTTACTGTGTATGGGTTTGAACACTCAGTCTTTTGAAAAGCAAACATCATAACAAGGAAAAGCATAGGAATCACCCACCGTCCCACAGAAACCTTTTATCACACCTGTGGATGTGCTTGCTTCACTGTGACCTTCATAAAAATGAAGGTATCCACAATGCACCAATAAAAAATTAATTAAATGAAGGTATCCTTACATATGGTATCAGCCCTGTCTCTGGAAGGGAGTGGGCTAAATGTGTGGGATTGAAAAAGTTCATAGACTGTGTCCCTTTCATGGTTTTGTAACATCTTAGACTTTATCACAATTTAATTCTTATTTTTGTGTGTGTGTGATACTGGAGATTGAACCCAGGGGCATTCATCTCCAAGCTGCATTCCCCAGCTTTATTTTTATTCTTTATTTTAAAACAGGATCTCACTAAGTTGCAAAGTGCCTCACTATGTAGCTGAGGCTGGCTGTGAACCTGTGATCCTCCTGTCTCAGCCTCCCAAGTACTGGGGTTACAAGCATGTGCCACCACACCTGGCTACAGTTTACTCTTTAAATTGCAGCATTGCTACTTGTAAAAGGAGATAATAGCATGGCCGGACAGTCAGGGGACATCTAGAAAAAGTCTTAAGGTCTGAATTGTAGTTTTGACAGTTATTATCAAGATTGTCAATGATGTCAGTGCACTGACAATATCTTAGGGGGCTAAACTACGTACCCCTCTCCCCCAAATTCATACGTTAAAGTTCTAACCCACAGCACCTCAGAACATGACTATGTGGAGAGAGTGTCTTCTAAGAAGTAGCTAAATTTAAGTGAGGTCATTAGGCTGGCCACTAATCCACTATGACTGGGGTTATTATAAGAAGTGGAAAGTGGTCAAGGCTTGGTGGTACATGGCTATAATCCAAGTACCTGGGAGGCTAAGACAGGAAGAGGATATCAGGCTCAAGGTCAGCCTCAGTGATTTAGCAAAACCCAGTTTCCAAATAGAAAATAGGCCTGTAGCTCAGAGGTAGAATGCCTCTGGGTTTAATTCCTGGTACCAAAAAAAAAAAAAAAAAAACAAAAAACCCTGAACAGAAGGAAGATGACCTGAAAATAGATGGAGAAGGTAGACCATTATTGCAAGCTAAGAAGAGAGGCCTTGGAAGAACCCAACCCTGCCAACTCTGTGATCATGTCTTCCCAGTCTAAGTGAATTTCCATCACTGAGGCCTCTTAGTCTGTGAGTCTGCGGTATTTCTTATCATTGCCTGAGCTAACACATTATCTTGGCGCAAAATTCTCTGGAAGTGATTCAAGTATTAATTACCCTCGGCCTGGAGTTTGCAGGTTAGAAGCTATGTAATGTTTCCATCTTGTTCAGGGCTGAGTAATTGCCTTTCTGAAAGGCAGGGGTGAGTTTATGTTCTTACTAACACACTCTGTTTCTGTTCATTTACCTAGGCCCGGGGGTGGCATTCTTTGTAACCTTGGTCATACCTGGTACACAGGGCATGGCATGCTTATTCCTACCAATGGACTTTATAGTCACTTAAACAAAGTGGTTTGTACTCTTGGTTGTCCTTGCATTTACTTTTTGAACATGGGAAGAATGGACATTTTTGCCTGAGGGTTCTACACTGCTGCCTGCACACATGTCTATTTCTGGGGTCGAATCCTTCTCAAGCATGTGTTCTCCATCTAACTTTTGGGCCTAATGTCTTTTCTTTCTCTTGCTACAGGATTTTATGGCAATCCCTTCAAATGGCTTTCTGTTGGTTGGGGTTTTGAATTTTTGAATTGGGCCTGATATTTGCCACAATATATACATGATAGAGCACAAGGACTCCTGTTCACTTGTTTTATAAGTTTAGTTCGGGAGTATCGTCTGAAAGTGGCCTGCTCACCTCCTTGTGTGTTTTTGCTTCCATTGGGGAGCATTCTGTGTCTGGGGTCTGGGATCTTTTCTTGTAGCAACCACATGAAGAAGACTGGGAGGCTCATGTGACAAGTACACTTTCCTGGAGGGAGCAACTCCTGCTCTGTCTTGGTGTTGAAAATCTCCCTTTTGTGCCTAGACTGAATCATGTCAGGCAATGACTTTGCCCTTGGTCTCGCCTGCAGGCTGGAGCTAGGAGGCAGGAGAAGCTGTGGGGTGCATGGTCCCCGTATGCCTTTGTTTTTGGTGTCTACTTTTCTCTGTGTCCTCGTGTGTCCGCCCTAAGTCTGGCCTCTCTTGGCACCCTGTGGCTGTTGTCTGGGGCTCTAGCCTCCAGGGGGAACCAGCCATATGCTAAGGAGTTGGGTGAGGCCAGGAAAGCCACGGCCTATGCTGTCTGGGGAGGGAGAGGGACTGCAGAGCCCCTGCTGTTGTGTGGTGGCAGAAATGTATCCCAAGTCCTCTGACCATCCTATCTGTGGCCTCTTGCCTCCTGCATCAGGCCTGTGCCTTCTTAAGAAACTGGCTTAGAGACTAGCTAAGATGTGCTCATCCTTCTTCCAGCCCATGCAGGCACAGGGGCAAAACATGGGCTCAAGCTGGAGCAGTTCCTGGCTTTTCCCTGCATCCCCCGACTAAGGGCTGCCGTGCACTTGCCTGACTTTCCCATGTTGCTTTCTGTAGCACTGCTTCCATGGGAAGGGACTGGAATCTGTCCCCACTGTGCCCCCGGGCTCTGGCTGGCTGGACCTGCTCCGTGGTCAGTGGCATGTGGTTAGCATGCCCTTGTCTCAGCTCTTCTCTTGTGCTTCTCATTGGCCCTTTGGGCAGATTTGAAGGTGGGTGGCTTGGAAGCTCCTTGTTCTGCCATTTTTTCTGGAAATGCTTGTGGTGTGTGTTCTAACATTTCCTCAGCCCACAGCGCTGTGTGCAGGCATGAGCGGTGTGCACCAGCTAGACCGATAGAGTAGAAAGGCAGACTGACTAGACCAAGTACCCCTCATTCTCCCTCTGTTCCAAGGTGACAGAGGAAGGCTGGGATACAGCTTAGGGGAAGCAGGTGCCAGACACAACCCTGAGCCCCTCTGTGGTCGACAGAGTGCGGTGCGGTATTTGCCATTGGTCCAGGTAGGCACTGCCTGCTCTGAGGATGGTTTTGCTTTTCCCTCTCATTCCCTTCCAAATGATTTTATTCTCCTATAATTATAGAATGCCTGCCTCAGGGTAATGTCAGTTTATACAGAGGATGGCTTTTCATTCAAGTTTTAATTTTTCTAAAGCAAAAATTGACTACGAATGTTGTAAGATATAGCAAGCTTTAAGTGATGACAGAAATACTTTGTGTAGAACATTCTTCATAAAAGCACACAAGCCAGGTCTGGTGTCACACACCTTTAATCCTAATACTTGGGAGGCTGAAATAGAATGGAGGTTCAAGGCTAGCTTTAACAATCCAGCGAGACCCTGTTTCACAACAAAAATGAAAAAGGGCTAGGGGTATAGCTCAGAGCTAGACTGCTTTTATGTTCAATCCTTGGTACCATGAAGTACAAAAACAAAACAACACAAGGATACACAGCTGAGAGTACCTGGCTAACATTACCTCCAACCCAGAGCATTATTAGGAAGAACCTGATGATACCTAACCCTGTTTTTACATGCTGAAATGGCAGTCATACGGTTTGACTTAATTTTGTTATAATTTAATCCTAACTTAACTCTTTCCTGGACTGATTAGATGTTCGTGTGTGTGTGTGTGTGTGTGTGTGTGTGTGTGTGTTTGTGTGTGTGCGCGTGCGTGTGTGCATGTGCATGCACATGCACACACACGATGGATTGAATTTGAGGGCCTTGCATGCTATGCAAGTACTCTACAGCTAAGCTACACTCCCAGCCCCCAATTAGACCTCACTCCTGCCTGTTCATTGGGAATTTTTAGGCTTTACTCATTTGCACTCTGTCCTTTCTTGGGCCTGGAGGCTTTTCCAGAGGAACTGCTGGCTAGGTGTACTCTGAAACACAATCATTGCTTCCTTGGCTGCTGTAACTTTATCTCACATGTGGTCTTCTTTTTATAGGGCTTCAACTTACAAATCTAGGCTTATGATAGAACAGAATGTCTTAAGTAAAATTTAAATTATTTTCTTGGCTGGGGTTTGCTGTGGAAAACATTTGGTGTGTTCATAGATTCCTGCATTTTGGAGTCAGGCGGGCTCTCGGTAGGTTGGACAAACCTCCTGGCAGGACACCATGCTTTAATGTGATGCCATGTCTTCCCCTGCCATTGATGTCCCACAGCCTAGGTGACTCTCTCTGATGCCCCTGACCTGACCGGTGTGCCATCCATGTCTTGGGCCTCTTCATCCCTAGTGCACCAGGTCCAAACCCAACCCCAGTTTAGTCATATATTAGTTAGCTCCCTAACAGCTGTGAATTATCTCAGCAAAGACCACAGTCACCTAGCACATTCAGGTCAGTCACTTGGGGGCCTCTAAGACCCCCTTCTCCTACTCACCTTCTCTAGTCAGTCATAAGCCACCAAACTTGGCTTTTTTACCCTTCCTTTTCTTTCAGATCCTTGCATCTCTTTTAATTCCAGTTAGTGTTTTGTTTTTGCATTGAGATCAGCATGCCTTCTTTACCACCCTACTCTACCAGCCCACTAACTTGTCCCTCTGCTTTTAGTCCTGCCTCTCTTTGGTCCATTTTGTGCTCTGTTGCCTGGCTTGGCCTTCGGTGTTTGCTGATCTGCACTCGTTGGTCCTTGATTCAGATCCTTCAGTAGCTCCTCTCATCCTTAGGATGGGTCCTGGCTCTTCCACGTGGGCAGAGTCCACCTGGGTCTGCCCTAATGTCTGTCCAGATTGCTGCAGACTACCACTTGTCATACAGGGAGGCCTCTGTTCTCTCCTGCAACCTGTGTGGTTCTTGCTCATCACTTTTTCTTTTCTTTCTTTTCTTTCTTTTTTTGGCACTGGGGATGGAACCCAGGGGCATTCTGCCTCTGAGCTACACCCCAGGCCTATTTTTTATTCTGTATTTTGAAACATGGTCTCATTGGGTTACAGAAGGCCTCACTAAGTAGCTGAGGCTGGCCAAGAACCCAGATCCTCCTTCCTCAGCTCCCTAAATGCTGGTGTTACGAGTGTGCACCACCACGCCTGGCTTGCTCATCACTTTTTACCTGGTTTACATATTATCTTGTGCATCTTCAAAGGCGGGACTCCAATGTTATAATCTCCAGAGACCTGCCCTAACTCCCAATATTTTGGCCTTTGGCACATACCCTGGTCTTGACACTTACTTGTTGATATTGTTGAACATATACTGAGGGCCTTGGATCCTCAGCTAATTCCTGCACCAGGCCTGGCTGTTTGCACACCAATTTCCACCTGCATTCTGTACAGCTCTCAAGACCAGGCACATTTTAGAAGCTCAGTGAAAATTGGACAGATAAGGGGATGAATGATAGGATGTCTGCAAGGAAAAGAAAGTTATTGCTCTTGAGGAATTTGATGATTTGTACTAATAATTCAAGAGAGCCAGAATTTGCTAATGAGAAGTTATAGCCCACCAGGTGTTGTTTTTGAAGCACTATGGCCCAAGTTGATTCATCATTGTTACTTAGAAAAAATTGTCAAGTGACTAAATTTTCTGTTTGATAATTTTGCTAGTTTAGTACATCAGAATGATGTATATCTTGATTTTAAATATTGTGGTTTCTGTAGATAAAATACATGCAAATATGGCTTATGCTGTATAAAGTGTTTTATACATAGAGGAGTTAGTTATTTACCTGGCTCTGAGACAGGTAGAATATGCTACCTGCTACTTGCTAGCAGGAACAGTGTCATACATACACAGTCACAGCACCAGTCCACTCCTCAGTGCCTCAGAGATTCATCAGATAGTGGGTGAAAACCTTGAGTGAATGAATGGGAGGGGGTCCTTGGAGCCAGGCATGGGACTCTGTCTTGGTTTTGTTCAATGTTCAAGGTATGATTGTGGTTAAGTGCAAACTTTCTATTGGGAACTGTGCATCATGATCAGAAGATAAGAAATGAGGAGAGAGGGCTTATGTGATAAGTGATCAGGTGTGACTTGAAGGGTTTTCACTTGATGTGGTTTTCAGCATTGTCATTATCCCATGCTTTCTTTGTCCTGCCTCTCCTATCCCCAGCTCCTTAAAACTGGGCTCTCCCAAAGCCACCTGTGTGTCAGGTTGGCCTGACACACTTCTAGAACTAGTTCATCCATGGAGAATAGTACTCCATAGCCTCCCAGCTGCACAGAGCTGCTGCTGCTCCTCCCCCACCCCCACAGCTATCCTGGAATTAAAGCTCCACTTGTTTCCCTCCTGAGTAACCCCATCCTTGGGGCTGAGCTGGTCTTGAGCCTAGAAGGGTTTAAGAAGGGGAGGAGTTTAGATGGAGTCAGCTAAGTAAGGGGTTGCTTTTGGAAGAGGTGACAAAATTGTTGCTTTTAAAGGTGGATTAGGAGCAATGAGTACAAGTTACAGGAAGGTGGTTTTTGACTAAAGACGAGCGCCAAGAACAGAGCTGGAAAATCAGTTCCTTTCTCTCGCCAACACAAGCTGATCAGTGGTGCCTTGCTGGAGCAGCCTGTTGCAGGCTCTGAAGCCGCATCCAGCATCAGCAGGAACAAGCGCCACAACTGATTAGTGATGTCCATCGACGGCTTGGGAGGGGAGTGAGGGCAGGAGGACTATTTGTGGTACTCGGTTATGCCAGAGAATATGAGGTGTTTTCAGAATGTTTCTTGAATTTGTTTCAGACAGGTGTGTGGCAATTCATTTTTCAATCATAGACACACTACTTTGCATTGGAAATGCTGCAGCAGAGACCAGACGAGGCATTAGGGCTGCCAGGCTTAGGGTCGGCTGCTGCTGGATGACCCCTTAGGTCCCTTCCATCCCTAAGATTCTCTGATTCTAAGTAAAACAGAGGAAGCAGAGGGATGAAAACAGAACCGTTTGTATCTCCCTCTTTTTCATGCTCTTAGTTGCTATAGGTTCCCCAGCTGTTGTCAAACATATATTGTCCTGTTTCAGCTTCCAAAACAAAACAAAACAAAACCCATCTCCTTACATAACATAAAAGAGAAGATGAATTGCCCTTAGTTGTTAAGAAACTAGTGTTCATGCTGATCTGCAGAGTTTTGAACAGGAAAGTGCCAGAGGCAGGGCCACCCTCACGTCTCCTCCTTCCTGTCCTTCCTGGTATTCACCTACATTCCCAACATGGTCCAAAGGAGTTTCTGCCCTGTAGTGCATCTTACTGGCCCATACCTGTCATCCTGTATCTTTTTCTAGCAACTCCAAATCTTAGAGGGTTACATAAACACTTTTTGCCCCTGAATTCCACATTTCATTGCTTTTTTGTTATTTCAAATCCCACCCCATTTTTCTATAGTTGGGGGTTTCAGTAAAGATTGAGTTTATTTGTTTATCAGTGAGCATTACTTGATTGTTTTATGAGTCCGTCACCTTGTGGTCCTGTAAAGAATAGAAGAGAACAATGCAAACCAAATATGACAAGTGGTGTTATCAAACCCAAGAATAAGGTGCTAAAGAGAATGAGCCTAGAATGTAGTAGAGGAAGTGACAAAAATGCTGCCATGGCAGAGTTCATAGAAGGCCCAGATGATTCCTTCCCTTGATGCACACCCCATTTTAACCCTGATCCTGAGTATAGGCCAGACATTCGAGTATGGTGGGAATGCAAATGTTATGGATTCATGATCATGGTGCATTATCCAGAGAAGATGAAGGGATTTCACAGATGCAATTTAGCCTCCACATCCATTGATGCTGAGTCAAAAGAAAGATGGTTCTATATAGGATGGACCTAAACAAATGAACCCCTTAGAAGCTGGTCCAGTAATCAGAGAGTCTGTCTTCTGCTGACCTTGAAGAAGCAAGCCACTGTGAGTTCTACAGCTGCAAGGAAATGAATTCTGCCAACAACCGCATGAGCTTGGAAGAGGACCCCAAGCCTCAGAGGGGACCACAGCCCCAGCTGACACCTCGATTGCAGTCCTGTGAGGCCTCAGTGGAGGGCCAGCCTGGTCAGGCTGTGCCTGGCCTCCTGCCCCATGGAAACTGAGAAATGATAAATGTGTGTTGTTTTAAGCTGCTAGGTTTGCAGCAGTTTGTTAAACTAAACTAGAAAAATGAATGTGCTTACCTACAAAGAATCATAATCCAAAGCCATCTGGACCTGCTAGAAGTGGTACAAAATACTGTGCAACCTCAGAAGAAGAGCAAACTTGGGTGGGGGTTGAGTGAAGATTTTATGAGAGCAGCAGCTTTTACTTTTTTTCTCAGCTTTTTAGACAACTATGCCGCATGCATTTAAGTGGAATTTCCCTGCCTCTTCCCATGTGATCCTCAGACTCACATGTGAGTGAGCCTGGCTCACCTGGGTCTCTCCATTCTTGATGATGTCTGTACCCATTCAAATAAAGGACTCTGCAATACACATGCAAATAACTAGAAGTGATCGAGGAGAAAATTACAAATTTTCTAATATATCAATGTCATGTAAAAACATGGCCTCCACATAAAGATTGGGGTGAGCTTTAGGAAAACCTCACTTGGGTCAGCTTGGGGTGATCTTGCCTATAAAGACAGGCATGGGCACAGGGGCTTCCCTTGTTCTTGCACAGACATGGTCTTACTTTGTCTTTATCTCTACAGTCCCCTTCCCCATTTGTTCATCTCGCGCATGCCCTGTGCAGATGTCTGCAGTAGAGATGCAAGGCTCTGGCCGAGGCCCCTCACCAAAAAGAACTTGGCAATGTCTTAGTACAGGAGCCATCTAGTAAGGATGGATTTATGTGAAAACACTGTATTAAGTTAGGTTTTTGGATGAAAGTCCTGAAGTCATCCTCCCCGCTCCCCAACTGCCCGCATCAGCATTATGTTTCCAAAGGTGGTTGATAAATCTTAAGTAGTTTGACCATATAGCATCCGTTTCAATGGCAGAGGAAACAGATTTTCAGTTATTCTTTGCTTAGTCATCCAAGATGTTTGCTTTTTATAAATTCAGCTTTTCTCTTTTTATAGGCTTCAGCTTAATGTATCATGTTTCATGGGAATTTCATAAAACACAAAATGTGGTACTTGAATCAAATATTCACTCTCATGTAGGCAAAAGACAGCAAGGTTTCTAGTCATGATCAGGCTTGACAGTAAAGGAGAGAGAACTTTATAGTTTTGTTCTGAATTCCAGGTAGATGGCAAAGTTTCTCTATCAGTTGAAATCCTAATGTGGAATGTACTTGCAACCAAGAATGAGTGAACATTTCACAGGTTATTGTTAAAGTTTTAGCTTTCTAGACCTAATAAGAAGTACTTTCAGTATCCAGGAGACATTCTATGGAACCAGTGTCTGGGTCTTGTCACTTGGTGAACAATGGCTGATTGGCTGCTCTCCTGGTACCTAGTAGGAAGGTCCTGGCAACATTATCCAGCCCAGAACCCCTCTGTCTATCCTCTATAAAGCTGTGCCTGGAGCAAGTATCAATTTGTGAGCAAGATTTTTGCTGCTATGTGCATTAAATCAAAGAAGAAAGGCATATCATCATATGAATCATGTGGTCTATATTGGTTTTTCTGTCTTACTATACACTGAGAAATAATTTCTCATGAAGAGATTCATAAGGAAGATTCCCCCAGTGCCCTGTGCATGTCCTCTAAACTGCCAGATCATGAGAGATAGTAGCAGTGGAACCTATAATTTAGCCTAATGGGTGTCTTAAAACAACTGGTTCTTCTCTCTTTGCTTTTGTCTTTTCAGCCTTATGACCAGAAAACCAGACATGCACTGGTCACAGGACAGCACAGGGAAAAAGGGTTTTGTGCCATTTCTCTCCAGGTGGCTGATGGCAAGGGCAGTGGGCAGAGAGGAGCTTCTTCAGCCCATGATTCTGTTAGCAGTCAGTTTGAGATACTGAGGTACGCTGGTGGCTCCTGAGAGGTATCATCACAAGCACCATTTGGCCAGCATGTAGGCCAGCCAGGGCATGTTCTCTAGCCAGGCACAGCCTCTACTCTGGCTCTATTTGTGCCTGTGAGCTTGTGCTGTGTGAAGTATCAGAATCTGCATGCTTTTGGTACCTGCTGTATGCATACTGCCCCCACCTCTGTAGCTTCCTGTGGGATCTGTCTACACTCTGTGTCCCCCTTCCTGTGACAGCTCTTCTGGGAGCTCATAGCATGCAACTTTCCCACTTCACAGAGTGTTCATTATCATTTGTCCCTGTCCTTCTCCCTGGCAAGATGCTATCTTCCTTGAGTACCACACCCTCTTTTGTCCTGGCACTCAGATCCCTATGTGGTGCCTGGTAGACCCTTTAATAAGGCAGTCAGCCAATGATGTTGGCCACAGGATGCCAGAGGAAGAACAAACCTTTGGCACAAGGACAAGACAGAGGAGTCTTGGAACCAAAGCTACAAGGAATGATTCATATGAAATGAACATAATCATAGGTAGAGTCATGCCCATGGACATGTGGACACATAGATGGAGCCTTGGTGTTCTTGGCTTGTCCTATTCAAGCTGCCACACAGTATAATGGGAATCTGAAATAATTAGCCTGGTTGCTGGAACAGTTTGCTGTGCCCTTCTGATCAAAAAGCTCTGTGTTTCTCAAGAATAAAGGTGGCCTTCCTGTTGCTCAGTTTCTTTCAGTGCAGAGGGGGGCACGGAGCTGAAAGATCCAGAGGACAGTTGAAGAATGTGCTTGCTCCCTTACCTTCAAGGTTACAAGTGCCCTCCCTGGGCAAATCTGAGCGGGTGTCTTGTGTGTCTTCCTGGCACCCTTTGAGCCTCAGGTAGTATTGGAAGTTCACTCCTGTACTCCCTGGGTACGGAGTGATCTCATTTGCTCAGGTACAAAGCCAGTACCAATGCACTACTCAGTGTCATTGGGTTTGTCAATTAGACTTAGAGTATTAAAAAGGGGACATGGTGCTTTTGTCAGATTGTACCTTGATGGTTTTGTGTGCTGACAAATTGACATCATGGCAAATTCTGTCCTTTAAGAAAGCTGGGCCAGTGTGCATTACCTCAGCAGTTCCCACTGGCTTCTGTGGCAGCATGCTGAGCCCAATTGCTGTTCTTCTCTCTCCCTGACACCAAGTCCCCTGCTGATGGATTGGTATTAGCTGGACAGAATGCTATGCATCACAGCTAGTGGCTCATGCTCTTGGGGGGAGGGAGCTGAAGGATTCTGACCCCAGGCAAATCTCACCATCCTTTGCTATAAAGAGAGTGTCTGGAGGGCAGATGGCAGCTTTCTCACTTAGAGCATTATAAATAGACGTTGGCGACATTCGCGCTGGCCTGGAGTGGTGCTTTCCTAGATTTAGCTAAGCAGCAGAGGGTTTAACTAGGAAGATCCAACCGATGGGAAGTCGCTGTGGTTCTGGAATGTAGCAGCATTCAAAGACAGATGGGCTTAAGTGCAAATTTCTTGTCAGGTTGGTAGGCTTTGACACATGGATATTTCTGTTGCTCTTTGTTCAACTGCTGTGGGCTCACAAGGCAGTGGCCATATCTCTCTGCAGTCGTTCCATCATTAAGATTGGGGAGCAGTGAAGTCCCAGATCAGCCACTTTATATCAGCCAGGGAGAGATCCCTTGTTGAATAAGTACACTTTGCCTCTTTTCCTTTTCAGTATGAAAAACTAAAGAGATACACAGTTGAGGGAAATTGTTTGCACATATGTATTTTAAAGATGTAAAAAGAATAAGGTGTCCCGAAGCCTGAAGAGGCGCATGATACAGAGTGGAATCCCAGTGTTCAACATCGGAAGCCAGATCTCTGGTAAGATTCCCCATCAGGGTCTACGAGGATCGCTGAATTCCAGAAACTTTGTTCTCATCCTTGAGAACCTCTGCTTCTTGGTAGAGACCTGTCTCCCAGAGTAGGAGATGTGGGCGGGGGGGGGGGGTAGGGATGCATGACCTGGAAACATGAACATGGGATATGTTTAAGTTTAGATATCAATATTCTTATCTCCTGATAACTTCTGTTAATCAATCATGTTTGTAATGAAAATTAGACTTAGAAAAAAGGCATTATAAATATTAAGAATGGAGATGGCGACCTAGAAAAGCGGGGCTTAAGAGCCCCGCTAACAACAAATCTCCATTACCACAAAATCAGCGCCTTTCATAGCCAGAAAACACCATCACCAGTGAAACAAAAAATCACCAGGCTCCAGAGAGAAAGCGGACTGAGAACAGAGCCACAGAGGAGATACACCGGCCTTGCGCCCGAGGACACGGCAGACACGGCAGCAGCGCCATACTGCTGGCGGCACCGGCGAATTCACAGGACGGCTACAGCAAGCCGAGGTGAGCCACTGCGGAACAGCTAGGCGGGATTTCTCCGCGCAGAGAGCATCTAAAGCTCCCAGTGGCCGAGCTCAGCACACGCTGCAGGGATTCAGAGTAGAAATCAAAATCAAGAAGAAAAACGCCAGCCCCATAGCTGAGGGCGTAGCAGCGGCGCCATATTGCCACCGGTGGCAGCAGCAGCGAATTCAGCGAGGCTAGTACAGCTACATCTGCGTACTCAAGAACAGTGAGTCAAATTGCGGGCCACAGAGGAGAAATCCCAGTACTGTACTCCCTGGGACTTGACCCAGTGGGGGAGGGGCGGTGGCAGAGATATCACACCATAGGAGAACGTGCAACCTGGCACCCCCCACAGTCTAAAGCAGCCTCTATCGACTCTCTGGGTCGGAGACTCTGTGATAAAAACCAGTAAAGGAGTAGTGGGGTCCGAGATACTACTGATTCGAGATCCAGAACACCTTAAGTGAAATCATAGTGACCCAAGGGAAGAACCCAGAGAAGGCACAAACATCGGAAATCATGGGAAAGAGGAATAATACTGGAGCAATTAATGCCCACAACCCCACAACATCAGAACCCAATAAAACAGAAAATCAGAGATTTCTAGAAGATCAAATCAGGAAAATAACTGTAGAAATAATAGAGGTGCTTCGAAAAGAACTCAGAGAGAGCCAAAAAGAGATAAAGGATGCAATTAATGAAGTAAAGGCCTCAATTTAAAGCACAAACAACCGATTAGAACACATGGAGAACAGAATCTCACTCTTAGAAGATGAGCAATCCAAAAATGAACTCATAGTTTCTAATCTAGAAAAAAATATCCGACAACAGGAATCTGATATTGAAGAAATATGGGCCCATTTTAAGAGAGCTAACCTAAGAATAATTGGAATAGAGGAGGGAAAAGAAAGTGAAACCAAAGGGATCAACAATCTCTTCAAAGAAGTAATAGCAGAAAATTTTCCAAACATAGAGCAAGAGGTTGATACAAAGGTCCAGGAAACTTACAGAACTCCCTTTAGACAGGATCAGAGAAGAGGAACCCCACGCCACATAATTGTCAAAATGACCAATGTGGAAGCCAAGCAGAGAATCTTAAAGGCAACAAAAACAAAGGGCCAAGTGACATTCAGAGGCAAACCAATTAGAATCACTCCAGACTTCCCAAACCAAGTCATGAGAGCCAGAAGGGCTTGGAGTAATATATTCCAAACTCTGAAAGAAAACCACTTCCAGCCAAAAATTTCCTACCCAGCAAAACTTTCTATCAAATTAGATGGAGAAATAAGAAGCTTCCATGACAAACAGAAACTGAAGGAATTTATGTCTTCAAAACCAGCACTAGAGAAAATACTCAAAGAGATTAACTACAAAGAAGAAATAGGTAACACACACCAGAACCAGAGAAACAAGAGTTTCCATCCAACAGACAATTAAGATTGGTTATCTGTGGAGATTCATTATTTATGTTAGTCTTTTACCTATCTCTAAATGGTATTGTTTGCCTTTATTGTTGTTAATTTTTAGGATTTCTAGTTGGAATATTAATATACCTTCAGATATAGCATTTGGAAATATTTTATCCCATTCTATTAGTAACTGTTAACTCTGTTTACATTGTCTTTGGATATACAATTTTTTTTTTATTTTTTAGGGAGTCTGTATACTCCTCTGTTGCCTGTGCCATTGAAATCATAACCAAGAAATCACTGCCAATTTCAGTGTTGTGAGGTTTTATGACCCAGATTTTCTCCTAAAAGTTTATAGTCTTAAGATTTATATTTAGGTCTTTTATCTATTTTGAGTTAATATTTGTATATGGGATTAGGTAAGGGTCCAACTTCATTCTTTTCCATGTAATTATTATTTTTTAACAATATTTAGTTAAAAGATTATCATTTCCACCACCAAATGTTCGTGGAAACCTTGTCAAAAATAACTTGACAATATAGGGAAGAATTTAGCTCTAGGCTTTTATTTAACTCCAATGGTTTATATATCTGCCTTTAGAATAGTACTACACTCTTTCAATTATTGTAGCTTTATATGGTTTGAAATCAGAAAATATATATCCTCTAGCTTTGTTCTTTTTCAAGATCGTTTTGGGTACCTAGACTCCATATTCCATATTAGGATAGATTTTTTTCTGAAAAATAAATATATAAATATATGATAGTTTCACCTAAAAAATAGAAAAAAATATTCTCTGGTAAGAAAGAAAGCAAAAAGAAATATTGAAATGTTATCTTTAAGTCATCAAAAGCTTGGTATCAGACAAATGAAACTGTTATGTGAGATTATCATTTTTAATTTTAGATAAATTGCCATAATACTAGATGTCAACCACTAAGCCAAGCATGGGAGGGAGGGATAGGGAGAGAATGGGGTGGGGATTGGGTGGGGGCTGACTGGGAAAAGTGTGCATGTATGTCTACAAAAGTATGTATCCTACTATGATGTATGAATACAGTGCACCAATAAAAAAAAAAGAAAAAAAATATTAAGAATGATCAAATAAGGTGAGCTAACTGAGGGGAATGGGAGGGGGAAGAGAGAAATTTCCTAATGTATATGATATACATTCATAAACATATCAAAGTTAATCACTAAGCCAAACATGAGAAGGAGGGAGAGGGGAAAGAATGGGGTGGGAATTGGGTAAGGGCTAAATGAGTGATGTGTGCATGTATGCCTCTACCATCCTGTATACCATTAAGATGTATGACTTCAATGTACCAATAAAACATTTAAAGTAAAATACAAAAAATGAGCCCTTGTGTACATAGCATTCAGTATATACCACTCAGCCTAAAGCAGGAAGCATTACCAATATGATTTGGCCTTTTTGGAAAGCAGCACTATTCACCCTGCTCTTCCTGCACGCATTTTTAAAAATTTGGTACTGGACATTGAACTCAGAGCTACTTTATTTTGAAATGGGGTCTCACTGGGTTGCTGAAAGACTCACTAAGCTTCTGAGGCTGGCACTGGACTTGTGATCCTTCTGTCTCAGCCTCCCAAGTACTAGGATTATAGACATGTGCCACCAGGCCTCACTTGCTTCCTGCATTGTTGTAGGGCTCAGCGCAGTCGACCATACTGTGTGTTATCTGGCGGTGGTTTCTTTTCTCTCTACTGCCACTGAAACAGGGGCTTCATCTGTCTTAGTCAAGGGTCCCCCCTCCACGCACACACATTTAGAGCAGACCTTGCCATGGAGTACTTGTATTTGTGAGTGCTCATTGGTAAGTGACCAGGGTGCTATGGTCTAGATCTTCAGTGTCCCCCCAAAGGCCCATGTGTTAAAGGTTTGGTCCCAGCCTGTGGCACTACTGGGAGATGGTGTAAACTTTAAGATTTAGGGCCTCTTTGGAGAAAGTTATGGCTTTGGAAGGATGCTCTTAAAGGAGAAGTTGGAACCCCAGCCCTTTCCTCTCTCTCTTTTTTCCTCTGGACCACCATGCAATGAGCAGCTTCCTTTCCCATGTGCTCCCCACCATGATTACTGCCTTGCTGTAAACTCAGAGGTACCAGACCAACCAACCATGGACTGAAATCCACAAAACAATGATCAAAGCAAACCTTTTCTCTCATACAGTTCATTATTTCCAGTGCTTTGGTACAGTGATAGAATGCTGATTGACATACATGATGATGTAAGGTCCATTTATGTTGATAATATGACCTCTGCTCTTTTTACTACTGCACTATATTCCATGGAAGCGAGGCATTGCAATTAGTTGTCAGTTTTCTGGTGCATGTTTAGGCTGTGTTCAGCTTTTATGACCACTGAGGATGTTAGCTTTCATTCTTGCTGTTTTTCTTTGTGCATTCATACTACTTTCTCTATACTACACCAGGAGTGAAATTTCAGGGCCAAGGGGGTATTCATATTTGTTCCGATCATACTATATGGTGTTTTCTTCAGTCTGAGTCAGAGCTGCTCCTTCAGGCTGCTATGCTTCTCTGTTGTTGGGCCATTCTTTCTGAGTCTTACTCTCCCAGATGTGTCTGAGGTGAGTAAGTGACCATGTGACTGAGGTGATGAGTCTTTGGGCTGGGAAGAGACTTTTCCTTGGCCCATTTCCTTGGTCCCCAAGGTCTTGTCTCAGTGGCCATGGCTGAGCTGGTTCAATGTCCAATTGAACGGCTGACCCGGCTGGACAAAGAGACATTAGAGCCAGAAGTCACCTCAGAGGTATCCTAGTTGGGCCTGCTCATTGTACACATAGGGAAACTGAGGTCTACAGGGCAGAAGTTGCGTGCCCACAGCTTCACAACTGCGCACAATTGACCTTTGTTATCTCTTTTTCTTCCAACCCTGACTCGTTTCAGTGGCCACAGTCCCTCTTGGCCATGGCCCTCTGGTTGCTGGGGTCTTTCCTGCTCCCTCTTAGTTTCTGCCAGGGAGACCATCCCTTGCCTCCTCTCTGAATCGTTGCAATGCACAAGGCAGTCATCAGGAAGGACAGAATGTCTCCGGATGCATTCACGTCATCTTGGCTCCAACAAGTTCATGGATTTCAGAGGAGCCCATTTGCTCTTCACAAAGGGTCCTCTGATGAGCTACAGAGGTAACAGACCTTAGAGGGTCAGGTTACAAACCTAATGTCTATTAAAGGGCAGTCTCTGGGATCTGCTCTTCCTTGGGCTCCTGTCCCATATCCTCAGCAGGTGGCTTGCCACTGGCTGGCTCCTCACCCTCTCACGTGCCCTCCATCCTGCCCCTGTGCTCCCTCTCCTTCCACCAAGTCCGGTACTTTCCTGCTGAGATGACTCTTTCCACCCCCTTCCCCTGCTTGGTGCACCCCCTCGGGCTTGCCACCTGCCTGCTCTCTGCTCAGTCGTCCCTCACAAACCTCCCTGCCCCGTGGCTCCATGCTGCCATTGGGGAAAACCCATCTTTCTCCCATGCTCCATTATGCCCCTTAACGTTTATTCTCCATAACTATGCTTCTGAGCATCAGTGGGGCTCTGTGACTTCAGGACTTCAAGTATACTAAAGTAGTCAGGATGCACATAGCTTTAGTTTTGGTCTGCATGTGAGAAAACTGCAGGACTCTCACCTTCTTCCTCCTCCAGCCACTTTCCTTCAGTCCCATCTGCCCGGAAGAGAGGAGAAAGAAGGGTGCCATCTGCAGTGGCTTCTGCAGGCTCCAGGGTGGGGTGTGAGCCGCTGCTGCCTTCTCAGGGCACCAGAGCTCCGGGAAGTGCTGCTGCAGCCCTAGTACCCATGTCCCTCCTGGCCGGGGAGCTTCCAGCTCCTTGCCCCATAGGAATGCTTTGGAGCTTCTGGCACCTGCTCCACTCTTAGTGGGAGCTTGGAAACCAAGAATCTTCATAGGTTGGTTCAGATCCTCACCAACTCCCTTTGTATGAGGAGCACGGGATTTCTGTGAGCTGTCCCACAAACCCGGGGTCCCTCTGAAGCGGGGACACCCTGCCCTGTATTATGTCCTTTGGCATTTCCTTGGGAAACAAGCTTCGTAAGGCCCACGTGCCACTGAGCAGTTCATCCTCTGTACAGTGCAGCGTGTGAGATCTGTTCCCAAGAGAGGGGGCCCAGGACAGTTGGGGAAGCTGCTGCCCCTGCCCAGCCCTAACTTCCCAGACACACCTTTGAAGAGGCATGAGTGACATGTTCCTGCCCTGACACAGCCTCTATGAATAGCCCCTAATTCCACTGTGACGCTATCACCATTTGTAGCTGGAACTCCCAGGATACCTGGGGACCTTCCCCAAGCCAGAGAGAGGGGGGCTTTGGGAAGTCAGAAAGAAAGGAAGAGATAAAAAATGTATTCTGAGCTAAGCATAGGATCCAATTGTGTTGCTAATTATAAAGAAAAAATTCAAGATGCTGTTTGGTTGCCTGATCTCATCCCGCCTGCTCTCTGCTCAGTCATGGGCTGCAAAGGCTACGCTGGTCTTGGGTGGACCTGGAACCTAAAGCGATGAGGTGGCTCTGGAACGAGAGGTGGACAAGGGTTCCATGGTTGGGCAGGGCTTTGTGGTTAAAGAATTCCTATCCTGAAGGAACTCTGTGATACAGGAGCTTCAAGGCAAAGCACTGTAGGCATGCAATTTATTAATTCATAAGTATTTGGGAGTCTGCTGAGCACTGCACAAAGGCCCCACCAGCACTGGGGGTGCTGGGGAGGCTGCCACCTTGTCAATCAGTCACCGCCATCATGTGTTCGCAGAATCTCTAGGGGTTGTATGGGTTCCAAGCAGTCCAGCAGGGGATTAGAGGGGAGCTAGTCATTAAACAGGGTCTTGGTGGAAGGATGGGTTGGGGATGGAAACCATTGTGGCCACATTGTGCCAGGGACAAGGAGAGTGATTCAGGGAGGTGAAGGGCAATATAAAGGCCCAGGTGGGAGAGAGCTGAGGCCTGATGTGGCTGGGGAGGGTGCGTGGGGGCTGTGGAGATGGATCAACAGAGAAGAGCCAGAACCAAAGCAGTGGGGTGTGGGGAGCTGGGAGGGGGCGCCAGGCGACTAACCTGCTTTCAGCTGAGTAACAAGGTACAGGGCAGTGTCACTAAGGCAGAGAGGGCAGAGGAGGTACAGCATGAGAGGTGTTTGTGGACTTTGAGCTACCCCTGGCGCTTTTATGTGGAAATGTCAATGGGCTGTAGGATATCTGAGTCAAAACTCAGGAGGGAGGTTGAAAGTGGTCCCTGGCTTTGGGTAGCATCAGTGTTCCTTTGTAACAGAGCAGGGCACATCAGGGCCCTGTCAGCATGTGCTCTGGGCTGTGGTGGGTATTGACTCCCCTGTGTCCTTAGGATTGAGGGGCACTGGATGCGACCACTTGAGCCTAAGACCTGTTAATCACTGCTGTGGCCAAGCCTGGACAGGAGCCGTGTTTACAGTAATGTACAGTGGAAGCTGGCGCCAGGGTACAGCCTGGTGACTCTGCCAAAGAGAGCTACAAGGAGAAACCAGAGGAGCCATGGGAGGTAGGAGGAAAGACTGACATTGAGCAGTCGCTCCCTGCAGTGTAGGAGGCAGATGTTAGAGTCTCCTGGTTGCAAGAAAGAGCCCACTGCACCCCAAGAAGTCACCCCAGGGCACAGCTGGGGAATCTCTAGTGCTTCATCAGAGAAACTGTGAGACACAGAGCTCCTCTGAACTTGAGTAGGCCACTTTGAGAAGACACATAGCCTGATTTTAGTACCAGGAATTCAAAGTCCTCCAAGGCAGTTTGCTCTGGGGTCACAAAAGCACCTCTCTTGCAGGTGGGGACAAGATGAAGGGATAAAGCTTTGTGGTGCCCCCGGACTTGTCACAGCATGCAGTGGGGGCTGTCGAGGCAATTGTATTGCCACTGGCATGACTGGAAGAAGAAGGGACGGAGATGAGGGAGCAAGGAGGTGGCTCCGGTCATGCCTGAGGGCCAACCTGACTTCCTCAGGGCCGACTGAGCACGAGCACGGCTTTTTCCAGCTCACATTCCCTGGACAGCCCCCATCCACAGGTCTTGTCTTCACGTGGTCTTTAGCTGTGGCTCCATGGGTGGCAGGATGGATTCCAAGTGCAAGTTGTTGTGTTCAATCTAGAGGTGGGATTTTTAAAGTGTGGCTTATAGGTTCCTCACTGCCCATATGATCGCCTTGGGATGTTGTCAGATTGGTTCCTTCAACAGACACAGAGACTGTGCTTGTCTGATTGGCCTAGCTCTCCCCTTTTCAGGTCCTTGCTGAGCCCCAAGGCTCTGGAGACACATGCTAATAAAGGAGAGGACTTGTCTCCCTGTGATAACTTTCAAATGTCAGGTCTCATTTTCCCCCACTCTGTAGACTTGCTGATCCTAGGAGGCTGTTCAAGACTCTCAGGCACATCTGTCAAGGTTTCCCCACCATGGGGGTGGGGAAGGTATGGGGACCCTACTGGGCCAGTCTGACCTACTTTGATGTCTTTATAATGTTTTTCTTCCTCTTGTGTTTCTTGTTTTACTAACTTGGCCCATTTGTTCCTGTGAAACTCCATGCTACCCCATCAGGAAACCCACTTTTTCAGATTAAAAAAATCATTGTTACAAACAAAAATTGTAGTACTATCAAAAGTGTTCCTGAGATGCTGGGATGAAGCCATATACCGTGCTCACTTGCTCCAGCAAGATGTATGGTTCTCATTCTCAAAGAGTGAATTTCATGCTCTGGACCAATGACTCCAGCCAGGATTAGAGGACCCAGCATGGGTCTTCAATCCCTGCTGGTGTCTGTGCTGGTGTGAGTTACCAGCCCCACCTGTGGTCCTAGTCTTCCCATGAGTCACCCTGTGCCTTCGCTCTGTTTCTAATGCTTCCTTGTTGCTGAATATAGTTAAGAGTAAACTTGACCTCTTAAGAACTTGAAGGTCATCAGTAGTAAAACACTAGGCCACTGAGATGCATTTAGCAGGGGTTGTTTGAATTCCCCTTGGAGAGGAAGACCTGCCCAACAGTACAAAGTCTGACTTAGAGAACAGTTTAAATAAATATAACCTGAAAATAAATAAATAAACCTGTTACTTTTAAACTATAACACTAGTATAAGGCAAATGGAATGTCACTTGATTATACTTTAATGAAATTTGAAATTATTTAGTTCCTTAAAATTAGCATATTTTGTTTGCATAATGGCTTTCACAATATTTAATACTACTTCAAAGACTTATTTTTTGCCATTTTACTTACATTATTAATTCCTGCCAGAGATGAACAGACTTTTTCCTGTAGAGAGCCAGGAGGTAAATATTTTAGCCATCACAGTCCAAGAGAAAGAATTGAGAATATTGAGTAGGTATTTTTGTGATGAGAGAGAAAGCCTACACAGATTGTGTTACTGACCAGCTTCAAAATTGAATAGTAATAATTGAGTACAGTGTTTTTATAAGTCATATCTACTAATCATATGGATAGATCTTGTGGGAGAAGATAACCTTTCACTTAATTGGGATTCACAGTTAGTGTTTCTATTCATCAAAATGCCTACAAATGTTTAACCACATACAAGCTACTCTTAGCTCACCAGTCATGCAAAACCAGGGGATGAACCCACGTTAGCTCATGGGCAGTGGTTTGCTGACCCCTGATTCATACAGGTGATTTGCTTGGAAAATTCTTCCTTTTTCCAAATAAATAGTTCTGGCCCCAGGCAAATACTGTTTCATCTAAATTTAATGGCCCCTTTATATTTATGAACTTTGCAACACTTTAATTTTTAAGCATTATTCTGTATGTTTCTGCATTTATACACTTAAGTCTTGGTGACTTCCGGTCGTGAACAGTAAAGGGCTTAAGAAGTTGTGCCCACTGTGCTCATGTGGGTGTTTTATAGTCGGCTTTGGACAGAGCTGTGTTCCACCTGCTCTGTCTGTCGTGTTTCCCTAGCATCTTCTCACTGCAGGCCCCGTGCTGGCCCTGCATGTGTGCTCATGTCTGTCCTCTGCCTCTGCAGCCACCTGCCAGACATGTTGCCCCAAGCGAGCGCAGGGCTCCCTGCTGGAGGCAGAGTGGCCTGAGTAGCATCTCAGCCAGGATCAAAGGAGGGAGGACATGGGGAGGGCCCTTTCCCACACTTCTGTTGGCTGTTGTGCTGCACACAGGCTGCTAAGGGGTGACAGGCAGCTGCTGCATCACAGAAGGCTGGTTGGGGCACACAAATTCTGCTAGCAATCTTGGCCCCGATACAAATTCCCAAGATACATTCCTTTTTCCCCTTAGTTCAGCTGAAATACTGTAATTTTTCAAATGGAAGCTTTCCTAGAAATAACAATAAAAAAGGAAAGAAAAAACAAAAGTAGAGAAAAGCAAACTTTACAGAATCAGAGCAGAGCTTATGAAAACGTTCTTTCCTGCGTAAAGCTGATGGGGCCTCAGTCTCGTGAGCCCAGCCCCTTGGTCTCCCCTGGTTTAGAGCCAAGGCTCCTGCACTCGCTGCCTGTCTGTCGTGTCCCAATGTTTCAGGTGTAGCTTCCAGACTGAGGCTCCTTGTTGGGTGGTTGGAATAGCCTGTCATCATTCCTGGAAGGACACCCCTAGACCCCACACTGGGCTTTTGCTTTAAGGTAAAAGGTTCTGACCTATGAGGTCCTCTTATTCATACCTCTGACACTTGAGGACCCCATGTTCTCTGGCCTTCTTGACATTATCATTATCACATCAAACCATTGCTCTGGGTTCTAAGCTATCATATCTCCTCCCTCCTAATGGTTCTCCATGTTGTTCTCTGTGAGGATCTGGGAATCTCTTCCCTGGCTGCACCTAAGGTGCCCCTACCTTATTCAGGAGTCAGAGAAGACCACCAGGGAACCTAGAGTTCTACTCTCACCTGCTGGTGCTGAGAGTCCCTTCATCCTCTTACTGGGGTGGAGCCAGAGGGGGCCAAGTGGATTCTCAGGGCTTTGACTGCTGTGTAGTTGAAACAGGCAAAGAAAGAAAAGGGCCAGACGTGGTAGTTGGTGCACGCTTGTAATCCCAGCATTCGGGAGGCAGAGACCAGAGGATCGCGGTTCACCGACAGCCTCAGCTCCTTAGCGAGAACCTTCGCAGCTCAGTGAGATTCTGTTTCAAAAATTAAAAAGACTAAAAAAGTAGGGCTAGGGGTGTACCTCAGAGGTAAAATGCCACTGGGTTCCCAGTACTGCAAAAAAAAAAAAAAAAAGAAAGAAAAAAAGAAAAAGAAAAAAGGTAAAGGAAAAAAGAGAAAGAAAGAAAAGGGAATGATATAACAAGATATTCAGGCCAGCTTGAAGGCATAGCGATCCTGAGTGTGTGTATCAAACCAGAGGGCTGCAAAACACATGAAGCAGGAACTGGTAGAACTGAAGAAAGAAGCAAATACATCTGTAGTTATGTCTGGAGACTTCAATATCCCACTCGTAACTGATAACACTCCACCCAGCAACAGTAGAATGCACATTCTGTTCAAAGGCCCAGGGAATATGTACCAACACAGACCATGTACTGGATCATAAAGTAAGCCTTAAAAATAAGCCTTAAAAACCTTAAAATAATACCAAGTAGAGTGTGTGCTTTCCAACCCTCATGGAATCCAACTAGAAGCCAATAACAGAAAGAGCAGGAAAAAAATCTCTTATCATTGGACACTGAAGAACACTTCTTCTATATAATTCATAAGTCAAAAAGATTCTCAGGAGAAAAATTCAGAAAACAATATAACACATCAAAACTTGTAGAATGCAGTACAAACAGAACTGAGAAGGAAATTTATAGAACTAAACATTAATATTATAAAATAGGAAAAGTCTGAAAGCCGGGCGTGGTGGGCACTTGTAATCCCAGCACTCCAGAGGATAAATTAGATAAATAGATAAAAATAGATAAATTGTTTCCCAGCATGTGAATGCTTAAGCAAGCTGCACTAATCCACAGCATATGGAATATTACTCAGTTATAAAAAGAAATGAACTGTTGGTACAAGCAACTTGGATAAATCTAAAGGGCATTATGAGAACTGTAAAAAGCCAATTCCCAGAGGTCACACACTCTATGATTCCATTTATATGACTTTTTTTTGTACTATGGATTGAACCCAGTGGTATTCTCCTCTGAGCTATACTCATATATATATAAATTTTTTGAAACAGTGTCTTACTAGGTCAGTGAGGGCCTCACTAAGTTGCTAAGTCTGGGCCCAAACCTGTGATTCTCCTGTCTCAGCCTCCGAAATACTGGAGTTATGTACACCCAGCTTACATGACATTCTTGAAACAGTATTACAGAGATGAACACCAGGGGTTTGCAGGGCATAGTGGGGAGGGGTGGGGAGTGATGTGCCTACTAGGAAATGGCATGGAACAGGATCTTTGTGCAGTGGAATAGTTCACTTGGCCATGTTGGTAGTTTCATGAATCTTCATGTGTGATAAAATAATATACTTGCCATGCACATTGCACCAATGTGAAATTCTTGTTCTTGACATGTAATAGCTATGTGAAATATAACCCTAGGGGGGAACTGGTGAAGAGTATGTGGAACCTCACTGTATTACCTTTTTAAAACAAAAAGTTAAAAAAAATATCAGTAGGCATCACTTGTCACTTAGCTACTGTGAAAGCCCTCCTGCCTCCAGTGCGCCTCCCTCTGAAACAGCACGGTTAGCGTGGGCGGCATTAATACATTTGTGGTAGTCAGTGAAGGGACTTGAAGGCCTTCTGCTTTCCACAATGATCAGACTCATTTTTAGTTAGTTCTGCGTTTGTGAGTGCAATCTACACTTTGTAGACTGAGCTGGCTGGAGCCCAGGGTGTGATGAGTCCCTGAGGGAACTGGGGCAAGTCTTGCCAGGGAAGGCATGTCATGACTTTAACTATTTGAATAGTTTGTGGCAAGAGAAAACACAGCTCTGTGTATGTAGGTCCTGAGGATGTATGTAGGCCCACTTCTGTGTACGTAGGCACGTGGATGGAAAGAATCGAGAGTGAGGCTGGGGCTCAGTTTAAGGAAATTTGTGTCACTCTCTCAAGCAGATAATTGGCCTTAGCTCTTCCTTGCTCAGAGAGGGCGGCAGTGTGAGCAGCGCCTCAGTGAGCATGTGTTTTGGGGCTGCTACTACCCTGGTGGTGACTGCAGGTGCATTCCAAGGCTCTTGGCCTAGTTGTGTGAGAGAAGTCCAACACCACGTGGGGGAAATCAGGTAATGAGACCTCAAAACGGACCTTTTACCTAGCTTCACTATTTTAAGAAAGTTAAAACCAAGTAAGACCTTTTCATACTTTTCTTGGTACATAATAGTTTCACATCTTAGTGTAGTTGATAGTGATAGCACCACACAAGATTTAAGGGGGTTATTTATGGACTTGTATTATGGGATACAAGTTCTAGGGCAGGGCATGCAGGGCTGGGTGCTGATGTGCTTACTAAAGTCTCCCAGAATGGAGCACAGCGATGAATTGGAATGGGCAGCCCTTGAGGAGACCTGGTTCTGACGGGGCAGTGGGTGCAGCTGGTGGGGGAGCCTGCACATCACTGCGGAATCAGGTGGGTTCCCTGTGCCTCTGGCTTTGTGTCACCTGCATTTAAGTCATAATCCCCTTCATTATGTTGCTCCAACAAAAATGCCTTCTACACACATCAAAGCAGATTCCTTGATGACACACAGAGGAACTCCAGGCGTGGAGTGGCGCTGGCGTGAGGGATCAGGTAGGTTTGGGGGGCTTTTCCATTGTTCGTGATGATGTCGGGTGTTGGGGCAACAGTCATCTCTATTATTTACTCATCCATCAGCACGAAGAGCAGCCCAGTGTAGTTTCCATCAAAATTTCTTCTTTTTAGAATGATGCTCAAAGATGTGGGGGCTGAAAGTATAGGTTAGTTGATAGACAAAATGCCTCTGTGAGCAGAGGCTGCATGCTTCTACTACTAGGGAACAGAAGTTGGGAGCACTGCAGCTAGAGCTTTAATAGAGAGTCTGGGGGCTGGGTGCTCCTGGTGCTGAATGTGACTCGGTGGGACTTCCTGAAGTACAGCTGACGTGTTTGCAGTAACTCATTTGACTGCTGCCCAGCCAGGTTCTACTTACTCAGGTGGTGGCCAGTGATTAAAACAGGCAGGGGGTGAGAGGTGGGACAGAGGAGCAGAGGAGAAGGGAGAGTGTCGACCAGCCCTTGTAGCTCTGTCTGGCATCCCTGTTTCTGGGCCCCATGTGGGTGGGGGCAGAGCACACCTAATCCCTTCACACCTGCCTTGGCCTCTGCTTCCCCCAGTCCTCTCCTGTCTGACTTGTCTCACCAGCAGGAAGTACATTTACTTCTGTTTTTGTTCTGTTCCTGTTAAGGCAGCCTTTCAAAGGGATTAAACAAAACTTGCTGAGATTTTTTCCTTTCGTTCCTTCCTTCCTTTTTTCCTTTTTTTCTTTTTGTTTTTAATTATAATAATGTTTTGGTATGAGGAATTCAACCCAGGGTGCTTTACTTCTGAACTCCATCCAGCCCTGTTTTATTTTATTTTATTTTTTTTGAAAGTGTCTCACTAAATTGTCAAGACTGGCCTCAAACATGCTATCCTCCTGTCTCTGCCTCGCAAGTGCTGGTATCACAGGCATGTGCCACCACACCCAGTTTTTGCTTTCAATTTTAGTAGTCAAAAATTCTGAAGCAAGATATAAACATGTATGCATGTTGACTCGAAATAAAGTGGGAAATGAATAGGGTGGTCAGCGAGATGTGAATGAGCCTCAGGATGTTAGGATAACAGGGAAGTTGTTACTTGGTTGGGGTTATGGATCTAGAGTTTGCTAAAACCGTTTAAAATTCTACTTTAAAAAATTGGCATTAAATCTAACAACCTCTTTATGGGCAGCATTGAAATTGAACCTTAGAATTAAATTGAACTAAATCTCCAGATTATCCCCTTTGGGAGCCCTGAGACTTTAATGCCCTTTCTTTTAAGTACTTAGAGATCTTCTGATGACAATACTCTGTGCTTATGAAGTACCTTTGCTAGTATACTAGCCTGAGGGAGAGGTAGGAGCTTTGTGCCAGCATCTAAAGGCTCCCAGGAAGTATTCACCCTTGCTGGTCCAGTCCTTACCGGCCCCACATCAAAGCACTTTTACAAATGGGAATTTGGATCCCAGTGTGTAACACTGGAATTAAAAGGCCAACACGCTGTGGTCGAGCTATTTATAATGAGGGTGATTTAATGGATTTCCCCATAGCTCTTTGTAGAGTGTATACCATCCTTGTCTTTTATGAAGACAGATGTCCTGTGCAAATTAGATGGATCAGAGCTGGAGCCCAAACAGGAAGCAAAATGCATCATGAGTTCCATGGTCAACGTGCTTTTCATCCCATCAATGTTAGGAGCTAGGGGAGGAGATGGTTCTGTTTCTTTGATAAATTTAAATTTCTGCAATTTATTTGTATTTTAAGGAATGTATTAAGAAATTAGCATGAGTTTTGGTAAAATAAAAATAATATGCATACTTTTAATATTTTCTGAAACTAAAACTAAAAAAGTTAAAGGCCACTTGATTTGAGTATTCTGAATTAGGTTTCTTGGCTCAGCAGTTAATCTTTTGTATGTGGGTATGTGTGGGGGGGGATGTATGTTTATGTATTATATCAACTATCCCCCTCACACCACCTTTTTTCAAAGAATCACTTTCTGAAAAGGAATTATATTGGATAAAACATTTGTTTTGCTTCAAAATACTTTTTCTATATTCAAACTTAAATATTTGTTTTCTTCAAGGGGAGAAAATGGCATATTTAGGCCATAGGTGCTTAAACTTGAGATTTGTTTACCTTCTCATATAAAGGGGATAGGTTTATAAATTTTCAAAGGTGGTTTATAAAGTTTCTAAATTGCAAGGAGAACCTATATAGCTAAGAGACATGTTATTATGTCTTTAAAACATGCCTATAATCTGTACTTGGGAGTACTTGGGAGGCAGAGACAAGAGGATCACAGGTTTGAGGCTAGCACATGGTAATTTAGTGAGATTCATTTTCAAACTAAACAAAATTGGGATGGAGATATAGCTCAGAGGCAGAATAACTCTGGGTTCAATCTTCATCCCCCACCCACAAAAGTTGAAACATTTAGTACATGTGGCAGGGCTAGAAAGTGAGGAGGGGAGCTACTTTTAGGAAGCTAATATATGAGGCTCCATAAGGTGATTCATTTTATATCAGCTTGGTGGGGCCATTGTCCCCAGATGTGTGGGTATAACATTATTCTAGATGTTTCTATGAAGAATTTTTGATGAGATCAACACTTTGAATGGGCGGACTTTGAGTAAGCAGCTTTCCCTCCATATTGTGGTATGTCTCATCCAATCAGTTGAAGGCCTGGACAAGCCAGAGAATCTTTTCAGGGCAAGAGGGAATTTTGCAGCTCTTAGACTTGAACTGCAACACCGGCTCCTTCCTCAGTGTCTAGCCCTTAAGTCTTTGGACTTGAATTACTATAATAGCACTTTCCTGGGTCTTCAGCCTGCTGGCCCACTCTGTAGATCTTGAACATGCCAGCCTCTATAATTGTGAGAGCCAACTCCTTGATTCACATGCGCTTGCTCTCTCTCTCTCTCTCTCTCTCTCTCTCTCTCTCTCTCTCTCTCTCTCTCTCTATTGGTTCTCTTTCTCAGGAAAATCCTGAGTAATATACTTCCCTTTTAAAGAGAACTACTAGCAATCAGTGATTAAGAAATTAAATTGTAAATTGCATGGTGTTTTCTTTGATAGTCTGATTAAATCCTTTAGCCAAGAAGAAATTTTAATCAGTCCGCATAGGATGAGGGAAAAAGAATGTAGAAGTTTCCAGATGCTGAGAGGGTTTGAAGCTCAGCTGGCCTGAGGCCTGCCACCCACGTGGTATTGCAATGAGGCTGAGGAGCAGGTCTGGCATGTTGGCTTAAGCTGAAGTCCTGACCAGTCCTATGGAAAAGGCACCAAGAGCTTGTTTTCCCTAAAAGTCACCCTCTCTCCTCTACATTTGTCAGTGCTGAATGTTTCAAAGCAGTTTCGCTCTTTACAAGTGTTTATGGAAAAAGATCATGCTTCTTAATCTCTTTCAGTTATTTCTGGGCTAGAAGTTAGAAACTTTTTGTCTGAAATCCCAGATAAATTGTCCTTGGATTGAGGTGGGAGAAGAATATTGAATATTGCTGGAGCAAGTTAAATTTCAAACAAAACATAAAAAATATTTAACATATTTTATAGGCTTTAACCTATTTTATAGGCTTCTGGCACATAGTAGGTGTTCATTGATTATGTCACATGGGTAAGAGGTTCTGGGGCTGTTCCCAGCCAGCTAGTTGCTTGTGTGCTTTCTCTCTGCATCCTCAACTTCCGGAGCAGGTAGGCTCAGGCTCAGAGGAAGAAATGCTGGGCGGAGAGGCAGGGCCGGCCTGGCGTCCCAAGAACTGGCCTTGCTCGGCCCACTCAGGCAGTTAATGAGGAGGCGCAGACGCTGCTTGCTCATGGCCTGTCAACTTTCCTTTTTACTTCTTGTTTGTTTCCCAGCTAATTGGCTCTAGTCTGTGGGTAAACGCTTTATTAGTTGGGGCCAAAGCCCAGGCATTCTCTGGGCTGATGAATCAGGCCGCGTCTCCCGGCCGCTGTCAGTGTGAGGTGCCTGGCACCTGAGTCACACGGTGGTGTGTGGCTGTGAGCGCAAGTCACAGCAGCCGGCTCCCTGGTGCCTCTGGACTTGGCAGAAGTTTGCAAAACTTGGAAAGGTGGCCACAGGCAGAAAAGAGCCAAGGGGAACCACACAGGGTTGTAGACCAGGCGGCGTGTTTTGGAGGAAACCTAGAAGCCAGGTGAGTCCGCATAGACAAGCCGAGGCTTGGCTGCTGAGCGCCGTGCCCCCCTTTCTGGTGTCTTCTCTCAAGGGCCTCTTCTCCCCCTCAAAATCTTCTCCAGGGCTTTTCTTTGAACAGAGCAAAGGGTACTTTTCTAGTAATATATAAACATTTAAGCATTGATACTAACTTTAAAGTATAAATACAGAACAGTCTTTCTTTGGAAGTTGAGGTTTCTTAGATGACAATCTTAGGTAAATTAACATTTAAACTCTGGTTTTCTCATTTCTAAAAGTAGATTAATAAGACTGTCTACCTGTTTGTCTCCTAGTAATACAAGCTCTTGTCATCGTAAGGAATCAGTGAGACAATACTTTCAGATTCTCTTTGTTGTAGATATTGAAAACAATATAGGGTTGGTATTGCCAACTTTTAACTGTCTTGTTTTTTAAAATGTACCATGCTCACTCTGTCTCTCGTCTCCTCCCTTCTCTCCTTGCCTCTCCTCTCTTTTTTTCTTCTCTCCTCCTTTCTCTTTTCTTCCCTCTCTTTTTCCCTTCTATTTTCCTTTTTCCCTCTCTTCTGCCTCCTTTGCTTTTGGTCAACAAAACTTCATCTTGTGTCCTATGAGCAAGAACCTGAGCATAGAACTGAACAAGACAGACAGGGTCTTGCCTCATGGAACTGTCCATCCTGACCCAGGTGACAGATAAGGAACAGACAAAAGGTTATAATTACTAATGCCAGGGGGTGATGACTGCTATGGAGGCAGATAACGCAGGGTGTGGGGGTAGAGGGTGGTGGTGGGAGGTGGGTCAATGCTGTGCTATGGGGATAGATAGAAAAGCCTCCCCCAAAGGTGACATTTCACCAAAAAATTGGAGGGAAGCCAAGATTAATCTGCACCCAAAATGTGAAAAGAACTGGAGTATGGGATTTGAAGCAGTTTTCTGAGTCTTCAGCAATGGCAATTTTAATGATAACATGGGAGCTCAGAAATGGTTATTGTGGTATATTTTATAAGTTCCAGAAACCATTTTTGCCTCTATCTGTTTTTTTTTAAATTTTTTATTGGTGCACTGTATTCATCACAGTGGGATACAAAAAAAAACTTTTGTAGACATACATACACACATTGCCCAGTCAGCCCCCACCCGATCCCCATCCCTTTCCCTCCCCATCCCTCCTTCCCATGTTTGTCTTACTGGTTGACATCTAGTATTACAGCAATTTATCCAAAATTAAAAATGATAATCTCACATAACAGTTTCATTTGTCTGATACCAAGCTTTTGATAACTTAAAGATAACATTTCAATATTTCTTTTTGCTTTCTTTCTTACCAGAGAATATATATATTTTTTAGGTGAAACAATAATATATTTATATATTTATTTTTCAGAAAAAAAATCTATCCTAATATGGAATATGGACTCTAGATACCCAAAACAATCTCAAAAAGAACAAAGCTAGAAGATATATATTTTCTGATTTCAAACCATATAAAGCTACAATAAATGAAACAGTGCAGTACTGTTCTAAAGGCAGATATATAAACCATTGGAGTTAAGTAAAAGCCTAGAGCTAAATTCTTCCATATATTGTCAAGTTATTTTTGACAAGGTTTCCATGAACATTTGGTGGAGGAAATAATAATCTTTTAACTAAATATTGTTGAAAAATAATGATTACATGGAAAAGAATAAAATTGGACCCTTACCTAATCCCATATACAAATATCAACTCAAAATAGATAAAAGACCTAAATATAAATCTTAAGACTATAAACTTTTAGAAGACAATCTGGGTCATAAAACCTCACAACATTGAAATTTGCAGTGATTCTTGGATATGATTTCAATGGCATAGGCAACAGAAGAGTATACAAACTCCCTAAAAAATAAAAAAATTGTATATCCAAAAACAATGTAAACAGAGTTAAAAGTTACTGATAGAATGGGATAAAATATTTCCAAATGCTATATCTGAAGGTATATTAATATTCCTAAAAATTAACAACAATAAAATCAAACAATACAATTTAGAGATAGGTAAAAGACTAACGTAAATAATGAATCTCCACAGATGACTAATCTTAGTTGTCTGTTGGATGGAAAATCTTGTTTCCCTGGTTCTGGTGTGTGTTACCTATTTCTTCTTTGTAGTTAATCTCTGAGTATTTTCTCTAGCGCTGGTTTTGAAGACATAAATTCCTTCAGTTTCTGTTTGTCATGGAAGCTTCTTATTTCTCCATCTAATTTGATAGAAAGTTTTGCTGGGTAGGAAATTTTTGGCTGGAAGTTGTTTTCTTTCAGAGTTTGGAATATGTTACTCCATGCCCTTCTGGCTCTCATGACTTGGTTTGGGAAGTCTGGAGTGATTCTAATTGGCTTAGCTCTGAATGTCACTTGGCCCTTTGTTTTTGTTGCCTTTAAGATTCTCTGCTTGGCTTCCACATTGGTCATTTTGACAATTATGTGGCGTGGGGATCCTCTTCTCCGATCCTGTCTAAAGGGAGTTCTATAAGTTTCCTGGACCTGTGTATCGACCTCTTGCTCTGTGTTTGGAAAATTTTCTGCTATTACTTCCTTGAAGAGATTGTTGATCCCTTTGGTTTCACCTTCTTTTCCCTCCTCTATTCCAATTATTCTTAGGTTAGTTCTCTTAAAATGGGCCCATATTTCTTCAATATCAGATTCCTGCTGTCGGATATTTTTTTCTAGATTAGAAACCATGCGTTCATTTTTGGATTGATCATCTTCTAAGAGCAAGATTCTATTCTCCATGTGGTCTAATCGGTTGTTTGTACTTTGAATTGAGGCCTTCACTTCATTAATTGCATCCTTTATCTCTCTTTGGCTCTCTCTGAATTCTTTTTGAAACACCTCTATTATTTCTACAGTTATTTTCCTGATTTGATCTTCTAGAAATCTCTGATTTTCTGTTTTATCGGGTTCTGATGTTGTGGGGTTGTGGGCATTCATTGCTCCATTGTTATTCCTCTTTCCCATGATTTTGGAAGTTTGTGCCTTCTCTGGGTTCTTCCCTTGGGTCACTATGACTTCACTTAAGGTGCTCTGGATCTCGAGTCTGTGGTATCTCAGACCCACTACTCCTTTACTGAGTTGTATCACATAGTCTTAGACCCAGGGAGTCGATAGAGGCTGCTTTAGACTATGGGGGGGTGCCAGGTTGGGTGTTCTCCTATGGTGTGATATCTCTGCCACCGCCAGTCCCTCACTGGGTCAAGTCCCTGGGAGTACAGTACTGGGATTTCTCCTCTGTGGCCCGCAATTTGACTCACTGTTGTTGAGTATGCAGATGGAGCTGTCGTGGACTTGGTGAATTCTCTGCTGCTGCCGCCGGTGGCAATATGGCGCTGCTGCCACGCCCTCGGCCGTGAGGCTGGCGTATTTCTTCTCTGGTTTTGAGCTCCGCTGAGTCCTTCGGCTCGCTGTCCGCCGCTTCTCTCTGGAGATGGTGGGCTATTGAGTGCGTTGGTCTGTAGCCGTAGCTGTCCGGTGAATTCGCCGCTGCCGCCGGCACTAAGGTGCTGCTGCTGCGTCCTTGGGCATGAGGCCGGCGTATCTCCTTTGTGGCTCTGAGCTCCGTTCTGAGTCCCCCTCCTCTCTGGAGCCTGGTGATTTTTTTGTTTCTCTGGTGATGGTGTTTTCGGCTATGAAAGGCACTGATTTTGTGGTAATGGAGATTGTTTGTTTCGGGGCTCTTAAGCCCCGCTTTTCTCGGTCACCATCTTCCCGGAAGTCTCTGTTTTTTGATGTGTGCAGGGAAAGTACCTCAGTACCTTTTATGTATGTATGTATGTATGTATGTATGTACATATGTATGTATGTATGTATGTATCTTTGTGTGTGTTGAGGGTACTGGGGATTGAACCCAGGGGCGTTCTACCTCTGAGCTACAGCCCCAGCCCTATTTAATTTTTATTTTGAAACAGTCTCACTATGTTACAGTGCTGGCTTTAAACCTGCGATCCTCCTGTCTCAGCCTCCCAAGTACTGGTATTACTGGGGCATGCCACCTCAACTGGCTCTTGCCTTTTCTTTTTTTGGTGGTACTGGGGTTCTTGGAAGCCCTTCTCCCTCCAGGCTACACTCCCAGACCTATTTTATTTTTTTTTTATTTGGAAACAGGGTCTCTTAAGCCAGCGAGGCTAGCTCCGAACCAGTGCGATCTTCATGTCTCCGCCTCCCAAGCGTGGGGATTACAAGCGTGCACCACCACTCCCGGCGTCTCTTGCCTTTTCTTTAGCAAGACATGTGCCTAGGCTTTATTATGGTGCTGTTGAAGGAAAAGCTCAACACAACTCAGACCATATGCAGAAGGCAGAGCATGTGGGGTGGACTAGGGATTGGTTCTCATTATTTAGTAGTGAATATGAGCTATTGAGTTTTTGCAGCTTAAATGTGGAAATGAATAAAATTTTTACATACCACTTTTTCTTTTAAAACAAGTGGTATTTGCTAGGTGTGGTGGCCCATGCTTGTAACCCCCGCCCTTGGGAGGAGGAGACAGGAGGATTGCACAGGTTACGAAGTCAGCCATGCTGGCTTAAGAGACCCTGTTTCCAAATAAAAATGTATAAAAATAGGTCTGGGAGTGTAACCCGGAAGCAAAAGGGTTTCCAGGAACCCCAGTACCACTAAATAAATAAATAAATAAATAAATAAATAAATAAATAAAACTTAAAAAAACAAAACAAGTGGTATTTGATGTAAAACAAATTAGTGAGTTCCAGACAGGTTTATTCCCCTGCGGCTATCAGGAAAGCAGGACACAGCAGTTGTCAGGAGTGGCTGAGCTCTGCCTTGCGAGCCCCTTTCTAGAGAGGGCCCTCTACGTGGAGCCCAGGGCTGTTCTTGGATGCGAGCAGTGTGAAATCCTCCCCAAATCCGGGTATGTTAAGGTGGGATTTTCCTCGTGGAAACTTGTTTGCCATAGCTAAACTTTAGGCATCCCAGGAGAAGAAATTCCCTTGAGCCTTTGTTTTGTTTGGCTGCCGCCACAGCAAAGCTCCTCTCAAGCTGTTTGGGGCCACCCTCTGTCGTCAGTGTCACTGCATTTGGGACCGCTCTTCTCCCCTGGGAGTGCCTTGTCCCCAGGTGTGCAGTGGCACACCGTCTGTTTTAATTTTGTGTGTTCATCTTACCTTCCTATTTCATTAATGTTTGGGTTTTGGTATTTTGTTTAAATAATTGACCTGAGCGACCTTCATGCAACCAGGAGCGAGGCTGTAGGGGCTGGCCTGAGCTCCGGTGCTGTCCACTGATGATGGCCATCTCAAGAGCGTATTATTTTTTCAGCTGTTGCTCTATTGTTTGCTTAAGTGACAGTGGCAGCTAATGAGAGGCTCTAGGAAGTTGCTCTGCTTCCATATCCAGCCCCAAGAATGGAGCGGACAGGCTGGAATGTCATTAAGGACGGGTCAGGTGCCTCTGTTGCAGGATGAAGAGAGTTGATTTTAATTTGGACTTTGGAATCTCAAGTGAACGAGGGTGGATGGTCACCTCTGCATTTTGTGTCTTGGCGTGCTATTTATGTGTGCTAGGACATGCCTGAGTAGGTTAGCACTGGCTCAGAACACTTGCTTTGAGTCTCAAATGCTCACCCTCTAAATCTGCCATTTTCTTTCTTTCTGGAAAAATCAATATAGCACTCAAACAAGAAGGCACTTGAAAGTTGATATTGCTCATGAAACATGGATTTGAGGATCAAGCGTGGGCCCCTCTGGCCATGTGGCGCTGATCCTGGCTAGGGTGGAGTTGGCCCTGTCTCTGCCCTCAGCCACTCTCCTGGGACAGCTGGCATCTGGCCCATGCTCCCACCTGTGGCAGCAGGTTGGTTGCCCAGCTCCTTGTCCTCAGAGCGGCAGTGGGGAGAGGGACTGCACCCTTGGAGGACTTGGGAGGATATGGGAGAGGAGGGGCAAAGCCCCATTAGCTCCAGAGCTGGCCCACTGGGAGTTACACCCAGGGTTTATGCCCTGACGGTCCCCACCCCTCACGGTCATTGCTCCATACCATGCCAGCAGCCAGGGCTTAGGGGAGAACTGCCAAAAGTAGGAAAGAGTTTTGCTTCTCTTTTCATGAGGCAGATTATCACCAATTAAAACAACCAATTTTAAAGCCAAGAAAAGGAACATAAATGTTTATCTTCACAAATATAGCAAGGAAAAGGGAGAAAGAGAAGGAACAGGGAAGGAGAAAACCTGGGAGGAATCCAGAAAGGACACAGGGCTGTGGGAGCCAGTCACTGCTGACAGCTCTATGCCCCTGTGTCCTTCACTCCCACAGCCACCTGCTCAACCCCCGCAGGAGCTGAGGTGGTTTCTTCCTGAAGCTGAGTTTTGAGCTAGGCCTGGGAGGACAAAAGGGATTAAGGCAGAGGAGTAAAATTTCGACTTGATGAGTGTTTAAAAAAATAGTTTGTTCATTCACTCAGCAAACACCAGCTATAAATCAGTGGTTTGTCAGACGCTGGGAGTGCCGAGGTGCCTAAAGGAGGTCATAGACAGCTTGGAAATGATCTACTGGGGAGAGTGCACTTGTTATGATGGTGTTTCTCTTTCTTTCTCTCCCTTCTCTCTCCCCTCCCCTCCCCTTCCTTCCCCTCCTCCTCTCCCCTCCCCCCTCCCCTCCCCCCTCCCCTCCCCCCTTCCCTCTCCCCCTCCCCTTCCCCCTCTCTTCCCCCTCCCCTCTCCCCCTCCCCTTCCCTCCCCCCTCCCCTCTCCCCCCTCCCCTCTCCTCTTCTCTTCTCTTCTCTTCTCTTCTCTTCTCTTCTCTTCTCTCTCTCTCTCTCTCTCTCTCTCTCTCTTTCTTTTGCAGTACTGGGGATAGAACCCAGAGGCATTGTACCTCCAAGCTATACCCCCAGCCCTAATTTTTAGTCTATTTTTTAAACAGGGTCTCACTGAGTTGTGAAGGGCCTTGCTAAGTAGCTGAGGCTGTCCAAGAACCGTGATCCTCTGTTCTCTGCCTTTTGAATGCTGGGATTACAAGCGTCCGCCACCACACCCAGATTGGTGTTTCTTTTGTAGACTATTTTCTTTTTGTTAGATGCATCTGTTGATGTCTTGAGATGTCATTGATGTTAACCTGTACACAAAGTATTAATTTTTTTTTGGTACCTGGGATTGAACCTAGGAGCATTTACCTTCAAGTGACACCCCCAGCCCTATTTTTAATTCTTTATTTTGAAACAGGGTCTCACTAAGTTCCAGAGGACTTCACTAAGTAGCTGAGACTGGCCACAAACCTGCAATCCTCCTGTGTCAGCCTCCAAAGTACTGTGATTACAAACATGCACCAATATGCCTGGCTTAAAAAAACTAAAATTTTGACACGTTTTAACATTCATGTAGAATGGTAGAAGACCATTACCTCCACCAGAGCAAAGGTATCCATCACACCAAAAAGTTCCCATGTGCTCCATGCTTGTCCGTCTGGTCCCCAAAGCCATCTCTTCCCCAGATACACTGATCTTCCTGTCACTAAAAATTAGTGTCTATTTTCTAGAATTGTATATAAATGGAATCATATAGTTTGTATTTTTGGTTGAAGTCTTGCTTCTTTGAGTGGAACTGTTTTTGTACCTCATTTTTGTCATGTGTATTGATAGTTCATTCTGTTGTGTTGGCAATGCAGTAGTTTAGGTTTTGAATGTTTCCCAAAAGCTCAGGTATTAAAAGCTTGATCCCCAGCCTGTGGCCCTGTTGGGAGGTGGTGAAACCTTTTGGAGGTAGGGCCTGGTGGGAAGGAGTTAGGCCTCTGGGGGCATGTTCTTGAAGGGGATACTGGGACCTCGGCCCCTTACTGCCTCTCTCTTCCTGGCCTCCATGAGGTGAACAGACCTTTCTACCACGAGCTGCTCCTGTGATGTTCTGTGCTGCTACAGGGCCAAGTGACCATGGACTAAAACCTCTAAAACAAAGCCAAAACAAACCTTTTCCCTTATTCGGTTCATTATCTCAGGTATTTTCTGGCAGTGATAAAAGCTAACATAAGGCCAGCATTCTGTTGAATGAATTTGCCACGGTTTATCCACTCACATGTTGATGGACATTTGGTATTTCCAGTTTTAGACTATTCAAAATAGAGCTGTTATGAAGAAGTGTCTGTGTGGACATGTGCTTTCATTTCTCTGTGACACAAACCTACACAGGAAGAGTTGAATTATAAAGTAGGTCGGTGTATGGTTAACTTTTAAAAGTACTGCTGAAGCAGGGTGTGGTGACTCATACTTGTAATTCCAGTACTTGGGAGGCTGAGACAGGAGGAACGTGCAGGTTTGAAGCCAGCCTCAGCAACTTAGTGAGACCCTGTTTCCAAATAAAATAGAAAATAGGTCTGGGAGTGTAGCCTGGAGGTAGAATGTCCCTGGGTTCCACACCCAGCACCCCCCCCACACACACACACAAATACTGCTTAATATCTCCAAAGGAGTTGTGCTATTTTATTTTCCTATTGTAATATATGAGAGTGTAGTTTGTCTATCACATCCCTCCCTTTTTGGTGCCTTATTGGGTTTTAATTCATATTCACCTATTGACTAATAATATCGAAAATCTTTTTATGCACTTATTTGCCATCCATCTGTCTTAGTTTAAATCTTCTGCCAACACACACACACACACACACATACACACACACTCACTCTGAACCCATGGGTGCTCTCACTGAGCTACACCTCCAGCCCATTTGATCTTGAAGCAGAGTCTAAGTTACCATGCACTGGCCTTGAACCTGCAATCCTCCTGTCTCAGCCTCCCAAGCAATAGGACTACAGCATTTGCAACTCTGCCCAGCTTTTCTAACTTTTAAATTGGGCTGTCCTGTATAATTTGATAATTCTTTTTCTTTTTATCATTTCTCTATTTTTGAGAACTCTTTAATATTTTAGATATAAGTCCTTTATCACATATCTGATTAGTAAATGTTTCCCCTAGTCTGCAACTTTTTTTTTTCTTTTCATTTTCTTAACTATGTCTTTAAAGAGTAGTCTTTTTTTTTCTTTTCTGTACCAGGGATAGAATCCAGGGGCATTCTACTTTTGAGCTACACCCTCAGCCCTATTTTCTATTCTTTATTTTGAAACAGGGTCTCACTGAGTTACAAAGGGCCTCACTAAGTAGCTGAGGCTGTCCACGAACCGCGATCCTCCTGTCTCAGCCTGCCAAATTCTGGAATTACAAGCATGCGCCACCATGCCTGGATTTTTATTTATTTATTTTTTACTTTTGAAGAAGTAAAATTTATCAGTTTTTTTCTTATGGACTATATATTTATTGTCATACATAAGAAATCTTTACCTATCTCAGGGTCAAAAAGATTTGCTCTGTTTTCTTCTAGAGGGTGTATAGTTTTAGGTTTTAAACTTATGATCTATTTTGAGTTACTCGTTGCATATAGTTGGATTTGAAGTTTTTATATTACTCATATATAAACAGTAGGACCGGTCCTATTTCATTTTTTAAATTTTGAAACAGGGTTTTGCTAAGTTGCTGAAACTGGCCTCAAACCTGTGATCCTCCTGTCTCAGTCTCCCAAGAACTGGGATTACAGGCATGCGCTACTATACCCAGCACATGTTAGATTTTGTTAAATGATATTTATGCATATGTTGGGATGATTGTTTGTTGAAATAATTAACTACATTCATTTAAAAATACTTAAACTGAGATAAACTACTTAGTCATGCTGTGTTTTTCTTTTAATATATTAGTGAATTTGATTGCTAATTTAAAAAATTTGCATCTATGTTCATGAGAAATACTGGTCTATTCTTCCTAATGTATTTGTTTTGTTATAGTCATTCTGGTCTCACTGGATGAAGGGATATATTTGTTCCTCTTGAGTTGGTGTAGAATTGATATTCCTTCAATCTTAATTATTTGGTGGAATTAGTCAGTGTAGGCAACATTCTGGGCCTGGGAAGCCTTTTACAAATTTTCTTGGTTTAGCAAATTATTTGGGCATTTAGATGATCTACTTGTTCTTGAGTGAAGCTTTGCCAGTTTCCCTCTTTCTAAAAAATCTGTCCATTTCATCTCAGTTGTTGAATACTTTAATATCTGCTTAACTTGTAGCCTTCTTATCAATGTGGTATTGGTAATTTGTTTCTTCTGTATTCTTATCTCATCAGACTGGCTAGAGGCATATTGATTTTGTTGATATTTTTAACAAAACAGATTGATTTTTCTTATTTCCCTTTTTATTTTATTGCTGTTTTTCTCCTCTGATCTTTGTTATGACCTTTCTTCTATTAATTCTATTAATTGTGGGGTTAACTTGCTCTTCTTTTCCCAGTTTCTTAAAGTAGAAACTGCAGTAATTGATTTGTGACTTTAATTGTTTATAATACAGACATTTACTGCTGTAAATTTCTCTCTGTGTACCGTTCTTCAGTAGTATCCCATTCTTTTTTTGTGTGTGCATGGTGCTGGATATTGAACCCACAGGTGTTCTACCTCCAAGCCATACCTCCAGCTCTATTTTTATTTTGAAACAGGAGGGCATTAAGTTGTTAAGAGCCTCATTAAGTTGCTGAGGCTGGCTTCAAACCTGTGCTCCTCCTGTCTCAGCTTTCCAAGTACTGGGATTACAGGTGTGTGTCACCATGCCCAGCTCCAATACATTTTGGTATGCTCTATTTTTATTTCAGAATACTTACTAATTTTTCTTTTGGTTTGTTGCTTATCCCTGGCTTGTTTAGAAGTGTGTTACTTATAAACATATTTGAAGATTTGGCAGAGACCTTTGTATTTGTTCCTAAGTTTATTCCATAGTGGTCAGAGAACATGCCTTGTGGGGCTGGAATCCTTTGCATTTATTGAGACTTTTTTATGAGTCAGAATCTGGTCTGTTTCTGAGTATTTGAGCTGAATATACATTCTATAATTGTGTGGAATAGTCTACAAATGCCAATTAGATTAAATTAATGGGTAGTTTTATTTGTTTTCTAAATACTTACTGATTTTTTGTGTTATTCTATAGACTTCAACTATAATTGCACTTTTTCTGTTTCTCTTTCATTTGTATTGATTATTTTTGCTTCAGATTCTTTGAGGATCTGTTGTTACAAATGTTTAGCATTGCTTTCTCTTTATAAATCGACCCATTTACTGTTACTTCATCTCTAAATCCATTTTGTCTGTTATCAATATAGTCACTCCTACTTTCTTTATTTGCCTAGTTTATTTTTCATTTGTTTAATTTTATAGCAATAATCTTGCTTCTGTAGAAATCATTCAGGGTCTTTTTTTTATCTTCTCTAACTTTAAGTTGGCATATTTAGACCAGGAAGAGTGGAAAATACCTGGAATCCCAGTATTTAGGAGGAGGCAGCAGAGACAGGAGGAGAGCAAGTCTAAAGCCAACCTCAGCAACTTAGTGAGATACTGTTTAAAATTTAAAAAGAGGGGAGAGAAGCTGGAGGTATAGCTCAAAAGGAGAATGTCTCTGAGTTCAACTTCTAGTACCAACTAACTAACTAAATAAATGGCATATGCTGATCAAATCGATTTTATATGACTATTGATATGGTTAGATTGGAGCCTATCATTTTTCTGTTGTTATTTCTTTTTATCTCCTGTTAACTCTAACTCTCTTTATTGCCCTCACTGCTTTGGGTTAGTAGTCTACATCTTTAACACAGCCCAGATTTTCTTCAGGTGGTGTTGTACCCCTTTGGGTACAATATAAAAACTTGCAATACGTGTTATTTCTCTCTCCACAGCCTTTGTGCCTGTTGTCACACCTTTTATATACAGTGTAGATACCATGCAACATTATTTTTTAATGTTTAAGCAGCCAGTTATATTTGCGAGAGATTTAAGAAATAACAAAAATACTGTGTTTACCCACATAGTTATACTTTCTGTGTTCTTTCTTCCTATACATACATACATACATACATACATACATAATACATACATACATACATACATCATCTTTTTGGCACCATTTTCCTTATGCCCAACGATGTCCTTTGTGGTACAGATCTGTTGTTGCTGAATTATTTCATGTTTGCATATTTGAAAAACCTTTATTTCACCTTTGTTTTTCAACACTTTCACTTGGTGTAAAAATTCTAGGTTGAGAGTTTTTCCCTCTCATTCCTTTAAATATGCTGATACATTTTCCTCTTGCTTGCATTGCTTACAGCAATAAATCTGTAAGCTACACCCCCTAGTCCTATTTTTAGTGTATCTATCTATCCATCTATCTATCTATCCATCTATCTATCTATCTATCTATCTATCTATCTAGTGAGTGTGGGGGGGTACTGGAGTGGAATCCAGAGGCTTTCTACCTCCGGGCTATACTCTTAGACCTATTTTTTATATTTTACTTGGAAACAGGGTCTCACTAAGTTTCTGAGAGCCTCACTAAGCAACTGAGGCTGGCTCCAAACCTGTGCAATCCTTCTGTTTCAGCCTCCCAAGCACAGGGATTACAAGCGTACACCACCATGCCTGACTAGTCTTTTATATTTTTTGAAACAGGGTGTTCCTGAGTTGCAAAGACTGGAGGATCTCGATTAAGAATCGAGATAATTGAGATCCTCCAGTCTCCGCCTCCCAAATACTGGGATTACAAGTATGCGCCACCACATCCAGCCATATATGATAATTTTTAAGATTTTCAGCATTCAAAAATGCTGAAGATTTAATGTTAAATTCATTAAAGATATCTTAAAATATTCATGGCATATAATTACAGACTCATATAAGTATATATGCATATAGATAAAAACTCAAGAGAATACAGCCAGCCCTCTGAATTCATAGGGTTTATATGCAATATTTAACCAATTGTTGATGAAAATATTAGGGAAAAATTACTTCTGTACTAAATATGTACAAGCTTTATTTTTGTCATCATTACCAAAACCATTTAGTAGATAATATAACTTTCTGCATTGTAATAAGTGTTATAAGTAATGCAGAGATTATTTAAAGTATCCAGGGGAATGTGGATAGGTTATACATAAATACTCTATGTTTCATTAATTTTTTTGGTGTGTTGTCATGATAGTGTGTTTGATAGTGGTACATTCTTATATTTACATAATATTGTTTGGTCTGTTTCTTTCTCTATACCTTCCCTTATCACTATTCTATCTTATATAAGGGACTTAGGAAGCCATGGATTTTATGGGGACGTTCTGGAGACAGTCCCTACAAATACTGAGAGATTACTATATGCAAATGATACAGCATTTCATAAAATAGAATTATTTCCTCCTCATTTGAAGGATGATTCATCACTGCATTAGAATCCATTGATCTGGAATTAATTTGATCATTAAAATTTATTATCAAATATTAAAAGCATACAAAGAAATATAGAAAATAATAGGTAAATACATGTGGGCATACCACTGACTTTAAGAAATTAGAACTAACAATGTAGTTCAAGGTCCCCAATGTAGCACTGTGCAGTTGTGTCTTTCCCCTCCCTCCAGAAAACTATTAGGATGATAATCTCTAGGCCCTACACAGTACTGTTTTTATGTTTGTAAACTTTTTTTTTTTTGTACTGGAGTTTCCTGGAAGCCCTTCTACCTCCAGGCTACACTCCCAGACCTATTTTTATATATATCTTTTTGGAATCAGGGTCTCTTAAGCCAGCGCAGCTGGCTCCGAACCAGCGCGATCCTCCTGTCTCCGCCTCCCAAGAGCGGGGATTACAAGCATGCGCCACCACGCCCGGCATTTATGTTTGTAAACTTTTAATAAAAGCATTGTATAGCCAGGCGTGGTGGCGCATGCTTGTAATTCTACCATTTGGGAGGCTAAGACAGAAGGATCGCAGTTCGTGGACAGCCTCAGCTACTTAGTGAGGCCCTCTGCAACTCAGTGAGAGCCTGTTTCAAAATAAAGAGTAAAAAATAGGGCAGGGGGTGTAGCTTGGAGGTTGAATGCCCCTTGGTCCCATCCCCAGACCTGCAAAAAAAAAAAAAAAGCATTATATATATTTTTGTGACTTGATATTGTCATTCAGTATTGTATTTATCAGTATTATATTTGAAAGACATCCTTGTGTATTTATGTTGAAGTGTGTATTTCTGGATGTGTGCAGTTTCATGGTCCATTTCATTCTGATGGAGAGTTGGGTATCCTTAATTTCTTACTGTTACAAACATTGATGCTGTACATAATCTTATACGTGTGTGTGTGTGTGTGTGTGTGTGTGTGTGTGTGTGAGAGAGAGAGAGAGAGAGAGAGAGAGAGAGAGAGAGAGAGAGAGAGAGGGAAGTTATAGGATGTAAGGTCAACAATTATGCTCTATGGAGCTAGAATCCATAATCTCTCTGGTTTTACCTGTTCTCTAAAAGAAGAGGCATATTTCTAGGTATGTACTATACATTTCTAATATGATTTTTTTGTACTTTATCGGTGCGTTATAGCCTCACATCATAATGTAGTTCACAGTGATCATGACACAAATGCACACAGCACTTGCTGAGCTTTCCCCTGGCTCTCTCCCACTCCTCCCCTTTCCCACACAGGATATTGAGGTTGACATTGGAATTCTTACATATGTCATAATGTCAATGGAAGTAATTCCTTCATTGATTCTCCTTCTCCCCCAACTCTTCCTCTGGACCAACTCCCTGCCTCTACTGAAGTTTCTACTGAAGTTTCTCCTTCATTTTCTGAAGTTCTTCTGATTATTCCCTAGTTTTCACATGAGAGAAAACATAGGAACCTTCACTTTCTATGACTTGCTAATCTCACTTAACATAATGTTCTCCAGGTCCATCCATTTTCCTGCAAATGACATAATTTTGTTTTTCATATTGCTGAGTAGAATTCTTTTGTGTGTATGTCCCATTAGTTTGTAATCCTTTCATCTATTGATAGACACCTAGGTTGGTTCATAATTTGGATATTTTGAATTGTGCTGCTATAAACATGGATATGCATGTATTACTATAATATTCTGATTTCAGTCCCTTTGGAAAGTTACCTAAGGGTGGAATAGCTGGATCATATGTTGGATCCATTCCCAATTTTTCTGAGGGATCTTCACACTAATCTTCATAGTAGCTATGAATTACATTATTAATCAGATCAAGTGAAACTTAAATAAGAATCTATATAACTATATAGGTTTATTTATATTACTACTCATTGGTTATCTAGCATTAGAAGACTCTCTTAGAATTTCAGTATTTATTGTGGCACCACCCATAAGTGATTCCTTAAGCGTACAGTTGCTGTTTAATGAGGTTCTCGGAATTTGCCTGCTTGGCCTACCTTAGGCTGGATTCCTCTCAGCTGCATCACTGCTGAGCTGCAGGGCTTCTTTCCTGTGTCACAGTCATCTGCTCAACTTCCAGTCCTGCCTCCTCTGGATCGTTGTCCTGCTGTCAGAAATGTTTTCACGTGATGGGAAGTCACTAGGCTAGAACCATCTCAGTCATCCTGACCTATTGTAAAGTGCTGCCTTCTCTCTTCCAGCCTTCTGCTGGGACCACAGTCAGTCATCACTTCTGATATTCCTTGTGAAGTAGGATTCTTCCTGGGCTTTTTCAAACTTTTCAGGGCTGGATGTTTTTGGAAAGTCCAAATGTTTTCAAAGTCCTCCAGCCTTTGAGCACCTTGCTATCAGAAGATCTCTTCCTAATCCACTACTCAACAGTGTCCTTTGCCTCCCAGGATCTCTTCCTCTGTCCAGCATCTCCTGGCTCAACAGAAAGAGGAAGGAGAAGGAGATGAGTGGCAGTGCCTACTGCAACATCAATCCCTCCACCACTGAGAAGGAAGCTGTTAAAGTAGGTCCAGTTTACTTCACCCTGGCCTCCTGGCCTCCAAGGGGTGTGACGATTGCTTCCTTATTATGTCCCATTCACTTGCAGCACCTACCAATACACACACCTCCCTAGGGCCCCTCTTTGTTACATTTTAGTGCCTTACCTGGGCAGAAAATGCATTTTAATTAGAGCTGCACAGTGATTTTTACTCCTGTGTGAGGACCTATGCTCTCTGAGGATGTGTCTATTTTAGTTTTCCTCTCTGTCATCCTGGCCCAAGAGAGAGTAATGGAGTGGAACTGGAGCAGCTGGATTTCATGGAGTTAAGTGATTCCTGCTAAAATACCTTTTACAAATTGTGTAAAAATAAAGGAGCAGCAAAACTCATTGCCAAGGCCCTTCCATAAGCTGGGTAAGGGTCCATGGGAGGGAGGGACTCAGAAGCAGCAGCTTTGTTAGCACACTGTTTCACCGGATGAATCACAGCATCTTAATGGCCCAGGGGAATGCACACTTTATCTCTTCTGATGACACTTGTAGAAGCTGGAGAGGTATACGTTCCTAAGGTCTGTTTTTTATGGGGGCGGCCTAAGGTCATTACCCATGAACAGGAGGCTTCTCTGGCTAGCCGGTCTGGGCTTGCAGGAAGTGACCCATGCCAGTGTGTTTCTGGGAACTCAGAATGCGTGTGCCACATCTTGGCTAGAAGAATAAGCATGGAGAGGGGCGTGCCCACCGCTCATATTCTCCCTTAACTCAGGAACCCTGCTTGCTGCTGCTCCTTTCTGTCTGAGGATGCTTTCAGCTAGGCTTTACAACTACCTGAGAAAGCTCAAAGCTTACCTTGAGGCAAGCACTTGGCCAGAGGATGGTCGCAGGGCCCTGGAGTAGGGCTGTCGATGGTGTTGGCACTTGGTGTCCATTGATGGAAAACAGGGAGAGAAGTGCTCCTTTAAGACGGAGCTGCACACTCCCTAATTGTACATTAGTTCACTTATCAAGGCATCGCAGCCACTGCTGGGGCTCCAGAGAGGCTGATGCCTTTCATTTGATTCTTACTAAAACCCCTTAAGAAACATCACTGTGGCTTTTATTTTTTTGTTGTTTTTGTTGTTTGTTTGTTCCCCAGAGGTGGAATTGAAGTACCAGAGGTCAAACGTGTGCACATGGTAGCTTGTTGGTAAGACACCGTGCCAGGTGGCCTCAAACCCACGTTTGGCAGGAGAGCCCGGCTTGCAACACTTTCTTGGCTGCCGCCTCCTGCTTTTCCCCTCAGGGCAGGGGGTCCAACCAGTCTCCATTCCTGACCACAGTATTCTGTCATTGGGCTAAGGTGTTTCCTGCATCAACAGATGCTGTGGCTCCTTGCATAAGCAAATGCACACGTCAGTTTTAAGAGCTAAGCATTTGGGCCAAATGGAGGTAGCATCCCTCAAGGATATTGTGCTGAAAAAACTGGAGAGGCCAGCAGCTGACCCTTATAATAGTTTTCAATTAAAACTTCTTTTCATATTTTTTGTATATATGAAGACCAGTTGTTTTTTTGTTTTTTAGTTTAAGGAAAATATAAGATGCAAAGAAGTATTTGTCAACTTTTTTTTATTACCATCCTCCTCAGGAGACTTTTAGTACATTTTTATCTTAATTATCCCCATATCCTGCACCCCTGTGAAAACTTGCAGGCCATAGATATACTGTGTAGCTGTTTATGCACCAGGTCCCTGAAAAGAACCAAAAAACACTAACTGTTCATCGGTTTTTGCTCCCAAGAACCAATTTTCTTATTTCTTGCTCCTATAGAATTCATAGTCCAAAGTATTTAGTCAGTTTTAGTAGTGATGACATGTGAAGTTCTTGTATATTTATAGAAATGAAAACAAAATACTAATCATTGACAGCCAGTAATGACTCTTAGGATGGCAAAACAATTCACTTCTAATGAGCATGTAATTATTCAATTACAGCTGCCAGGAAATAGCTATTAAATAAGTGGAATCTGCTGCATTGGCCAAGCAGACAGGATGGGTGGTGTGAACAGCCATGAACACACAGCCTGGTAGCCAGTGTCAGTTCTGCTGAGGCTGCACAGGGCCCACACTTGTGTGTGAGGAGACACCGCAGAACTGTTAAGATGTACCAGGTCAGGGGGCCAGGCTCCCGGAATCCAGAAATCTCATCTTTCTACTACAGCTTTCTGCTATCGGCATTAGGCCATTTGTTTTTGTTTTTTTTATCAAAATGGTGTTTTTTATAGTTTTGACTTTTTTATTATGGTAAAACATACAACATAAAACTATTTCAGCCATTTTAAATTGTATAATTCTGTGGTGTTAGTCACCTTTGCAAAGTTGTGCCATCCTCACCACTGTCTATTTCCAAATCCTTTTTAGCACCCCAAACAGAAATTCTGTGCTCATTAGACAGTGATTCTCCAGTTCCCCCAAATCTTTTCCTGTTTTTTAAAAATTGCCTGTTCTAGATATTTTATGTAAGTGTATTCATGCAATATTTGTCCTCATGTGTCTGGTTTATTCTACTTAGCATGTCATTTTTGAGGTCCATCCATGCTATAACATGTACCTGATAAGATTTTTTTTAACTATGCAAAAGCATTTTAATTTTTGTTTTCCAATAAATATTTTGCTATACTTTCGTTGGTGCATTAAAATTATACATCATAATGAGGTTCAGAGTGATAGGAACATACATGCACACAGGGCTTGCTACATTTCCTTCTGCATCCTACCACACTCCCTCCCCTTCCTTATGTGTTATTAAGATTGGTATTGATAACGTGGTATATGTGCATAGCATTACTAGAACTGTTACCTTCACCAAGCCTCTCCTTCCTCTCCTCAGCACCTCCATTGCTCCACTAGAGTCTTTATTCCTTATCTGAAGTCCCTTTGGTTACCCAATTTCTCTCAAACTTCCATATATAAAACATACAACTGTTTTCTGTCTGAAAATGGCTAATTTCACTTAGCATAATATTCTTTAGTTCCATCCATTTTCCTGCAATAATTTTGTTCTTTTTATAACTGAATAAAATACCATACTGTGCATAGACCAGTTTTGTAATCCATTCATCTGCTGATGGACACCTAGGATGGCTATTTAGAATAGTTATCAGATTTGATCATATTGTATTATAGCCCATAAAAGCAATAAAATAAAGTAAATATATTTGTAAAGTAAATGTAAATATATATACATATTTTAGGTAATCAAACAGTTAAGATGTATTATTTTTTGTTCTAATACCAATCAGACACCTACTAGTCTAGAGTACCTGTGTAAATACCATCAGACTCATCTGATTTACATAATACATTAGCATTATTATTTTATCTTATTTTTGTGTGTGTGTGTGGCATTGGGGATGGAACCCAGAGGCTTTCTTCCTCCAGGCTATACTCCCAGACCTATTTTTGGAAATAGGGTCTCACTAAGTTACTGAGAGCCTCACTAAGTAGCTGAGGCTGGCTTCAAACCTGCGCAATCCTCCTGTCTCAGCCTCCCAAGTGCGAGGATTACAAGCAGAAGGTTGAGGATTTTAAGAGAGTTAAAATTCTAAAAGTTAAGAGAGTTTAAGATTTTGAGTTTAAGATTTTAAGAGAGTTGAAATTCTAAAAGTTAAGAGAGTTTAAGAGAGTTAAAATTCCAAAATCCTACATAGCAATACAGAATTAATATATGGGATATTGTATGTTGGATATTATATACATTGTATTGGCATTAATATATTGATGTCTTTGAAAATATACCCAAAGGTATTTCTGACTTTTACAGAATGGAATTTTATATTAATAAGGCAGATTTGTGGAATATCTGTGAAGCCTGGAATTGCAGGTGGAAACACCTAATAGAAGCACGCCCCCTAGTGACGCACACTTAACATTGTGACTTGAGTGGTGTTAGGGGAAGGTGGAGCTCTGGAGCTGGGGAAATTTGAAGGTCTTCAGGTTAAATCTCTGTCTCTCAGATCATGTAGTTCAAGTTCAGAGCTTAATTAGCATAACAGCATCAACAAGCAGTGCCTGACCATCAGCCCCGTACTGTGCTCAGAGGTAATCTCATGTCATCTCAACAACGTGGCATCCTGGTTGGGTTTATCTTCCATTCTATAAACATGTAGCCTGTGGATGCCAAGGCTGGGTGTCCTGCACATTTTAGAAGGAGAAAATGGTAGAGATAACATGCATACCAGCTTGTTTCTGGGCCCGGCCATATAAGTTTTCCTTGATGCTGTACTCTCCTGAAAGTGAAAACTAAAGGATGAGTTCATGTCCCTCTTCTTCTCAAGTCCTGGTCCCTTGTGTATCTTCTGCCACCTAAGTGTGCCCCACCCTGAAAGGTATGTCTCTTGTTTTCCTCTTCCATGAAACCTCTTATTCAGGCTCGCACCATCCCTAGGCTTCTCGGAATTTGGGTATTTCTGAGCTCTGTCCTACTTGCTTGGGCTTAATTACTCTCTCCAAACCCACATGCCGTGCCTCTGTCACTGCAGTAGGCAGGGATGGCATTCAGGGCAGGTACCTGTGTGCATGCCTCCTGCATGGTCCCTCCCTAGCAGGAGGGGCTACCTAGGGTCACTAGTCAGGGTGCCACCCAGGTCCCTGTGGGAAAGGCAGGGTGAACATGAACACAGGAGAGTGGATAAAGCATCCTGGCCCCAGCTGACTCCACCAAAGCAATTTCTGGCTCATTTCCCCTCTGGTTCTGAGATGTCTTAGGAAGGCTCTGCGCTTCCAGTGGTATTTCATTGGATGTAAATCCTGGAAGATCATTGTAAGGCAGTTAATTAAAATGACTATTTTTCTTTCCATAGAGAAGCTAAGAGTCTGCCAAAATTTTTTAGAAGCTCAAAACCTCCTCATCTATTAAATTTGTCTGCATTCCTTTGGGTTTTCTATCTAAAAAATGGGATGCAGAATTGGATGGAGAGAGGCTGGGGCTCACAGGTGTAACTGAGGTCACCACAGCCTGGTGGCAATGAGGCCATTCCTATTTTGGTGGATGGTTAGCTCAGAAATCTGGGATTTAAACTTTGTTGCTGTAGGAAGGTGAATGAATGGACCAGAAAATAAATGAATCTTCTATATGGCATTAGGAAGAGAGACTGAGTGCTTGACCACATAGCATCCTTGTGGGAAAGGAGGTTGACCAGAAAAGTCCATATCCATGATCCTGTTATAGGGTCTATGAGTTGAGGGCCCTCCCTCTTTGTGAGAGTCACTGAATAAGTTTACAGATACAGAGAGAGGACCTTTGCCATGGTTTACTTTCAATTTTATTTTGGGAACCTTATTTTAGGAAATGGGCATTCAAGGGTAGAAGAAGGTTAGTAAACTTTTCTAAGAACACTTTAGGAAATTTGCATTGCAAATACTGTGAAATGTCAGCTGGAAAACTCAAAACTTTGACACCTTGTTGGATCTTTTTTAGATGATTAAATTCTTGTCTCCAACCTAGAATTGGCAGCTTATTCTCCTTATTTTTCATGCCGTCATCGGTGTTGAAAGAATATTTCTTTGACGGTTGCCCTTGGGGAAAACTGAGCCAGGGCTTGTTATTTAGTGCAGACAATTAAGGGAAAGAAAATAGTAATGTGGACTCCATAGTAATCACTTAGTTCCAGGAATGTCAGCATCCCCAACCTCTTTTCAGTATTTATGGGGGTTGTTGAATAAAAATAGCCAAAATCCCTTCTTAAAGGTGAATTGTCTCTTCCCAGAAGCTAAAGTTTAGGTGGTGGTAGTAGCAGCAGTAATAGTCACAGTAGTGTTTATGGGTGTGTTTTTCCCCTGTCTGGAGATAACTTTGACTTAACTACCACTGCACATTGTGAGAGCCCTACTCTGTGCTAGCCATAGAAAGCTTTGTCCATCTTAGTGTGTTGTATTGGCCTCCAGGAAGAACAGATTGTGTCCAACATCACAGTAACATCCCTGTTTTCACTCCCAAGGGGCAGGTCACCAGTCCCTCCCACCAAAAACAAAACAAAACAAAAAAAAACCCCAGTAACCAGTGATATTTGGTTATAGTAGAATATTGTTCTTTTGGTGAGGGAATTTTCCTTTAATTTTTCATATGACTTTTCTGTTTTATTCCCCCCTGTACTTTGGGTAGAAATAAATAGGAGTTTTTTTCCAGTCACACTGTCAAGTGGTAAAATGTCTCACAGAATGGCTTTGGAACAGTCTGATACTGTGCCAGTCCATTTTGCCTGCTGTCCAATCTGCCAATCACTGAAATGGTTTTGCAAAGGAGAGAGTTTATTTGTAAGATGGCCACATGTGAGGAAGTGGGAGCCCCAAAAGTCTCAAATCCATTTCCCCAAGAATAGAGTTTAGGGTTATTCATGGGATAACAAAAGCAGGGTGGTCTGGGGCACTGGAAAAGGTGATTGGAAGTAAGAAAAAGTAAAATATCAGTGTTATGCATGTGTGCAATCAAACTTCATAGCTGGCCATAGGATTCATGTTCAGAAGTGGTGTTAACGTGCTCTCTGAGGGTGGAGTTTGGGTCCTCTGCTGTCAGAAGACCCCCCATTGGAGATGGGCTGCAGGCCCAGGTGAAGGGTTAGTGGTTTCAACCAGTTTGAAGTAGATAAAAACATCCTCCAACTTCCTGAACACAACTTATACAACCATTGTGGAAGTGACCCATGTGTCAGAGGCGTTACCTATAGCACAACAGGTGAGAGTGTACTGCTTGGCCAGGTGACCCCTAAGATTAGTGAGGCTAGGGGGCTCCCCGAGTCCCCTGGGCTTCGAGTCTTCCTTCATGCTGCTTTTGTCAGAGAGGAAAGACCATGTAGAAAGGCAAACCAGATTCTCAGCTTCACTGAGCGGAATCTTGGTTTCATGGTGGAGCTGTAGGCCCACATATGCAAGTGGGTGCTTAGTTTAAAAAAACAAAACCTTGTCTGAAACACTGCAGGGGCTGGTTTATGATAAAACTTGTAATATATCAACAGTTCTAACAATCCTTTAATAAACTGCACTAATTATACTTGGGCTAGAGCTGGACATGGTGGTGACATGCCTCTTATCCCAGTACTTGGGAGGCCGAGGCAAACATATTCTAGGTCAACTTAGAAGGCCCTCAGCAACTTAGTGAGATCCTGTCTCTGTTCTTACTTTCTTTTGGGGGGGGGGTGTCTGTTTTTGGTACTGGGGCTCAAACCCTGGGTAATTAAAGTTGCAAGGCAAGTACTTTACCACTGACATACATTCCAGCCCAATCCTATTTCAAAATATAAAATAAAATAGGGCTGGGGGTATAGCTCAGAGGGAGAATGCCCCTAAATTCAATCCCTGGTATTTAAAAAACAAAACAAAATAAAACAAACAAAAACAAAAACAAAAAACAGTCCTAAAATATGTCTCCCTTATGAAAGAACTGCAGTTTTTTTGGCTCTTTGTGCCTGTTCAGAGTATATGTGACCTTCATTTCCCTATCCTGTAGAGTAAAAGGAGAGAGTAGATTAAGTGGCAATTAAAACATGACACAGGACAGCAATATCTAAGAGCTCTTTGTTTGTCAGAGGATTCTACCAGGAAGGGATTGCCATTCTGTTCTTTGCAAGGCATGTTTGATGCCTTCAGGTGAAGGAAAGGATATGAACAAGCATGCAAATAGCTAATTTGGGATTGTATTACAATGTCCAATGTGTAAGAAATTTAAAAAATCAAACCTAACTCTAGCTTACAGAATAAATGTCTATTTTACGTGTTCTTGGCATATATGGTAGGCATGTTATAACTACTCAGAAAATGATAGGTTTGGAATCAAAGTCCTGAGATGGCAGCAAAGAGTTTAGAGATGGGATCCCACAGTTTGGAAAAGTAGCTGAAAGGTCAGCAGTCTGGTTAGGGGCGTGAGGACCTCTGGGCTTTGTCCTGAGATAAGAGGGACCTGGGACTATGTCCGGCTTCCAGAGACATGTTTAACACTTTGGAACACTGAGTGGTAACATCTGTTATGGATTGGGAAAGCAGAGGCTTGGGAAACCAAGTATGTGTTGGACCCACAGCCTGTGGAAGGCAGGTCAGAACTAGTGGCTCAGTCTGCATCAGGTTAATTGCCTGCTCAAACAAAAATGCCAACATTTCTGTGACATTTAAACAAAAGCCAGGGTTTTATAACATAATTCTGAAAGTATACAAGATATAAACCAAAATTACTTGGCAGGCAATAAATTAGGAAAATCTCAGCTTGCATGGGAAAAGACAAATTAGCAGACATCAGGCAAAGGTGATCCAGATACTACCTTTGTCAAAGTCTGTAAAGCAGCTATTATAAAAATGCTTCAGGAAGTAAGGGTGAACCTACTAAAATTAATAGAAAGAAAGTCCCAGGAAAGAAATAAAAGATTAAAAATTAACCCAATGAAAAATATAGTTAATGAAATGAAAAGCTCACTAAATGTGCTTACTGGCAGTTTGGAAATAATAGGCCTCAACTCAAACATATCAGTAATTACATTAAGTGAGACTGGTCTAATGTAGTTACTAGAATGGATAAATATAACAAGATCCAACAAAATGCCTACAGGAAACTCACCTGTAGATAGTAAAAATGCAAAGGAATGTAAAAATAAAAATCATGCAAATGCTAATCAAAAGAAAGCTGAAGTGGCTACATTAATACAAAAAGTAGACTTCAGAGCAAAGAAAATGAGGATCAGATGTTAAAATGACAAAATGGTGTGTTCACCCAGAAAACTAGAATTTTACAATACATGAAGCAAAAACTGAAAGAAATCAAATAGAAAAATTCTGTCATGGTTGGAGACTTCAACATTTTTCTTTTGGTAAACAATAGAATTGATAGACTGATAATCAGCAAGTTTATAGAGGAGTGAGACAGTATCATTAATAAATTAGTTCTGTTGACATTTTTCAGAGCACTTCAACCAATTACAGAAGAATACATCCTCTTCAAATAGGCCTAAAACATTCACCAAGATCATATCCTAGATCACAAGACAAACCACAACAAATATAAAAGAACTGAAATCATATATATTTCCAACTAAAATGGAATTAAACTAAATCAGTAACAGAATGTGTCCACTTAGAAATCAACACATTTCAGAATAGTCAATGTGTTGAAGAGGAATTCTCAAAGGAAATTAGAAAATATATTGTGCCAAATGAAAATGAAAAATAGAACATATCAAAATTTGTGAGTTACAATGCATGGAGGGAAATTTACAGTATTGTAAATGGTTAGAGAAGAAGAAAATAATCAGTAATATAAACATCTACCTTAAACTAGAGTAAGAAAATAAAAATCTGTATAAGTAGAGGATTAAAGAACAGAGGGAAAAATCAAAACAAAAATCTGATTCTTTGAAAAGAAAAATAAAATTAACCAACAAAAATGACAAATAAAAATAAAAGAAGACACTAATTGTCAACATTAGGCATGAAAAGGAGATAAGACCTATAGCTATTAAATGAATAAAAATACTATGAACAATTGTCAGCACATAAAACTGACACCTTAGATGAAAAGGACCAGTTTCTCAAATGGATCAGTTCCTTAAAGACCCGAAACTACCAAAACTCAAATGAAATGGATAACCACACCAACCCCTTTACATTTGTTAACTATAGCTTAAAGAAATTTAACATTCAGTTTAACAACCTTCTGAAAAAGGAATCTTCAGGCCCAGATAGTTTCCTGGCAAGTTCTACCAAACATTGAAAGACAAAATAAAACTAATTTTATACAAACTCCTCCAGAAAATAGGAGAGAAGGGAATGCTTCCCAATTCATTTTATGAGTCAGCTTTACCATAATAGGAAAGCCAGACAAAGATAAGATACTACAGACCAGTATTTGTCATGAACAAAGATGCAAAAATTTTTAATAAAATGTTATCAAATCTGGCAGTATATAAAAAGAATACATCATGGTCAAAGAGGATGCAAAGCTTATTTAATATTTGAAATTCAGTGTACAAAATTGGGAGGCTGAGACAGGAGGGTCACAGGTTTGAGGTCAGCCTCAAAAACTTAGTGAGATTCCATTAAAAAAAAAAAGTGTGTGTGTGTGGGCATCCTGGGAAGTGTAGGTCAAAGGTAGAATACCCCTGGATTCAATCTCTAGTACTCCCAATTCAATCAGAATTCAATTTAAAGAATCACATTGTGTGTGTGTGTGTGTGTGTGTGTGTGTGTGTGTGTGTGTGTGTGTGTTACTAGAGATTGAACCCAGGAACATTCTACCTTTGAGCTACACCCTCAGCTCTAATATTTTATTCTTTACTTTGAAACAGGGTCTCATTAAGTTGTGGAGGGCTTCACTAAATTGCAGAGGCTGGCCACAAACCTCCAATCCTTTGGTCTCTGACTCCCCAGCACTGGGATTCAAGCATGTACACCAGGCCCCACATAATCTTATCAATGTAGAAAAAGCATATGACACGAGTCATCATTCATTCATGATAAACTTATTTAACTAAATATTTTTTCATCTTGGTAAAATCAATTTTTTTTTGGTGGTACTGGGGTTCCTGGAAGCCCTTCTACCTCCGGGCTACACTCCCAGACCTATTTTTATATTTTCATTTTGGAAACAGGGTCTCCTAAGCCAGCGCGCGCAGCTGGCTTCGAACCTGAGTGATCCTCCTGTCTCCGCCTCCCAAGCACGGGGATTACAAGCATGCGCCACCACGCCCGGCTTGGTAAAATCAATTTTTAAAAATACATCTAAACATGTAATCAGTGATACAAAACTAAATGCCTTCCCCCTAATATTTAAAATACTACTATTTTACTGGAAGTCTTAACTGGTGCAGTAGGGCACTGTAGGAAATAGAAATTGGAAAGAAAGAAATAAAACTTCTTATTCACAGACAGCATTATTGCCTCTGTAGAAAATCCATGGGAATCTACAAAAACAAAATAAAACCCCCCAAACCTCCCAGATATAATAATAAGTTTAACAAAGCAATAGGATCTGAGGCCAACACACCAAAATAAACTTATTTCTATATATTAATAATAAATAACTAGGGGTATAAACTTTAAAAAAAACACTATTTATAATTGCCTTATGAACATGGAAATGAAATACCACAAACATGTTTTGGAACTACAGTTGTAAGCTATAAGCCATTAGCAGCGGGTAGTGACACACACCTGTTATTCCATACTTTAGAGGCTTCAATAAAAGGATCAGAGATTCAACACTAGACTCAGCAATTTATTGAGATTGTATTTCAAAATAAATATGGCTGAGGGTGTAGCTCAGAGGTAGAATTACCCTGGGTCCAGTTCCCAGTATCCCAAATAAACACAAAACAAAACCCATAAAACACTGGTAAAAGTAATCAGAGAAGATCTATATCAATTGCCCTAAAGGACTTAAGAATATTAAGCATAGCAAAGATACCAATTCTCTCCAAAATTTTCCTATAAGTACAATTAAGTAATATTACTAGGAAGAGTTTTTGGTGATTTAGACAAACTGCTTCTAGAATTTATATGGCCAGACGTGGTGGCACAAGCTTGTAATCTCAGCATTTGGGAGGCAGAGACCAGAGGATGGTGGTTCATGGACAGCCTCAGCTACTTAGCGAGGCCCTTCACAACTCAGTGAGATCCTCTTTCAAAAAAAAAAAAAAAAAAAAAAGACTAGAATTTATATGAAAAGGCAAAAGAACAAAAATAACCAGAGCAATTTTGACACAGCTGAGTGAAATAGGAGGAATCACACTATCAGATTTGAGGACTTCCTATGAAGTTGTAGTAGTCCAGGTAATGTGATATTGTTAAGGGCTAGATAGGCCAATGGAACAGAATAGAACCACACAAACAGTGGATAGATTTCTGGAAAATTTGCAAAAGCAATTAAATGGAGAAAGGAAATCTCTTCAACAAATGTTTATTATATCATCTGAGTTGCTATATAGAAAAGCAAACCTCACACTTTGTTAAAATATATCTGGGTAGAGTGGTGTATGCCTATAATCCCAGTACTTGGGAGGTAGAGACAGGAGAATCACAGTCTCAGAACCAGCCTCAGCAATTTAGACACTATTTCAAACTAAAAAATAAAAAAGTGTAATAGCTCAGAGGTAGAATCTCTCTGGATTGAATCTCCTGTAAAAAAAAAAAAAAAAAAAAAAAAAAAAACTCCTCAAAACTCAATCCAATCATACCAGTAACAAAACAAATCTTAAATTGGATAGTGTAGCTATATATAAAATGTAAAACTGTACAGCTTTTAGAAGAAAACAGAAAAGTTTGGTGACTTTGGCTTAGGGGAGGAGTTCTTGCATCGCATCTCATGAGCAGCCCTAAGAAGGTTAGCTGCCAGGACTTGCTCCTCAGCGTGTGTCTTTGAGATCCGTTTAACACGTACTTGTGTTCAGTGCATGATGGACGTGTGACCCAGTGAGGTAGTTAATATGATTAACGTTTGTTGAGCATCCACTGTGCATCAGGCACCGTTTTAACTGAATCCCCACAGCATACTCTCTCATTTTGAAGATCAAGAAATTGAAGCACAGAAAAATCAATGAATATACCTTGAGTAATTTCTAGGAGTAGCAGAAAAGCACAAATCAGTGATTTTCGTGGCTCCTGGGACCCAGATATGTGCTTTCAGGGCATCTACTTGTTTTCAGTGTGGGGTTTATTCTCAGGCCCACTGTTAGGTTGGCAGGTCTTTGAGATCGAAGTCTGTGATCTTAATCCACTTAAATCTATTTAGCGCCATCGTGTGTCTGGAGTGGACTTTGCAGGAAGGATTTCTTCAGCATCAGGGCTCAGGTACAAAAGATCTAGAGGGCAAACTGGATTATCAAAATATACCAGGTCAGTGTGATTGGGAACTTGAATAGCACTGGACCAGAACTTTCTGGTGCATACCTCTGCTGAGACTGGATCATTGAATCTTGGAAATAGATCCAGAGGGCATTTAGCAGTGTCTGGCTCCCTGAACATCTGTGCTCTAACAGAGGCCTTGAGCAGGTATGGTACCCCCAAGGACTGCACCTTTCAGAAGGCTGAGGAGTCCAGTTAGCTCTCCCTTGTGCCATTAAGATGATTTAGTGGACAATGCTAGAAAGTGCTTCAGACTTGGTGTGTTTAGCAGTAGAACTCAAAATGGGAAAAAGGGTGTGGGGCAACCTACTCCTTCCTGGAGATTTGCTCATTTGTTTTGGGAGAAAAGGAAAAGAAATGGGTCAGAATGTACTGAATTCTTGGAGCTCTTTGATGAAGTGGATGCTGCATCTTGCTGAAAGAGAGTGGTATACTCTAGTCAAAAACTCTCAAAACAAAAGCATCTCCTACCTGATGCTATTCAGTCTTGTTTTTGCTCTTTTACTTTATCACTTACTTTTCTATTATGGAGGTGATGCTCACACTGGGAAAACGGAGAAAGTGAGAACAACACAGTCAAAAGATATAGACTTAATGCTTAATGTTTTATGAGCTTACCATTCCTTCTGTGCACAAAGATTTGAGTGTTTTATTGGATTCAGTGATCATTATGCTCTTTTTTTCCCGAGTTTTTATTCTTTTTTTTTTATTGGTGCACTGTATTCATACGTCATAGTGGGATACTAAAAAACTTTTGTAGACATACATGCACCCATTGCCCAGTCAGCCCCCACCCGATCCCCACCCCATTCCCTCCCCATCCTTCCTTCCCACACTTGGCTTAATGGTTGACATCTAGTATTATAGCAATTTATCCAAAATTAAAAATGATAATCTCACATAACAGTTTCATTTGTCTGATACCAAGCTTTTGATAACTTAAAGATAACATTTCAATATTTCTTTTTGCTTTCTTTCTTACCAGAGAATATTTTTTTCTTTTTTTTTTAGGTGAAACTATCATATATTTATATATTTATTTTTCAGAAAAAATCTATCCTAATATGGAATATGGACTCTAGATACCCAAAACGATCTCGAAAAAGAACAAAGCTACAAGATGTATATTTTCTGATTTCAAACCATATAAAGCTACAATACTTGACACAGTGTAGTACTGTTCTAAAGGAAGATATATATACCATTGGAGTTAAATAAAAGCCTAGAGATAAATTCTTCCATATATTGTCAAGTTATTTTTGACAAGGTTTCCATGAACATTTGGTGGAGGAAATAATAATCTTTTAACTAAATATTGTTGAAAAATAATAATTATATAAAAAAGAATAAAATTGGACCCTTACCTAATCCCATATACAAATATTAACTCAAAATAGATAAGAGACCTAAATATAAATCTTAAGATTATAAACTTTTAGAAGAAAATCTGGGTCATAAAACCTCACAACATTGAAATTTGCAGTGATTTCTTGGATATGATTTCAATGGCACAGGCAACAGAAGAGTATACAAACTCCCTAAAAAATAGCTGGGCGTAGTGGCGCACGCTTGTAATCCCCGCACTTGGGAGGCAGAGACAGGAGGATCGCGCAGGTTCGAAGCCAGCCGCGCGCGCTGGCTTAGGAGACCCTGTTTCCAAATAAAAATGTAAAAATAGGTCTGGGAGTGTAGCCCGGAAGTAGAAGGGCTTCCAGGAACCCCAGTACCATCAAAAAAAAAAAAAACTCCCTAAAAATAAAAAAAAAACATTGTATATCCAAAGACAATGTAAACAGAGTTAAAAGTTACTAATAGAATAGGATAAAATATTTCCAAATGTTATATCTGAAGGTATATTAATATTCCAACTAGACATCCTAAAAATTAACAACAATAAAGGCAAACAATACCATTTAGAGATAGGTAAAAGACTAACATAAATAATGAATCTTCACAGATAACTAATCTTAGTTGTCTGTTGGATGGAAAATCTTGTTTCTCTGGTTCTGGTGTGTGTTACCTATTTCTTCTTTGTAGTTAATCTCTTTGAGTATATTTTTCTAGCGCTGGTTTTGAAGACATAAATTCCTTCAGTTTCTGTTTGTCATGTAAGCTTCTTATTTTCCCATCTAATTTGATAGAAACTTTTGCAGGGTAGAAAATTTTTGGCTGGAAGTTGTTTTCTTTCAGAGTTTGGAATATGTTCCTCCAAGTCCTTCTGGCTCTCATGACTTGGTTTGGGAAGTCTGGAGTGATTTTAATGGGTTTGTCTCTGAATGTCACTTGGCCCTTTGTTTTTGTTGCCTTTAAGATTCTCTGCTTGGCTTCCACATTGGTCATTTTGACAATTATGTGGCGTGGGGATCCTCTTCTCTGATCCTGTCTAAAGGGAGTTCTATAAGTTTCCTGGACCTGTGCATCGACCTCTTGCTCTATGTTTGGAAAATTTTCTGCTATTACTTCCTTGAAAAGATTGTTGATCCCTTTGGTTTCACTTTCTTTTCCCTCCTCTATTCCAATTATTCTTAGGTTAGCTCTCTTAAAATGGACCCATATTTCTTCAATGTCAGATTCCTGCTGTTGGATATTTTTTTCTAGATTAGAAACCATGCGTTCATTTTTGGAGTGATCATCTTCTAAGAGTGAGATTCTATTCTCCATGTGGTCTAATCGGTTGTTTGTACTTTGAATTGAGGCCTTTACTTCATTAATTGCATCCTTTATCTCTCTTTGGCTCTCTCTGAATTCTTTTTGAAACACCTCTATTATTTCTACAGTTATTTTCCTGATTTGATCTTCTAGAAATCTCTGATTTTCTGTTTTATCGGGTTCTGATGTTGTGGGGTTGTGGGCATTCATTGCTCCATTGTTATTCCTCTTTCCCATGATTTTGGAAGTTTGTGCCTTCTCTTGGTTCTTCCCTTGTGTCACTATGACTTCACTTAAGGTGCTCTGGATCTTGAGTCTGTGGTATCTCAGACCCCACTACTCCTTTACTGGGTTGTATCACAGAGTCTCAGACCCAGGAAGTCGATAGAGCCTGCTTTAGACCATGGGGCGTGCCAGGTTGGGCATTTTCCTATGGTGTGATATCTCTGCCACCGCCACTCCCCCACTAGGTCAAGTCCCTGGGAGTCAGTACTGGGATTTCTCTTCTGGAACCCACAATTTGACTCACTGTTGTTGAGTGTGCCGATGGAGCTGTCGTGGGCTTGGTGAATTCGCTGCTGCTGCCGCCGGTGGCTATATGGCGGCGCTGCCACGCCCTCGGCCATGAGGCTGGCGTATTTCTTCTCTGGTTTTGAGCTCTGCTCTGAGTCCCTGCAGGGTGTGCTGAGCCCAGCCTCTGGGAGCTTTAGATGCTCTCTGTGCCAAGAAATCTGCCAAATCCCACCTGGCTGTTCCGCAGCGGCTCACCTCGGCTCACTGTCCACCGCTCCTCTCTGGAGCCTGGTGGGCTGTTGAGTGCGTTCGTCTGGAGCTGTCTGGTGAGTTCACCGCTGCCGCCCGCAGTAAGGTGCTGCTGCCGCGTCCTCAGCTGTGAGGCCAGCGTATCTCCTCTGTGGCTCTGAGCTCCATTCTGAGTCCCCCTCCTCTCTGGGGCTGGCGCTGCAAGGAAAGATGGTGCCTGCCGTTCTGCGCCGCGGCTCCGGCCGCAGCACTGCAATCTGGTTTCTTTTTGGTGTCCCGTTTTTCCAGCCCTCTTTTTTTCTGTCCCTTGTAATTACATTTTTTTTTTTTGTTTCTCTGGTGATGGTGTTTTCTGGCTATGAAAGGCACTGATTTTGTGGTAATAGAGATTGGTTGTTAGCAGGGCTCTTAAGCCCCGCTTTTCTCGGTCGCCATCTTCCTGGAAGTCCCTCATTATGCTCTTATATCCACTTTAAAATTATCTTTTCTGGAACCTTTTACAGGTTAGGATACAGCTTTGGTAAATTACTATATAGATTGAGTTCTAGCATCATGCTATAGACATTTGGAATTTAGTTAATTTTGTAAATGATACTCAGGGAATACCTCTGCTTTATTTATTTATGCAATCTAGGGTTATCTCTTTTGCAAATCACAGTGACTGAGAGGAGGTGAGCTTTCATTTTCTTAGAATGGACACCTAGCAGCCCAAGCACCCTGGCTGTTGGGCTTCACCACCTGGTAGTGATGGGATTTGGGGCACATACCTTCACTTCTCAGAGTTTCAGTTTTTACTTTTGTCAAGTGGGGTTAATAATAACCACTGCTCAGGGCTGTTCTGTTAATAACATGTAAAGGCCCTCCTTCAAGCAGAATACACATGGAGCACTATGTAAATGTTAGCTTTTCAAAATGCTTACAGCACAAAATAGTCTTATTATAACAGGGTTTTTATTAGTTTGTCTGATTGTCGGTAATGTATGGTTACTTGTTTAACCTCTATAGTCTAGTATTTGTTACTTAATTGTTTCTTTTTAAAATGCCTTTGCCAATTCTGATGAAAATGCTACTTCATTATTTTAATTTACATTTGGTTTATTTTAGTGAGAGTGAAATAAATTTTGTTACTACAGAATATCTTGTTGCTTTCTTATAAAGTGATTTTACTTTTTTAAAGTTGGATTTAAGAGCTGGGCATTGTGGCACATGCTTGTAATCCCAGCATTTGGGAGGCTGAGACTGGAGTATCGTGGTTCACGGACAGCCTCAGCCACTTAATGAGGCCCTCCACAACTTAGTGAGACCCTGTTTCAAAATAAAGAATAAAAAATTGGGCAGGGAGTGTAGCTCGGAGGTCAAATACCTCTGGGTTCCAGATCAACAACAACAACAACAACAAAAAAAAAAAAAACCATTGGATTTAAGGACTGAATGTAGTGGCAAGTACCTATAATCCTAGTACTTAGGAGGATGAGACAGGAGGATTGCAAGTTTGAGGCCAGCTTCAACAAATTACTGAAGCTCTCAGTAACCTAGAGAAACATTGTTTCTAAATAGAAGGTAAAATAAGACTGGAGGTATAGCTTGGAGGTAGAATTCCTCTGGGTTCAACCTCCAGGACCAAAATAAAAAGTGGAATTTAGTATTTTCTTATGAGTTTGTATGAGCTATTTATATAAGAAATTATTTAGAGTTTTATATTTGTTGTTTTATGCATATTTATTTAAAATTATATTTTCAAATCAAACTTGTTTTGGTGGTACTGGGGTTATATCAAACTTTTATTGGTATGTTATGTACTTATTTCTCAAATGAAAGAATGCAATTATAATTGTGATCTCTATAAGTATGACAATATTATATATTCATTCTCAACTATTCTTCCTCTTATTTTTATATCTTACTAAATTTGTCTGAAATATATAGCAGTGTTAATGATAATGAGCTTAAGTGAACATTACTTTAAACATATTCTTGATGGCCGGGTGTGGTGGCACACGCTTGTAATCCCCACGCTTGGGAGGCAGAGACAGGAGGATCGCACAGGTTCAAAGCCAGCCATGCTGGCTTAAGAGACCCTGTTTCCAAATAAAAATATAAAAAAATAGGTGTCTGGGAGTGTAGCCCGGAGGTAGAAGGGTTTCCAGGAACCCCAGTACTGAAAAAAAAAATTCTTGATGTTGATAGAAATGTTTCCAGTATTTCACCATTAACTAGAAAATGAATCTATTATTTCCAAATGTATACTGTTTACTATGTCAAGAATATGTCCCATTCCCTCCTCCATGGCACTGAGGATTAAACCCAGGGGCATTCTACTTCTGAACTGCACCCCCCCTTCCAGCCCTATTTTATATTTTTAAATTTTATTTTGAAACTGTCTTAAGTTCCTGAGGGAGACCTCAAACCTCTTACCCTCCTGTCTCCACCTCCCAAGTACTGGGATTACAGGCTCCATCATCACACCCAGCTTGATTTCTTGAGTTTCACATATTTAGGTGGATGGTTTGCTTTCCCCAGAATGATCGTGTGGTTTTGCTCTTTGGTCTTTGTTGGCCAGGCTCCTAATGAATTTTCTAATATCACTGAGCATATACTTATTATTTGTGTTGTGCTTTTTAAGGTCAACATCTTTTCATGTAGATTGTGTCCTACAACCTACTTTGCATTGTATGTAGTACATAAAAAAGGAATTAAAGACAAATCTATTAATATGTTAAATGATCATTTCAATTATTAGATTATCAATTATTTTTATATTGCTCATCTGTATGTTTCACTTTTCTAAAATGGTGTTTCCAGCTATTGCCAACAGAAATAAAGTTTTAAAAAACTCAAATAGACTTTCTACTATTACCAGCAAAAAAAAAGTTGCTCAAAAATTAATGTCATATTAATTAACTATAAGTGAAATATAATTTAGGAGGTTAGACAAAATTAAGAAAAACTTATTTGGGGGTAACTTCTTTATTATAGAGAGGGCAAATTATTTTGATGCTAATGGAGCTGAAAAATTGAATTGATATTTGTTTAAAAATAACACAGCCTGTGTTATTTTGGAGATTATGACAATATGTAAGCTACTCAGATTTTAAGTCTTTATCATGTACTTAGTTGAATTAACTTGGGAAGACCCCATACGGTCTCGGGCCTGCTACCCCAGGCTGGGCCACTGGACAGGTTACTTTGGAAACTTCATGTGTCCTTTTGGTGCCATGGGAGGTCACAGCTCAGATACCATGGCAAGGATGCTTTTGCCCTCTGTGGGACAGGTGCAGACATGGCCAGGCCTGCATTTATCCTTCAAGCCACACAGAAATAAGACAATGGATTCGATAGTTTATGTCTTCCAGATGTTTTTTTTTTTATGTAACCAACTCTATTTCTGAAGTGAGAATAGCTAATTTCAGAGTTTAGGACTTTTCTTCAGATTTGGTTCCTAACATACTGTATACTTGACATACAAAATTCTCAGTTGACATTGTAATAATTGACGATTATATTTCATAGAAGCCCATAATGTCTCCTTGCTTCCTTCTCTTTTCTGTAGCTTTGGGCCAGATTATGTTGTATGTGGATGGGATGAATGGAGTGGTAAACCACAATGAAACCATCCAGTGGCTGTACACGCTCATTGGCTCAAAGGTAAGAGAGCTACGGCTAAACAACTTGTTCAGTTTACACGTCCGAAGCCTTTGTTGTTGTTATCCTCTCAAAGATGATATTGCAGGAAGAACTGCTATGCAGTTTTGCTCAAGTCCTAGGTCAGTATAAATGAGGGCCACTACTTTATAGATTTTAAAATACACTTAAATTGCAATCGCATATGAAATGTTAATGTACTTCTATTCTTAGACTGCAATCAAGTGCTTTTGGCATTTTTTTTCTACAGTACTGGGAACGGAACCCTGGGACATTCTACCTCCGAGCTTACCCACGGCCCTATTTTATATTCTTTATTTTGAAATAGGTTCTCACTAAGTTGCAGAAGACCTCACTAAGTAGCCAAGACTATCCATGAACTGCAGTCCTCCTGTCTCAGCCTCCTAAGTAATATTGGGATTACAAGTGTGCACCACCATATTTGGCTTGCATGTTTAGTTTTTAAGGTTTAGTTAAAACATTATTTCATAGACATAGTATTTATGTACCTCCTGTATTTCATGCTCACATACATTATTTACATACCTGTTTGTATGTTGTATGCACACTTGTATATATAGATGAAAGAATTTGAGATTGCCTTTCAACTCTACCATCAATTATAAAAGTAACCCACATTTATTAAATGTGTACCAGGCACCATGCTGGGTGTTTTACAAGCATCATCATCGCATACAATCCTCATGAGATCACTATCAGGTAAACCATATTATCCTCATTTTGTAGTAGAAGAAATAGCACATGATTATGGGAATCTAGCCATTTGCTCATGGACCTTGGCATACATTGTTTAGCGATGGCCTCGGTGAGCTCCCACACCCTGTGGAAGTTCTGCCACGAAGCAGATCCACCCACCATGGTGCCACAGTGAGATGCGGCGGGGCTCTGGCCCGGTCTCTCTGGGTGGATGGTGGTGGGGTGGAAAGGGGTGTTAAGGACCTAGCTGTAGGGGGCTGAGGGAGGAGTTGCAGGGGCTGCTGTCCTGGGCAGGTGCATGTGCAGCAGGCTGGAGTGTGGTAGGGCTGGTGTCACAGAGGGGAGCATAGTGGCTGTGGGGCAGCAGAGTTGGGCAGGGAGGATGCTGAGGGCCGGGATGTGACAGAATGAACACAGCTTCCTGGGGTCCCTGCCGAGCCTGTGGCCAGCCCAGTCATTCCCCAGTCCTCGTGCTCACTGTCCACCCAGCTTAGGCAGCATGGGTGAGCCTGGTGTGCACCAGCTATTTGCAGCCCCTGCCCCTGATGTGACACTGTGACAGCTTGGTTCTCTCATGCTGTGTCTTCTCCTTAAACTTCCAGGCTCCTGCTGACCATATCCTCGCATGACAGGGCTTATCCTCTGTGATGGCTTCAATGCATAAATGCCTAGGCAGGTCCCTGGTCTTGGCAGACCCTTCCATTTTCCTTCACTTTTCCTTTTTCAGAATTATTGATGAGAGAATTTTTTTTAATTTCATAGTAGAAAAAGTTATGGTTTCCCTCAGGAGAAAGCCACCCTCCCTTGGCTTTGTTTTCTATGGAAAATGGAAGTGACTGTTTCGAAACTGATGTAAGTGAACTTGGAAGCAGCGGAATGCTGGCCTGCTAGGTTGACTTAGCCAGGTCGAGGGAAGATTCCTATCTGATATCCTGTTTATTCTCTGTCTTTTCCTTTTGTCTCCTGGGAGCCCTCCCCAACTCTCATTCTCACTTGGAAGCTGGTCCTTCCCTAGGGCTCTTTGAGTGGTCTAGAGGAACTTAAAAACTAGAGAGACCAGAGGAGATTTTGTAATAAAAACAGACACAAGTCACAGCTGAATTAAAAAATCTTTAACGTTTCATTAAAACATCAAGTTTTATTTCTGAAAGGAGATAGAGTGAGGGTAAGATTGGGGTGGTGGGTTGGAACCAGGGAAGAGAATCGATGTGAGCAGAAGGAGGAAATAGAGTGGGTGCCATGGTCCAAGTGCATCCCTCAAATCTGCGTGCTCAAAGCTTGATGACAATGCAACAGTACATGGAGGTGTAGCCTTTGGGAGGTGTTGAGGTCGTGAGGACTCTGCCCTGGGGGTGGGTGAGCACCACCGTAAGAAGGGCTTGAGGAAGTGGGGTCATCCTCTTGTGCTTTTCTGCATGTGAGTGAACAGCATTCCTCCCTTCCAGGATTCAGCAGCATGGTGTCATCTTGGAAACAGAAGAGGCTGGGGCCTTAATCTTGAATTTCCTAGCCTCCCAAACTGTGAGAAAGTTCTGTTCTTTATAAATTTCTCAAGTGCAGGTATATTTTTTTTTATAGAAGCACAAACAGAGTAAGACAGAGAGGAAAGAGAAGCCAAGATGGAAAGAAATGAGGAGACCATAGGGGAAGAAAAGAAGGAGATAAGTAAAAGAAAACAGGGCTGCAAACACATGTCTTGGCTCAGTCCTGTGGTGTTGTAATAGTTCGTTGTCGATTTCTTTGGAATTATCCTGTAAGGAAAATAAACAACTGAAAAGGAGCACATAGGAAATTCCTTAGTGCATTTCTAAACATGGAGAACTCAAAAGTAAAAGCTTCAAAACTAAGTTTGAAGGAGGCATGCTTCCCCCACTGAGTCACACAGTGTGCATGTGTTCTCTGCTTCTTCCGGGTCCTGGCCGGAAGGGAGGCCTCTGGGTGGGATTGCTCTTTGGTTCCTCCCCAACCACTTGGATCACCAGCCCTGGACCAGAGTGGATTTTCATTTTCGCAAAGTCTTATCCATAAGAGTCGCTGGCGCTTGCTGCTATGAGGACAGCAGAACAGAGCCAAGAGTCAGCCTGTGCCTTGGGGCTCCCAGTATTGTTAGAAAGGAAGATATTGGTGACACCCACAGTCTGTGTCCCACTCATTCACTGTGATGTCAGATGAAGGTCTTAAGTGATCCTGCAGGATGCACCCAGCTTCAGACCAACAGCAGAAACCAACAACAGTAGTAGCCACCAAGTATTTTTTTCTAAAATAAGAAAATAATTTATTTTAAAAATTAAGAATGACAGTTTTTGCCTGAAAATAATGCCTTTGTCCTATAGCAAGCTTTCAGTGATTCAGGGGCCTGCTCATCACTTTATAAAGAATTCATGGATTGATATGTCTTGAATTTCTCTATGGCCCATGACCTGTTATCAAGGTCATTTAAATCAGCATGACTATGGATGGAGGAGCAAACTGTGAACTCTTCTCTTCCCTTCCAGACAACTTAAAAACATCTGAAATCCTATACTCCTTGACCTGCTTGATTCTCCAGCACCTTTGGTATCAGGAGATAGACTTCATAGGAAAGGGAGTTAATGACATGTTGGTTCCATTAATAAGACATATAAAACGTATAGTAGCTTTTACATTCTGAGTGCAGGAGTTCTAACATATTTCCACTTATGAGGCCAAAGTTCTTTTTGGGAGGAAGGCTAGTACTAAATCCTGATAACCAACTTTTGCCTAGGTATTCTTTTTTATTTTATTGGTACATTATAGTTTCACATCATAATGTGGATCATATTGACAATGGCATACAGAAATAAGAACTCTTTTATACTGTTAATGGGAGTGCAAATTAGTTCAGCCGCTATGGAGATCAGTGTGGAGATTCCTTAGAAAACTGGGAATGGATCCACCATATGATCTGGCTATACCACTCCTGGGTATCTTTCCAAAGGGGTTGAAATCAGAAAAGTACAGTAACATATGCACAACCATGTTCATAGCAGCATAATTCACAATAGCCAAAATATGGAACCAACCTAGGTCTCCATCAACAGATGAATGGATTGTAAAATTATGGAAAATATACACAGTGGAATTCTACTTAGCTATAAAGAAGAACAAAATCATGTCATTCACAAGAAGATGGAAAGACCTGGAGAACGTTATGTTAAGTGAGATCAGCCAACCACAGAAAGAGAAGGGACATATGTTTTCTCTAATATGCCCAAACTAGGGAGTATTGGGGATACCAGAGGGACTCCTGATAATGAAGAGGAAACCTCAGCAAAGCTAGAAAGGAAGGGTAGGAGGGGAGGAAGAAGGCTGAGGTTGATTATTGGAGGAGCTACATTTGATTATGTGTATAAGTGTGAATGTAGCATGGTCAACCTGGACACTCATTGTCAGGAGGAGGAGGAAGGGGAAGCTGGGGTGGGGACCAAGTACTGTGTGAATGTATGCCATTATCAATATGGTCCACATTGTGATGTGAAACTATACTGTACCAATAAAATAAAAGTAGCCACCAAGTTTATTTTCATTATTTTTCTTCCTTCTTCCTCTTATCATTTCTATTCTCTTTCCTCCTCTTCTTCCTTATCTCCTTCATATTTTTTTGTACCAGGGATTAAGCCCAGGGGCATTTTACTTCTGAGCTAGACATTTATTTATTTATTTATTTATTTACTTATTTATTTATTTAGAAATGAGGTCTCTCTAAGTTGCTGAGGGTCTTACTAAATTGCTAAGGCTGGTCTTGAGCCTGTGACCCTCCTATCTCAGCCTCCCAAGTACTGGGATTACAGACATGTACCATGACACCCAGTGGTTATGATGAAAATTCCCTCTTTCTTATAAAACCATTGCAGCGTCTGCTGACACTCCTCCCTCACCCCCTCTGGGTAGTGAAGGCTCTGGAAGCAGAATAGATGCATCAACTTAACCAAGGTGCTCAGGCTCTGAGAATGAAGCGGCAGTCTCCTCTTTAAACATGCAGCCCAGACAGTACAGCTGCAGTAGGTTTCCCCAGCTCAAGGCCCTGATATTTTCCTTTGACCAAATCAGATTCCTCCTAACCTCAAAGGTTTGCCTTGACATCCTCTGTGTTTGCCTTAAACAGGCACAGAGTTGATAAAGGAAGTAGTGGGTCAGAAAAATCTTGTTCTGTTTTCATAATTCTTCGTTTTCCTTCCATGAAAGGCAACAAGATGTGAATTTGCAGCTGCCAGAGGGTTGTTATGCAATGCATATTTGCAGATATTTGAGACTCATAGCCAGAGGAGAAAATGATCGTTCACAGCCAAATAATGACTTCTTAAAAGCAAGAAAAAAGTGTTTTCAATAAAATGTATTTTTTTAATTTACAAAAGTCCATCTTGAAACTCCCTAGTTAGAGTTAAGAGGTAGACGCCCATCCTATTACTTATCACAGGGTGTGGATTTTTTCTCTTTGTACATCTGGAATTCTAATTAATTGAGGTAAGATGGTTAAAAATGTGTAGCCTGTCCTTTCATCACCCTAACAGGGAAAGTCTCTCTGCATCCCATCCTGGCGCAGGGTAGGCGGCAGGGGCTCCGTAGGGGCATGCCCTCGCCGCCTTCCCAGTTCCCCAGGGATGCTCCTGACACTTTTCTGCTCTGTTCTTCCAGCTGTGCCCCAGGTTGCTGACCTCTGGGCTGCTGTTGTGGTTGTGTGAGGGTGGGCATGTGCCTTACTCCACATAGTTCAGCTACGAAGCCTGAGTGTGGGAGTCCCTCTTCTCTCCCCTTCCCCTTCCTTCTTTCCCTCCCTCTTTCCCTCTCTCTGCTCTTCCCCTCTCCCCCTTTCTCTCTCTCTCTTTCTCTTGGACATGGCCGAAAGTTTCCCTAGGAACACCAAATAAAGAGAAGAAACATGGCACTTAGAATGGGGGCGTAGAGAAGGGAAAAATAGACAGGGATGCAGGGTGTCTATGAGGTGCAGTGTCACTGTTGTGAGGAGATGGAGCTTGGCTCAGAGTTGCCGTGGGAACAGAGAGTGTTGGAGATGTGGAGACATCTTGAGGAGTAGCTGCCTAGCACTGGATTTCTGGATGTAGAAAAATGAAAGCAGGAACCAAAGGTGGGGCCACAATGTCACCTCTGGCAGGAGCACCAACCTTAAAAAGAAGGCTTTGTTGACACAGAGTTTGGACACATTGGTTTTGAGGTGAAGGAAATGTCCCAGTTGGCCCGAAGGGTAGCTCAGCCTGTGCCTGGTGCTGGCAGTGTGCCAGGAATGAGGAGAGAGGCCCAGCAGGCCCTTGGGTCTTTGAGTCATTAGCATGTCCCTGCTGTGTGATCTGCCCTGAAATGCTTTCTTGGTTCTACAATACAAAGCAAGACTCCCAGCCTTGGAGAGATGGTAAAGCCATGTCGAAGATGCTCCTGGCATCCGGAGTCACATTCTTGATACTTCTAGAGACATGAAAGGAGCATTGTGTCCCTAAGTGGCTGGACCATTGTTGGCCACCAGAGCTGTTGAGAAGCCTGTGTGCCACTTGCTGGAACAACGTGTCCTCACTTCACTGCCCTGGCTTTCTAAAGACAGGTTTTCTGCAGTCCATCCAACCTGCACTGTGGTTATGTGGGCATCCTTGGGACGGGATTTCCAATTCTTCATTATACTGGGGCCTAACTTCTCCAGGGAGAAGGCATGTTCTCCCACAAGTCACACAACTGTTTCATTAGCCTCTCAGCAGCAGGCCTGGGTGCTCTCTCAAATGGAACTGGCAGTCAGCTAAACCTCCCAGGGTTTTTTCACACATCTTTGTCTGCCAGTTTCTTCCAATCTTCATGTCTGTGATTGAGTGACTTATATTTAAATGCAGGACTTTGCATTTTCCCCCATCAATCAGACCAGAGTTCCAGCCTCAAGATAATTAAGTTGTTTTTGTTAGTGCTAGTGTTATTTAACACAGATTTACTAAGCATTCTTTATCATAGATCAAGATGTTAAGGGAGACAAAGACAAGGAGTGCCTAAATTGGTGCAGCTTTCACACTGACAGCAGTGGTCAGGGCACTTTAGGGCTATTGTGCATTTGGTAGGAAGAGGCTTAAGTCTTGACCACCCAGCTGCAGTTCTTCATTGGCTATCCTAAAGTCAAGATATCCTTCACCTGGCGATAAGTACTGGGGCACTGGGGTCCGGCACACCTGTGTGATCTTTTTGCTGGATCATCTTTTCATCTAGAAAGTGAAAAAAATAGTGAAGAATGTGTAAAGCATCGTACCTATCCTGTGTTGCTGATAACTCATTTTCAAAGGAGCCCACCAACCTCCTGACTCAAAGATGTGCTTAGTTTGCCAGGACTTGCTCACCTCGAGGCCACTACTTCCTGGTATTTTCCTCTTTTCTATGTGCTGAAGACATTCATTCAAAAATTCTGCAAACCATTTTGTCATGTATCATTGGGTGGGTACATTCAGCTGTAAGATCAGTGTCTTGCCCTGTCTGTCCCTCTTCCTTTTCCGTAGTTGCTGCTCTGTCTGATTTAGATGCGTGCTCCCAGGCCTGCACCGTGCAAGGCTTTCTTAGATCTGAGCCTACCCCCGGCCTTTAAATTTGCTCAAATTGCCGGGCGTGGTGGTGCACGCTTGTAATCCCCGCGCTTGGGAGGCAGAGACAGGAGGATCGCGCAGGTTCGAAGCCAGCCGCGCGCGCTGGTTTAGGAGACCCTGTTTCCAAATAAAAATGTAAAAATAGGTCTGGGAGTGTAGCCCAGAGGTAGAATGCCTTCCAGGAACCCCAGTACCACCAAAAAAAAAAAAAAAAAAAATTTGCTCAAATTATTGAATGAGTTTTCCTTGTTGAGTTTTCCTTGGTGGCACTGTCTTCCTCCCCTGCTCTGCCTCCATGGCTGAAATTCTTCCTCCTCCACATTCTTTTTTATTTTATTTACTTATTTATTTATTTATTTATTGGTGGTACTGGGGTTCCTGGAAGCCCTTCTACCTCCGGGCTACACTCCCAGACCTATTTTTTTATATTTTGAAACAGGGTCTCGTAAGCCAGCACAGCTGGCTTCGAACCTGCGCTATCCTCCTGTCTCTGCCTCCCAAGCGTGGGGATTACAAGTGTGCACCACCACGCCCGGCCCTATTTATTTATTTATTTATTTATTTATTTACTTATTTTTGCGGGTCTGGGGATGGAACCCAGGGGCATTTGACCTCTGAGGTACACCTTCTGCCCTATTTTTTATTCTTTATTTTAAAACAGGGTCTTACTAAGTTGCAGAGGGCCTCACTAAGTAGCTGAGGCTGTCCACGAACTGCGATCCTCCAGTCTCAGCCTCCCGAATGCTGGGATTACAAAGCGTGCATCACCATGCTCGGCATCCTCCCTATTCTTGCTAGGGAAGAAAAGCTGTTCCTCCTTGGATTGCAGGCCACTTGGCTTGCCTGTTTATTCCACATGTGCGATTGGCTCAAGAAAAAATTATGATTTTAATTATTATTTGCCTTATTCTTAGCTTGGGAGTGATCACTTTGCACCTTTCTAAGTAGAAAAATATCCAATTTTTAACATATTTTGAAAAGCTACCATTGATTTATTTGATATGAGATCTATTCGGCCAACAAATTCTATATGGTGCAGCCAAAGGAAGTTATCGGAACATTACTTAGTGCCTTGATGCATAATATTGTCTTAAATCAATTCTGGGTACTGCATTTTGTGTTTCTTATTTCCAAATTACTTGAATTAACATATACTTTATTAATAGGAATCCAATCAACACTAATTTTTGTTTCCCTAAGTACAGTATAATGTACTGGGAATTCCAGTTTCTTTCTGGATGTAAACATACTCAGATATGTACCACCATGCCTGGCCCTAAGGTTTTAATGGCACATTCATGTGCTATTCTTGCAAGTGGCATTGTAAGCAAAAGAGAAGACTTCCTATTTGAGTCTGTTGCTTTTCTGCTTCCTACCTGATGTCATGCCTAGAAAATGAATTCTAACTCATTTGATTTTTTTGATGTGCCCATGTGCAGACTCTGGTCTCACAATGTCTTCCAAAGACAAAGACTAGTGCAAGCTGTCCCCACCCTCCTTCTTTTTCTTCCACTGAGATTATCTGCACATGGTCACATCTTTAAAAAAAAATCAAATGAGTTAGAGTGTTTTTGTAATATATTTGGGTTTTACTTACTTTCTGATAAAACCCACCTTATGTTATATAGAATCTATTAGAAATTGGGAAGGGAATGGTTTCTGTTGGACTCTTCTGACTCTACAAGGTTTTAGGGCCCATTCTTAACCTGAGTATATAGCATTGGAATAACATGTTTAAGTAAGAGATGCTTATAGTATATACTTTAAGTAGCTAGAACATTAAAAATAATTATCAAATCATTCTAAAGTTCTAGCAAGCTTATAAACAATTTGGTCAATTGTCTATAAGCTTACTAGAACTTTATAGATCAAGATATCTTTATAGATCAGGTTAAATCTTACAAATTTTGAATTCAGCTTAGTAACCAGAATCCAATTCTTTAACATATTTATGCTGTTTTAGTGGAAAATGAAATAAATAAAATGAAGCATGTTTTTCTAACCCCTTTCATAATTTAAATCCTGAGGTTTAGAAATTGTTTTCTTTTTTGGTTGTTGAATTTTTAGAAGAAGAGTTAGGAATTTGAAGGTTTTTTGGAATACTTACTTCTACTTAATGAGCAGCATATTTGACCAGCTGAGTGGAGTTCTTGTATTTCCCTAAGTACAGTAAAATGTACAGTTTGTTTCTAGGTGTAAACATATTGAGAAATTGTCCTATCTTTTTTCTATACATCTGGTGGTTACATTTTATATAAAACCTAGGTACCCTGTTCTGGAGACAGGGACTCCACACCCTCTGTGGGTTAACCTGGAAGACAAAACATCAAGCTGTATGTGACACCATCCTGCCCTCCCTCCCTCTGGCCCAGACTCCCTGAACTGGAGGTGACATTGGAACCAGAAGTTATTTATGGGATATGGAGGTTCAGTCCTTGGCCTATGTTTAGCCTGGCAAGTGTTACTCTCCTATGTCAACAGACATCTCTGTTTCCTTAAAGGCTCGTGGCCTTGCTCTTGGGCTGATCAGGAAGAGAGTGTAAAATGATAGCTCTCTGTGACAGAAAGTAAGGCTCAGCCCAGGTGCCGCCAGAATGTGCTGCGCAGCGTGCAATACTTACAGCCCACCGCATGTTCCTGTCCTCTGTTCTGGCCTCACACAAGGGCATTGTGTGTGGTTCCTGTTATGTACTGTGATTTGGCTGCATGCTTTGGAATAATGTAAGATACAGTTTCCTATTATAGTGGACGGAGTTTAAGTGGATCCCTTGGAGTGTAGATCAAATGTAGGTAACAGCATCCAGAGTCTGGAGCCCAGTGTGCCATCTTTGACAGGAAGGAAGTAGCATTAGTTGCGTGAACAGGGGCCCCAAAGCTATCACGAAGCTCTCAGGCTCTGTGGAAGCTGGGAAGGGCTGGCTGGCTCCACTGCCGAGCTTCCCTGACTCATCCACACTACAGGAGCTGTCCCCTGGAATACTCTGTTTGCACCTGCCCTTAGCTACCTGGCTCCGACTCTGTAGCAGGAGTATCTGGCTACGAGAGTCTGGCTGCCTGGCTCCAGAATCTGTACCTCTCGGTCCATGCAATGCGGTGGTGGCCAGGCTCCCCTCTCTGCAGCTGAGTGGCCATCTCCTCGCAGCAGGGCTGTGGCTTTGTTACTCCTGTAAGACCCCCGCTGAGGGGAGACCCTCAATCAACCTCGGGATAAGCGACGACAGCAAGAACACATGAGAAACTTTTAATCTCCTTGATGCAAAAGCAAGAGGGTTTATTAAAGAGCCAGTGCACTGGGGCCGACCTGAATAGGAGTTCGGCCCCAAGCCGCTGAAACTGAGGGTATTTATAGGGAAAAGACCATTAGGGGGTTTTGGGCTAAATTGCATGCATTTACAGAAAATTACAGAATCATTTGAAAAGTACATTCTGTAGTCAAGAGTTAGATAATACCAGGTGTAGTCAGTAAGCTCCCGGGTCAAGGCGCTCTGGCCCAGACAGTATAGATAAGATGGGGTGGGCTTATCGCACATTTTACATTCCTAAGCTGTGAGCTGCAGTAAAATATACTTTTTCTTTTTAACTATTAGCTGGCTGTTTTAACTATTAGCTAGCTGCTAGGGGCTTATGATTTTTTTCTAAATGGAGCCTTTCACTCCTACACAGAACCTCTCTGGGTACTGGGCATCTGGGAAGTGCCCTTGACTTTGTTGAATGTGGAAGTGGAGGATCTTGATTGGGAGGAAACTTTTTCCATTAAAAAAAATTTTATTGGTTCATTGTAGCCATACAATGGAGGTATGGTAGAGGCATACATGCACACATCACATATTTAAATGATCCAGGGTCTGAGGCAGAAACTCCAGGGGTGGGGAATTTGCTCCTACCTCTTATCCTGTTGGCCATAGGACCACCAATGCTGACTCCTTGTTGCCTGTAGAAACATTTTGTGACCACTGTATCATCCCAGGCATCCGGTACTTCATGGAGAAATCAATTCTTACTATTTCCAATTGGAGCTGGACAGGCAGTTGTTTGAGCCTGGAGGTCATTGTCATGAAATTCTTCTTCAGAACATGAAAGGGCACCTGGCAGAGCAGGAATTCTGACAGTTTAGGTTGGAGTGACACTTTGTGACTTGTCACAAAACTGTCAGCGGTGGAGCCACATGGTGATGCGCATGCGCTGCGGCATCTGTGCAACTCGTCCCCCCTCCCTCATTGCCCAGGCTGGAGATGCTGGCACTTGCTGTTCTTCCTGCTCTCTCTCCCTCCTTCCCTCCCTCCCTCTCTCTCTCCCTCTCTCTCTCTCTTTCTCTCCCTCCCTCCCTCCCTCTCTCTCTCTCTCTGCCCTCCCTGGTTTGCTTCTTCTCTGCAGATGTGGGCTGGGGATCTCAGGAGCTGCTTCTATTCAAATGTATCCACCAGAAGCACAGGTGGTACTAAGTGGATTTAAAAAAATGTTTTTATATATCATAGTGAGTTTCAAAGTTACACAAACATGCACACAGGCACTGGTGTGTTTACCTTCAGGTCTCGCCTGCTACCTGCCCCCCTCCATGCATAAAAGTGAGATTGGTAGTGACACCTTTATACATACAGCATAATTTCTTTTTTTTTTTCTTTTTTCTTTTTTATGTGCTGTGGTACTGGGGATTGAACCCAGGGCCATTCTACCACCAAGCTACACCTCCAGCCCTATTTTATTTTATTTTTGCAGATTTGGGGATGGAAACCAGGGGCATTTGACCTTAGAGATACACCCCCTGCCCTGTTTTTAATTCTTTATTTTGAAACCAGTTCTCACTGAGTGGCAGAGGGCCTCACTAAGTAGCTGAGGCTGTCCATGAACCATGATCCTCTGGTCTCAGCCTCCCGAATTCTGGGATTACAAGCATGCGCCACTACGCCCAGCTTTTATTTTATTTTGAAACAAGATCTCGCTCGGTTGATGAGAGTCTCACTACTTGCTGAAGCTGTCCTCGAACCTGCCATCTCGCTGTCTCAGCCTCCCAGATACTAAGATTTCAGGTGTGTGCCACCACACCCAGCATGGCAAAGCATAATTTAAACTGTCTCATTCATCAGTTCTTCCTTTTCCCTTCCTGCCTCCCTCCTCCATCCCCATCCATTATTCTGGTCACTCTTCCCAATTTTCTAAAGTCCCTTTTGTTCCTATTTTCTCTTCCAAATATAAGAGAAAATATTCTGTCTTTGACTTTCTGAGATGGGCTTATCTCACTTTGCATAATATCTAGTTCCATCCATTTATCCTGAAAATGACATAATTTTGTTCTTTATGGCTGAGTAGAATCCCATTGTGTGTATATACCATGTTTTCTTTATCCATTCATCTGTTGATGGATACTTAGGTTAGTTCCATAATTTGGCTATTGTGTACTGTGCTTCTATAAACATGGGTATACATGTATCACTATAGTAGTATGTATGCATGTATATATGTATATATATATTTATTTATAGTGGATGTCAAACCCAGGGGCATTCTATTTTCGAACTATAGCACTAGCCTATTTTTTTTTCTTTTTAATTATGAAACAAGGTTTCACTAAGTTGCCGAGAAACCTGCTCTTCCTGCCTCAGCCTTCCAAGTACTGGGATTCCAAGCATGTGTACCACAGTGCCCCGCCCATTCCTGTCTTTTCAGGAAACTCCATGCTGGTCTGCATAGTGGCTGTAGTAATTTGTTGTCTCACCAACACTGTATAAGAGTTTCTGTTTCCTTGCCTCCTCACCAGCTTTTATTATTGTTTGTGTTCTTGATGATTGCCATTCTAATTGGAATTGGATGACATCTCAATGTAGTTTTGATTTACCTTTTCCTGATTGCTCATGATGGATGTTTAAGAGCCTTGGGATGGGCCATGTGTTTGGACTTAGAGGAATGGGTGTGTGGCCTTCATGGTGTCTGTGTGGAGTGTTGGAGGGTTTTGATTGCATTGCATATATGTGAGGACAGTAAGTTAAAAGGCTTCTGGATAAATGAGGATTTATGGTAGAATTTTTTGAAGTAATGAAGTTTTATTACTGTCAAAGCTGTGCAGTAATGCTAACAAGGAATGTTTGAGGAGGAGCCCTCTGGATGTATTTTGATGATTAGTTATGACATGCTTGCAATTAGTACCAGGCATTTCCATGAAATTAATGTTATGCTCCTCTTCTTTCTCAAGTAGTTTAACTATCTAGTATATTTGTTATTAATTTATGTAGTAAAGCTTCCAGAAGTACACAAGTGTAAACTTAGATTCAATAGAAATTAAATTCATAGAAACCTAAAATTATAAAGCATAACAGTTTGAGAATTTTTAAAAAATAAAATTATGCAATGCTGGAAGAGCTATGTATAAAGCTTTGGAACAGCAGAGAGAAAGACATGAATGGGCATGTTGATCCAGTAGAAAAGGAAGACTTTGCTGGAAGATAGTAGTTTTGTTTTTCTTCATTAAGAGCCTTGTAAGAGAGAATGGCTCAGGGATTCTGTGTGCCTGGAACTGTTGGTAAGGACCCGGTAGCTGCATGGCTGCTCACAGGGAACTTGTGAGATGGCATAAGGGGGTCCCTGAGGACATCAGCTAATGGGAGAGGTGGGATTGGGCAACAACCAGGTTCTTTCCCAGGAATGCATTGTGAAGGCTTAAACCACATAATAATAGTCCACCCACTGAGGAAGTTGCCAGGCCTGGACTTGCTAGGTTTTTTGTTTGGTTTTTTTTTTTTTTTTTTTACTTGAAGAAATTTCTTCAGCTGTAAATGTACAAAACATAGTTCATGGTACTGTACCTTCCCCTTGTAGTTGTTGAGAAAACACTTTGGAATTTAGTCTGTTTCTGGTCAGAAAATAGGAGGACATTTGTAGACCTTGATAAGAGTAGAATCCTGTAAAACACTCAGAACCCTCTGGGGCACTAGGTCCCCTGTGTGGTGAGGATGGGGCCTTGACAACGGAAGCCTCAGCATGACATACAGGTGCCTCCGCTTAGCTGCAGGCTGGGCTGGGGCAGGGAGTGGCAGCTGGAGCTGAGACCAGTCAGTCCACACAGCATCAGGGGTGATGGTTGTTGGAAAGAGAGACCTCAAGACATGCTGGCCTACCCTTTACACAGCATCCAGGGGCAGCTTCTCCTCTGGGAGATGAAACAGTGTTACTGCTGTCATGTTGCTTGTGCCTGTTTTAGGGTTAGCAGAGGAGGAACAGGAGGTGAACAAAGTGAATCCAGAAGGCCCTCCCTGTGTGTGGACTCACATCACAAAATCAACCAGCCACAGATTTAAAATATTCTCCCCCAAACTGTACACAACATGCAGACTTTTCTTCTTGTCACAATTCCCTAAATATTATAACAGTTACTTGTATAGAATTTACATTGTATTAGGTATTAGTAATAGTTTAAAGTGTGTATTTATAGGAGGACGTGTATAGATGGTTTGCAACCCCCATGGCATTTTATCTAAAGGACTCTACTAGCATCTGTGAATTTCGGTATCTGTGGGGATTCTGAAACCCTGAGTCCTCTGTAGATACCTCTGTGGTTACTGAGGGGTGACTGCACATCATTTCAGGTCATGGCAAAGGATGTGAAGAGACTGAAACAGAATGATGTGGTAGTGGCCAAGGGCTCCTTCAGGTGAAATAATAAGGAAAGTGTTTTTCATGGGGGGTTATCTGAGCCATGAAGGATGAGAAAAAGCCAGCCCTGGCGTGGTTGGTCCCAAGCAAAGGACACAGCCAGCAGGAAGACCCGAGCCCGTGAGTAAGCTGTGGTTTGTTAAAAAGCACATACTCACACCACTAAAGGGTCAGTGATTGCAGAAAGCTGGCCAACATGAGGAGAGAGTAGGGCAGGGAAGTCAGAGAGCACCAAAGAGACCAGGAATAAAGCCTGCTGGCTTTGATGGGGTGGGGCAAAGGGGGAGGCTGAAGTGGTCACTCTGGCTGTGGTTTGGATGGGGCACAGGCCAGGGGGCACAGAGGAGGTTATGGCGGTGGGCCTGGCTGGAGAGGGAGATGGGTTCAGGATAGATCTCGATGGAAGCTCTCACAGCCCTGGCGGATGGACTTGTCATGGGGCCAGGATGAGCAGTATACAGGTGACTCCATTAAGTGCTCAGTGGAGGGTCTTGCCCTGTGCTGAGGAGGGGACTGTGGAAGGGAACAGCCAGGCTACAAGCAAGAAGTGGAGAGCCAGCATGAGAGAAAAATGGGAGTTGTGTTTTAGCCACAATGAATTTGAGGCCCCTTTTAGCATATGAGAGGAGATGGCAGGAGGTTTTATAATCACTGGCTCAGGAGTTTGGTTGGTCCTGGAGAGCAGCACTGAGCCTCTGGAGAGCAGCACTGAGCCTCTGGTTAGATGGATTTTAGAACCCAGGGACGGGATGAACATCTTGCCTAGAGAGTGTTTGGAAAGAGAAAGAATGAGAGCACAGCCCCCTCCCCCAGGGCCTGGATGTGGAAGGAGTGGCTACCCAGGTGAGAGGCTGTGCCCAGACTGAGAGGAAATTGTTTCTGGAGAGAGAAGTCAATTGTGTCAGGTGCTGCTGAGAGTTAAGTGAGCACAGAGACCATGATTTGATGACCCAGGCCACTGTGGGCCTCCATAAGAGAAGACTGAGCGGTGCTGGTAGCCATCCTATCAGATTGGGTTGGGAGTTGGTGGGAAGTTAGGAAGTGGAGCCCAGGGGTCAATAGTGACTCTGGGGAAGTTTTTCTGTAAATGGGAGATAAGAACCAGGGTACTGGCTAGAAAGAGATGTGGGAGCAAGGAAGACAGGTGGTTTTCTAGATAAGTATGATAGCAGAGAAAAGGACAAGGAGTAGAGGTGCCACATGATTGAGGAGAAATGCCTTGGGTGGGTGTTGTTTTGGGCTGGTCCCTGTGAACTGCCCCCTCCTACATTACCTGTGAAGTCTACAGGTGTGCCTAAGCCTTTGATGTGAGCAGAGGCTTCTGGAAGGCACTGGTTCTTCTCCCTGCAGAGCAAATGAAGACGCTGAAGCTAGCTTGCCATTGTGGTGATGGAGGTTTGGGGGGGTGTCATGAATCATTCAGTCTGTTTATTACTGGTAGATTTGCTTGGTAGGAAAAGTTTCCATGCCCACTCTGGGCCAAGTGCAGTTCTAGGCCTTGGAAACATAATGCAAGTAAGCCTCCTCCCCTTGGGAGACCTTGCTCCTATGGGGGTGGATGCTGGGCTTGCGTTTTCTTAGATGCATTCTTAGAAAACAGTTCCTGGAGGTGATTGTAGTATGAGTTCCTTGAAGAGGTTTTTAGAAGAAATCCAGGTCAAGGGAAGAGGGACTGTGGGCAAGCGGTTGCTGCAGCACCAGGGGGAGGATTGGAACCAGCCTGGAAACCCTCAAGGCTATTGCAGCCCCAGGACTGAAGGATCTGACTTTGGGAACCCCTGGCATCTTCTATGGGGAGAGACAGGGCTTGCTCTGGGTGCATGACCTGTGGCCCTCCCAAGGGTGAGTTCCGTCTGTGTGAAGGAAGGCCTCCAGGCTATGTGGGCCTCATGGGTGCAGCCTTGTCTACTTGGTTTTTTAGGATGGAGACTCAGCTCAGGTTCCTGCTTATCTGAGCTGGCTGTTGTACCCTAGGGTGAGTTATTTAACCTTCTGTGCCTGTCTCTTCACCAGAAAAATAAGAATTGTAACTACATTGTTAGCATGGGGATCAGAGGGTGTAACCACCTTAGCACATGCTGCCTCCTTTGTTGGGAGTCTGAGGCACGTGCTCTGCAGCCTTTAAACTCAGGTTCTGTTTCTTACTAGCTTTATGACCATGAATTTGTGTAATGGAGGAGAGGGCCAGTGAGCCCCTGGGAAGACGGTGTGCTCAGGTGTCCCAGGCTGCATCTGCATTACCTGATGGCCTTGTTTTTTCTCCAGTTCCGCCTGGTGGTGAAGACAGCCCTGAAGCTGCTGCTTGTCTTTGTGGAGTACTCAGAGTCCAATGCGCCTCTTCTCATTCAGGCCGTCTCTGCTGTGGACACCAAGAGAGGTGAGCAGCCCCTACCCTTCACACCATCAGAGTGAGAACGTGGTAGAGTGGACTTCCATGGCCTCCACTCTAGGAACAAAATGAAGGGTTAACAGAATTCCCTGTGAATGGACCTCTCACCACTGGGAACATCTTTAAGCAGAGTAGGTATACAGAGATTAGAGCCAGAGACCTGAGACGATGAAGGCAAAGTACGTGCACCTGCCCAGGACAGCTCAGAGCTGTGCCTGTCTCCATCCTTCACCCAGCTCCACCCACCCTGGGTCTGGTCCAGTTTACCTTGGCTCCATTCTCCCCTCCCCTCTCTAACACATCCTTGATTCTGACCCATAGATATCCTTGAGCCTTCTCCCCTCCACCCCACACCCTACCTTACTCAGGGCCTTCCCCGCTCTCTACTGCTGGTCCTTGCCACCCTGAAGGGCAACTGGAAGGCTCTTAAAACACCAGTTCTGTCACATTTCCCATCTAAAACCTGCCCATGGCTTCCCAGTGCTCCAGTATGTAGTCCCACCAAACCTGCCTGGTTAAGGTATCTCCTGCCACCCCATCTCCGCCTGGTCTGCACCACCCTTTCTACCTTATGTGCTGTCAGAACCACACATGTCCTTCCTCTCTGGTTATCGTCATCATTGCCTGTCTGTCCATGGGGGTGTCCCCTGCTCGTGGGCAGGGTCCCCATCTCCCAGCTTGGTGTCTCAGTACCCAGCTCCCCTAAACAGGAAGGCATGCCACACACGCATGGTGAAGAGTGAGACCTGATCAGAATCAGTGTGTGGCAGGCTGCTCCCGCCATGACAACACAAAGTCAGGGGCTAACCTAACCAGCTGGTAAGATATATTTTTCCTGATTATACCCATTTATGATGATCATCACCATGCTCACAAAGGCTCAGAGGAGAATGAAATTGTGTGTGTGTGTGTGTGTGTGTGTGTGTGTGTGTGTGTGGTGTGTGGTGTGTGTGTGTGTGTGTGTGTGTGTGTGTGTGTGTGTGTGTAAAGCTGGGATTCTACCTCTGGGCAACACTCCAGCCTTTTTATTTTTTATTTGGAAACAGGGTCTCACTGAGTTGCTGAGGCTGGCTCTGAACCTGTGATCCTCCTGTCTCAGCCTCCTAAGTACTGGGTTACAGGTGTTTGGCATCATTCCTAGCTGAGAACAAAATATTGATAACACATTTCTTTTTATGACTATAAAAGGAACACTAGTGTAGGAAATTTTAGGAAAATCAATGTAAAGTATAAAAACTCATGTTTGATCTCAATAAATAGCTTATTAACGGACTTCCGGGAAGATGGCGACAGAGAAAAGCGGGGCTTATGAGCCCTGCTAACAATCAATCTCTATTACCACAAAATCAGCGCCTTTCATAGCCAGAAAACACCATCAGCAGAGAAAGAAAAACTGTAATTACAAGGGACAGAGAAAAAGAGGGCTGGAAAAACGAGACACCAGAAAGAAACCAGATCGCAGTGTTGCAGCTGGAGCCACGGCGTGGAGCGGCGGGAGCCATCTTCTCTTGCAGCACCAGGCTCCAGAGAGGAGGGGGACTCAGAACAGAGCTCAGAGCCACAGAGGAGATACGCCGGCCTCACGGCCAAGGACGTGGCAGCAGCACCTTACTGCCGGCGGCAGCGGCGAACTCACCTGACAGCACCAGACCAATGCACTCAACAGCCCACCAGACTCCAGAGAGGAGCGGTGGACAGCGAGCCAAGGTGAGCTGCTGCAGAACAGCTGGGCGGGATTTGGCAGATTTCTTGGCGCAGGGAGCATCTAAAATTCCAGAGGCTGGGCTCAGCACACCCTGCAGGGACTCAGAGCGGAGCTCAAAAACAGAAAAGAAATCTGCCAGCCTCGCGGCTGAGGGCGGGGCAGCGGAGCCATATTGCCACCAGCGGCAACAGCAGCGAATTCACTGCGTCCACTACAGCTCCATCTGCGCAATCAACAACACTGAGTCAAATTGTGGCCCCTAAAGAAGAAAGCCCAGTACTGACTCCCAGGGACTTGACCCAGTGGGGGAGGGGCGGTGGCAGAGATATCACACCATAGGAAAACACCCAACCTGGCACCCCCAATGGTCTAAAGCAGCCTTGATTGACTCCCAGGGTCTGAGACTCTGCTATACAACCCAGTAAAGGAGTAGTGGGGACTGAGATACCACAGATTTGAGATCCAGAGCACCTTAAGTGGAATCGTAGTGACCCAAGGGAAGAACCCAGAGAAGGCACAAACTTCCGAAATCATGGGAAAGAGGAATAACAATGGAGCAATGAATGCCCACAACCCCACAACATCAGAACCCGATAAAACAGAAATTCAGAGATTTCTAGAAGACCAAATCAGGAAAATAACTGTAGAAATAATAGAGGTGTTTCAAAAAGAATTCAGAGAGAGCCAAAGAGAGATAAAGTATGCAATTAATGAAGTAAAGGCCTCAATTCAAAGTACAAACAGCAGATTAGACCACATGGAGAATAGAATCTCGCTCTTAGAAGATGATCCTTCAAAAAATGAACGCATAGTTTCTAATTTAGAAAAAAAAATCAGACAGCAGGAATCTGACATTGAAGAAATATGGGCCCATTTTAAGAGAGCTAACCTAAGAATAATTGGAATAGAGGAGGGAAAAGAAGGTGAAACCAAAGGGATCAACAATCTCTTCAAGGAAGTAATAGCAGAAAATTTTCCAAACATAGAGCAAGAGGTCGATACACAGGTCCAGGAAACTTATAGAACTCCCTTTAGACAGGATCGGAGAAGAGGATCCCCACGCCACATAATTGTCAAAATGACCAATGTGGAAGCCAAGCAGAGAATCTTAAAGGCAACAAAAACAAAGGGCCAAGTGACATTCAGAGGCAAACCAATTAGAATCACTCCAGACTTCCCAAACCAAGTCATGAGAGCCAGAAGGGCTTGGAGGAACATATTCTAAACTCTGAAAGAAAACAACTTCCAGCCAAAAATTTCCTACCCAGCAAAACTTTCTATCAAATTAGATGGAAAAATAAGAAGCTTCCATGACAAACAGAAACTGAAGGAATTTATGTCTTCAAAACCAGTGCTAGAGAAAATACTCAAAGAGATTAACTACAAAGAAGAAAAAATAGGTAACACACACCAGAACCAGGAAACAAGATTTTCCATCCAACAGACAACTAAGATTAGTTATCTGTAGAGATTCATTATTTATGTTAGTCTTTTACCTATCTCTAAATTGTATTGTTTGCCTTTATCGTTGTTAATTTTTAGGATTTCTAGTTGGAATATTAATATACCTTCAGATATAGCATTTGGAAATATTTTATCCAATTCTATCAGTAACTTTTAACTCTGTTTACATTGTCTTTGAATATACAATTTTTTTTTATTTTTTAGGGAGTTTTTTACCCTTTTGTTGCCTGTGCCATTGAAATCATATCCAAGAAATCACTGCAAATTTCAATGTTGTGAGGTTTTATGACCCAGATTTTCTTCTAAAAGTTTATAGTCTTAAGATTTATATTTAGGTCTTTTATCTATTTTGAGTTAATATTTGTATATGGTGTTAGGTAAGGGTCCAATTTTATTCTTTTTCATGTAATTATTATTTTTCAACAATATTTACTTAAAAGATTATTATTTCCTCCACCAAATGTCTGTGGAAACCTTGTCAAAAATAACTTGACTATATATGGAAGAATTTATCTCTAGGCTTTTATTTAACTCCAATGGTTTATATATCTGCCTTTAGAACAGTACTACACTGTTTCAAGTATTGTAGCTTTATATGGTTTGAAATCAGAAAATATACATCTTCTAGCTTTGTTCTTATTCGAGATTGTCTTGGGTATCTAGAGTCCATATTCCATATCGGGATAGATTTTTTCTGAAAAATAAATAAATAAATGTATGATAGTTTCACCTAAAAAAAAAAAGAAAAAAATATTCTCTGGTAAGAAAGAAAGCAAAAAGAAATATTGAAATGTTATCTTTAAGTTATCAAAAGCTTGGTATCAGACAAATGAAACTGTTATGTGAGATTATCATTGTTAATATTGGATAAATTGCTATAATATTAGATGTCAACCACTAAGCCAAGCATGGAAAGGAGGGATCGGGAGGAAATGGGGTGGGGATCAGGTAGGGGCTAACTGGGCGATGTGTGCATGTATGTATTTTCTTTATACCATTATGATGTATGAATACAGTGCACCAATACAAAAAATTAAAAAAATTAAATTTTTACAACTAAAAAAAATAAAATAAAAAAATAAAAACTCAAAAAATAGCTTACTAACATGTTGGTATACTTCCATATAGTTGTGTATATATGCATGTATGTGTGTATGTGTGTGTGCACAATTACACAAAAATTAGCCAAGATGTAACCATGAGAAGAAATAAGGAGCTTAAATAGTGCTCTTGATTCAAACTAGTTGAGTCTCTGACTTAGCACAGCTCTGATGCTACATCAAGATGTGAAGGAAGGGAGTTACTTTGAGCATATGAATACAATGTAATGAAAGCCATCCAGGACTATAAGCTGGGCCTCCTATACTCTTCCCATGAACACACAGGCAGATGTGTGCCTCCAGCATGGTTGGTCCAGGCCAGAGGAAAACTCCAGGCCTCTGCATGGCAGTGTGGGAAGGAGACAAAGCCTAGTGCAGTCAGGTGCCCTGAGTCTGGCTGGTTAGTGCCCAAACAGGGCAGCTTTCCCTCTACCATAGTGTGTTGTCATCTTATGCCAGATATGAAGAGTTTTATGGTTAAAAGCATATCATGGGCCAGGTGAGAGTCCTCAATAAGGATGGCTGCTGATTCTAAACCATGTCTGGTTTTTCCAAGGCCATTAATTAGGTTTAAGGCATAGGCAGGAGCTTTGGAAGATAGTACGGCAGCTCCTCTCATTCGTCCTTGGAGGGTTAGACTCTATCCCCCAACTTTGGAGTTACTTTAGGATAACTAATTGACTCTGCCTCCTGCCCTAAATTTTGGGTAACCCAAGGGCCCTTGCCATGGGAACATATTAGGGGGCAGCCTTTTTGAACCCTTGGGGTTCTCCTTTGTCTTTGTTGACCTGGCTGCTCAGAGCATCCATCTTTGGACTTCACTTTTCATAAAGGACAATGTGGGGGGTGGGAATGATCCTGAGGTGAACCTAGAACTTTGTTCCAAATGTCGGGGGTGGGAATGATCCTGAGGTGAACCTAGAACTTTGTTCCCTGTATTTAAGACTTAAGAAAGCTCCCAGCCAGACACACCAGACTATACCACACCTCTCCTAAAGAAAAAATGATGCCTATCTTGTTTCAGTTAGTAAAAATAACACAACGGCTAATAGATTGTTTTCTCAGCTTCATGGATTTTTGCCTATAAAATATTTTAAACTTTTGGCAACTGATATCATCTGTATGCTACTGAGCACTAACAACTGAGGGAAAAAAGCAGCACTAATGGAAAAACTCAGACAAAGCTTATCATGTGTGGTTCAATAGCATGTTTCTTTATAGACATGTGTGGTCTTGGCTGTGATTTTATAATACATACATATAACATCATCCTATTTTACTGCTAGTAAAATTGTTCCAGAATTCTATGATGGAATTAAACATATAAATATGTCATGGTGCTCTGCTGAGAGCACCATGACTTCCAGGTGTGTTCCCACCCAGTGGGCTGGAGGCAGATCTCCAAATTTCTCTCAGATGAGCGCGAGAGCAGCCCAGATGCCAGAGGTGACTGAGGGCAAACTGAGCATGGCCATTTGTGCAAAACCTTACAAATAAGCCATAAATTTACTCCTCAAAGTGGCTTTAGACTCATTCCTTGGCAATGGTGAATGGCATATCCAAGTGTAGACAGTTGTCTTCTTTCTGTTGTTTTAATAGAGAAGAAAACTGTCAGATTTAAAGAGTCAGCAAATAAAACCAACAAAATAAATTGTAGGTCCTCAAAAATCATTACCAACTAAAGCAAATGAAGCTGTCCCAGAATACATTCCTCCAGTTGCTTTATAAACATCATGCCCGGCCACCTGTGGCTTAACCAGAGGGCTCATTCTACCATGTGACCAGTTTACTCCCCACTGTGAGCCACTTAGAGAGTAGGAATAGAAGCTGATGGGGTCAAAGTCCATCGCAGGTAGTAATTAATATTTATGAATGAATAAAAAATTTAAATGCCCCATTTGACCCTGACAGTTGTACTTTTGCTCAGGGGCTAACATGAAAAGGTGGATTTGGGTTAGTCTCTGGACATGACATGGTATTGTACCCATCTTCTCAGACCCCTGCATCTTCTCATTTGCTTGTTTCTATGGATTACTTTTCATTTTTTGGTGGACAGAGCCTGGCAGGAAGACAGGCAGAGAGCTCATGGAAGCCCTCAAGAGAGCCTTACTTTGTCACCTTACTGTATCAGACTCCCTTTCCTTGAGTCTGCCCTGTGGTGTTTGACAGAAGCTAGTTAAGAGCCCACTGGACCCTGGGCAGGATCCCCATCCCCCATCTATGCCCTTTACCTCATACAGAGAGGGTCAAGGGACCAGACAGGGTAACTCATTTCCAAATTTTAGTCATAAATCTTGAGTCACATTAATTTGGTCCAGCACAGCTTTTGAAGAAGTTCTGTTTTTCATTTGAATGTAAAGTGATGAGATATGATGTAATTCTGAAACACGTGTGTCTCACATGATTAATGGGCGGGGGGAGCCAGCCTTCCTCTCAGGCGATCTCGTGTCTGATTCTGCTAAAGAATATATCAATGGGTGAGGAACACTCAAAGCATGGGGGAGCTCAAGGTGGACAGGGCTCCCCCTTGATCTGTACTATTCTTTATATCAGTATCCATGCAGACTGTCTATCTGTAATGTGGAAAGCACAGAGCATGCTGGGAGGAGCTTCTGTGTGAAGCACAGTATGAAATGTTTTATTTCCCTTTAGGTTTTATGCAGGGACCTAGCGGGAGAGCAATAAAGAAAAAGTCTTGAGTCATTTATTGTGTGCTTACTTTTGTATTCTGGGTTAAGAGAGAGGCACTGTGGTTTAGTGTCAAGAGAAGACTGGCCCCAGGTAATTGTGGGCATCACCACCATCAGAACTGCAGCTACTGATGTTTGAGTATAAAAAAACTATTCTAACTTTACCCACTTCATACCCTTTCAGATATCTCTATTTCTATTCAGCATTTTATTGAGCATGTGCTATATGCTAGGAACTGTGCTAAGAGCACAACAGTAAGGCAAATACTGTTTTTGACCTTGAGGAACTTTTATCTTGGGGCCAGGACCAGCTCTGGCATAACCCATCTAAGAACCAGTATTTGATAGCTACTGTATTTAGGTTATTTCTGATTTTAATTTAATCAGGAAAAGAAAAAAAATAGCAATATCCCTTTACAGAGAAGGCAGGAGAGAGCTTCATATTCCAGACCACCAAGCCATGGGCAGGACAATGCTTGCTTCACTCTAAATATTTATCTTGGGCATGGAGACCATGTTAGGGGGTTGTTTCCCTCTTTGTGACCTTGTTGTGGCTTAAGTGGTCCTGAACATGAAGTATTTTCCTGCCCCTCCTGAGCCTGGGTAGAGTCTTCAGGAGCCATTTTAGGTCATTCTGGAGTCACCTCTTGTCCTAAGACATCCTTACTGTAGGACATCTTTGCTAAGTGACACAACTAATGTTTTTGCCACTCCTTGGCAGTTTGTTCAGTGCTAATATCTATTCTTGCTCTTGTACCTAATTGCTCCATTAGATTATAAACCTAGTGAGGACAGCTTCCCATTAGACTTTGTACCTGCCTGATGCTTATACAGCTTTTGTGCTTTGACGGAATGGAGATAATATTCTATTCTTGAGATGTTTGCTAGACAGCTATGTCACTGTCATTTCTTTGAGTCACTGCTAGAGCTAATAAAGATCTTCCCTGTCCCTTTCTCTGTGGGCCAGTGGACATTCAGAGAATATGTAGTAAGGGACCTATTCTGAGTAACATGTATGGCCCCAAAGGTTGCACATGAAAGGATATTTTAAAACTTATGCAGAAAATGGAAAGGAAAATTTTGAGCAAGTATATAGGCATCCTGATGCTGGAGAGCATGCAGTTCTCTTGTTAAGAGGACGATGGTGACATGGTGCCATGTTGCCTGCTAGGAAATATTCTTACTCAGGAGCATGCCCAAGTCTACCCTGAGAATGTTATCACTTTTTGAAATTTGGCAACTGAAAGATGCTTGAGTAAATGAGAATTGGCTTGGATTAGAAGTGTTGTTGAATTGCTGTTTCTAATGACATTTGCTTTCCTTGCAGGTGTTAAACCCTGGTCAAATATCATGGAAATCTTGGAGGAAAAGGATGGAGTCGACACGGAGCTACTGGTTTACGCGATGACTTTAGTGAACAAGGTTGGTTGATGTGTGTTCTGGGTTGAAAATTGCCACCCACGAAAATCTGTTGAAGTCTTGACCCCTAATCCTTTAAAGATGACCTTAGTTAGAAATAGGGTCTTAACAGGTGTAATCCAGTTAAGATTAGGTCATTAGGATGGACTTTAATTTGATATGATTGGGATCCTTCCTTATAAGAGGGAAAGAAGCATAGAAGAAGGTGAACACATGCACATTGTGTCTTCACGGCCCCATGAATAGAGGCAGACATTAGAACATTGCATGTACAAGCCAAGAGGTGCTGAGGATGGCCAGTGACTAATCTAGAAAGAGGCAAAGATGGATTTTCCCACTGATCCTTGAGGAGAACATGGTACTGCCGAAACCTTAATATCAGACTGTGGAATTCCCGGGGTTTTTTTGTTTTTTGTTTGTTTGTTTTTGTGATACTGGAGATGGAACCCAGGGGCATTCTACCTCTGAGTTACATTCCCAGCCCTATTTTTTTTTCTATATTTTGAAGTACGGTCTCACTGGGTTGCAAAGGGCCTCACTAAGTAGCTGAGGCTGTCCGCAAACCATGATCGTCCTGTCTCAGCCTCCCTAATGTTGGGATTACAAGCATGCACCACCACGCCCAGCTTTATTGTGTTTTTAAAATTGTTGTTGTTGTTATTATTATTATTATTATTGTTATTGTTATTATTTGCACTGCTGGACTAAAACCAGGACCTCATGCAAACCGGGCAAGGGCTTTTCCACCGAGCTACACTTCCAGTTTTTGATTGTTTTTTGTGGTGCTAAGTATTGAACCTGGGGGCATTATACCTCTAAGCTATACTCCCAGCCTTTTTTATATTTAATCTGAAAACAGGGCCTCGGCCTCACTAAGTTTCTGAGGCTGGCTTTAAACCTGCAATCCTCCTATCTTAGCCTCCCAAGGATTGGAATTACAGACAAGTGCCACTGTGACCAGGCTATTTTCTGTTATTTTAAACCATCTAGTATATAGTATCTTGTTAACAGCAGCCATCGGGAACTAATGTGATGTGAAAACCTAACACCCTTGTGCTATGGTTCTTCCCATCACGGTCCCCCATAGTTGCCACCTTGTAGAGCAGTAGAAGGCTTTAGTGCTTATCTCAGAGGTGCTGCTCTGAGGCAGTGGGTCCCACAGTGACCTGGGATAAGCCCTAACTTGGGACTGGAGCACCTTCATTTGAACTGTCACACTCTAGACCCCAGTCATCAGTGACCACTCTGAGGACTTTCCTGGTCTCTCCAGGCTGTTACATATGAGCCTACCATCTGTAGTGGTAACTAAGGCTTCAGAAAGATATAGAATCACTTTCCGAATTATAACTGGAGCTCTTTCTCCAGAGGCACTGAGGACACATTTGTAGAAAGCAGTTAAAATTATGAGGAGCAATGTCTCCCTTTCAATAGCATAATGCTGTATTCACTTTAAGGATTGAAAAAGTGTGGTCTACTCTTTCCTCAGCAGGCAGATAACTGGCACAGAGGAACTCTGAAACAGACTCTAGTATTCAGAACAACTTTTGACATAGTTAACTTCAGTTGGGATTGGGAAGAGTTTCACCCATGATCCCGGAGGTATTGCTAAATGGAAATTAACAGAAACATCCTTTGACCATACTGCCTCAGCGAATCCCAGATAGATTCCAAGAGTTCAGTTCAATGCATCCAACTGTAGATAAAAATGTAGACAGGGATGAAGATGTGACTGGACTCTGGGTGGCAAAGATATCGACTTAAATTGAGTGACAGAGGTAACGACTCTCCAAAATAAGGACTTTGCTCGGGAATAGCAAGGGATTGCAGTCCAAGATGGTGGTCAGTAGAAGGCCTTTGGCACACTTGCAGAAGTTGGGGCCAGAGGAAGCTTTCAGAAGGAAAAAAGGGCAGCCAGGCGTGGTGGTGCACGCTTGTAATCCCCGCGCTTGAGAGGCGGAGACAGGAGGACCGCACAGTTTCGAAGCCAGCCAAGCTGGCTTAAAAGACCCTGTTTCCAAATAAAAATATAAAAAATAGGTCTGGGAGTGTAGCCCAAAGGTATAAGGCCTTCCAGGAACCTGAGTACCAAAAAAAAAAAAAAAAAAAGTAAAAAGGGCAAAATCCTGGCAAGCTGTTTTGAAATAAAGACCATTGATTCCAGATGTTTGATATGAGGCTTGGTTTTAGCTCATTGATTGAGGAAATAGTATTAGACAAGTGTACAGAATTGTACAAACTTGTACAAACAGTTTATACTGGTTAGTTGGTTTGCTTTGTGGTGCTGAGGATTCAACCTGGGGACATTTTACCTCTGAGTAACCCCCAGCCCTATTTTATTTTTAGTTTTGAAACAAGGTCTCACCAAGTTGCTGGCCTTGAACCTACAGTCCTCTCGTCAAGTTTCCCAAGTCCTGGAATTATAGGTATATGGCACGTTGCCCTCTAGCTTGTTTACACTGTTACACTGGAATACTGCAGTTTTCAAGAATTCCTTGGATAGTTCTTAACCTTGGCATTTGTGCATGAAGGCCCAGTTTTAGTTAACTTTTCTATCATTAACTAAAACTCCCGATGAGAACAGCTTAGAGGAGGAAAGATTACTTCAGGCCACTCTTTTAGAGATTCAGTCCACAGTAAACTGGCACCAAAGCAGGAACTGTGGTGGCAATGTATGATGGAGGAATACCCAACTTGTGGCTATCAGAGGGAAAGAGAGAGACGGAGACAGAGAGGAAGCAGCTAGGGACATATATAGTTCCCGAGGCCACCCATCCAGTGACCCACCCCTCCAGCCCTGTGGCACCTCTGAACCTTGCCACACTGGTGGTGTGCTTTCAACACCTGAGCCTTGGAGGGGTCGTTCTAAACCAAAACCATATTAAAGTCTCTGCTATAGGGCCTCCTGGCTCCATTCTGCTTGAGTTTGACATAGTTCCATTATGGTACTGACAACTTTCATAAAGACTATTTTAATAAACCAATGAAAAAGATTCCAAAGGAAACGATTTAAATATATCAATGTATATAAAATCGTTACTGGGCTAGTTTGTAAAATGAAAATTACAAACTATTGCTAAAGGCAATAGTTTACCTTTAGCAATAAAGTTGGAAAGTTGTTTACCAAATATAGGCCAAAAAAGAGCCTAAATTTATTTAAGAATCTAGTAGAAAAATGAAAGGCATCAAGCCAACTAAGAATAAAGAAATACATAATGCAGCAATAAGTCATTTTTCTGAGGTCACAGTGGCTATGATTGCTTCTTAATGAAATATCATTTGTTGATGAGCACATGGGAAGTTCTTGTACAGCCCTGATGAGAAATGAAAATGGGCACAACTTTTCTGATGGAATATCTTAAGAATTCTGCTTTTGTTTTCAAATCTATTTGGGAGCTTACTTTGCCATGTGATTTAAAACAATTTTTTGTTGCTGTTTTAAGATTTAAGGTCATCTATTTCTAGTTCTTTGGTTACTAGCCTTGTTTTGTGAACACTGAATTCAGCAAAAATGGAAAATCTGCTCTTGCCTAGTGCTATCTGCTGTAGCATTATCTATTTTATTTTATTTTATTTGTAGTACTGGGGATGGAATTTAGGAGCATTGTACCTCCAAGCTACACCCCACCCTATTTTTTAGTCCTTTTATTTTTGAAACAGGGCCTCACTGAGTTGCAAAGGGCCTCACTAAGTAGCTGAGGCTGATGGCAAACTGCGATCCTCCTCCGGTCTCAGCTTCCGAAATGCTGGGTTTACAAGTGTGTGCCACCACACCTGGCCCAGCATTATTCATTTTATTTAAAAATACTTTCTTTTCTGTACTGGAGATTGGACCTCAGGGCATTCAACCTCTGTGCTATATCCTCAGCTCTTTTTATATTTTGTGTTGAAACAGGGCCTCACTAAATTACTGAGACTCACCTCCAATCTGTGATCCTCCTAGCTCAGCCTCCCAAGTACTGGATGACAGGCAGAATTACCCATTTTCTTGGTAGAGGCCATGTTGGCTGCTCTTAAGATTGCAGCAGCCTGGTGTGGTGGTGAAAGCTTGTAATCTCAGCATTCAGGACTCTGAGACAGGAGGATCACAGTTCGCAGACAGCCTCAGCTACTTAGTGAGGCCCTCTGCAACTCAGTGAGACCCTGTTTCAAAATAAAGAATTAAAATAGGGCTGGGAGTGTAGCTCAGAGGTAAGATGCCCCTGGGTTCCATCCCCAGTACCAAAAAAAAAAAAAAATAGATTGCCGCAGTACCAGATGGCATGGGCATTATGTTGCCAGTCACTGTCAGGGACCACTGTCAGGGACCAAGTATATGTCACCTCTGCTGGACATTGTGGGGCCTTTAGTATACAGGAATTCCTCTCATCCTTTCTGGAAATTCTGTCACTTCCTTTGTGATTCTGACCCAGAAGTCTAAGAGGTCCTGGAGAACATTCCTCCAAATGGAACCCTTTCCTTAAAATGGTCACCAGACGGCTGCCCCTCACGCAGGGTTTATTTTGTTTTGTTGAATTTGAATAGTGTTTATTGTCCCAGTGAGCAAAATGCTCTTATATACCAAACAAAATAACAAATTGAAATGTTAATAGGAGTCTGGAAACAAAACACACATAGACTCTGGAATCTGGAAAATTATATTTTCAAGTTGGGTGGTTTCTAGCTAAAATTGATTTCAACAAAATAAACCTTAGTGTGATAACACAGAATTTTAAAAAAATTGATGTTTTCATGACAAAGCAGGGCACTGAACTCTGGCTTGCACAGGGTTCTGAGACTGGGGTAAGCCTCTTTGTTAACCAGGGACATTACCCAGATTCACTGCCCCTTCCCACCCCCACCTGGGTCTTAAGAATATCAGAAGTGAACACTTTTCCACCCTCCAAGCTGAAGGGATATGATACCCTTCTAACCCAGCTAAAATTCCCTCAGTGGAATCTCCCACTCTAGGGAGCTGCATAAAATAGGATAAGGCAGATGCAGGGGGTTGCCTAACAAGGAGTTACTGTGGGGTGTCCCCAAAGGCAGGACCCCGGGGACCCTGGAGGAGGTGCTGCTTCCTTAGGGCCAGGTGATCATTAGTCCTCATGGGATTCATGAGGGCTGAGTTTTTCCTTTGTTTTACATTTCATTGCATTGCATTTTATTGACCATGCAGTAAAATGTACTTGCCCCTTTGGCATGAAGTTGTGCATGTTTTAACATACATACATGGCTCACCTCCACCAGTAGGAGACTAACTAGTTCTGTCTCCCTCAGGCTGTCTTTGTATAGTCACATCCTGACTCCTTTATCTGTAACCCTCAATAACCACTGAATTTTTCTCTTATCACTCTCATTTTGTCTTTCTAAAAATATCACATGCATAATACTTACTTAACCCTTTGAGGTTATCCTCTCTCAGGAAGTGCCGGTGAGATTCATGTGTTGCGGCATATATTAAGAGTTTGCAAAGCTGAGACAGAAGGAGTGGAGGTTCAAGGCCAGCCTCAGCAACTTAGGGAGCCCCTCAGCACCTTGAGGGACCCTCTTTCAAAATAAATAAATAGGGCTGCAGGTATTGTGTGGTGGTGGAATTTTGTAGGTTCTATCTTCAGTATCCCTCCCCCAAAAAAAAGGTTGGCTCCTTTCTCCTGGGCAGTGTGCTGTTGTGCAGATTCATCATGGTTTGTTTCTCCTTTGGCCACACATACTCCTGCTGTGAACATTGGTGCACAGGCTCCGCCACACTGGCTTCATCCTATAGGAAAAAAGACTTGATGGGATCAGTGGAAGCCCAGGGAGGGAAAGTGTCCTTAGGACTGAGTTTTCCCATAGGAGATGCCTGCAAAGAACTACTGTCACAAGACCTAGCAAGACAGAGCCTGCGAGGAGGCAGAGGGGAGTTCCAGCTGTGCTGTGTCCTCTGGCATCTGAGGGCAAAGGCGGAAAGGGACATGTGCATTGCAGACACAGCTGGCGAAGCCACCACCTTGCCAGATGCAGGTGACTTAGCTGTGAGGGTGCCAGGCTGGAACTGAGAGGAGAGGCCCAGGGCAGGTGGCAGGGAGGTGAAACTAGCTGAACTTAGTAGAGTCAGCCACAGATAGATGAATCCATGTTTGTAGGCTGCATCTTCCTCTGCACAGGTGGGAAAAGAAGCTGTACTTGTGGCGGAAGGCCAGCGTCTCACCTGAAACCTCACATGAAAGCCAGGGGTCCCCAGGTTTGGCTTAAGACAGGATTTTCACATTGGAACTGAAAAATTATATTTTTTAATTTTTTGGTACTGGAGGTTGAGCCAAGAGCCATTCTACCTCTGATCTACAACTCCAGCTCTATTTTATTTTATTTTATTTCATTTTATTTTATTTTGAAACAGAGTTTTGCTAAGTTGCCAAGGCTGGCCCCAAACCTGTAATCCTCCTAATTACTGGGATTACAGGTATGCACCACCACACCTGGCTGAAAAATTACCTTTTAATACCCTTGATTCTGGGCCTATTATTGAGACTCCCTGAGTCCATGTAGTTCTGAAGATCTAGTTGTTTAATTACATAATAACAGTGACTCCTGTTCCCTTTGTGATTGATTCACTGAGGCAATGGAGAGTAGGTCTAAGCTTTCAACACCCTGGAAACATCTGAGCAAAGGAGCCTCAGTTGACTCTGGGTAAGGAGAAGAGGAGGAAGGGAGAAGGGGGTAGTGGGAGGCACAGAGACAGCGGATCCTCCCACACTGTCTCCACACTGCTGTGTGGCTTAAATCCTGATAAGAATTGTTGACTTGCCTGCTTTCTTCAAGTTGAACATTTTGTAGAGTTTGCAGGTGCTCAGAACATCTCTACTTGCCCCCTGCCTGGTCCTGATGTTGTCGTTCCCCTCTCCTCATCCTTTAACATGTTCTAGACATTGTTCCAATGAGAGGATTCTTTGAAGGAGCATGAATTTGTTCCACTGGTGCTGGAGCCAGGTGGCCCTGCCCACAGTATCTGCCTGAGGATGCAATATGACTGCCACCCAGCGCCACAGACACCTCCATGCTCTACACTCAGCCATGCACATGTGTGGCCTGCACAAGGCACCTTCTGATCTGGTCTCCTATTTTGTGTCCTTACTGGGATCCCTAAGTAGTTAAACTTTTACCACCATTTTTCGTTAGTTTCTGATCTCAGTTGCAGTGGGTCTATATCCTCTTTACACAGTATAAAAAGGAAAAGGCCAGAGCCAGGCATGGTGGTGCATGCTTGTAATCCCAGCACTTGGGAAGCTGAGACAGGAGGATCGCACAGGTTCGAAGCCAGCCTCAGCTACTTAGTGAGGCTCTCAGCAACTTAGTGAAACCCTGTTTCCAAATAAAATATAAAATAGGTCTGGGAGTATAGCCCGGAGGTAGAAAGCCCCTGAGTTCCACCCCCAGTACCACCAAAAAATAAATAAAAAGGAAAAGGCCATTATTTGGGTTATGATAGAGACATTCCTTCCAGTGTTGATGGCTCCACATTATGCATGTCAGTGAAGTTGGGGCTTGAAAAGGATCCTTATGGACATGCTGGTGTTAGGGCTTCTGAGGCAAGTTCCTGGGTTCAAAGTCATTGTGGAATGTATGTAGCATTCTTAGACATGCAAAAGTAGTGAAATAAGTAGGGATTTGATGTAATAGTAATATTTGAAGTAATACATAGCAAAATAAACCTAAGATTCCAGGCTGGGATAATGTGTATAGGATACAGGGGTTTGTGTGGAGAGGTTGCTGTAACTGTAGCTCTGAGCATGGTCTTTGGTAACTTCGTGTTGTCTTAGGCAAATCCCTACACTCCTCTCTTTATTTGTAAGATTAGAAGCTTGTAGGCTGGGCATGGTGGCACACGCTTGTAATCCCTGTGCTTGGGAGGTGGAGACAAGAGTATCACACAGGTTCAAAGCTAGCCATGCTGGCTTAAGAGATCCTGTTTCAAAATATGAAATAGGCACTTCTGGGAAGATGGCGACCGAGAAAAGCAGGGCTTAAGAGCCCCGCTAATAACCAATCTCCATTACCACAAAATCAGCGCCTTTCATAGCCAGAAAACACCATCACCAGAGAAACAAAAAAATCACCAGGCTCCAGAGAGAAAGCGGACTGAGAACAGAGCTCAGAGCCACAGAGGAGATAACTGGCCTCACGCCCGAGGATGCAACAGCAGCGCCATACTGCCGGCAGTAGCGGCAAATTCACCGGACGGCTACAGCAAGCCGAGGTGAGCCACTGCAGAACAGCCAGGCGGGATTTTTCGCCACAGGTAAAATCTAAAGCTCCCAGTGGCTGAGCTCAGCACACGCCGCAGGGATTCAGAGTGGAAATCAAAACCAAGAAAAAATACGCCAGCCTCACGGCTGAGGGCGTGGCAGCGGCGCCATATTGCCACCGGCGGCAGCAGCAGAGAATTCACCAAATCCAGTACAGCTACATCTGCGTACTCAAGAACAGTGAGTCAAATTGTGGGCCACAGAGGAGAAATCCCAGTACTGTACTCCCTGGGACTTGACCCAGTGGGGGGGGTGCGGTGGCAGAGATATCACACCATAGGAGAACGTGCAACCTGGCACCCCCCACAGTCTAAAGCAGCCTCTATCGACTCTCTGGGTTGGAGACTCTGTAATACAACCCAGTAAAGGAGTAGTGGGGTCTGAGATACTACTGACTCGAGATCCAGAACACCTTAAGTGAAGTCATAGTGACCCAAGGGAAGAAACCAGAGAAGGCACAAACTTCTGAAATCATGGGAAAGAGGAATAATACTGGAGCAATTAATGCCCACAACCCCACAACATCAGAACCCGATAAAACAGAAAATCAGAGATTTCTAGAAGATCAAATCAGGAAAATAACTGTAGAAATAATAGAGGTGCTTCGAAAAAAACTCAGAGAGAGCCAAAAAGAGATAAAGGATGCAATTAATGAAGTAAAGGCCTCAATTCAAAGCACAAACAACCGATTAGACCACATGGAGAACAGAATCTCGCTCTTAGAAGATGATCATTCCAAAAATGAACGCATAGTTTCTAATCTAGGAAAAAATATCCGACAGCAGGAATCTGACATTGAAGAAATATGGGCCCATTTTAAGAGAGCTAACCTAAGAATAATTGGAATAGAGGAGGGAAAAGAAAGTGAAACCAAAGGGATCAACAATCTCTTCAAGGAAGTAATAGCAGAAAATTTTCCAAACATAGAGCAAGAGGTCGATACACAGGTCCAGGAAACTTATAGAACTCCCTTTAGACAGGATCGGAGAAGAGGATCCCCACGCCACATAATTGTCAAAATGACCAATGTGGAAGCCAAGCAGAGAATCTTAAAGGCAACAAAAACAAAGGGCCAAGTGACATTCAGAGGCAAGCCAATTAGAATCACTCCAGACTTCCCAAATCAAGTCATGAGATCCAGAAGGCCTTGGAGGAACATATTCCAAACTCTGAAAGAAAACAACTTCCAGCCAAAAATTTCCTACCCAGCAAAACTTTCTATCAAATTAGATGGAGAAATAAGAAGCTTCCATGACAAACAGAAACTGAAGGAATTTTTGTCTTCAAAACCAGCGTTAAAGAAAATACTCAAAGAGATTAACTACAAAGAAGAAATAGGTAACACACACCAGAACCAGAGAAACAAGAGTTTCCATCCAACAGTCAACTAAGATTGGTTATCTGTGGAGATTCATTACTTATGTTAGTCTTTTACCTATCTCTAAATTGTATTGTTTGCCTTTATTGTTGTTAATTTTTAGGATTTCTAGTTAGAATATTAATATACCTTCAGATATAGCATTTGGAAATATATTATCCCATTCTATTAGCAATTGTTAACTCTGTTTACATTGTCTTTGGATATACAATATTTTTTTTTATTTTTTAGGGAGTTTGTATACTCTTCTGTTGCCTGTGCCATTGAAATCATATCCAAGAAATCACTGCCAATTTCAGTGTTGTGAGGTTTTATGACCCAGATTTTCTCCTTAAAGTTTATAGTCTTAAGATTTATATTTAGGTCTTTTATCTATTTTGAGTTAATATTTGTATATGGGATTAGGTAAGGGTCCAACTTTATTCTTTTCCATGTAATTATTATGTTTCAACAATATTTAGTTAAAATATTATTATTTCTACCACCAAATGTTCGTGGAAACCTTGTCAAAAATAACTTGACAATATAGGGAAGAATTTAGCTCTAGGCTTTTATTTAACTCCAATGGTTTATATATCTGCCTTTAGAATAGTACTACACTGTTTCAATTATTGTAGCTTTATATGGTTTGAAATCAGAAAATATATATCTTCTAGCTTTGTTCTTTTTCAAGATCATTTTGGGTATCTAGAGTCCATATTCCATATTAGGATAGAGTTTTTTTTCTGAATAATAAATATATAAATATATGATAGTTTCACCTAAAAAAATAGAGAAAAATAGAGAAAAAAATATTCTCTGGTAAGAAAGAAAGTAAAAAGAAATATTGAAATGTTATCTTTAAGTCATCAAAAGCTTGGTATCAGACAAAGAAACTGTTAAGTGAGATTATCATTTTTAATTTTGGATAAATTGCTAGAATACTAGATGTCAACCACTAAGCCAAGCATGGGAGGGAGGGATGGGGAGAGAATGGGGTGGGGATCGGGTGGGGGCTGACTGGGCGATGTGTGCATGTATGTCTACAAAAGTTTTGTTTGTTTGGTTTTTTTTTTGGTGGTACTAGGGTTCCTGGAAGCCCTTCTACCTCCGGGCTACACTCCCAGACCTATTTTTACATTTTTATTTGGAAACAGGGTCTCCTAAGCCAGCATGTGCGGCTGGCTTCGAACCTGCGTGATCCTCCTGTCTCTGCCTCCCAAGCACGGGGATTACAAGCGTGCGCCACCACGCCCGGCGTACAAAAGTTTGTATCCCACTATGATGTATGAATACAGTGCACCAATAAAAAAATAAATAAAGTAACATATACAGATAAAAAAAAATATGAAATAGGTCTGGGAGTGTAGCCCGGAGGTAGAAGGGCTTCTAGGAACCCCAGTACCAAAAATAAATAAATAAATAAATAAATAAATAAATAAATAAATAAATAAATAAATAGTAAAAAGATTAGAAGCTTGTAGCAAATCTCCTCAGGACTCCTCCAGTGCTAAGCATGCCTGTCTCATGATCCTCCCCATGTGGAGAGAGGCAGAATTCAAAGAGGAATCAGCTTTTCTTTCTTGGATTATCTTTTTTGTCTCTTGGTTGCTACTCTGAAATTTCTCATGTTTTCCTAAGTTTAATAGACCAAGGGGAGGCCCTATTGAATTAAAAGAAAAGGAAATCATTAAATAATTATAAGACCAGCTATTGGTGCATTGATCATGACAGAAGTTCCTAATCACAAAATATATTCATTCTCTATTGCCATGTGACAAATTGCCACAGACTTGGCGGTGTGTAATCCTCTCAGTTTCCATGGGGTAGGAGGCCAGGCAGAGACTGATTGGGTCCTCCACTTACGGTCTCTAAAGGCTGGGGGCCCCGCTGAGACTTGGGGTTCCCGTCCAAGCTCATGCAGTTGTTGGCAGAATATGTTTTCTTGCAGCTGTGAAATGCAGTGGTTTGTTTCTTCTTCGAAACTAGCAGGATAATCTCTGTTCAGTCTCTGAGCTCAGGGAGGATCTAAGCCCTCTTCTCAAGGTCTCTCTCAACATTCACCCAGGTCAACCTCCCCTTTGATTAACTTAGAATCAACTGATTTGAGGCCTTGATGACATCTGCTAAATCCTTCACTTCCTCTATAACATGACCTATTGCTGATGGGAATGATGTCCTACCCATAGGAGTGCCCAGCCCCCACTCAGGGGAGGGGATCATGTGGCCCATGTGCACACTGGGGTGAGGATCTTGGGGTTCCTTCTTCCCACCTCACTAAGGAGGGATTTTCCCTCCAAATGAATTTGTCATCTATTTGTTTCATGTTGTTATAATCAAGGCCAGGCCTTGATTATATGTAAACATGCCTTCAGAGTCTTGGTGATAGTCCCCTAAGATGTGTCTTTGTTGGGTTCTTCTCTTTTTCTAGACATTGGCAGGGTTGCCAGACCAAGATACCTTCTACGACGTGGTGGACTGCCTGGAGGAGCTGGGCATCGCTGCCGTGTCACAGAGGCACCTGAACAAGAAGGGGACTGACTTGGACTTAGTGGAGCAATTTAACATTTATGAGGTAACAGAACACGCTTTTTGTTCAGCTTCAGTGAGTGCCAGAGGCGGAGGTCACCTACTCTGGACCAGGGGTTCTGAGTGTGGTGTTGGAGAGCCCACCTTGTAGAAAATTTGCTAGAAACACAAATTCTCAGGTCCCATCCAGGCCTACTGAATCAGAAACTCTCTGAGGGTGGGGCCTGGCAAGCTGTACTAGAATACGTCTTCCAGGAGACTGTGCATATTTAAATCTGAGAACCTTTAATGAAGGAGAAATGTGTAGCTATTTTATTTTGAAGATTATGCATTCTGTTAGCATCTTTACTCAGGGTCTGGGGGCTGGGGAAGAGGGACAGCTCTATAATTTGGAGTGTCTACTGAAAAGTGGAAACTCGGAGCCATTGGTGGTGGTGAGGAAATTGCTATTAGAGACATTCCGTGTGTGTGTGTGTGTGTGTGTGTGTGTGTGTGTGTGTGTATGTGTGTGTGTGTGTGTGTTCTCTTAACTTGTTATGGTGCTTTTTGTTTGCTACATTATGTCATAAGAGAAGAAAATTTAAAATTATTACCATGAATTTTACCATTCATCTTTATATTGCACAATGCAATTTTAAGGGCATTTAACTTGCATGAAGAATCAGCATAATTGCCCAATTCACATTTTACAGCTCCTATAGGCATATGTATTTTCTTTTTACCAGAACAGTGTAAATATTATACAAAACTAACTTGGCTATTTTCAGTTGGCTTCTTGAGAAATGTGCATGCTACCAACACTCTGCCTTCAGCTTACTGACGGGCAAGGAAGATTGAGGGAAAGGGGTCATTTCTGCACACATGGTTGGCTAACACATACAAGGCTTGACTAGAGCTCCTTGGGTTGTTTTCCTTGTGCATTTGCCTTCAAATATGCTTGAAATGGAAGCATGGGTTCAGGGCTGTTTATGCCTCTGCTCAAGTAGCTGTGCATCTCACTCCCACTTATCAGGGCTCCACCTGAACAACAGAAATGGCAGTCATGCACACTGCACCCATTTTCTCTGCTCTCAAGTGTGCTCCTTGGTGCCAGTGGACTTCATTCACATGGCACAGTTTACAGATGAAATTACCAAGAATTTCAATATAGCAATAGAAGATCATTGAATCACACACAGGTGTCACTTCTGTGATGCTGGCTCTGATGTGGTTATACATCTTGGCTTCATGGCCTGTCAACATGAAAAAAAAGAATTTCTGTCTATGTGCATGTACTATAACATGTACAACTAATTCTCAGTTTTCTTCAGATTAGTTTCTAAAGTTTTTGTCATTATAAATGCTTTGATGAAAACCTTCATTCATAAAATTTTATGCACAGCTAGAGCTGTAGGCGAGAGGTTTCTGTTTAATGGTTCCATAGTGATCTTTACTAAGAAGAAATAGAGAGATTGACATGTAAGTCATTATTTCCTACAAGTTGCTGTCATAATAAGTGATGAGTTTGAGGAAAAGAATAGAATTATCTTTATAAAATCTTGAAAGAGAAGAACCCCAGAAGTTTACTGGCAGTGCTCAAAGCCCTCCACATCTGCACATCTGCTCAGAGCTTTGTGCCCCTCTCTGACCATCTTCTCCAGTTGAGCCAAGATTTGTTTTGTTTTCATTATTGATGACCTGTGACCCTGGGAAGTTGGTGAGTGGTAGAGGAGTATGTTCTCATGGCTCCTAAGAGTCAAGTAAGAATGCTAAAGATACAGAGGGAAGAGAGCCTCAGATAATTGACATAGATGAGGATAGGCTTTTTGCCAGCACAGTTGTCTTCCTTCCCCTGCTCTTCTCCTTCCTGATCAGAATGTCCATCTCTGAGATGCTGCCCCACCAGGGCCTAGATGATCACAGCCATGGGTTCTATAGAGTCACTGCATATCTAGAAGGCAGGATGATGCAGGTGAATTACCCATTAGCACAATGACTGGGAGAGTACTGATGAGTATCCTTGATACTCCAGAAACCAGAGGTACCTTCCTGTTTCAGGGTGCACTTTATCTCCAGTTGTCTGCCTACCAGGCCACCTCCCTGTCTCTCTCTCTTTTTCTTCATGCCAGAGTTTTCAGAAGTTGCTGCATTTTTGCCAAATTGTATTTGCTTTATATTTTACTATTAAGTATGTATCATTTACAAATGCAACATATATATATATATATATATATATATATATATATATATACACACACACACACACACATACATACATATATACTATCTAAAGAAAATAAAATAAGCACCCATGTAATGCTTTAAGAACTAGAAAATTACCACTTGGAAATTTCCTGGTTATCTCTCCTAATTCTCTTGCTTTTCTTCATAATTTATACCTCAAACAGCTTATTCTTTGAGCTAACATGAAGGATCAGATTATCAAATCAGAACTGACCAATCAGAAGTCTCTCCAGAGGTACATATGAAATAGGACAGGTCTGAGACATTCCCTGTGATCCCCCCAAGCCCTTTCTTCATGCATCAGACATGCTTTCTGACCCACAACAATGGGCCAAGTCTATAAGGGAGGTTTATGGGTTACCTTGCCTAGAGAGGAACATTCAGTTATGAAACATTTCTAATTTATAGCTCAAAGATCTACAACTCATAAATGCATGCATTCTAGTTATTTACCATAACTAATCTGTAGCAGGAGGTAACTTAATAGGGCATTCCATAAATAAGAACTCTAAGCCAGTATTCTTAGCCTATTTGTGTGGTGGTCTGGTTATTAGCACACTCAGAATAGACTTGGCTGTCATCATCTACCTTCCTCCTTTCCCCAGAAGCATCTTTCCCATAAGAGGAGTGAGAGAAGCCAGCCATGGTGGTACATGCCTATAATCTAAGTACTTGGAAGGCTGAGTCTGAACAACCATAGATTTGAGGCCACCCTCAGCAACTTAGTGAGACTCTGTTTCAAAATAAAAAATAAAATAGGCTGGAAATGTATCTCAGAGGTAGGATGTCCCTGGGTTCAATCCCAGTGCCCCCACCTTAAGATATCTGACTACAGTACACCAATAAAAATTTTTAAAAAAAGGAATGAAAGGGTAACAGGTCAGATGCTTCAGCTCCTCCCTCCCGTTGGTTCCTGCACAGGGTGTTATTTTTTTTTCTTTTTAAACATTTTGTAAAGGAAATAATAATTGTATTCTTTTTCCTTCACATTTCTGAGACCTACCCCCAAAACATGGAGCTCTAATTCATTTTCACGACTGCTGAGTATATTACAATTTATCTGCTCTTCCCTTAATGGAGGTTGTTTGGAGCTCTGTTGCCATGACAAACAATGCTACCAAGAGAGTTATTCTCTTCCTCTTTTTGTGTTTGTGTGTGTATGTGTGCACATGTGTGCAGTGATTTAGGTTTTTAGGTATCTGTTTCAATCATCCGTGTGTGTGTGTGTGTGTGTGTGTGTGTGTGTGTGTGTTCATCTTTATCAATTTGAATATTCAGTCATACTAGCATCATAACATAATTCTTGGTAACTCCTGCCATTGCTCATGGTGGCTGTATCTAGATGTCACCAGGGAACCTCTCTGATTGTTTCTCCCCTTGCTCCCCCTCCTCCTTTCCCTTCTTTCATTACTGGTGTGTCCTGATCAGCCCTCCTCTCTGGTCTGCGCGGCCTGGCCGTGATTCAGGCCCTGCACTCTCCCGAGGGCCCTGGCCATCTGCCTTTCAGTCTGCTTGCTCTTATTTTGCATTTATTCCTTTAGGACTCACCACTACTACATGTCACATACTCTGCTGGGGCTGTAAATACCAAGATAAAAGATCTGTATCTGCCCCTGGGGAACCTCCATTCTGTATTCTAAGGCAAGTGATTGTAAGACAGAAGGACATAGAAGGTGCCGGAACTCTGACTGTGTCTGACGTGTACACCTGAAAGCTGCACAGGGCATCCCACCAGCCCTAAGTGACCCCTTATTTCCCTCCCTCAGACAACAATTCTGCAAAGTTTTTTCATTTCCCCACCTTTGCAAACACAGTCTCTGAAGTTACAAACCTGGACTCCTTTCTCTTTCATGTGTCCCCCAGCATTTTGATAGCTGGAAAAAACAATCTCTATTCCCAACATTATTTCCCTAGCTGTAGCCCTTATTATTTCTTGTCTAGACAATTGCAATTTCTAGTCATTAGTTCATTACTCCATTCATTTGACAACACTTTATTGAGTATCTACTAAGTGCCGGGCACTATTCTCAGCCTCTGGACACAGCAGTGAACAAGACAAGCACCCTGAGGGAGTGCACATTCTAACGGGTGCAGACAGGCACATGAGTAAGCAGAGGGGCCGAGACTGAGCCTGTATGTAAAGAAGAAATAGATGAAGGTGGGGGAGAGACAGGCAGGGGTAAGGAAGGCCTTTCTCCAGTGATGGCCTAACAAAAGGTGATGGGGGCACAGGAGGGGGTCCAGCTCAGTGTGTGTGGTGCATTGGAGGGAGGCTGGGTGGATGGAGGGGAGGGCCACAGAGAAACCTGTGCAGTCCCCAGCATACTGCGCCCTGCAGGGGCTTTCTCTGGCCTCTTCCCCTTCCTAACTTTCTCCAACTGAAAACAAGGCAATCCTCCTGAAATTTCTTTCTGACAGTGCCATTTCTGGTTAAGAAAGCAAACAAAAATGAATGAATGAATAAATGACCATCAGGATGAAGTCCAAATTCCCTGAGGTGGAACGAGACCCTGCATAGTTTGTGGCCTTCGTATCTCTGTGACCTGGTCTCTGCCATTCCCAGAGGCCTCTGACGTTTGAGCCAAACTCATCTTCTCTGGTTTCTTGGACACAAAAGGCAGGTCCTTTGGGAGCTTTCTATCCTTTCTCTTCTCCCAGCCTGAGGATTCTTCCTCCCTATATTCCAGCTGGCAAATAACAGCTCTTCCTCTTCCTCTTCCTCTTCCTCCTCCTCCTCCTCCTCCTCCTCCTCCTCCTCTTCCTCCTCCTCCTCCTCCTCCTCCTCCTCCTCTTCCTCTTCCTCCTCCTCTTCCTCCTCTTCTTCCTCCTCCTCCTTCTATTTCTCCTCCTCCTTCAAGAGTCCCCTGGAAATAACTTCTTCTCCACGAAGCCTCCTGAGCAAGGGAAAGGGGGCCCTGTGCTTGTCCCTGTTATCCCGTCATTCGTAGCACCTGACCTATGTCCACACTGCAGCCTGTCTTAGGACATGCCTGTCGGCTCCCTCTGAGCTGCCCTAAGTCATATGTCTCACACCTCTTTCACAGCAGCACAGCTGCCCAGAGTTCAGTAAGTATTCAGAAGAAGGTCCCCTTCAAATGTCACACATATTATGATAGTGCTTCCAGATGCTGGGTAAAGGAAGAGTGTGGTTTAATTGGAAACCAGCTACCTTCATGGGCAGATGACCTGAGTAATAACTCAAGGAGACAGCTGAATGCTCCAGGTAGCAGGCAAGGTCAGGATTTCATTCCTTTCTGAAAGTTCATGAATTTTTTAAAAAAGTATTTACTGACACAGGACAGCTAACTCCAGTATTTGGAGGGGTAGTGGGAAAGCCTACATGCAGAGCCAATATTTTCTCACAAAAAGGGTTTTGAATATTCTCAAGTGCCTACAGAGAACTTGGGTGGACTTCTAGAATTCTAATAGTGGAGGACGTCTGGTGACCATATGGTTTGGACTTTCTGGGGATAGGCCCAATTTCATGTAATTTAATTCCATTTGAGAAAGGTGATTTGATCCATGTTTAATTAAATTCATTTAAATTTTTATAGGCTTATATGATTTTTTTAAGAACATATATTGCCAAAATGGAAAAAAAAATCTTTTCTCAGATTGTGTGTTCTAATTTTTGGTTCTAAAAATGTGGTCTCTAAGAGGGCAAAGGCATCTTAGGGCTAAAGACTTTAAGGGTGAGAAATAACTTTTACTTTTGGGACCAGTTAACAAATAGATCCAATTTCTTAAATTCTTCTACTTGTAAGTTATAAAAATATGTATCTGTTACTCTTGCTTTGTAACAAATACCCCAACCCTCAATGTCCTAAAACAACAGTGATTGGTTATGATTCCATGTGGGTCTTGGTTTTCTGGGAGCTTGTTGTATGGCTGCAGTTAACCTTGCAGCTTGGCTGGGGCTGGTGGTCTAAGATGGCCTCCTTCACGTTCACTTGGCTAGAACTGGCTGCTAGATGTGCTGTGTATCTTCAGCAAGATTTTCTTCACATGATAGCATGTTTCAGAAAAGCAAGTTCAGTACACAAACCCTTGTCAAGTCTCTGTCTGCACCATGTTTATTGATGGCCTAGAGGTAAAGCCTAGCTCAGCGTGGGAAAGGATGAGACAAGGCCAGGACGCTGATGATGCTCTGGGTCTGTGGCAGCTAGGTGCAGCCTGTTACCAGCTCAGTTCCTTGGTGAAATGTTGCTAGCACTGACACCTATTTCACCTAGAAGCAAAATTGAATATAGAAGAAGGTATGACTTTGTACAACTGAAAATGACTATATCTAGTAGGGAAAGAAGGCTGCTTGACATAGGTGTATAATGGTATAAACTCAAATAGAAATGGATTTTATCTCCAAGAAGGTTCAGATTGCTGGGGGTGCAGCTCAGTGGTCAAACATGTGCTTATAATGCGTAATGCCTTGACTTCAGTCCTCAGAAACCAACTGACCATTAATGAACCTAAGTCTTTTTCCACCCCTACTCTTATATTGCCTCCCTGGTTCACCTGAGGTTTCTCCTCATCATCTGGAGTGTCTTTTGTATCCCATTTACTACCTATCCTGCACATATTAAAGAAAGCGTATGTCCCTTCACTCTCTGTGATGGAAAGGGGAATTGGAGAATTGCTCATCAACAGATGGAATGCTTTAGTACTGAATGATGAGTAAGTCCTAGAGATCTGCTACACATTTTTCCTGTCATTAAACATGTTGCATTGAACCTTTAATCTGATAAGATGATAGATCTTATGGTGTTTTAACAAAATAAAATTAAAAGAAAAATATTCAAAGTTAAAAAGAATGTTCAGGTGATTCCACAGTCTCAAAAATTGATAGAAGTTGTCCCAGTGGTTGCCAAGCTGTCCATAACTGCTTCATCAGTTCAGTAGTGGTATGCAAAGCAGTCAGCACTGGATTCTGGGTCTTTCTTGATCCTCACCTGAGTGTCCATTGTATAAACAGAATTCTACATTTAACTGAAGAAGTTAGAAGGTGTTTATGAGGGGTAAATGAGTTGCTCCATCGGTGGAGAGCAAGCACTGGAGATCTTGTAACCCACGCTTGTTTTTGCTCTGTCCTCCAGATCAAATCATTGATCAGATCTGATGCCTATGGCAGACTCTGAATAATCCTGCATCAAGAGCTGTTCTTTCTAGGTGTTTTCTAGACCTTAGGACTGTTGACTTTGAGCTGTGTGTTCTCTAATATCCAAAGAATCTGGAAATGCCACTGTAGCCTTGTCAGTGGATGTCAAGTCTCTCTTCTTGTCATCACTGGTGACTATAGATTTATTATTGTAGAGACAAAAAGATGAGTGAATGCTAGCCCCAAATTTCATAGTACATTGTCCCTGATTGTCAAGCTTGAGGCTGCCGTTCCTCCTCCTCCTCCTCCTCCTCCTCCTCCTCCTCCTCCTCTTCCTCCTCCTCCTCCTTTCTTCTTCTTTCTTCTTTTTCTTCTTCTTAAAAGACAGATACTTTATCAAGGATCTGAAATTTAGAAGGCCCCAAATGAATTTGACTTCATAATTTTGCCTTGATAATTTCCTCAGATATTCCTTTTCATTTAAACTTTCTGATTGTTTCCCACTTCCTTAATGCAAGTGAATTTCTTTTTGTGCATACTCTGTGTTCCTCTCTGGAAGGAACTGTGAATGGGATGTTATTTGATCCTTGGACCTCTGAGGTTACATAAGGAATTAGAAGTATCTGAACTCTACTTTAGACCCTAATCTTATCATTGGAAATGTGGGCTTAATAAGAAGCAGAATCAACACTTCAGGTCAAAGTAAGTTCAAATGGTCTAGAATTTTTGCATCAGAATTGAAGGGAAAATAGTAGGTTAGAAACATAATTTTTAAACTTGGTAAAATATGCAATCATACTTAAACTTTCTCTGGAAAATGCCATTTAGAGTTTTAAATTCAAGGTGATAAACAGAATTAACCAAATGCATAATTTTACTTTTAGTTCTTTTCTTTGGGAAGGGAACTCCCAAGACACAAAAATTTCCAGTGAGATTTTGTAAAGATAGAGCTTTAGGTGAACTCTTATTAATTCTTGCCTCAAATTCACAAAATTACTTTTTTTGGTAGTACTGGGATGGAACCCAGGGACTTTTTACCTCCACGATATACTCCCAGACCTATTTTATATTTTATTTGGAAACGGTCTCACTAAGTTGATGAGAGCCTCACTAAGTAAGTAGCTGAGGCTGGCTTCGAACCTGCATGATCCTCCTGTCTCAGCCTCCCACATACTGGGATTACAATGTGCCACCACGTCTGGCTACAAAATTACTTTTAACTAGTAAAGTCTAAAGGAATAAAATAGCCAATTTAAATTTCCTTCAATTCAATTTTTAAAATATATCTGAGAGCTTATTATGAAATGTATCTGTCATATGGATGAGTTTATACTAACTCCATCTTATTTGAAAGCTGGGGTGGGAGGAAGCAGGAGGTGGGGCAGGTGGAGGTAGACACACTCCTATTTATTGGCTGTGTGTCTCAGGTACTGAAAGGGCCCTGTGAACTGGGGTTCGAGCAGCCAGCCTGGCCTCAGCCCAGCTCGCCTTCTGTCTCAGTCAGTATTCTCACAGGTGTAATCCAAAACAACTGACCACACACCTAGAGAAAGGAAGAATTATTCTCTCACAGTTTTTGGAGGATTCAGATGTTCATTCCATGTCAGCCCACATCCCCAGAGTTTAGGGCATCACAGCAGGAAGCAGAGAGAGAGGGTGCAAGCAAGGGTTCTACTCTCACATCATGGAGGCGAGAAGCAAGAGAGCAAGTCAGGTGTCCCTAAGGCCACACCCCAAGAGACCCACATCCGCCAGTCACACTCCATCTGCATAGGTTACCAGCCAGTAAACCCACTGCAACTCTCATGACTTCATTATATCAAATTTGAACATAAATACATGAGCTCTTCAGAGGACATTCTATACCCAACCATATACCATGTTAGATGAACACAAATGTGAAAACTTTGAACATAGGGTGGTTGACTTTACAGTGGCCGTATTTTATATAAATATGTGATGTCAAAGCCATACAGAATGCACAAATACCTGGATATTTTTTATTCTACATTCGCTTACATGGCAGGAACAGGCTCTGAGTACCCACACAGCTACATAGATTGTATGATTTATGGACTTGAGACTACGTAGTCAGGGAGACTGTTGGATTTGTTTGAGGCTGTCCTGAAAGATGGCCTAACCTGCTTGTTCTCTGCAATGGAGAAAATGATGGGTGTATTGGGCCACTTCATCTCAGAGCTTGGGTCGGAGGAGGGCAGTTATATTGCTTAAATACCAGACACAAAGAAGAAGCTCTGACCTAGATGCCTGATACCAGTTATCCTTATCACAAACCTGCAAGCACAATACTGTTCTCACTAGTGAGCCAGAGATAGGGCATGCAATTTTCAACAGACAAAACCTGATTTATTAGTGGCACAGCCAGCATACACACATAGCACTGAAACTGCTACTCTTTTTACTGCCCAGCTTTAGAGAACATAGGCATAAAAGACCAAAGAACCTGGTGATGGTGGTGCATGCCTATAATCCCAGTACTTAGGTGGCTGAGACAGGAGAATTTCCCATTTGAGACCAGCCTCAGCATTTTAGTGAGACTGTTTCAAAATAAAAAGTGAAAAGGGATAGGGGTAAAGTGCAGAGATAAAATGTCCCTGGGTTTAATTGCCAGTACCAAAGAAAAGAAAAAGAAAAAGACTGAAGAAACCAGAAGTGCAGGTGAGCATAGCTTGCCTATGCCTGGAAGAAATGAGGGCAGCTGAGGAGGAGAGCAGGGGGAGTTATAGGAGAGGGTAGGCAGCGAGTTCTAACTAGAGCTGCTGAGCTGTGGAAGCCGATTCAGGATGGAGGAAGATTATGAGCTGGCCAAGCTGGGTCTTGGTCTCAGCAGGGCGTATCAGCATGACTGGGGGCTAAAGCATCCCTTGGAAGGCGGCACGGGGAGAAGGGTATGGTGCCAGGTGGCTCAGGTTTCCCCATGAAAGCAGACTTGGCTGGGTGTAAGCCAGTTCTCTGTATGAATATGAGTCACTTTAAAGAGGACATTAAGAAATGCTTTATTCTAAAGGTCAAGTGTATTTCTGTTACTTGCTTTGTGTTTGTGTGTCTAGGTTCCCTTGCTCACTTTTTGTAACTAGAGGTACCACCTGGACCCTGAAGCTAGGTGCTGAACCTAGCCCCAGAGCTCAGCAGCTGTCAGCTGGGAGTCTGAAACCCAGCAGCACATGCGGCCTCCTCTCCCAGGTCTTACGGCTCTTGCCTCTTCTAGGCTTTTCTGAGCACTGTCTTTGGGAGAAGTGGCTCAGGAGTAATCAGGGTGCACACCCACGAGACTTCAGGAGGGTCTCTGCCTTCTGGGTCAGATGAGAGCCACAGGGAAAAAGGAAAAGATGAAGGCCTGGAAATGGAAACGCTGGAGCCTGGCGTAAATTAGGCCTCCAGTAATTACAAATGCTTCTCAGATTCCTCATGGCATCAGCTGTCCTTTTTGTATTCGCTTCACTGGAGGAACTCTCAGAGGCTCCACCTTCCAGTTTGTACACTGTATGTACTTCTGGACGTATGAGGTTGGAAGGTCTTGTGGTGAGACGCCGGCCTATGGATTGGGAGGAGGCAGCAGTACATCCGCCAGAGGGAGATCCTGATGTTCAAAGCCTCGGCCAAGGCCAGGGAAAGACCAAGTCTGACCTTGCTGTGGGTGTACTCTGCTTTTTCAGGTGGCGCTCAGGCAGGAGGATGGTGATGAGACCATGGAGCCGCCCCCCAGTGGCCTCAGGGACCGCAGGAGGGCCAGCGTGTGTTCCGGTGGCAGCGGGGGTGAGCACCAGGGCCTGGACCGCAGACGGAGCCGCAGGCACTCCATACAGAACATCAAGAGCCCGCTGTCAGCCCCCACGAGCCCCTGCACCCAGTCAGCGCCCACCTTCAGGCCCAGCCAAGTGCGAGATCTCTGTGAAAAGTGAGTGGCGGGGAGGGGTGCAGAGGACCCCTGAGAAGAGGGAGGGTGCCCCTGGGCCAGTGCCCACCACTCTCTCCTCCCTGCTGGACAGCTCTGACTGGCCTCAGTCCTGGGGAACTTCTCATGCCAGGTGGCCCTGGGTGGTCCACAGAGACTCAACCTCACAAACCCCCGAACTTATCTTTAGTCACCTGTGTTTTTATGTTACTTAACATCTCAATATCTATTCAGAGAAGCCATTTTATAAGATGGGAAACAATCCAAAACACAAAAGTTTGGTCTAGAAGTAATGATATACTACCACATAAACAAGAGACTATGAGACTCTTGAGATACTTGTGGCAACATACAAGACTGGTTTTAGTTAAGTAGAAAAACCTGTATAAAGTTTAAACATATTCATCTATTTATATTTCAGTAAAGATTTATTCTGTCATTTAGTCAGTCATTCAGTGAACATTTTTTACTGAGAGTTCATTGTAGGTCAGAACTGTTCAAAAAATGAAGATACATAATTAGAAAAGATATGATCTTTGTTTTTATTAACCTCATATATTTGCTGGAAGATAGAATGAGAAAGTTAAGTAGGAAAAAATAGAAATATAGACAATTCTGTAAGAAAATACAAAAGTTCCAAATATGAAGTTTGGTCACATTTTTGAAAGCCCAGCATGGTTCTGAAAAACACACAACAAAAGAATTGCCATACTCCCTAGGTTTGGGTCCAGTTGTCTGTCCCCAAGTGAATGCTGTCCATTCACTGAGATGATGGGCTTTGTGGACCATCCGTGCCACTCAGGGCTGACTGACCTGTCCACTGCCTGCTTCTGGTGGGGTGGAAACCATGCCCATGTCTCCCCCATCATGGAGATACTCCTGGGAACCAAATTTAGGTCACCCACCTACATGGTGAGGAAGAAAATAGCTCAGAGTTGGATGACCTTAAGAAAGTCAGCCATCAAGATGTGTCCCTCCTCTCCATCTTTGAAGGGATATCCCACCACATCCATTACTAAGAGGTGGCCCAAGCAGTCTGGTACTCATGGAATCACCATGGTCATGTACTGGACCACACTCCTTGGTGTCTGCTATCCAGGAAGGAGAGGACATGGTCTGAGAACAGCATGTGTGGTCCATCCTTGTCTACATCCTCCCTCCAGGGGCCCTCCTTCTATGGGTATTTCTGTTGCTGGGAACCCTGAGTACAACCAGCTCTCTTTGGGTAAAAATGAAGACCTACACTTACAAACAGATTGAAGAAAGAGAACATTGACCATTAGTGTTGCTCTCCGTGGTCTAGAATCTTGAAATAGCTCAGCCAGTGCCCAAACAACAGACACCAGAAGCTTTCTCCCTGCACTGCTCCTAGCTTGAGAAGTTACTATGGAGAGAGTTGAGGACAATGCACACAACTTTTGGGAAAACATCTCTCTTTAAAGCCACTGAAGATGCTGAGGGTAGGAGTAGGGTGAGCCTTGTCCAAGGTATTTGTTCTCTGTGGCTGACTTGTCTTGTCCTATTTCTTGTTATATTTTTCAGACATTGTGAGTTCATGTGACAGGGCCTTGCAAGAAGTTGTCAAGTATGACAGTAGTGAAGGGGACCATGCTGGGCACAGTTCATAGTCTCAAAGTTTGGAGTTCAGTAAAAATAGGAACAGGAGGCCAGAGACACATATTTCAATGTCATTCATTTATAAAAGGACAACATTTTTGTTTTGCTGAAATTATCGCTTTAATGTAAATGTGGTAGCATTTGAGAAGAATGTACTTTCTAGCTCCTAGAGATTGGAAACAGCTACAGATTTGTGATTCCAAAGTGACTTCATCTACGAAGGGATGGTGCCTGCCGTCTCAAAGTCACTGTACAATTTTTTCTCAAGGTGAAAGTAAAATGCAAAGGGAATTGAAAGACGCATAATGGGAGCACTGTGCCCAGAGCTTAGTCACCTGCTCCACATCTGCACCTTGCAAGGGTACCTAAGAATCAAGCCATCCACTGCATACCTGGAGAGGCAGAGGAGCAGGCCTGACCTAGAGTGATCCCATCTGTGTGAATGTCCTGGTCATCCTACTGCTAGCTTACAGCAATATACCTGCAACTTCCACAGGCGAGGAACTTAAGGCTGGATTTTATCATGGCACAAGTGATGTCCATACTTTTGAAAAGAAGATAGAAGTATTCAAAAGAGTAGAAAGGAATTCATTCTATTTTACCATGTATTAGATGCTCTCCACTCAGATGGTCACCCTCTTACATCCCTTGAATTTCATTCTCACAGTGATCCTCTATAGGATTCAAGTGTATCCATTGTATAGGTGGAAAAACATATGGGATTGGTGACTTGGGCTGAATGGCAGTCCGAGGGTAGGCTGAGCTCTGTGCTAAGCCTGAGTCTTAACTCTTGACTCTTAATCTTCAAAGCTACTTTCCAGCCAAATACCCTAAAAATATTCTCTGAATGAGATTCACACTTCTGATGTTTTAGAGAGAATATTTGATTTATGTACCATGCAACTATATTTTTATTATGATAAGTATAAAAATTCAAAGAGAACTAAAGAGGAGAAAAATTTCCAAATCTTCTCTAGATATAATCCTGCTAAGATATATGTTCTTGTTCTAGTAAGGACTAGTAAGAGTCTAAATTCATATTGCTTTGCTTTGCTGTCTTAAGAGTTCCCAATTGGGCACTTGCCAAGTAAGGTAGGAGTTTATTGGTCATCTATCAGCTAAAAGCATCTTTATGTGACTGTGTACGTGACTGTGTGTGCCATAATGAGTTTCATCTGTGCACTTAAAGTTTACAGATTTGATTGGAAGAAAGAAATATTGGGTTGATTTTTATTACCAAAAATAGTTTGGGGCATCTAATTAGCAGAACAAAACAAAATAAAACCAGTGTGTCTGATTTAAATTGTCAGAGTGTATAATCACTCTTGGGACTAAAAAGTTCTTAAAGTTTGTCTAGCTCAAAGGGGGAACCAAGAGATGGAGTGTAACTTGCAGGCTCCTGCTCTTTCCTAAGTACCCTGTCCTATCTGTGAACATTTCTGTACATTAATAAAGCCCCTGACCAACTTCCCTTCCCAGTTGTTTCCAGTTCATCCTGACATTTTCTCTGTCACTACAAAGTAGGCCTCTTTGTGTGCTGTATGCCAATCTTTCTGACACTGAATACTGCCTAGGACTTAGTGCGTGAACTGTTAATTTCATCCTGTTGATTTCCACACAACATTCCAAACTCTGGAGGTAATTCTGAACTTCATTCAGTTACCGATGTTAGCCATTGTACCATGCAGCATTCAGTCATGTGTGTATTTTAATGTATATGGAACAGTGACCTGGCAGGTAGTGGCTGATGACAGCTGGTTGGTGGGGAAGGTACAGACTTAGTGCCATGTGCCCCAGAGGCAGGGATCTGCAAGCTTTCTCTCCCAGGGCCAGGCAGTAGGTAAGTTAAGCTTTGCCGGTCAGACAATCTGTGTTGCAACTGCTGAACAGAACTGTGCTTCTGTGCCACAACAACAATAACAACAAGAGGACAGCAAGTGAGGAGGGCTGCACACCAGAGTTTTATTTATGGATGCTGAGATTTGAATTCACATGCAATGAAATATTATTCTCTTAATTTTTTTCAACCATTAAAAAGATAAACACCATTCTCTGCTCACAGACTACAAACAACAGCTGGTGGGCCAAGCAGGCTGTAGTGTGCCAGCCCCAGTTCTCAGGGGCTAGGCCTCTAGGCAGACTGAGGGAAGTGGCCTGGAATTGGCAAAACGAGGAGCATGTGGGGTAACGGAAGAGCTCACTGTACTCACTATCAGGTGAGAGGGCTGTAGGGAACAGGATTCTTAGGTTTAGGGGTAGGTCCAGACAGCTAAAGGGATATTCTGTGAAGAGATCGTTGTTATAGGGGATCTTGCTGATGGTCAGTCACGAGTTCCCAGGGAGTAGTGGAAGCTGAAGAAGCTGGGGAAGGGCAGGAGACAAGGCAGATGAAGGACACACACAGTCATGGGGGTGAGGAGGCTGGTGAGGGATTCAGGAAAGGTTGGACAATTGAGGAGGTGAAGGCAAGCTGGGATTAGCTCCAGGGGTTTCTTAAGAGGAACCCCTGGACACGTTTTTAGTTGCCATAACTGGAGCTTGGGTGAGAGTGCTGCTGATATCTAATGGATAGAATCCAGGAATGCTGTTCTGTGTCGCACAGGACAAACCCTCATCAAACAAAGAGTGTCTATATCAACAGTACTTAAACTGAGAAACCCTGCCTTAGTGGTAGCAGAAAATTGACAATAAAAATTATAGTCAAGTGTCTTGGCTATTGGGGAGTGTCTTGGCTCTTGGGAAGGGTAGCTTTCTTAGAATCACATGAAACTCTGAAGACCTACTGAAATTGTTCATGTGCAGCAGTCAACATTGACATTTTTCAGAGAATATTACAAATCAGTTAAAATGAGGTCCATAGAAGGCATTACTAGTTAAATAGACTTCACTGGAATTTTAAATACAAATGTCATAGAGGCAGTATTTAATAGTGAGGGGCTGTAGAATGCTTTCAGCAGCTGACTGATTACTCTGAGCTACCTAGTTTACAGTAGACTTCTTTTTCTGGTTTTTGTGTTCACTCTAATTTAGCAGAGTGTCACCCTTCAAATTTTTCAGGGAATATGCAGAACTCTCTTCAGGAACCAAAGGCTGGAACTAATCTCATGCTTCTCTCAGTAAACAAACAGAGCCAGTTCTAATCAGCTGCACATCTAAAAAATCTCAACAAATTGACATCCTGAAATGTGACACTGGGCTGCAACAAATTGGCAAGACAGAACGCTGTTTATATAGCAGAGGTGTGATATCCTACAGCCAGGCTTCACAGACCTGTTCAGAGGAGTATGAACACAGGCCACTATTACCAAAGCTGTTCCCGTGGAGTAGAGGGAGCAGCACTGAAGGGCAGCCATGGACAGCATCCTCTTGGCTGCTTCTGTTGTCATGTGGTGGTCAGAGAAGTAAAAAAGTTCAATACTAGAATTTCTTCATTTCCATGTAAGTTGGACTTAGGGATAAGGATAATAGAAAATTTGATGTGGCACAGAAGTCTTCTTTCTAATAAGTTGCAAAGTGATTGGGATATGACTACAGGCCCGGGGCAGTATCCAGGTTGGGACTAAGCCTTGATCTTGCAGTCAGAAACCCAGTAGTGTGACTACAGACATCCTTGACCCTCAGGCAACAGAGAGAAGATATGGCCTGGCCTCAACTGGCCCTGGAGAAGGTGAACCAGGAGAGACCATGCCCAGAGGGGCTGTAGGATTAGAGTATTGACCAGGGATTAGTTAGCCACCCAAGCTGCAGGAGGAGAAGGAGCTTAGCAGAGGTGTAGGGTTCAGGGACAGAGTATCAAGAGCTCAGTCCATCCCTGGAGAGCAAGAGTCGGTCATGGCACTTAATGAATAGAGGAGTGCTCACAGTGTTCACAAGTCTTCACTAGGGTGGCATTTGGACTCCCCATGGTGGTGTACATAGGATGGATATGTTGAGGATGGATATGTTGAAGCAGAAGTGAGTTCAGATCCTTGTCCCAGTGTAACCATGTATTCATGGTAGGTGTTGAATAAAATAGCAGCTCAATAACAATAACGACTGCAACAACGATTAACCTTTATTGAGAACTTCCAGGCTTTCTGCTAGGCACTTGTGGTAGACTACCTCCCTTCTTTCCATTACCTCCTGGGACAGATACCACTTTTGTCATGTTACAGGAAGGGAGACTGAGACACAAGGAGTTGAAATAACTCCTAGCCAACATGTTCGTTGGCTGTCCATCTGTTGGTCTGTCCATGCCTTTACCATTCTATTTAACTGCCCTTATTTCTGTGATTCTATAGAAATATACTAGATATTTGGAATGAGGAAATAATTAGTAAATGTATATACCACCATTTTTTTATTGCTTCCACATTTCTTCTATCAATACATTTAAAAAAATTACCGCCTTAGTGTTCCATTATATAAATATGCCATAGGACAACAATGGCCTGACTCCACTTTTTCCTAGCACCAAACTTGCTATAATGAACACAGATATACACATACTTGTGCATTTTCACTTTTTTAGGATAAAAATATTTTTGTGTGTGTGGTGTTAGGGACTGAAACCAGAGGCATCTACCTCTGAGCTACATTCCTAACTCTATTTTATTTATTTTGAATCAGGATCTCACTAAGTTGCTAAGAGCCTTCCTCCGTTGCTGAGGCTGCCCTTGAATTTGTGCTCCTCCTGTCTCAACCTTCCAAGTATCAAATTACAGGTGTGCACCACCATGACTGGCTCAGTAGTAGAATTCTAAATCAAAGAACACTTATATTTTAAATATTGATAGCACCACATTTCTCTTTCAAACAGCTGTTCTAGTTTACTTTCCCACTATCAGCCTATTATTGGTCTTTTTTTCTATACCATTACCAGCACTGGACATTATGAGTTGGGTAATTTTTATAATTCTCAAATGTAAAATGGGTTAACTCAGCATTTTCATTTGCATTTTTATCACTCCTGAATCGTACATCTTTAATTGTTTCATGCTGTTGACATTTCGTTTTCTAGGTATTGCCAATTTATATCCTTTGCTCATTCATCTCCTGCATAACTTGCCTGTTTTAGTTGATGTGTAGCAACTCTGTTTTTCTTAGAGAAATATTTAGATACAAAGAGATGATAAGCATGCACCAGCACACCCAGCCTCTTTACACATTTTAAATATTGATCATTTCATTTCTGTCACTCAAGTATCTTTCCACAAAATCCGTGATGTCGCTCACAAAATCTGTGATGTTGCTGTTAGCGTGTCCATCATGTGTTTCTTTTTCTGTGTGGCCTTCAGAGGTCATGCTTGCTCCAGAACGTGCATTCTCTTTCTAGATATAGCTTCTCTGTGTTTTCCTAGTAAATGCTCTGCTATGATCACTTCATTGTTGGGGTGGAGGGTGAGTAAAAACAGCAGTCGGGTGTGACCTGCGCTTCCAGAGGACTCACTTTGTCCTGGTTCCTGTGCTAAGCAATTCTCCTAGTGCAATAAACTCCATAAAGAAGGAAGGCATGTCCTTTCCACTTTACACATGAGGAGACTGAGGTACAGAGGGAGAAGGACCTTGCTGCAAGTGATAGAGGTGAGAGTGGTGCTTCCAGGGTGGGGCCCAGGCAGTGGTCCAGACCCTGCACTCTGGAGCAGACATCCCTGGAGCCACTCTCTGATCTAGGATGTGTTCAGTGTGACAATGTTGTATCTTTTGAGGATGAATTAGATTTGTTGAGATAGCAAAAATACTATTGAAAACAAATGTTTTCCTGAACTTGGTAATCCTAATGAGGTATTTTTTTATTGAATTTATTCCTGAAACAATTGTATTGGCTTGCTTGGTTTTCTCATAAATAGGTACAAAAGATGGTTTTCAAAAAGGAGTTCTGAAATGTTCAAGGCAATGGCACAACATTGGAATATGCCTCTCCTGTTAAGTGTTACACTGGTGATGGAGGAAGGAAGGTATAGAGAACAGAAACTCCTGGTTGAAAGGAAGCCACAGTTGACTGTCAACTATTGGAAGCTTGAGAGAAGCAAGGCCTTAAATCTTCTGTTTCAGGGGCTCACACACCAATTCATGGCCCAGTGGGTGGTGTGGTGAATGAGCCAAGCCTTGGGGCTGAGCCTCTGGGTGGGAGCAGCAGGGAGGAGATGCCATTTTCTCTGTTCCTGAAGGAATGGGGAAGGGTATTGGCATCTCCCCAGAAGCCAAAGGAAGCAGTGGGCAAATGGGGAAGCTTAATTACAGAACCCACTGGGTGGGTGAGCTCATCTTCCCACATTTCAACAGGAAGGAGACATGTCTGTGTGCCTAGTTCCAGGGCAGCACCTTGCTGTCTGCTTTCTCATGCTTCAGCCAAGGATTTATTGCCAGGCTTATAGTTAGGTTCATCGGTTACCTGCAGTGTCTGCAGCAGAATAGAGAAGTCACCCTGTCTCTTTCTTGGAAGCAATTGGCAGTGAGCAATCAAATTATAAGGGCAAACCATAGTATGAGACATCTAGGCATTATATAACATTAACCTACAAACTCTGTGACTCAGTTACCTGTTCTGTCATGGCTCCTGGGGCTCATTTGACCACATACAGTCAAGAAGGAGATGTGATGGCTGGAGCAGAGGTGTGGCCTTCAGGTCTGACCTCAGTCTCCTCCTGTGGAGACTTGGGATGATGATACCTCTTTAAGAGGGAGGTAGGAGAGTGAAGAGAGCGCAAAGGTGTGCTTTGCCCCGTGTTGCTGCTAGTCACTCCATGCCCTGGAGCTTTCCCGGATGCTGTTCTATTAAAGAAGGTGATTGTTAAGTAAACTGGAGAGAATATTTTGTGCACTGACATAAACACACTAGAGGATTTCACAACAACCAGATGAATAACTGCTGGTGCCCTGAGCAGCAAGTAGCTACTTGGGAAGATTTATCTGATGGTAAAAGATTTGTTATAAATGGGATTCACTGACAAGGGCTGTGACCTCCTGAAATATAGGTATGATTGGACTAGAGCTAGTGATTCAGAGATGTCTGAGGCTCTTCCTGAGTACTGAGGAATAGACGGTGGGCTGCAGGGGACAAGTGTGGGGAGAAGGGCGATTCCATTGGAAATGAGAGAACCTGCCCCAAGTAAAGATGAGCATTGAGGCCTGAGGAAGAAGCTATTTCATAAAGCTCCTGACTTGGTGGGACAGGATTTCTGAATTCTTGAAAATTCATGTGACCAGATTATAGATTTCTTGAGGGACTGGACTTTGCTGAATTGAATTTGGGTATCTTTGTAGATTCTGAGGAAGGTGCCAGGGTTTTATCCTTAAAACTGAGCAGAGCTATGGTGAGTTTCAAGTGGAGAAGTGGGGGTCAGCTGGGAGAATGGTGGGGAGCAGGCTGCAGACCAGAAGACCAGCAGGGCTGGAGCTACATCCAGAGATGACAAGTAGTAGGGCAGGATAATGAGATGCAGGGCGTCGTTTGTAGGACAGTGACTGGGTTAGTGAAATCTGAGCTGATTCCCAGGCCACCAGTAACCTCAGGTCATGAGTTTCATGAGTCGGCTGTAAATACCAGGTATGCTTTGGACAGGTTAAATTTTGAGGCATGCAGGAAACCCCACAATCAGGTGAATAAGCATTTTTGGAAATCAAATACCTGTGGATGATAGATGAAACCCAGGCCACAACCTGGGAAACACAGAGCAGATGAGCAGAGATGCACATGATGAATCCCTGGGGAAGAAAGTGCAGAATCATCATCTCGTGAAATGCAGAAACAGACCATTGCACATTTTCCAAGTCAGTGGACCTTTAAATCAGTTATCTTAGAGAGTGAAAGTTTCTCAAGCTAGAGAGGACTCCTGTGGTATCTATCAGGTTTCAGGAAGACCTGAACTGTTCACCTGGGAGTGGTGGTGAACACACTTCAGAGCACAGGCACGCATGATTCACGTTCTCCGGATTTATGCCTCATGTCTCTTTGTGCCAGGCTTGTTTCCCTTTGACCTGTTCAAGCCCCACTTTCTACAATCCACACCTGTCACCAGGAAGTGGCATGTTCACAGTCCTTGTTGGGGAGTTTGATTTTCCCTGGGCAGTCCATGCAGGTAAGAGTGAGTTGGTCCTCCTGGAGAGGACTCTCTTCTCTCTTTAGACCCATGCAGTTTGCAGGATCCCTTTGGAAGCAGAACAGGGTTCTTTTTATCCAGTACTAAGTGGAGCTGATTGGATCCAGCCATGGAAAGGCTGACAAAGTCTGAAAAGGGAGTGTGGTGTGGTAACTCTGCACTCAAAAAGGTTAAACAGGAAAATAAAATCTGAACATGTAGGTGAAGAGGCCACATGTGACCACAAAAAAAGAAGTCTCAACTGGGCACGGGTGATGCTGGTGAATGGCTTTGCAAGTGAGCCCTTTGGGGCCAGGCATTGGAAATTGCAAAACACAGGCCCAAAGACAGACTGGCCTAAAGCCATGCTTGTCTCACTCCTGCTCAGTGGCCGATGGCAATGACAGATGCATCATGCTCATGTTGAAAATTAATATTTCTAAATGAGGTAATTTTTTATGTCTGCGACTGGTCAGAATAAACATGAGCCATCTTCATGATCCAAATTCATTTTGTGGTACCCTGTAACATCTATCCCATCCATTATCCTCTTAGTGAATGTGGGACCTTGGTGGGATGGGTGGGAAGAGTGACAGGGTGAAGGATCAGAGCTGGCAGACCCCAGGTGCACATAAGTATGGTCAGAAGAGCCACCAGTGTTCAGGAAGACTCTGAGGAATGGTTGATGACTTCTTCCAGTTATTAAAGAGGAGGTGTCGGGCGTGGTAGCGCACACTTGTAATCTCTATATTTGGGAGGCTAAGACAGGATGATTGTGCAGGTTTGAAGCCAGCCTCAGTTATTTAGTGAGGCTCTCAGCAGCTTAGTGAGGCCCTGTTTCCAAATGAAATATAAAATGGGTCTGGGAGTATAGCCTGGAGGTAGAAAGACCCTGGGTTCCATCCCCAGCACCACAAAAAAAAAAAAGAAAAAAAAAAGAAAAAGAAAAAAGCAGAAACATGCTTTCTCCAGCCACAAAGACTTGATCACAAGCAGAGGCAGCATAGTCCAGTGGTCAGGAGTGAGCGAGATTCTAGAATTGTACTCCCTGGTTTCAGTTCTGGCTTACCATCTTTGTGACCCTGGGCAAATTCCTTCACCTCCCTGTCCTCAGCTCCACATCTGTGAATAGGGGTACCAATCACAGAGGTAGAGCCTCTATGATTCTTATGGGAACCTACCTCAGAGGTTCCCATAAGGATTGAATAAATAAACCATGTAAACTGGCATGTAGGTACCCAACATAGGAATAAATAAATAGAACAAATGACTGGCTGCAGGCCTCCCAAGGAGAACCAGTTTTCTCCAGAGACATCCTTGCGAGGCAGAGCCAAGCAAAGAACAGGGAGCCCCACCCTCCAACAGTGCCCTGAGACTAGAGGCAGCCTGGGCGCCATTGGAGTGGTTATTTGCAGCTTGTGTGCCTTAGATCATCCTGAAAGAGCATGCTTCCCAAAGACACAGCAACACAGTGAGGAGTCCAGAGCTGGTTATATCATACTCCAGGAATACTCAATTACAGTCTCCACATTGCCCTGGAGAAATAATTTCATTCCTGAGGTTTTTGTTCCATCCATGCAGTTCTGGTTTTATAAACATGAGATTAAAAATTGACTAGTGATGAGCCCCCACGAGGAAGTGGCCAGTCAGGGCCTGCCGTGTGCTGACATATCTCCCAGACATCCTTAAATGGTCTGGGGCTAGGGGAGGGGAAGGGAGTCATGGTTGTGTGCCACAGCTGGCCTTGCAAAGTGAAACACTTACTGGACTTGAAAAGCATTTCTCTATATTTTGGGGGGAGTATCTATAATAAGCCTTGCCAATAGAAGAGTAATTTGGGTCACAAAGTCATAAAAAAATTAGGATATGCCTTGGACCTACCTGTATTTGTGAACTATGGTCCACATTCATAGTAGCTCCTGTCTGAAAATAAATGAGCAAGCCATCAATTCTTTAGAAAAAATAAATCTAAGACCAGGTATGTTATTTCAGAGTAATTTATGTTAGTAGACTTCTTGTATTGACTATTTTATTTTATTTTACTTTTTTTCACTACTGGGGATGGAACCAAGTGGCATTCTACCTCCGAGCTATACCCAGCCCTGTTTTTTTAACTCAGGATAGAACCCAGGGGCATTCTACCTCCAAGCTACACCCCTAGCCCTATTTTTTATTCTTTATTTTGAAATGGGAGTCTCACTGATTTGCAAAGGGCCTCACTAAGTAGTAGCTGAGGCTGCCCATGAACCATGATCCTACTGCCTCCAGCCCTATTTTTTAGTCTTTTTTTTTTTTATTTTAAACAGGGTCTCACTGAGTTGTGAAGGGCCTCGCCAAGTAGCTGAGGCTGTCTGTGAACTGCGATCCTCCAGTCTCAGCCTCCCAAATGTTGGGATTACAAGTGTGTGTCACCATGCCCAGCGGGATTGACATTTTATAAGCTTCAATATTTACTTATCTGAATTTATTGATACAGGAATACTTGCTCTGGGAAAAGAAACAAAACCATACTCATTCGTTTGCTCAATTCATAGTTGCTTTTTTTTTTGGTGCCTACCATATTCTTGGATCTGAATATTTTTTCAGTACTCAGGATAGAAAATAATCCTTATGAAGCTCACAGTTTAATAAGTCAGAGTGCAAATGAATGTCATAGTGAGTAAATATATGTACCTTTGGAAGAGGGCTTTTGAAGTGAGCAAAGGGCTGTGTGGTAGAGGGTAACTGGATGTGTTACCTTTTCACTGATATGACAAAATATCTGAAAAAACAGAGGAAAGGTTTATTTTTGCTCATGGTTTTAGAGGTTTGAGTTCATGGTCAGCTGGTCTCAGAGCTTTGGACTTGAGGTGAGGCAGAGCAGCCAAACAGAAGCGGGTATCAGTGGTGGTCAGCTCATGATAGCAAGGAAATCAGAGAGAAAAGGGGCCAGGACTGTACAAGATACAGTCCTGAGAGCCATGTACCCCAGGACCCTTCAGTCAGTCTCACCTCCTCCTAGTTCATTCAGCCATCAGTAGGTTAATGCTCTCTCATGAGCCAATCATTTCCTAAAATCCCCGCCTCTGAACATGACGGACTTGAAGATTAACCTCTAGGGGATACTCCATATCCATTCCATAACACAGGGGTGCAAGGACATATCCCTGAGGAGAATTTGCAAAAGCACACAAGTATACAGGTAGAGATAGTTGATACAACATAACTAATAACTGAAGTCTGGCAGATAAGTAATACATGGGCAATCTATAGGATACAGGCAGCCAGCAGTTACAAATGCAGAATACCAGAAGTACCAACATGCTTGGCAAATTGTATTTATTAAATAAAAAGATTGTAGAACAATATGTTTCAATTTTTTAAAAAATCTGTGGCCAGGTGTGGTGGTACATGCTTGTAATCCCAGCATTTGGGAGGTGGAGACCAGAGGACCGTGGTTCAGGGACAGCCTCAGCTACTTAATGAGGCCATTTGCAACTCAGTGAGACTCTGATTAAAATCATAAAGACTAAAAAGTAGGGCTGTGGGTGTAGCTCTGCAGTAAAATGCCCCTGGGTTCCATCCCCAGTACCGCAAACAAAAAAAAAAAAAACTATACATTTTCCCATCAAATTTAAAACAGTGGTTATCTCTAGACAGAGAGCTCTTAACTTTCATCAGTAATGTTATATTTTTAAAGGGAGTCTGACTTCTTGTAATTAAATATTAAGAAAATTCCTTGGAGAAGAGGTTAGTGGGATGGAACTGGTCCAAGAACCTTCAAAGGCATTAAGCTGAATCCTAAAAGATGGAAGGATGGAAGCTTTCTCAAAAAACTAGGAATGCCACCACCTAGTACCTCAGTACCTTTACGAAAGAATTTAGGTCAGAATACTATAGCGACACACGTATATTCATGTTTATAGCAACACAATCCACAGTAGCTGAATTACAGAACTAACCCAGGTGTCTGTCATCGAGTGAATGAATAAAGAAAATGTGGCATATATACAGAATTCAACTCAGCCATCAAGAACAAAATCATGTCACTTGCAGGAAAAAGGCTGGAACTAAATATTATGCTAAGTGATATTCGCTAGTTTCAGAACATCAAGAGTTGCATATTTTCTCTCATATGTGGAAGCTAGAGAGAAAATAGACGCACAAGGGGCTTTTAAAAATAGAGAAAAAGAGACCTGTCCAGCGGTGAAAAGGTATTGGGGAGGGAATTAGGAAGAGGAAAACAGAGGACTAAGGAAGCAAGCAGTTAAAATAATATGGCTATATGTGAAAGTAGTATTATACTACCAGTTTCACAAACACACGTGTGGAGGAGAGGGGAGTCTCTGGTATGTGGAAGGAAATACTTCAGGAGCTGTGAGCATGTATGATTTTATCACATTGAACCTCACTATGATGTATAATTGCAATGCAGTTTTTACACTGAAGGTAGATATTTTTTGGGGGGGACACTGATCGATTTTTCTCAAAAGAGGATAAGTCAAGTAAGTTTAGGAACTTCTAGGCATAGCGTAAGCTATCCATGTATCCTAGTGGTCCTTCATCAATAGCTACCATCCATGGCCTTTTCACTCTCCCTCACTTCCATCTGATTTCCACCAGGCAGAAAGGCATCTCTTCAAATCTTCATGGTCCAGTCTCATAAACAAAATACTTACCAGGTTCTATGCAAGGCCCTGAATGACATGATCTGCTCATTGTGTGGCATGCGGTGACCTCCCCTCCTCTCCCCTTGGATTGGCTCCGTCTGCCTCAGTATTCCATAGCCTGGCCTCTCCAGATGCTTAAGAGATGCCCAGGCACAACAGCCATTTGGTTTTTGACAAAGGAGCCAAAAATAGGCTGTGGAGAAAAGACAGTCTTCTCAACAAATGATTTTGGGAAAAATTGGATATCCATATGTAGGGGAATGAAATCAGATCTCAATCTCTCACTTTGCACTAAGGTCAAAACAAAATGGTTGAAATCTATCTTCTTTAAGCAAATAAACCTAAAGATGCAGTGACAAATTTCTTTTTTATATATCTCTATTTCTTTCCAGTTCCCCTAGAGGGCAGTATCTCACACTTTTGAAACCTATGGTGGATCAATGCTTTTGAACCCTGTATCCAAATAATCCATCTTCATAGGAGGAACTCTAGATGAGGAAGGAGAACTCAAAGATGAGCAAAAATAGAAACCTGAGAATTATGGGGGAGGGAAATTCCATAATGTACATGACACACATTCTTAAATATCAATCACTAAGCCAAACATGAGAAGGAGGGGGGAGTGGGTGGGAATTGGGGAAGGGCTAAATGAGTGATGTGTTCATGTATGATTCTGTCATCTTGTGCTCCACTAAGATGTATGACTACAGTGCACCAAAGAAAAATAATAATCTATCTTCATGACCTATCTTAATAGGTTGAATGCAATTTCCAAAACGTTCTGAGCATTCACATTTTTAAATAATATATCTCAATGTGTGACTCACTTGCCTAAAAAATTGCCCATGGTCATGGAGAGACTTAAAGGGTTTTAGGCGTATGTTAGAAGAAGAGTAAATAAGCTTTATTGTTAGATCTACCAGGATGCCCTCTTGTACCAGGATGAGTCCAAAACTGTTTGAGACGCAGTAGGAACTGAGTGGTAGGGTACCCTGAGGCCCAATGGTAGACATTCAGTTCCTTGGGTGATGGTCTTTGTGGATAATTCTGGCCTGTTGCTATTCTTTTTTTCTTTTCCTGCTACTTCTATTGTATATAGTTCACTCCTCATGGACATATATACCAGCAGAAGTTCCATGACACAGAAAGCAAAGTAGAAGTCAAAGAAGTTATGTTGATGATTTAGGGGCATGACTTTAGGGGATAGAAAACAGAAAATTAGGTTGTTGAGGAGAACCCTGGATGAAATACGAGGTTTGGGGTTTATCTCTAGATTGCAATTGTATATACTTAATTGCCATATTAAGAGTTGATTGTGGTTTGTTCAAATCCAAAGCATGTGGAAAGCCAATTAGAATTTCCAGGATCAAACTGAGTCATGAATTAAAAAGATATTACCACACATTGAACTCTGCAACACACTTGGCTGCCTTGTGGTGGCTACCTTTGATTTTTACTTCTTTAATATGCAAATATCATGTCTTGTTCATTTCTGACTAAGAGACTTACATTCTCAAATACCTTTTTCTCCTCATTGACAAAAACATGAGAAAGGAGAAGATGTATGAGAAGTGCTGTTATAGGCTGAGTAATGTTATCCCAAATGCTTGGCATAGAAGTGTTTTAGACTAGCTAGGCTTATAATCCAAGCATTCAGGAGGCTGAGACAGGATCATGGTTCTCAGACAGACAGCCTCAGCAACTTAGGCCCTTTGCAACTCAGCGAGACCCTATTTCAAAATAAAGAATAAAATATATGGTGGAGAGTGTAGTTTGGAGGTAGAATACCCCTAGGTTCCATTCCCAGTACCAAAAATAAAATAAGTGTTTTGGACTGAATTTTTTTCAAATCTTGGAATATTTGCACTTATGTAATAAGTTATCCTGGGGATGATATCTAAGTCTCAACATGAAATTCACTTATGTTTTGTATATAACTTTTATACCTAATCCAAAAGTAACTATACAAAATTTTACTGCCTGTATTTTGACAGAGATCCATTATGTAAGGTCATGTGGTAATTTTTCACTCGGGATATCATTGACCACTCAGAAAGTTTGGATTTTGGAGTATTTGGGATTTCACATTTTCAGATGAGGAATGCTCAACCTTTGCATCTAAAAGTAAGGTTGATCAAAAACACACATTACAGTAGTAATTGTGCAGCTTTGGGAAGTGGAAGAATATGTTTAATATCAACATAATTTCATTTCTTCAGCTACAACAGACCACCAAAACTAGGGGGGGGGAGTCCTGCTTTTATATTTACTTTTATGGGTGAGATGTTAGAGCCTGTAGATTGACCAAGTTCTCAGGATAGATTTAGCCAGAACTAAGGAAGGTCCTGCAGAGGCTGTCTTTCTAAAATCTCAGCCTATGACTATGCTTGGTGTCCTTGGGGTTTCTGAAAGTTCTTGAAAAAATGCAGTCTTGCTGGGCGTGGTGGCGCACGCTTGTAATCCCAGCATTTGGGAGGCTGAGACCGGAGTATCGTGGTTCGTGGACAGCCTCAGCTACTTAGTGAGGCCTCTGCAACTCAGTGAGACCCGGTTTCAAAATAAAGAATAAAAAATTAAGGCAGGGGATGTAACTCAGAGGTCAAATGCCCCTGAGCTCCATCCCCAGACCCGCAAAAAAAAAAAAAAAAATGCAGTCTCCTTCACCCTAGTTTCTATTTCTTTCAGGACATTCAAAGCAATTAATTAGTATCTATTAATAATATCTGTAATGTAAGCTTTTTTTTGGGGGGGGGGAGAATGTACTAGGGATTGGACCCAGGGGATTTTTACCTCTGCTACACACTCTCTTTGCATTTTTTATTTTCAAACAGAAACTAATTTGCTAAGGCAGGCCTCAAACCTTTAGTTCTTCTGTCTTAGCCTACCACCAAGCCTTTAAAAATCAACATATTTTATCAACATAATCTCAAGGTATGCAATTCTTCAGTCTGTGGCTATCACTGGATTACTTTGTCTTATACCTGAACAAAGCTGCAGCACAGCTACTAATTGTGGGTTTTTTCCTATTAATGTTTAGATTCTGTAGACTGAATCTCCCACTGTATTAAACTACTCCATGTTTCATCAGAAAAATATGCTGGATTCATTCATGTTTGATTCCAAAACAAAACAGAAAAATAATGACTTAGGCATTGAGGTGCTGGCTGGTTGACCAGCTTCCTGGGTATGTTTGGGATCTGAGCTATACTTTATACTCCTCTTAAGCTGTGCAAGCTACAGGAACAATAAATACTTTCCTAACTTTGGGTTCTCACCATGGAAACATCCGAGCAACAGCTGTGCTTTGTTAGATGGCTTTTCATTTGCTTGGCTGGTGCAAATCTTTTGAGGGAACTTTTATATCATTTGGTGGATAGCAAAACTCTATTTTTAAATGAAGTCACTGCTTTACTTGGTCGGATATTTGTCATAACTGATTAGCATCACTAATTGGAAATTTTCAAACTCATCTTGGGTCCTGGGTAACCTAGAAACAACCTTAAAGTTAACAGAAAATGTGAATCACTAAGGGGCTAGATTGAAAGTGCAGTTTAAGCGTTTGGAAATACAAAGTGATGCATACCAAGTCAACGGGGCACTTTCTTTGTCATAAATTTAGCAAATTATTTTCATGAAATATTTTTTATCTAATTATGATGCAATCAGTATGCATTTGACAGAACTAAACGGGGTATTTGAAATGTCTGCAGAATCACATCTGGTCCCTTCCTCCTTGGCCTTCTGGAGTGTGCTCTGTTAGCACTGCGGGTGTCTTTCCAGGCCACGCGGCTCCCCAGGTTGAACACTTCCTGGTGTAATTAGTTGTGTACCATCTCACCAGTCTGTAAAACCAAGAGTAGGAACTTATTTTAAAAACCATTCCCTAGGGTCTTACACATACATGCCCAATAGAGCATTTGTTGAAAGGAGATAGAGACTCTACTTCATAGACAACATTACTTTTCAAAAGTTGATGTTGCCAGATTTATTTTTAAATATCCTAATTAGCTGGGCATGGTGGCACACACTTGTAATCCCAAAATTTGGGAGGCTGAGACAGGAGGATCACAGCTTATGGACAGCTTCAGCTACTTAGTGAGGCCCTTTGCAATTCAGACCCTTGTTTCAAAATAAAGAGTAAAAAAAAAAATAGGCCTGGGATGTAGAAAAAAATAGGGCTGCATTGTAGCTAGGAGGTAGAATGCCCCTGGGTTTTATTCCCAGTACTGCAAAATAAATAAACATAAAGAAATAAACAAACATCCCAATTATATAGAGTTGTGTTGATCGTAATCCTTGGTTCATGGCATGTTGCCATCTTTGGTCTGGTGTATGATTTTCTTCTAGTTTGTTTTTCTGTAATATTTATTAACAAAAACACATCAATGAGACTATGGCCTAAAACACTAGAGCATTACCCTAAACTTGCATGTGTGTGCTTCTCACACTCTCATCCCTAGGCCTGGCAACCAATACCCCTAAGTATGTGCATGTTATTGTCTTTCAAGATTTTGCTTTGGGTTTGTTTGGAAATTATCACACATGACGGCTCATGCCTGTAATCCAGTCCTTGGGGGGCTGAGCCAGGAGGATTGCCGATTTGAGGCCAGTAACTTAGATTCTTTTGTGAAATAAAAAGGGATGGAGGTATAGCTTGGATGTAGAATGCAGCGGGGTTCAGTTTCCAGTATAAAAAAAAAAGAACTCATAAGTAAAAGACTAAGCAGTGCTATTTTTTGAACTTTATAAAAACATACTGTGCCATGTGTTCCTTCTTGTACTTGAGTACTTGTCTCCCTCGTTGCACATAATGGTTCTCATTCACCCGCAGTATCACATGGAACTGCTGTTCATTTTCACTGCCTGCACTTGGCCACAATCCTTCTGTCCTTCTTCTTGTTCATGGATTTGGAGGCTACCCTTTGGTAGCATTTGGAGCATTTCTGGCTTCGACAGTTCCACACACTGCTGCTGAGAACATTCCTGGTCTTGTCCAGGTTTTCCTGTGCTCCAAGATCCCTGGGGAAAATTTCCCAGCCTTGGCACCATTGACATTTCTTTTTTTTTTTTTTTTTGGTGGTACTGGGGGTGGAACCCAGAGGCTTTCTACCTCCGGGCTATACTCCCAGACCTATTTTTTATATTTTATTTGGAAATAGGGTCTCACTAAGTAGCTGAGGCTGGCTTCGAACCTGTGTGATCCTCCTGTCTCCCTCCCAAGCACGGGGATTACAAGCGTGTACCACCACACCCAGCTGCACCATTGACATTTCAAACCTAATCATTCTGTTATGGGGCTGTCCTGTGCATTTTAGGGTGTTTCCAAATCATCCTTGGCTTCCACCCAATAAATGCCACCAGCCCCTTTTCCACATAAATGTGACAACTATAAATGTTTCAAGACACTGATAAATTTCCCTTGCAGGAGATGAGGAGGAAAGAAAGACAGAATCTTTCAGGCTTAGAACCACTATTCACCGGGCATGGTGGTGCACATTGTAATCCCCGTGTTTGGGAGGCAGAGACAGGAGGATCATGCAGCTGGCTTAAGAGACCCTGTTTCCAAATAAAAAAGTATAAAAATAGGTCTGGGAGTGTAGCCCAGAGGTAGAAGGGTTTCCAGGACCCCAGTACCACCAAAAAAGAAGAAGGAGAAGGAGAAGGAGAAGGAGAAGGAGAAGGAGAAGGAGAAGGAGAGGGAGAGGGAGAGGGAGAAGGAGAAGAAGGAGAAGAAGAACCGCTCTAGGGTACAGCGATGCCACAGTAGGTCATGATGGGAATGTTTAACTTTGTAGCAGCCCTAATTACTTTGGAAGAGTGGTTATACATCTATACATTCTGATCAGCAGCAGAAAAGAGGCAGTTCTCCTACATTTTATTCAGCACTGGCATTGTCAGACAGTTTTGTCCCATCGATATAAAATGGTATCTCATTATAGTCTTCATTTACAGTCTGTTTATAGAGAGGTTAAAATATATTGTTCAAGTGTATTGGTTGTTCTATGTATTTTGCCTACTTTTATAGCTGGTTTTTATTTTTAAATATATTTTATATAGATAGAAGTTTATGCCTGGGATGTACTCTAAATGCCTTCTCCCAGTTTATTGCTCAGCTTTTCTAAATCCTGATTGCTTTAGTCCTAAAGCATGCTTCAGTATTGACCTGAACACTTAAATCAGGTCAGCAGTGCTCATTTTTCTTTTGTGTGTGTGTTTCTGAAGCCTAAAAGATGTGACATTAGTCTGAGACCCAAATTTGGGGAAGTTAAATTAACTTTGATGGAAACTATGCCCTGCAGATTTGGTTAGGCTGTGGGCCTTTGGCTTGATTTTATAACATAGAAAGAGTAGCCGCAAATCTGAGATCGTTGCAAATAAAAAGGAAAATAAAGAGTAGCCTCAAATCTGAGATTGTTTGCAATAAAAAGGAAAATACCTACGGATCCAAAAAAGGCTTAGGCCTGAGAGTAACTCCTTATCAACTAAGAAAAAGCAAATCCCCATAGAAGTATTTATAAGCCAGAGGCCAAATACCCAGAATTCCTTAGCAGATAGAGAAACAACTATAAACAGTTAAACTTTAAAAGAAAATCCAGCTTGGAGAAAAGTAAAATTGTCTGAATTAATCCTTCAAGCTTAAATATTGTTAACATTAAAAAAATCATTCTATGTGGCTGATTTTATGATAGGCTGAAACTAAATAAAATAGAGCACAGGAAGTCCTGGCCTAGGGGCATTTCCTTCTCTGCCCCTTTACCGGTGGGGTATCCTGGATGTATCCCTCCCTGTGAGTCACTGTGCTGCCTGCCCTGGGTTCTGCCCTGCCACTTGTGATAGCAAGGCTGTCACACACATACCACACTGATTGATTGCAAGTCTTGATGTGGAGCTCAAAAACGAGACAGGGTGTAGGTCACAGTAGCCATCTTCACATCTCTGAAGATCCCTATGTGGGAAAAAGGAGGATCAAAATGACAGAGCCAGCATAGGTGCAAGTTATAAAACTGTTGCTGTCAGTGGTGCAGAACACTTGCAGAGTGCAGTGCCTCATTTCTGAGAAATTTCTGAATTTTCTGAGCAGAATTCTGAGTGTCTACGATGTGGTGTTGGAGATTTCCTCAGAGGGCCTGGAGACAATGATAACGATGGTGATGCTAGGCAATAACTGAAGCAAACTGATTTGCTTACTCTATGCCACGTCTTTTCACTGTGCTTTTAAATATGAATGCAGTCCTCTTAGGCACTGGGTACTCTTGCTGCCCACAGAAGGGTGAAGAAAGCACTGCCCAGAAGTGGTGGGCTATTGTGCAAACCTAGCCAGCATGGCTCCAGAGGCGGACTCCACCTGAGAGAGTGAATGGAAACTAGTCATTGATTGGAAGGTGGGGCTCAGTGTTTTGCTTTAAAGAGGAGAGGCTCATGGAGTTGACCAGGTGGAGGATAGTCCAGGCAGACCGGGAGTAGTAACATCTGCCAACTCCTAATCAGGTGGAGGGAAGGTGGCCTCAGGCTATAGGTTGAAGGTATGGTTTTGAACTTTGTGCTATGGAAGCAGCTGAAAGAGTAAAGGATTGAAGCTGGTACAGGGAAGTATGGAGGGAAGTATGGACGTTTTGAACTTTGTGCTATGGAAGCAGCTGAAAGAGTAAAGGATTGAAGCTGGTACAGGGAAGTATGGAGGGGATGCTCTGCCCTACTTGGGAGGCTTGCTTGGGGCCTCTGGCATTGCAGGACGGATGCTGCCCTTGCTGTTCCACTGGTCCCCTTGCAGTGGAGGCACCACGATCCAGGATCCTGAGACCATGACGTTTTGTCGGTGCTTCTCTCTTCCATTCTGCAACATTTAATCAGTCATCATATTCAGCCAAATCTTCCACTTTCATCTTTTCTACACCTGTCCTTCCTCTCTAGCCTCATAGCTGTCACCTTCAGTAACCTATCTAACTTTTTATCGAGGCCCATATGACCTTGATTTCAAAACTTGACCAGGCACATTTTAAGGAATGAGAATGACAGAGAAGAACCCAGCTGTCCATAAAACTGATAATATATTACAATGGAGTGGGGTTTATTCCTAGTGTGCAAGATTGGTTTGACATTTTTAAAAATAGCAGTCTTTGTAATTTATTACATTTTACATTTTCAGATAAGGAGGAGAAATATAATAATTTTCTTTACATATAAGTAAAAATAATTTGTCATAGTAGAGAATATCTTTAAGATCTTGAAATAATCAAGAAAAAAATAGACCACCAAAAATACTAATAATACTACCTCACTAAGATTAAAAACTCATGTTCATCATGAAGTGGATGGAAAGGCAGCACGGAGGGAAGAGAGATTTGCAACACCTCTTGATACCAGTGAACTTGTACATATACACATAATGATTTGCATATACATATATATGTATATTTTAATAAAAGGCAGCCTGGTTTTGGAAAAATGAGCAAGATACATGGACACTAAAAAAAGAAGAAGATATGCAAATGGACATTAAAAGTCTGAAAATGTGCCCTACTTCATCAGTCACAAAAGGAAGCAAACTAAAGCCACAGTGAAACATCACTGCACAGAGGTTAGGCAGCTAAGGGAACAAACAAAAATATCAAATATTGGCAAAGATATGAACAGCCAGAATGGGAATATAAATTAATTAGCCTGATCATTTAAAAAAAACTGGAACTTTCTAATAAAGGTGAACCAAGCATAATCCTATTAACCAAAACCTATCTTTAGATATAATCTGCATATTAATAAACTCATATGTTTACCAGAGAACATGCACCATAATGTTTGTGTTGACATCATTCAAAATAACTCAAACCAAATATCATGCATGGCAGAATGAATATACCTAAATTGTGGTATGTTCATATAAGACAATACTACATAGCAATGAGAAATTCCGATCTTTTAAGTACTTGTAACAATGTAGAATGGAGACATTCCCAGCTTATTTGCTTACCACACCTTTTTTGAAACAACAACAACAACAACAACAACCTCAGTGCCCTCTGCTGGAAATATGCCTTCTTTAAGTGAACTACCAGAGATGCAGTTACAAATAAGCAGTATTTTATGTATCTACATTTTATTTTATGTATCTACATTTCATTCCACCAACTCCCCCACCCCAGGTTGGGGGTTGTTGACACAGCTCAATATTACACTTTGGCAACTGAATCCCACAAGTGTAATGTTAAATGGGCTAAACTAGTATAATTCCATTTAGATAAGAATACTAGGCAAAATTACTCAAATCACTTGATGTGAGATGGGGAAGGGAGTAATTGGAAGGAAGCACTAAGGGCGTGCTCACTAAACGAGTGTGTTTATCTTGTGAAAATTCAACTATTTGTATAATTTTCTATGTGTATTTTATTTGTGGGTCAGGGGATGGAACACAGGGGCATTTGACCTCTGGGCTACACCCCTTGCCCTATTTTTTATTCTTTATTTTGAAGTAGGGTCTCACTGAGTTGCAGAGCACCTCACTAAGTACCTGAGGCTGTCTGTGAACCCTGATCCTCCCTCCGGTCTCAGCCTCCCAAATGCTGGGATTGCAAGCATGGGCCATCATGCCTGGCTCTATGTGTATTTTATACTTCAGTATAAGGGAGGGTAAAAACATAGCTTAAGGACAGAAAAATTGAAAAAAAATTCTAGGGCCAGGTGTTGTGGCACATGCTTATAATCCCAGTACTTGGGAGATTGAGACAGGAGGATTGCAGGTTTGTGGCCAGCCTCAGAAAGTTAGTGAGACCCTCTGCAACTTAGTAGACCATGCTTCAAAATAAAGAATAAAAAATAGGGCCAGGGGTATAGCTCAGAGGTAGGATGCCCCTGGGTTCAATCCAGAACTGCAAAAAAAAATAATTAATTTTGGCAGAATGATCCACAAATGAGAAGTGATGTGTTCATAAGGACTTAAAAAGGAGAAATGAATACTAAAATGCAGTTCAGTAAGGATTTTGTGGGAAGAAGGAATCCACATGGGTGGATGGGCACCATGGTAAGTCATGGTGGAGGATGGCTGGCTGTCCAGCTCCCAAGGCAGGCTAGCTCCTTATGATGAGGTCCAGAGCTGGAGGGGCTGCTGTCAGGAAGGCAAAGGTCACTGGGCTCTGGAAGGCAAGGGAGTGAGAAGCCCAATAGGCCATCACACAGATTTTCCACATGAATAGTGACATATGTCAGATATTGCTAGGGCTTAGAGGCCAAAAGAGAGCAATGATCCAGTTGTCAAAGCCATTAGCTTGTACTTTTTTAGCTTCAAGCGCAAAACCTAACTTAAGCTATCTTAAGAAAGTATCCATTAACCTCCACCAGTGAAAGGCCAAGGGCGAAGTTTCAGAACTGCTGGGTACAGGTGTTAGAATCACCATGGAGTCTGATTTCCTCTCCCCTTCTCCCCTTTTCAACTCTGCTTTTCTTGGACTTCATGTGTAGGAAGCTTCCTCCACCACAAGGTACAAGTAGCTCCAGATTCAAAGGGTGTCTTTACAGTGAGTTATCCCTGAAGACTCTTGGAGAAATCCCAGGGGCTATACGGATTATCTGTGTCCTTCTGGAACATTACCTGCCCTTGATGTGGGGCGCGTATGTTCCCTGGAACCACTCATTGAGAATAATGAACTGGCCTGCCGAAAGCACGTGTCCACCATGGCAGTTGGTGCCAGACAGGCCTGCCCATGGGTGGTTTCTAACTGAGCAGGATGTGGTGAAGATGTGGGGACTCTGTGGGTGATGCAGGAGCTGGCCATCACCAAAAACATTTACTGGATGATTCTGTGGGCAAGGGGAAAAAAACAAAAACACCCAGCAATGCTGCCCATAACCTGAAGCTGCTGAAAATTGCATGGGAAGGGAAGAGTGGTGTGTAGCCAGCGTGACCATGAATTCTGGCCTTTTTCTGGGTTGTGGTGTCTCCTCTCTGTGCTCACAGCTCTTCATCTCAGAAGTGCTGCTCTCTCCTGTCAGATGGCAGAGCTCCTTTTCACTCAGTCGTCTGGGGTTCTGTTTTGCCTCATCATTTTATTTGTCTGTAACACTCATTCTTGCTTTTCCATCTTGTCTCTGTGCATTTCTCCTTTCCTGGCCTTGTCTCAGGGATGAGGAGGAGGAAGAAGAAGAGGAACAGCCAATCACGGAACCCAATTCAGAGGAAGAGAGAGAGGACGATGCCCAGTGTCAGGGCAAGGACAGGTACTGAGGGCTGGACCCTCCCAGGCTCATGCTAAGTGCCTGAGGCTCCTTCCTCGTGGACAGTTTGTAGCCACCAGTTTTAGTCATCTCCTCACCTCCTCAGCAGCTCATGCTACTTATCTGCGCTTGCTCTGTGCATTGAACCACACAATGACTGGTTTTGTTGAAATAACTGAGCACTTTTTCATTTAACAACTGTACTTTTGTCTTTCTAACCATAATTTATGGAAAAATCACCCAATTGGTTTTCTCTCCACTACCCCCTCCCTCACTTAGTGCTTGAGGTCAATCAGATTGACAGTGACTAACAAGGCTCATCTCTGAGATTCTAGGCTTTTTAGCAGTGTACTAAGATTCCTGTGTGTTCCCTTCTTCCTGCTCGTTTTAGTAGTACATATTAGCTAAACTATGTGGGTGATTATTGTATTCATGATTCATATATGCCTTTTATCCCAATGGCCAGGAATATTTTCACTCCATTATAGCCTATATAATTTTCCCAGTATTTATTTTTATGCCCAGAACAACTAGCTTTGCAGACTAACCAACAAGTTTTGCAGAATTAACTATCCTCTGCTCTTCTCAGTAAATCAAGTTTTCTATCTTCAGGCCATGTTAATGCAGGCAACTTGCAGATTTATTTTTAATCTTGTAGATAGTTTGTTATAATGATTTCTTTATAAAAATAAAAATGCCCATGAGTAATTTCATTTTTCCAATATTCAAAAGTCACTTTAAAATTGAATGATTTCCTCCACTTAGTTGATTATCACTGCTAATTGGCATATTTACTGTGAGTTTTTCTACAAATAGGCAAAATCAAAAGGTTCTTGGATGAATTAGAATGAAATCTTTCTCTTGCCAGCTTCCAAGTTTGTGGGACACTGCACTGCCGATGCCTCCCCTGCCAGGCCATCCATGCTCATGCAGTGCTCATGTGACACTGAGTCTCTCCCTTATTCTCAAGACTCTTATAATCCTCTCTGAACTCACAAACTATGATTGCCTTCCCTCCCCCTTTGGAAATGTCTACAAAGAAGCCAGAGGGTGTAGAGAGAGGAGAGTAATGAACTGATAGAATATTAGCTTCGTGTTTCAGAACGAGAGGAGAAGAATCAGCAGGAAGCAAAGTCCTTTGTCCATACTGATGCACCAGGCTTGCAGGTGGTGATGCATTAGCTGGGGGTGTCATGGGAAGGGAGGAAGCTTGGTTAACACTCCCACCTTAGGTTGAAATGAGCCATGGAAAATTATATAAATTTAATAAATACACTAGCATGGCTCATTATGTGCACGTGGTCCAGACTGATGGAAGAATCTTGCTGAAAAGAGCAGAGACACCTGTAGTGACACTGTGCTGACTTTACCTAGAATTGTTATTTACACAGGTAGATGGTTGTTTGCCTTCGGTCCTGAAGAGTCTCTGACTACGAGAACTGATTGATGCTTGAGGGCATCCTTCATCTGAAACTAGTTAAGCCTTCCAGTTTTAGGAAATAAGGGCATGGATATTAAGCACCAGCAGTTAATCTTGATAGTATCTAGGTGTGCACTAACCTTGTTTCGGATGCTATATGTCCTCTAGCATAAAACAGAAGCCTTGAAGAGGTTTCCACTTATTTCTACAGTGTTGACTTCCTCACTACTCCCCTTTCTAGTGGCTTCTGCTTAGTGTGTGTCCATCGCTGCCCTGTGTCTTCCAGGACACCCTGCAGCATGGCCTTGTAAAATCTTCCCATTGACCAAGGAAAACCTGCCCTTATATACACATGGAGCTCTGGGTGTGAGGCAGGAAAGGTAATGATTCACATTCCATTCCCAAATGGACATGGATGAGTCAAGTTCTCTGGGAGAGGGGCTGTGGTCTGGAAAATGCAGAGTTTGACATTAGTTCGCAGCCCGGAAAGGCATGCATTAAAATAAGTGAGGATCTAAGTCTATTTCCTAAAGTGAGTGAGAGAGAGAGAGAGAGAGAGAGAGAGAGAGAGAGAGAGAGAGAGAGAGTGAGTGTGTATGTGTGTGTTACTGAAATTGAACCCAGGAGCATTCTACCTCTGAGCTATACCCCTAGCTCTATTTTTTTTTTTAAACAGGGCGTCACTAAGTCATAAAGAACCTCACTAAGTTGCTGACAGAAAACCTGTGATCCTCCTCTCTCAGCCTCCCAAGTACTGAGATCACAAGCATGTGCCACTACTCCTAGCAGAAATTTTTTTTTTTAGAAAATAATTTAAGCTAGGTGTGATGACACACGCCTGTAATCCTAGTACTTCAGAGACTGAGACAGGAGGACCACAGGCTCAAGGTCAAACTCAGTAACAATGACTGTTTCAAATTTAAAAATAAAACAGGTGCATGCCTATAATCTCAGACAGGGAGGCTGAGTGAGGAGGACCACAGGTTGCAACCAGCCTCAGAAACTTAGCAAGGTCCTCTGCAACTTAGTAAGACTCTGTTACAAAATAATAAAATAAATGAGAACTAGGGTTTATCTCAGAGGCAGAATTGCCCTGGGTTCAATCTTTTGTACTAGGGGTAAAAACCTTAATTAAAAAAGTAAAACAGGGCTGAGGGTGCAGTGTAGAGATAGAGCATGCCTGAATTCAATCCCCATACCACAGAAAAATTAAAAACAAACATACCACCACCCATAGTTAGCATTTGAGTGTGTGTGTGTGTGTGTGTGTGTGTGTGTGAGAGAGAGAGAGAGAGAGAGAGAGAGAGAGAGAGAGAGAGAGAGAGAGAGAGAAATATGAATGAGAATTGGCTTCCACTTGCAACTAAATATAGGCCTGTGTGAAGGAGCCTAGGCATTGAGGCTTTAGTGGCAGGTCCTGGAGGATGCATGGACTGGGCAAAATGTGTGTTTATCCTGGCACCTCTGCTTTGGCTCTCTGTAGCTTGCTGGCATTTCTTCCCCTTTTCATATGTCTATACCTGCTTTTAAGAAAAGCTCTGAAAGCAGTCACTGGAGTACATGGCTCATGTGGATACTTCAAGATAGGACTTTTTGCAGGAAGACAGAGCCTCTCTTTGACAACAACAAAGTGATGGAGTTCAAATTGTAAACATTGGGGCACCAGCACAGTCAGTGAGGGGAGTGAGTTGAGGGGCAGGCACAGGTGCAGAAGGGCCTGCAAGGTTCCTGTAAGTCCCCTTGTGAAGGCCTCTGTCTACCCAGAGTCTCGATGTGGTCTGGGAGGTGCTTCCTTGCACTCTGTAAGTCGTAGCCCCCAGGTCATCAGGCCCCAAGAGTCAGAATCGATGGGCAAACCGAAGCTTCCGGTGATGGGCCTTGAGGCTGGTGTCAGTGGGCATCAACTAGTGGGTTTTGTTCTTGTCCTTCTCGCTCTCCTAACCTTTGCATCTTCTCTCCCCAATCTCTCTTCCTCCCCTCCTTTCCTTCACATGCTGCTGGGCCAACAGCGAGGCCAGCCCTACCTCAGAGCAGAGCACCGCTGTGAAGGATGCTGCTAGCTCTGCCCTGCCAGCCACTTCGAGTGACAACTCCCAGGGAAGGCAGCTCCCCGCCAGTGCTGCGGCGGGGAAGGCCCTGCACGGCGGGTCCTCGGGGCCTGAGGCCTCCAGGTCTGCCCTCCTGCCGGCCCCCACCACTGCACGGAAAGCGTCTCCGACCATAGAGAAGCTGCCCTACGTGCCCCACAGCCCCTTCCACCTCTTCTCCTACGACTTTGAGGATTCTCCCTTAGCCACCAAGGAAAAGGAAGCAGAGTCCCAGAAGGAGAGCAGGTAGATGTCCCAGTGGAGGCTGGCGTGAGGTTCATGGGGGAAGGGACACCGCACACTAACTACAGCCTGCCTGCTGCATGTCTTCTGTGGTCTGCAGGGGTTAGTTAGAGCAGAGCAGAGCAGAAATGGCGTGAACCAACTCCCTGGCCTCTGACCAATGGAGACCAGTCCTTAGATAAGATGCAGGGGCCAGGGCAGAGCTCAGTGCTGGAGTGTATGCTTTGCATGCTCGAGGCCCTGGCTCAATCCTAACACCACCAAAAACAAAGACAAAAAAGTCAGATAATATGCAAAAGAGAACAGCCACCCATTGAAACTAAGGAAATTCTTTGCCTTTATACAAGTACTAATAATGGATTTTTAGACATAAGGCTTTTAGAAATATAGTTTGTCAATATCTAACGTCTCATACCCTCCTGGGGCATGGGGTCTTAAAAGCAGAAGGGGGCGCTTCCTCCCTTTCCATACAGCATGGTAAGTGGCTTTTCTTTCTTCAGTAGTCACCTTGAATCTGAGCCTCTGAGCAGGACTGTGGCCTCTGAGCCTTACAACTTCCGGTCTTTCTCTTCTAATAGGTGGGTGCCTTGTTCCCTTTTCTGTAGCTTTCTGCTTTGTTTTCTAACCCCTGTAGTTTTCTGAAAGATGGCTCATTGATGATACACAGTTACAGTTTGTGCTACTTTATGGAGCCTTAATATAATTGCATTATTTAACCATGAACTTTTAAATAAGGCTCATAGTAAAAGAAATCCCATAGGCAGTAGGGGAGGAGGGAGAGGTGAGTGCAGTCCGCAGGTAAGTCATTGTGCCTGTCTGCTGTGGGACTGCCTTTCTCTACTGCCTGAATTAGGAGCGCTCTGCTCTAGTGGTGAACTGGGGAACAAGAAGTTGTACATTTTGAAGTATCTGTTGTCCACAGTTGATAGAGGATCATTCAGACGGCCACTCCATCTTAGAGTAATACAAGCTAACATTTATTGAATATTCATTATGAGCCAGGCCCTGTATTTTTTCATGAAATTAGTACTCTAAAGCTTCATTTAGCCCCTAAGTAGTTTCTGTTACTTGCCCTATTTACAGCAGGGAAACTGAGATACAGAATGGCTAAGCAACTTGGCCAGAGTCACTCAGCTTGGGAGTTGGGGCATAGTTTCTCCCAGGATGCCTGCCCCAGAGTCGGGTCTCTCCTAAGCCTTGCACCAAGATCTGTCTCAGGCAGTCTCGTGCTTGCTCTTTCTGGGTTTACCACACCCCTGACAGGACCCTTTGAACAGGTCCTTATTAGTGTAATGCTTTCTCCAGAGCCTGTATTTGGGGGACCCCAAGCCTGGGTGCCAGAAGCTGTACTTTGTTTTAAATGAAGTCTTATAAAACCTGAACCTGAAGGATAGTGGAAATGGAAATGACCAGTCTCTGTGTGTATTAGACCTTCTGTCTAGTAAATAGGAGGATTAATCTATGATAATCAACCATTTTTATAACCTAAGAGAATTTTGAAATCTCCCTCCAAGTTTTTTGCTATTGTTGTTGTTGTTATTGGGGATGAAACCCAGGGGCCCTCTACCTCCAGGATACACTCCCAGACCTATTTTATATTTTATTTGGAAACAAGGTCTCTTAAGCCAGATAAGGCTGGCTTCGAACCTATGGGATCCTCCTGTCTCATCTTCCCAAGCGCCAGGATTACAAGTGTGTGCCACCATGCCCAGCTCTCCCTCCAAATTTCAAGGAGCCTCTTTAAAATATTTTAATCCTTAGGTTAAATAATTGTGAAGGACACAATTTGTCTGTTATATGTGGGTTTGACTTTATTTTTGTCAAGACCTTGGGGATTCAGATGTAACAGATTAAATATAAAAACATCTATGTATACCTAATGGGCAAAGCCAGTCTTCAGTCAAGTGAGACCCAATTTTCATCAAAAGACTGGCTTCATGTTTCAGTGAAAATAGAACACCTCACCTGTGTCCCTGTGACAGCAGTCTTACTATGGGATTTTGGGTAAGTAGGAAGGTAAATGGGCGTTCGCATGAGTCTGGCCCTCAGATTGTCTCTGGACAGATACAGCACCATCCTCTTCCTCCCCAGGGCTGTTTTAAGGAGTCCCCTCTGGTTTTCCCAGGTTCTTCCTTGCTGGGTTCCCTGGAGGTTTGCAAGGCAATGCCTCACACCAACTCAACCCACTTGGGGGAGTTTCTCCTTCTTTCTAAAAGTGGAGGGCACTTGTGAAGGGAGAAGGGGCAGATTCTCAGAGCCTGAGTAGATCCTTCATAAGACAGAGCAACACTGGAGCTCATGGGTCTGAAAAGCCTTTTCTTCTTCACTGCACAATGGCTTTGTATATCTGCAGGGGTGAGGGCAGTTTGAAACTGCAGGATCTGGACCAATCTCTTTCAAGTTCCAAATGCTGAGATCATTGTGATTTTTTTTTATATGTGCTTTTGTTGGTGCATTATAGTCTCACATAAATAAATAAATAAATAAATAGATAAATAAATAAATAAATAAATATTGATAGTGACATACATGTATATAATACTTAGTGTCCCCCCACCCTGTCCACCTTCCCACTTCCCCTTTCCCAATACAGAGTACTGAGATAGCTGTTGGTATATTCACTTTTGTACACATAGTCAATGATAGTGATTCCATTAGTGGACCTTACTCTTCCTCCTCCCCTTCCCTTAGACCACATCTCTGGCTTCAGTGAGGTTTCTCCTTCATTATCTGGAGTCCGTTAGGTATCCCAATTACTCCCTATCTTGCATATATTATAGAAAACATATAATCCTTCACTTTCTGTGACTGGCTAATCTCACTTAATATAATGTTCTCCAGGTTCTTCCATCTTCTAGCAAATGGCATAATTTCATTCTTTAATGCTGTGTGTATTTCCCATAATTTGTAATCCACTCATCTGTTGATGGATACCTAGTTTTATGGGATGAATCTAACACAACTCTCTAAGAACAATTTCTGTGCAAGTTAGGAGCTGTGTCTTTCATGGGCAGAAGAAAGATCTTCGCAAGCTCATCTCTCCTGGCAGGACATCAGCCCCTTGTGGAGATGCTGGATTCTCTAGTGATGGTGTTAGTCTCCCGTGGGGCTTTGCTGGGCCCTAGGCCTCTCCCACTTTGCCTCCAGTTCCCATCAGTACATGTTATCCTGGAGAATGAGAGGAATAGAAAAATAAATTATCCAGTTGAGTCTGCAAGTGTGTTGTGAAACACAGCCATGTCCATATGAGAGAGGAATGGCTTAGGTTTAATGAAGCAAAGTTTAGAATTTGACAGGAATTTCAGTACCATGTAAACATTGTTTGTACCTTTTAAGTTTTCTGATGTTTGCTTGCTGTGGTTTTTCTGGGTCTGTGTGGCCATGGATTACACTACTCAGTGGCTGACTGCAATTGAATGGGTTAGGAGAGAAACCAACTGGTTAGTCATTAAAAGAAACTCTCCCCTATTCACACATAAAAATGCTGAACAGTGGAATTGTATGATCCAGTTAGTTTAGCTGAAATTGAGAAGCAAAATCAGGGAGATGATGGGGCAGTTGAATTAATTGCTTAACCATTAGAAAAACCAAAAGAGGGGAAAACACACTGTTCTTGTTTTATTTCCATAACATCACTTAAGCATAATTTTAGCAAAGCGAGCCTGTTGAAGCATTCTGCAGGACGTCCAGTTGTGGTCAGGGGGGTTGTTTCAGTGCTGGGGAAGCATAACAAGCCAGCGGTCAGGACTGGAGTCTGCATGGAGTGGCAGCAGCCCAGCCCCTTCCCTGGGGCTCTGGACATCCTGGTAGCTCCTCTTTCCCTTCCTGGTAGGAACACTCACAGCCCTGTCTTCTCCCTCTTTCCTCTTTGCTCACTAGCTTTCCCTCCCTCGTCTACTGTTCATATTATGATCCTTTCAGCCTTTGTTTTTTGCCTTCTCCTTGGCCTGTAGCTTATGAGTCCTCACAAAAACAAACAAACAAAAAACCAAAAAAAAAAAAAAAACGAACCAGTGTTCACTCGGAAAAGTAATTAACCTGTTGGACACATCGAGTTCAACATTTCTTTTCCAATATTTTATTGTGGAAAATTTTCAAATAAATGGAAACATCAAAATAATCTAATATTGAAAAACCATTTATCCACCAACTAGGTTCTACCATTAACACTCTCTACACTTACTTTGTCATATGTCTACCACCTCTCCATTCCTCCATCTATTCATCATTCTTTCTTTCTTTTCTTTTTTCTTTCTTTTTTTTTAGCGGGTGTGGGGATGGAACCCAGAGACATTTGACCTCTGAGCTACACCCCCTGCCCTATTTTTTATTCTTTATTTTGAAACCGGATCTCACTAAGTTCCAGAGAGCCTCACTAAGTAGCTGAGGCTGACCGTGAACTGCAGTTCTCCAGTCTCAGCCTCCCAAATGCTGGGATTACAAGCGTGCGCCACCATGCCTGGCTCATTCTTTCTTTTTGATAAGTTTCAAAATGAGTTCCAGAAACCAATACATTTCCACCTAGATACATTAGCAAGCTTACCATCAAATAGACATCAGCATTTACTTATAGTCTTTCCTTCATGGAAAGAGCAAACAAATGCCCAGAAACCAAAACCAGGAAGGTGATGTGTTACTAGAGAGGGACAGCAGGTAAAAAGTAGGGTGAGCCTCCATCTGCTTGGAGGAGTGCCCAGCACCAACGCAGGCCTGACAGGTAATACCAAAGCAAACGAGGAGAGCAGCAGCTCAGCTGCCCAGAGTCAGCAGCACACAGCAGATTGGAAGACTAAAAATACTTTAACTTATAATAGTGTAATTCATTATTGAAAACTGAAATTTCAACTCTATATTTTACTTTTTAAAATGAATGACCTGTTTTTAGTTTGTCTATTTTTTACTTTTAAGAATATTTTACACAGATATAATAAACTCTGCATAATTATATATCCTAGCTTTTTAGGTGCATTGTAATCATATATCACAATGAGGTTCAGAGTGATAGAGGCATACTTGCATACAGCATTCGGCGAGCCTCCCCGTCCCTCCCCCACTCCCCAACCTCCTGTGCACGACATTGTGTTTGGCACTGATAAATTTGTGTATGTGCATCATGTCCCTTGAAGTGTTTTCCTCATCAAGTCTCCCTCCCCCTCCTGCATCCCTCCCTTAGATGCCTTCCATCACTGCACTTGAGTTTTTCCTCCTTTGTCTGGAGTCCCTCCTGTGTGCAACTTTTTCCCTAGTTTCCCCATATTAGGGAAACATTCTGATGCTTTGGTGAGTTTCTATGCAACATTTTCTATGCTGACACAACATTGATAATCATATTTAGTGGTTGCATATTTCACTGATGAACAATATAGCATACTTCCCAAGCCATTTCTGTCTTATACCTGGAAGGGCAGTTAATGTTTCAATGCGTATCTTTCTGCATTTCATTTTTAGTATATGAAATAATAATGTCACTTTTTATTAGGTTCCCAAAGCATAATTACTTCTCAATAGAGTATAAAAAGAACACACACACACACACACACACACACACACACACACACCACTTTGAAGTTAGCTTGTTTTTCACAAGGGTGAGTGTAGAATTCTGTTAGAGTTTGGAATGGATTCTCCATATGCAAGAAGGTCTTTGTGCACATTTATCATCGTGCCCCTAACTAGGTTAGGGGAAGGAGTAGGCCCTTCCCTGTGCCTTTGTAGTTTAAGAGGCAGTGTTCTCTAAATCTCATCATTTGTAACTAATCATGGGTGTCTGGCTCCATATAATAAACTCAGACGATGATTTCTTTCATGGGTGTGCCGTGAGTGATGATAGCTAAATAAAAACTGCTGAAGGACATGCATTCTGAAAATAGAACACAAACTCCAGAATACTTCAAATCCTGAGTTTCCCTTTGTCAAGATGACAGAGGAATGATCAAAGCTCATGGATTCCTAGTGGCTATAATTTAGGTTCCGGGGAAATGTTGGATGAAAACATAGAGCCATCCATTTCTAAGAAGCAGACCATTTCAGAAGGCCGGGAACAGGTTCTCCTTGATCATGGGGCGTGCGATGGGATTATATGTAATGAATGGGATTGATTCAGAAATAACTAAAGCACAATTTTTAATAAGATATTTCTTTAGCCAAGCATAGAATATTTTCAGACTTTTGATGGAATTAACACTAATTGTGCCATCATGAGAGGTAAGAAAAATCATTATGGTTCAAAAGAAAGTACCTGGGCATCTTAATTTATGTTAGCAATTAATTTTAATGTATGTTCAAAAAAGATCCAAAATGTGAGAGTTTTCTTTAAGCCCTTTGTCATTGATCTTGCTGCCTAATGATTAGGGACTTTTGGGAACTTCTCTAATGAGGAATTGTCAGAACAAAGCAGTTAGTCAATGTCTGGGTTAGAATAGTCACTGACAAGAGCAGTGTTTCTACAGGTGCTTCTCTTACAAAAATTACAATGATTTGCTAAATCACATTTATTATTGACTTGTAATTTTTTCTCAGTCTTTTCTTCCAATTTAAACTTTTGCACGTTTTAGATACAGCAACTTTGGCAACAACTCTTTCCACTCCTCCAGACTCTCACCTGGATCCAGTGCGTCCTCTGTGCCCGGATCGTCTGGCTCACCTCCACAGGAGGCCCGGCTGGAAAAGTGAGTTTATAAGCACACTGATGGCTCACTGTCTTTAAGGGAAATCGGTTTGATTTAGAGGTTAAAAATAAGTACAAATAAAAAACATTCTGAAGTGTTATCCTTTACAGAACATGCTCCAAAAGCAAGACTATTCTGTCTTCCACACTATTTACTATGCAATTATTTTATTAGAGATGGTCTTTTGTGGCTATTGTGTCATCTTTCACATACATTCCATAGAAAGTATAAAAATTCTTCTAAAATATTTAGGTGGTAATATTTTGATTCACCCCTTAAGAATGGTTCTGTATTATATATATATATATATATATATATATATATATATATATATATATATATATATATGCATTGCAGTACTGGGGATGCAACCCAGGGGCATTCTACCTCTGAGCTACACTCCCAGCCCTATTTTTATTCTTTATTTGGAAACAGGATCTCACTAAGTTGCAAAGGGCCTCATTAAGTAGCTGAGGCTGTCCACGAACCACAACCTTCCTGTCTCAGCCTCCCAAATGCTGGGATTACAAGCATGTGTCACCATGCCTGGCTTGGTTCTGGATATTATGTAAGCTCTACAATTTGTCTTAGACACATCAGTTTTCACCTTTGAATGATTAAATTAATGCAAATCAAAAGGTAATGGGCCCATTAAGGTGCTATGTAATTAATCCAGGACCTACCAGAAGAGAAAAGAATGATATGGGCACATGGAAAGAATTTACCTTGGCAAGAGTATTAGACCACCAGAAATTCACTGATTATTACTCCTAGAAGCCAGTGATTGCACAAGGATGTGTTTACAAGGGAAAGGTAAGACCTATAATTTTAGAACAATTAGGAACACTTACCCTTACATGGCAAGAATGCTGAGTTATCAACTCACTGCCTCCAGTTACTTAATCCTTGAGGGTAAAATGCCAATTATACCACCCGTTGGAGGGCAATCTTGGTGAGCAAATAAACAAGAGTGCTGCATGAAGCCTCTGTGTGTGTCTGGCGGGAGAGGATGGTGTAGACAATGATGGCATGCACTATCTAGTAGTTTCTGATTCATCAGGCACCTAGGCGTGAGCAACTCATATCATTTTCCTTAAATCTCTTTTAAAACAAATGAACCACCTTGCCCATTCAAATCCTCTTCCATGTATTCTGAAACACGTTTTGCTGAGTGCTCATGGTAGTGAGAGTTTTGGTCATGCTGTGGAACATGGAATACCTTTCAGTCCCAGGAAGGAGGGTGTCTTACGGGGTTTGCTTGTCTAATGGTATATAAATCTCACAGCATCTGGCTCTTGTGGCACTGGGCTGGGTACAGGCAGTTGAAGTTAGGTCTTGGTAATAGGAAACTGGTCTATTATCCTGAAGATCCCTTTCCTGTGTGTAGGTCTATCCTTTAGCATAAGAGTACCTCTGCTTGGGATTAGCTGAGGTCACCTGTAGTCCTAGAAAGGTCACCATAGAAGTAATTTGTAATATAGGATGTAAGATTTGGTGCCAACATGAAGAAGATTGGATTCCAACTGATGCTATATACTACAGGTATCACACATTGTAGCCACTAGTTCCTTTGAGGTTAGAACCAAGCTCCATTCATTTTTGTGCCCCCCTCCCCAGAATAGCTGAGGCCTTGTCATAATACCAGTTGAATAGCTGAGGCCTTGTCATGACACCAGTTGAATAGCTGAGTCCTTGTCATGACACCAGTTGAAGAATGCAGCGACTTAACCATTCACTGGCTGTTAACAGTTTAGAGGCCCACAAAGCTGATGAGTTACAAGGGCAGGAGGTCCGAGTCGTCCTTGGGTTTACCACCACCTTGGGCTTTCAGGACATTTTCCCCAGGTTCTGAAGGGGAAACCCCAGCCTCTGCCCAATTCCCAACCCCTGAAGAGCCAGGTGTGGCTCCAGCTGGCCGGCCCAGGCCACATGATGCTGAAGGACTCCTGCCTTCATCTCCTTGTCTGCTTGGATTGCCCTCCTGGGATGATGTTGGAGTTAAACAAGGAAGGGTGAGGCTGGGTCTCAGACACCTTAAATATCCTGGGAGGAAGCAGAGTTTATCCCAAGACCATAGAAGTTGTTGTTCAGGTTTGAAAGCAGATAGAGAGCCAAGTTTAATATCTCAGCAGCAGAGAAAAAACCCAGCAGGTTGCAGGAACAGAGGCTGTCAGGAAAGTACATCAGAGTGCGAGAGAAATGACCACGCCAAAGAGGGTGGCAGCAGCTATGGCCTGAGAGGAGCAGTAGGTTTGGGTGGCTTTGTTGAGAAAATGGGGTCAGGGGAAGCAGAATGAGGGAGGGGTCGGGCTTGTGCAAATTAATGGATGCTCAAAACAAGGAAACAAGACCTACTAGATGAAAAGCTAAGTGGTGGTGGTAATGTTCAGTGTAGGGAATGTGAGCGGTTAGGACTCTGGCATTGAAGGGCGTGTTCCATAGTCCTAGGCTCGTGTGGACTCAGCAGTCCTAGGCCGTAGGCAATCACTGGAGTTGAAGCATCCAAAGAGCACCCGCCTAGGGTCAGGGTCACCTGAGATCAGCACTGGCAGAAACTGCTCTTCCAGGCTTCCTGTTCTCTTTCAGCCTGTGTGTGATCTAAGTAAGAACTTGGTTACCTTTGCCATTGACTGGCTACTGGCCAGTAAAGTAACTCTGAAGAATTTATGATTTCCTTTACATTTGTGTGTCTTTTTGACCATCCTTATTTGTGATTTTGAAAAACCCTGGAATGAATGACTTGCAATATCAGATGCACAGTTTCACTAACACCAAGAAGCCACTGGGCCTGGCTGCTTCAACCCCTCCGACTTTCACCTTGCTAGTTTATGTTTTGTAACTGCAAAAATAATGAATAAATAAATAGGAGGGCTCCTCAGCTCCAAGTCATATCTGTATACCATTGCCTGAGCATATTATATAAGTTGAATTTGTGATAATAGTTTCTGTATGTAAGGGTTTTTTCATTTTTGGCATCTGAATTTTTGATGTTTTGATGTTTCTTATCATACAATTCCATGTGTACAAGGCTTTGTTGTTGTTGTTGTTGCTATTATTTATTTGTATTTTGTGATATGGAACTGAAGATTGAAGAGTATATTCCTCTATGCTATACTTCTAGCCCTTTTTATTTTCTTGGTTTTGAAACAGGGTCTCTAGGTTGCTGAGAGCCTCACCAAGTTGCTGAAGCTGGTCTTAAACCTATAAATCCTCCTGTCTTAGCCTCCCAAGTACTGAGATTACAGGTGTGCTCATCATGCTCAGCTATGCATGAGTATTCTTTACACTATTAAGATATGTGACTATTTTTGCTGGGATGTATTAGTAGAATTTGTTGAGATGTTTTATATTCCCATATATTATTTAAACAAAAAAGAAAAACTCTTAGGAAAGCTATTGAAGTATTATGAACATTAGTTACTTTTTTTGCAATGAGAGCCCACATCTGTCAGCACAACCCAGTTAATAAACATTATGCCAGAACCTGGAACAGTACTAGAACTCTAGAACTCGATGTGGAGACCAGACTCATTCCTCTCAAGTCCTAGGACTGTCAGGCCTATGGCCACTTTGGTAATACAAACAGGCATCACTAGGACCTTAGAGTTTTTGGGGTTTTCCCAAGTGTGTTAATATGTTGAATGTTCATAAAACTTACAAATGATAAATTGACCAAGAAAGGAACTGATGAAGAGAAAATATACAAAATTAAGTCAATGCAGGGGTATTAAAACTAATCTATCTCCAAGTCTCCTATTACAGCTTTGTTTAAAGGGCTCTATTTTAGAAAAAGAGCATAGCGTTAATTTTCATGAAACTGGAACTTAAGTTGTGCCAAAACTAAACAAGAAAAGCAGAACTATTTACAGAGACCCTCAGGGATTCAAGATGTAGCAGTTTAATGAAAGCAGACTTTAAAAACGCTTCAACTTTGAAAATGTATTTTTTGAGCAGAGAAGTTCTAAATATTTTCTTTTCGAAAGACAACAAAATTACAGGAATATTTGAACCATTCATCTCAAGTATTCAAATGGAGAAATAAACAAGCAAACAATAACACTGCAAAGTGAGTCCCCTGCCTGGGGGAAGGCAGAGTGAATTCTCTTTGCATCTCTGCAGTGACGTCTCCCTCTTGTGGCCTTTTTCAGAAATGGTGGCCTGAGGCTTGTTTGGTGGTGGTAAGACATTCAGTAAGTGAGTGGGTGTGAGGGAGAGGAGGTCCAGGGCTGGGGCTGACAGCACCTTAAGACACTGTCTTTCTGTTGGGACTGGAGTGCACTGAGAAAGAGGCGTGTCCTGAGCTCAGGGCAGGGCATCAGGGGGTCCTTGAGCCTGGATTTTAGGGAGCAGCTTCCCTGTGGACATGTTCAGCTCAAACCTAGAGGATCAGTATGCACATTAAGCATTAATTTTTTTTCTCTTTCCACTTATAATGGTGCCATTGCTTACTATAAACCACAGCGACCTGCTTGCTTTACAGATTAATGTCCGGTGTCCATGGAAGAGGTTGAGAATGGCTTGGCCCATACAATTATGGCCCAAGTCATAATGAATAGTGTGGGATAAACAAAGGATGTGACGTTTTGTGCTGTGTGTATTGTGATCAGGGCATTTAACAGGAGATCTACACTCCTAACAGATCTTCAGTACATAACACATTGTTGCCGATAGGCACTATGTTGTGCAGCAGCTCTCTGACTTGCTCCTCCTGTATTATGGTAACTTTATATACCCATTCAGCAGTAATTTCCATATCCTTTTCCCAGGCCCACGGTATCTACCATTGTATGATCCACTTCTGTGTCTTTGACATTTTAGATGTCTCACACAAGATGAATCATGTGCTATTGTCCTTCTCTGGCTAATTTCATTTAGTGTGTTATCAGGAATGGTGAATTACTTAAGGCTGAGTAATATTCCACTGCATGTAAATACTGCATTTATCTGTTCGTCTGTTGATGGGTAGTTGGGTCGTTTTCATATCTCGACTCCTATGAATTATGCACCAATGTGAACATGAGAGTACAGATACTGCTTTAAGATTCCAATTTAAATTCTTCTTAATATATATCCCTAGAAGTAGAATTACTAGATCATAAAAGAAGAGGAAGCAATTTTCAATTTTGTTATATTAATTTTTATGTGGATTTCACATATACACAGAATAAACTTTGAAAAGTATGAAGGGACACACCGTGAAAGTGGAGCTCCCTCCTGCCCCCCAGAAGCACCAAGCCCTAAGCACCTCTTCATGTGTGCTTCCAGAGTTCATGCTCCTATAAACACGGTAATGCTTAATGTAGCTTAAACAAGTAGTAGCACACCGTGTGAACTATTCTGCATCTTGCTTTTTCCCTTAAAGATCTCTACTGTTTTTTTCCACAGCAGTAATTGTAGCCATTTTTTTAAATGACCAGGTCATACTTCTTTATCTTCATGCTATTTAGTATACCCAGTCCTATCTGTATTGACAGCCCCTGGTTGATGATACTGCATTACAATGGTTATATATGTATCATTTTGTACCTGTATGATTATCTATAGGATAAATTTCTTAAGATGGATTTAATAAATCAAGATGGCTACCCACGTTTTATTTTTATTGATTTTTGCCAAATCACTTTTTACAAAGATACCAATTTTGATTCTCAACAGCACTGTGTGTGTGTGAGCCTGTTTTCCTATACTCTCTCTAATGGGTCATTAAACTTTAAACCTTTGCTCATGTGTTAATGAAAAGTCTGTATGTCAGTAAAATTTTAATTTGAATTTATCTTTTTTTTTTTTTTGGTGGTACTGGGGTTCCTGAAAACCCTTCTCCCTCCAGGCTACACACCCAGACCTATTTTTATACTTTATTTTATTTGGAAACAGGGTCTCTTAAGCCAGCACGGCTGGCTTCGAATCTGTGTGATCCTCCTGTCTCCACCTCCCAAGCACAGGGATTACAAGCGTGCACCACCACGCTGGTACTTTTGTCTCCCTCATCCTGGCTGCCTCCTTTAAGAGGCTGTCTGTTTCGTTTGGATTTAGATGTTTGTGTCTCCCTTTGTTGTATGCTTTGGCTTGGATTATGTCTTGTCCGGATCTCACTAGTATACACGTGAGCCTTAATGTTCTTCTCAGTGTTAAGTATTTTTTTGTGTGTGTGTGTGAGAGAGGGGGATCTGGGGATGGAACCCAGGGGCATTTGACCTCCAAGCTGCCCCACCCTGCCCTATTTTGTATACTTTATTTTGAAACAAGCTCTCATTAAGTTGCAGAAGGCCTCATTAAGTAGCTGAGGCTGTCCTCAAACAGTGATCCTCTGGTCCCAGCCCCTGAATGCTGGGATTACAAGCATGTGCCACCATGCCCAGCTAATGCTAAGTTTTTGAATCACTGCACTTTGCAAACATGTGATATGTGCGCCTTTCTGGGTCTCTAATACGTGCTAGGTGTATTTTGCCACTTGATCTACCCAATATTTTGTTTTCTAAATTGTTGCAGTGGAATTCAGAGCCCCACTGCCCATGGGGCTCTCATTTAAAAAAATTAAATTGGAGTCGGGTGTGATAGTACACACTTGTAATCTTAGTACTTGGGAGGCTGAGGCAAAAAAATCGCAGATTCGAAGTCAACCTCAGATACTTAGGCCTTCCACAACTTAGACTTTGTTTCAAAACAAAACAGGTCTAAGATGGGCATGGTGGTGCATGCTTGTAATCCCTGTGCTTGGGAGGTAGAGACAAGAGGATTATGCAGGTTCGAAGCCAGTCGCTCTGGCTTAAGAGACCCTATTAAAAAAAAAAAGTATAAAAATAGGTACTGGGAGTGTAGCCCAGAGGTAGAAGGGTTTCCAGGAACCCCAGTACCACCAAAACAAAACAGGTCTAGGGATGTAGCTCAGAGGTAGAACATGTCTGGGATATATCCCTAGTATCACCTAAAAAAAAAAAAAAAAAAAAAAAGCTAAACATAGTGGGGAAATCCCCATTAGCACAGAAATCAGAATAAAAGACATTACCTTTCTAAGTGATGGCAGTTGATGGTAGCTGTCCACCATTGCCAATAGGAAACAAAAGGCACCAGGGGCAGCCTGGCTCCCTACCACTCAAAGCAGAGAACCACAGAATCTGCACCTGCTTTGTACTGTGCAGCAGCAGGCATCCTCCTTGCCTGCTGTGAGCTCCTAAGAGCAATCTTGTTACAAACAAGAAGTGTCCCTGTAAGGCAAAATGTGGTCCTAATTAATTGATTCTTACATCCAAAGAGCACAAAAGGAGGAATAGGGGTCCCATGAATGGAGTTAAGCTTACGTCCAGTCTGGCTGCTGCTGGCAGCTTCCAGGTAAAACTAGTTGGCACTGGAGGGCCCAGGCGCCTCACCAACCCCCTGCCTTGTTCTGCCGAGGCCTCTGGGTCAAGAACAGATACTAGAGATTCCCTGGACTGTTACTGAAGTGATATCTATCCCACATCCTTTCTGAAATACAGATCTGAGCAGACAACCTTTTCTGCTTAGGAACCTTGACTGAGCCCCCCACCCCCACCCCCGTGCCTATGGGGTAGGTTCAGCCGACCAAGATCACATGTGGGGATCTCCCATTTGAGTCCTGCACACACCTTTCAGCTTTGTGACTCATTAGCATGCCCCATCCCTACAGGACCTGAGCCCCAGAGGCACTCTCCCATGCATGTACCAGGCTGTCCTGAGCCCCTGATCCATATTTGCTGTGTCCTCTGTCTTGCTTTCTCTCTTCACCCATTTGATCCCTCTTCATCCTCTAAGACCAAAGTAGATGACATCTTTCCTGTATAATTCCTTTGATTTCCAAAGACAGGACTGTGATACCCTCTGATTAATTCACCTCTGTTCAAGCTTTTGGTCCTTGGTGTCATTCTGTATTTGTGTTTCTAAAGTGGGGCTCCCTTTACCTCCTGTGGACTGAGATGGTGTGCCTGGAGCCTACATGACCGGAGGTGGTTCACCTTCCTGGCTACTTTATTCTAAAATTCAGAGAAAGTCTTACAGGAAGCAGGACCATACTCTCAAGAGTCCAGTATTAATATAAACTTGTGGCTTTCTGTGTTTACAGTTCTGTTTTCTGTTTCCACTTCTCGGTCTAGCCCTCAGGTTTCTTCTCTCGTAGGCAGCACCCACTTCTGTTTCTCTGCGTCTCTCCTACAGAGCTGGGGGTGGGGCCTCTAGGTGGCAGCTGTGCCTCCCAACTGCATGTTCCCTGCCAGCTCACTGCCCTGCTACCCTGCTTTGTCAAATAACAAACGCATGGGTGGCTTTTAATCTTTCACAATCCTGTTTTCTTTGGAGAGACGCAGAGAAACAGAAGTGGGTGCTGCCTACGAGAGAAGAAACCTGAGGGCTAGACTGAGAACTGGAAACAGAAAACAGAACTGTAAACACAGAAAGCCACAAGTTTGTACGAATACTGGACTCTTGAGAGTATGGTCCTGCTTCCTTTAAGACTTATCAAAGGATATTTCAATAGATTTCGCAATAAAATTGACATGTGAAAAACTACTCATAGATTTTGGCATGTGTATATGGACCAGTCAAGATAATGCACACATCCATTGCCCTCAACAGGTTGTTTTGTTTGTTTGTTTTGGGGTTTTTTGTAGTGTTACTGGGAACGAAACCCAGGGGCCTTCTACCTCCGGGCTACACTCCCAGTCCAATTTTATATTTTATTTGGAAACAGGGTCTCTTAAACCAGCTGAGGCTGACTTTGAACCTGCGCGATCCTCCTGTCTCAGCCTCCCAAGTGCTGGGATTACAAGTGTGCGCCACCATGCCTGGCCCCAACAGTTTTTTTAATGCTCATTGAGATAGTCCTTACCCATCCTTAAGCAATTCCTAATCTGTTTTGTGCCATTACAGATTCATTTGCATTTCAAGAGTTTTCTATTAATGTAACCCTTTTACAAGGGTTGACTTCTTTTAACTAGCATATTGTTTTGAAATTCACCCATTTTATCATGTGTTTCAATAGTCCATCCCTTTTTATTGGTGAATAGTATTCCATTACATGAATAAACAACAATTTGCCTATTGGTGAATATTGGGTTCTTTATTTTTTTTTTTACTATGAATACTTTAAGTACAAGTCTCTCTATACACATGTGCCTTAATTTCTCTTGGCTAAATGCCTAGGAATGGAATGGCTAGGTCATATGTTAGGTACATATTTATTTAGCTCCTTAAGAAATTGTCACACTTCTCCCAAAATGGTTGAAACCATCATAATGTTAGCTTCACAAAATTAAATAAAGTGTACTTCTTCCTTATTAACTTTCTAGAAGAGGTTGTTTAGAATTAGTATTACTTCTTTTTAAATTTTTTTAAATAATTTACCAGTAAAGCCATGTAAGTCTGGAGCTTTTTTCTTGGGAAATTTCTAAACTATAAATTCAATTTATTTTTTCTTGGGAAATTTCTAAACTATAAATTCAATTTCTTTTTTCTTTGTTCTTTCTTTTTTTTTTTCTCACTGGGGATGGAACCCAGGGGCATTCTATCTCCAAGATACACCCCCAGTCCTATTTTTTAGTTTTTTTTTTTTTTTTTTTTTTTGGTGGTACTGGGGTTCCTGGAAGCCCTTCTATCTCCGGGCTACACTCCCAGACCTATTTTTACATTTTTATTTGGAAACAGGGTCTCCTAAGCCAGCGCGCGGGGCTGGCTTCGAACCTGCGCGATCCTCCTGTTTCTGCCTCCCAAGCGCGGGGATTACAAGCGTGCACCACCACGCCCGGCTAGTATTTTTTTTTTTTAAATAGGGCCTCCCTAAGTAAGTGAAGCTGTCCTCTGGTCTCTGCCTCTTGAATGCTGGGATTACAAGCCTGTGCCACCACGCCTGGCTCCAGTTTCTTTAATAGATTGTTATTTGGTGTGGGTTCAGGGAAATAGATATCAACTTCTCTATTTCTTCCTCAGTGAGCTTTGATTGGTTTTGTCTTCTAAGGAATTTTTTTTTATTTTTTTTTTCATGTAACTTGTCAATTTTATTGACTTTTCTTTCTTTCTTTTTTTTTTTTTTTTTTGGTGGTACTGGGGTTCCTGGTAGCCCTTCTACCTCTGGGCTACACTCCCAGACCTATATTTTATATTTTATTTGGAAAGGTCTCTTAAGCCAGCGCGGCTGGCTTCAAACCTACGTGATGCTCCTGTCTCCATCTCCCAAGCGCGGGGATTACAAGGGTGCGCCACCACACCCGGCTTGACATATTTTTATTAAGAGTAATTTCAGTAGCTTTGTGTTTTACAAGAAAGCTGCAAGGTGATTTCATTGCTTACATGTTGCCTTTTTACTTCTTTAGTAAACAGTATATATGTACATGGGAAAAATAGTCCTTTATTATCCTTTTAACATCTGTAGAATTTGCAGTGATGTCATCTCTCTCATTCCTAATGTTAGTAATTTGTGTCTTTTTTTTCTGATGTTTCTGCCCTAGAGTCTTATCAATTTTATTGATCCAAAGAACCTGCTTTTAAATTTGCTCTTATTTTCCTGAGTTAATAAATAAGGTCATTCATTTGGGGCATTTTTAGCATAAGTACTTAGTATTATAAAATTTTCTATAAGTATAGCTTTAGCTGCATCCTATGATTTTTAATATATGTTTTATTTTAATTTTGTGCAAAATGTTTAATCTCACTGAGAGTATTTACTTTACTCTGTAAATATTTGTGAAGTTCCCACTTATCTTTCTATTATTGATTTTTAATTTAGAAAAATTGTGATCAAATAACCTATTTTGTATGCCTTGAATTTTTTAATTCATTAAGATTTGTTTTAGAACCAGGCTACGATTTATTATTGAAAAATACTTTGTTTGCACTTAAAGAAACATGTGTCCTGATGTTGTTGGGTGGAAAGTTCTATAAATATCAGTGTGTTTTCTAGTACTCTGTTAGTATCCTACATCTTCAGTGATTTTACGTCTGCACATTTTATCAATTACTGAGAAGATAGTGAAGAAATTTTATACTGCTTCTCTCTTCCAGTTCCATTAGTTTTCCCTCATGTTTTGAAGCTATTTATCAGTTGTATAAATGTTTACAGTTTTTATATCTTCTTGATGATCGGCTCCTTCATGATTTTTAAATGACTTTCTTTATCTCTGAAAACATATTTTATGCTTAAACTTACTTTATTTTTTATTTTTTACTTGAATGTAAATTGAGCTTTATATTTAAAGTGGATGTTTTGTAGGCAACATATTGCTCAACTTTTTTCTCAGTCTGAAAATCTCTGCCTATTAATGAAGGCATTTAAACCATTTTTATTTAATGTGATTTTGATGGAGTTGAGCTCAAATCTGTGTACTTGTTACTTGTATTTTTTCCATATCTTCTTTTTTCTCTTATGTTTTTCTGACTTTTTATTGTATACCCTGTATTAGTTTTATTATATCTTAGTTTCATTACATCAGTATTGTATATTATGTTTTATTTATATTGTATGTTATTGTCTTAGTCCATTTTGTGCCCTGTGGTCGCTGTCTGAGGTGTGTATCGTTCATCTAAACTTGCCACAGTCTATCTTTGGTGATGGGGTTCTATTTCATGCACAGAACAAGGATTCTGAGACAGAGGACTTGAGTTATTGTTCTCTTGCTGAAGTCATTGTGCCTTTTGTTTTGGAATGTTTTGTAAACACCATGATACATTATTATGCTTGTTCCAAAAGGTCCATTATCTTTTAAGCATGTTTAATAATGATAATGACTTATTTTTACCCATATAATTATCTTTTCTGATTCTCTTTATTCCCTGTGTAGACCAAGATGGTCATATGGTATCATTTACCTTCTGCCAACATTTCACAGTAATTAAGACCTAGATGATGTACTTATTTTTCCTGTTTATGGGCATTTCTGAAAAAGACATTTGTCCACTTTTGTGTTTTAATTTTTTTTTTTTTTTTTTTTGCTAGGGAGATTAAGAATTACAGGTTGGTAAATGTTTATTTTTTCTTTCAGTTAAGATACCACTCTACTTTTTTCTACTTTACATTCCTTCTAATAGTAAGTCTTCTGTAACCTTTTTCTTCTTCTTCTTTTGGTACTGGGGATGAAACCAAAGGACATTCTACCTCTGAGCTACATCTCCGCCCCTTTTTAATTTTTTATTTTGAAGCAGGGTCTCACTAAGTTGCTGAGACTAGCTTCAAATTTGTGATCCTTTTGTCTCAGGCCCCAAGTTCTGGGATTACAGGCATGCACCACCATGCACAGCTCTACCACCCTTTATTTTTGTACCATATATGTAATGTATCTTTTTCCCCTCTGACTGATCTTAGGATGTTCTCCTTATTCTTGGTTTTTAGCAATTTTATATTGATATGTCTGGTGTAGTTTTCTTCATGCTTCTTGAACTTAAGATTTATTGAAATTTTTGGATCTGTAGGTTTATAGTTTTCATCAATTTGAGATTTTTCAGTACTTATTTTTTCAAAAATGTATAGTACTTTTACTTCTCCTTTTTTCTAACTCAAATTACATATCTGCTGAGCAATTGAAGTTTTTCTAAAGTTTATTGGTTCTTGATTTTTTCATTGTTTTTTCTCAGAATGTTTCATTTTTGAATAGTTATATTGCTGTGTGTTCAAGTCCATTAATCATGTTTCTGCAGTGTCAATCTACTCTTCCAGCTAGGTTCTTTTTTTATACCCTTCCCATCTTAACATGCTAAATCATTTTCTCTTCTTGAGTCTGTGGACTATAGTTAGAGTAACTTTTTTGTTTGTTTGTTTGTTGGTGGTTCTGGGGATGGAACCCAGGGGCCTTCTACCTCTGGGCTACACTCTCAGACCTGTTTTATATTTTATGTTAAAACAGGGTCTCTTAAGCCAGATGAGGCTGGCTTCGAACCTGTGCGGTGCTCCTGTCTCAGCCTCCCAAGTGCAGGGATTACAAGCGTGCGCCACCACGCCCAGCAGAGAAACTGTTTTAATGTTCCACCTCAGTGATTCCCTTATTTGTGTCATTTCTGGCATCAAATGATTTATTTTCCCCTCTCATTATGCCTTGTCATGTTTTACTTCTTTGTATCCATGATATAGATATATATTTTTTGCAGTGTTAGGGATTGAACCCAGGGAGCATTCTACCTTTGAGCTACAACCCCAGCTCCATTTTTTTATTTTTTAAAACTTAACGAGGGTCTCATTAAGTTGTGGGGAGCCTCACTAAGTACCTGAGAAGGCCGAGAATCTTTGATCCTCCTCTCTCAGCCTCCCAAGAACTGGGATTACAAGTATGTGACACTACACCTGGCCCCTTGGTCGTTTCTTACTGGCTGCTGCATCTATAGCTTTTACCTTGTCGCATGCTGGATATTTTTCCTGTAAATGTTTTTGAGCTTTGTTTTGTGATATACTTAACTCAGAAGCAGTCTGATCTTTCTGAGCATTATATTTTTACCTTCCTTAGATTGGACCAAAGCTGTGCTTTTTCAACATTTTTCCACTCCTGAGGCAAGGTTCTTATTAGAACTTTAACCAGTGCCCTCTGAATTACCAGGATTTTCTCTGACTCTTGGGAACAGGTGCTGCTCCATGTAATCTCTAGGTGAGGTTTACTGTAATTCTTTTGAGTTGTTCTTTCATTGGCCTCAGGTAGTTTCCTCACACACATTTGCTGACCAGTCTTCAGCTGAATACTTGAGGAAAAGTCTGTTTCTGGGTAGCCCCTTTCTTGTACATTACCCTGCCAACTTCAGCCACCATGGTGTCCCCAGACTCCCAGCTGCATCTCCTCTACTCAGAGAGACGTCTAGACTTCCTTTCTGCACCACATCCCGAAAACTTTCTCCCAGGAGTAAGCAAGGAAAGTACTAGGGATTGCCTCCCTTGTTTCTCACCTTTCAGGAATCACTAGCTTGTACTCTCTGATGTCCAGTTCTTTGAGTGCCATCCTCCTGTATATTTTGTCTTGTTTTCAGTTATTTCAGATGCAGGAGGATTTGGCTTCTGTTGCTACATATACAACCTGAAAGTGGAAGTCCAAAAGTGTACCCTGTGTGCCCCCTGAAATTACATGTAGAAAAGCAGTTGCATTCAGTGCATCAACATTTATTTTATAACTGTTATTAGTAAAACTAATTTCTGCAAAGAGAAATTTGTATTTAAAAGAAAAAATCAATGTTAATAATGGGTTTATTGGTTTATTCAGTTGATAAAGCATGTGGTTTATGACATTGCTTGACTCACTGATCTAAACAATTGAATTGGAGCAGTGTGCATTGACACTCAAGTGAGACACATAACAAGCCAGATGTGGTGGAGAAAAGATAAGTAGGAGACAGGGACCATGATCTTATGGGTTTCTAGCCTTGATAGAAATGGTATTTACTCACAAAACAAAGAAGAAACCAATCATATGTGATATGCCACAAGGACATATCTTAGAGTCTGGAAAAATAAAGAACATGTCCTGGCTAGGTGTGGTGGTACATGCCTGTAATCCCATTACTCGGGAGGCTAAGGCAGGAGTATCACAGGTTTAAGGCCAGCCTCAGTGACTTAGCAAGTCCTGATCAGTTTAGCAAGTTAAAATAGTGCTTAGCAATCCAGGTGCAGTGGTGTAAGCCTGTAATCCTAGTACTTGGGAGGCTGAAATAGAAGGATCACAGGTTTACAACCAACCTCAGTAACTTAGTGAGGTTCTCAGCATCTTATATAGCAAAAATAATGACCTTGATTCAAGATAAAAAAAATAGGTCTGGGAATATAGCTTAGAGGCAGAATCTCCCTGGGTTCAATCTCCAGCAAAGCGTGTATACACACATGCACACCACAGCACTTAGCAAACTACAAAATAAAATAGGGCTGGGGTGTGTAGCTCAGAAATAGAATGCCCCTAGGTTCAATCTCCAGTACAATAGATAGATAGATGTGTGTGTGTGTGTGTGTGTGTGTGTATAGTAATATATATAGCGTATGTTGTATATATCGTATATATGTATATTTATAGTGTGTGTGTCTGAGTAGACAAAGGATGTTGACTGTTGCAGAGAAAGAAGGTAACTGGCTTGATTGGCAGGAGTACTTTGTGGGGAAGAGTGGGAGAAAATTTAGCTAGTGGATCAGATTTTAAGATGGCTTGAATTACTCCTATATTTAGATTTTATTGCAAGCCACCAAAAATGAACCAGCTTCCTCTTACAGTAATGGAAACAATTCTGTTTCAAGCTGAGACAGGAGAATCAGGATCGTGGTTCGTGGAACGCCTCAGCTACTTAGTGAGACTCTCTACAACTTAGTGAGACCCTGTTTCCAAAAAAGGAATAAAAAATTGGGCTGGGGGTGGGGTAGATCAGAGGTAGAATGCCCCCTGGGTTCCATCCTTAGAACTGCAAAAAAACAGAACAAGAGAAGAGGAGGAGGAGAAGGAGGAGGAGGAGGAGGAGGAGGAGGAGGAGGAGGAGGAGGAGGAGGAGGAGGAGGAGGAATTCACTAAAATAATAACCATGGCGTCAAAGAACAACTATGCATTTAGCTCACTATTCTGTTTGTTGACAGTTTGGCCCAGATGTCCTTGAGCAGATGAAGCTGGGGGTGCTCAGGTGTTAGTGATCAGCTGGCCACTGGTTGCCTTACCAGTACCTGGATCTAGACAGGGCAGCTGGGCCACGTGCCTCCTCCTCTAGCCTTACCCCAACCTGTTTACATGGTCCTGCTTGAAAGGCTCCCAGGGGCAACAAGGGAAAAGTCTCAGCGAAAAAGTTTCAACCCTCTGCTGGTACTGAGAAACATTTCTGATTGTTGTATTGGCTACAGCAAGTTACATATTCACCCCAAAATCAGGGCGATAGAAAAAGACTATTTTTTAAAGGAATAGCTGCCATATTTTGTGTCTTTTTAAATATAAGATACTGTGTACATCCATTAAATATTTATTGGGCAATAAACAAACAGGAGTTATTTTAGTTTTAACTTATCATTCTGCTCAAAAAGTAACTTATAGGCTAGATGACAGGCTTAAATTATATTTTTGCATGGTTCTCAAATGTTTTAAAACGTAAAATTTAGATGTTTTCATCTATTCTATTGTCTTAGCCTTATCTTAACAAAGACATCCCATTTTATGTTTAGTCTTTTTGCTGGTTACTAAATGAACAAAGTGCCAACCCATTATCGAAAAAGAAAGATTGTTGTTGACACACACACAACACCCCCAACACACTTTTGATCAAGTCATCTCTGTTGTGTTTGCTTAGCCAGACAGTGGGTTTATTCTGTTAAGAGCCGAGGGACCTTGCAAACCACTCAGGGTCAGTGTTGAACTGGTGGTCTTTTGTTTCTTGCAGGTTACTTTTTCATTAGGAGGGCAGTAAAGTCTTAGAAATAGAAGTTAGTGTTTATGTATTTAAAACATCGCTGTGTTGTGGAACACATGTAACTGTTTATGAGTCTAAGAAATTATTTTTATTATCAACTATATAATTTTGGTTCTTTCTGGAACCAATTCTTTTATTACTCAAGTTACCATACTGGGAATAATACTAAATTTCTATGAGAAAAACAATGGAAGTCATTAGACTTTACTTTTCTCCCTCAAAAGAAAAAAAAAAAAAAAGAATGGCAATATAGGAAAGTGAATAACCTAAGGTAAATACTACAAATTGCTGATTACCATTGTAGTAGGATTTCTGGGTCCCTGACAGTAGCGAACACTCCTAGAAAGAAAAAGTCAAAATTCAAGCAAGTCTGGAGTCCTGGAAAGCCCTGTCACTTGGTCACGGGAAAATGAATACAAAGAACATTAACCTAGATAGTGAGGGGCACATCGTGTGGTTCTGAGATTCCACATGGAGCTGTCAGATGGAAGCAGTGCCCCTGAAGCTGAATTTTGGGCTAAAGTGTCACATAAACTTTGGTGCGAAGAGAAGGGAGCTTTGTTAACACTGCAGTATTGCACACTGAGTTTTGGATTTGGCTTTTCTAGTAACAATTTTCTCCAAAAACTGGAACATGACTTGCAGGGATATTTCATGCCAATACAATGCTTTGTTGCCCTCCCTGTTCTCTTTTTCTTTTATGTCAGACTCCTTGAGCTTGGATTACCCCCAGCAATGGGAGGCTAGGTAGGAACTTCCACAGTTGTTACTACGCTGGGCTGTCAGACACAGGACAGGCCTCCTGTGTACTCAGGGAAGTCTGACAGGCCAAACAGCCCCCTTCCTGACACGGCCGTCTCCCAAATCCCTGCACCAGAGACCAGGGCCACCCATGTCTCTGGCGTGGGGTCCTTAGCTCCGCCATTACCATGTCTTAGTCCCTCCCAGGTGGCTCTCTCCTGTCTGTCCCTTTGCTTCCGGTTTCCCTGCCTTCCTCTCTCACACACTCAGCATCATTTTTTCCCTGCCCATGGCTTCAGTTTATTCTCTAGTTTGGCCTCTCCTAATTAGGCCTCATACCGGGCCACCCAGGACCTCCCCACCTGCAGACCTGTGACTTCGGTTCCTGCCCACCTCTCAGCTCAGAGTCTGGGAGCATGCTTGTGACTTTACCTTCTTTATTGGAGCCTCCCAGGCCACCACTCAGCTACTTTTGGACAGAAACCCCGCTTTGCTCAGCTGTTGCCAAAGGGCAGGGTCTTGTGCAAAAAGCCCTTTCTCTGCAGGTCGCCATCAAGTGTCTTCCCTTAGAGAGTGGGCTGCGATGGAAGAACTGAGACTGGCATATGCAGTTCATTCTCGCTTCATGTGTCCTGTTTATTCAATAGTGAACTGATTCTTCAGACAATCAGTGAAGTTCTTCTATGTGCCAGATATAAATAATAGAATAGGATTGGATCCCACAACTTAAGCTGTCAATAGAAAATACAATAACATGTATGAAAACGGTAAAGTCCAAACTCAAAGTAGTGGGGAGAAATGAAAAAATAAATAATTATGCCAATATATCTACTGTGAGAGGTACTGTGGAAATGGTACTTTACTAAATACCAGTGGTGTGGGAGGAGAAGGGACATTGGTCAACATAAGCCCTAGCCTGACAGATCAGCTTAAATACCAGCTCTGCTGTTATCCCCATAAGAGAACTTAGTACAAGAGGCTGTATGGATTAAAAGAGATTTTTCATATAATGTAACTGACTTATGGTCCCATCTTCTTGCATATGAGCTATTATTACCAGCCATAGTTCAGTAAAATGGAGCTTCTTTTTCTGATGTCTCAGTGAGAGACGCTTTAACCAGGTGGGGTTTGGGTACCAGCTCCAGGGCCTCATAAGGCACAGATTAAATGTCACCATTACTGTTGCTCAGAGTGTATCATCCCTCTCTTGCAAACTAACTCTTTCTTCTCTCTCTTCTCTCCCTCCCTCCCTCCCTTCCTCCCTCCCTCCCTCCCTCTATCTCTATCTCCATCTATCTCTATCTCTATCTATCTCTATCTCTATCTCTATCTGGCTTGTTTTTGTGTGTGTGTGTGTGGTACTGGGGATGGAACCCAGGGGCATTCCACCTCCAAGCTACATCCCCGGTCCTATTTTTAAGTCATTTTTATTTTTTGAAACAGGGTCTCACTGAGTTGTGAAGGGCCTCACTAAGTAGCTGCGGCTGTCCACAAACCAAGATCCTCCAGTCTCTGCCTCCCGAATGCTGGGATTATAAGTGTGCACCACCACGCCCGGTCCTCTCTGGCTTTTTGTATCTGCATTCCTAGTGTCTGGCTTCACTAGGTCACAGCTATTTCGACTCTAACTTCTGATGACTTCAGCTTGCCAGGTGCATTCTAGGGTGGCACACATTCCTGATGACTGCCCAGCTGCTAACTGTGATAGGAAGGTTCATATTGAACCCCTGCCCACTGGCACCTGTCCACATGGGAACTGCCAGTGTTGTGTATTAATCCTCTTCAATTTATTTGTGTTATGGGTAGCTTATCTGGACTGTCGATTTTCTTCATTCTTAGGTAGTTTTTCAATGCACACAAATTTCAAATTGTAATATATACACATATATCAAGTCTCTCCTTTTTGGTTGCCCTTTTTTGGTCTAAAAAATCTTTCCTATTCTGAAATCTAAAAGTTGCATATTATTCACTACCGAAAATTTTTTTGAATAAAGTTTGGTATGAAGAAGAGCCATTTTTTCTTTGATATGACTAAGAGTAGTCTTAGTACTCTTTGTCAAATAGTCTATTACTTTTCTTGCAACTCTGTATTGATATATCTGTCATAAATCAGTGTTACATTATATGTATGAGTCTATGTCCTGCTCTACATTCATTCCAATAGTCCATGTTTCAATTCATGCACCAATATCAGTTAGCACTTGATCACTGTGATTATAAAATGGGCTTGATGTCTAGTGAGGCCAGTGCTCTCCTTTGTTCTTGTTCAAAATTATCTCAGTTATCCTTATGCAAAAATTCTGAACTCGACTTGTAAAGTTTGGTGAAAAAAATTCTTTTGGGATGTCTATTTCGAAGTGCATTGAAATTGTATTAATTGAAAAAAGAAAAAATATTGGTATCTTGACTAACTTTCTGTACATAAATATAATTTTCATGTATTTGAGTCTTTTATACATGCTATACAAGCACTGTACCATTAATCCATACCTAGAGACTATATTTGAGTCTTTTAATGACATTTTATAAATGTCTTTTGTACTTTAGTTAAATAATCCATAGTTTGCTTGTGATTAACTTGGTAAATTGTTGCAGACATATAAAAATGCAATTGATTTTTATACATTTTATATATAGAAAACTTTATTGGACTCATTCTAATAATTTATTGACTTTCTATATGGTTGGTCAGATAATCATCATTTAATGGCATTGTGTTTCTTTCCCTGCCTGTGTTCACTTAGTATACTGTCAAGTACCATTAGAATAATTTCAAATATAAGCAATGATAGGGGCATTTTTGTATCACTTCCAACTTTACTCATTTTTTTAGCTTAAGAATGATGATTACCACAATTAAAATTTTTTCTTTGCTAAATACCCATTGTCAGGTTAAGAAGGTTTTCTTTTGTTCCTAAGCCCAATTAAAGATTCTATAAAAGTTGGTGTCAGGTTCAAAGCATTCTTTGCATCTACAGAGGTGGTCTTGGTTTTTCTCTCCTCATCTGCTAATGTGGTAAACGGCATTCATTGAACAAGCCTGATGCCATCTCATTTCCTTATTTCATCATGTTCATGCTTGCTGCCGACATCGAAGTCTCTGTTTTCACACCATTCTTTCCTATATATTACATGAGCATAAAAGTCACATAAGAAATAAGTTGAATTTTTTTTTATGTCTTCTGAAACTTTGCATATCATTCAGCTAAACTCTTCTTTGAATGGTAGAAACTGCTTTTAAAACTCTGACTTTGGTGAAATTGTTTTCCTTTTGGTATATGTAGATATATTTGTAATTAATTGATTCAATTATTATTATTTTTTGTGGTGCTGGGGATGGAACCCAAAGGCTTTCTACCTTCGGGCTATGCTCCCAGACCTATTTTCTATTTTATTTAGAAACAGGGTCTCACTAAGTTTCTGAAAGCCTCACTAAGTAGCTGAGTCTGGCTTCAAACCTGTGCAATCCTCCTGTCTCAGCCTCCTAAGTACTGTGATTATAAGCGTGCGCCACCACACCCGGCTTGATTCAATTATTTTAAATGGTGAGTAGGGCTATCTAAAATTTCTGTTTTTTTCTGAGTCATATTTGGTAAATTACATATTTTTAGAAAGTTGTTCACTTATTTGAAGTTTCTAAATGTATTATTATAAAATCCCCCTTTTCTTGCCATTTTATTTGGTTTGTATATCTGTAATTATGTTTAGTTGTCATTTCTGAATTTTTGAATTTTTCTATTTATTAGATTTTTAATTATAAACCAGCTTTTGGTTTTGTTGATTGTCCTCATTTACTTCTGTTTTCCTGTTTCCTTGGTCTTTGTATTTATCTTTTTAGTGTTTTATTGGTGCAGTGCAGTCTCACATCATAATGCAGTTCTGAGTCTTAGGGACATACATGCGGCAGCAGCTGGTGAGCTTCCCCGGCTCCCTCTTCACTCCCTCCTTCCCCTCCCCTAACATGCAGCATTGGTAATTCCACATATGTACCTGAATGGAGGTGCTTCCTCCATTGCTTCTCCCTCCCTTCTCCCCTAGGCCCCCCCATCATTCTATTATTTCTTTCCTTTTATCTCTTTTGCACTTATTCTGTTGTTGCTTTTTCATTTGTTGTCTACTCATCAATTTTTACTTTTTCTATTACAAATACTTAAGCAATAAATTTTCTTCAAAATAGCTTGTTAGAAGCATTCTCCAAAACTTGATCTACAGCTTTTCCATTGGGGTACTCTTTGAGTATTTTCTAATTTTTATCTGTTTGACCTAAGCTAAATTTTCCAGTTAGGGCTTTCTTTTCAAATTTAGTTCCTTTCTATTTATTTACAACTTAGTTGCATTGTGGTCATGAAAGTAGGTCATATGGAATTAACTCTTGGCATGTATTCATGAGCCTCCTAGCAGAATTGACAGTTTTTGTATAATTTTTGTGTATTTGAGAAGAATGAATTTTCTCTAGTTTGGGGCAGCAGGTACATCTGCTAGATAAAATTTATTGACCACATTATTATATCCTTAACAGTTTATGTCAGTCACTGTAAGAAATGTGATAAGCTCCTTCAGTCTTGATTGCAGATTAGATTTGGCTACATATAGCATTAAAAACATATATAATAGTAGTAGATCAAAGAAGAAGTTATATGTTTTCGCTGAATTGAAGTAGCATTTTACCCAAACTATATCCACAAATAAATAAATTTAAAAATATATTTCAGAAATGCCTGTGTCTTAGTTTTAGAAAGTTTGAAAACAACAATTCTCCATAAGCAGATTTTTATCTTTCTATAAAGACTCCCCAGATAACCCTCTTTTTTATTTTTATATGGTTGCCTAATCACCCCCCACATCCCTGACTTAACATTTCCTGTGATCTCCACCCCATGATTCCCCACTGTGGCTTCCACAAAGCTGACCATTTCAATTTCATCATCTTTGGTGAGCAGTCCAGATTTCCTGTGTGGTATTAGAAAGAGTCAAGGGCTGTCCTTTGATCATGTGGGATCTTCTTGGATTTCTCTTGAAAGAGGGAGGTTTCTGTAATTGTATTCACATTTCAGACCACTGCTATATTGTTTTCTCTTTATCTGTCTTCTCAACACCTTGTTTTAAGAAGATGCCATTGTTTTAAGGATATATATTGATAAATTTTTATATGGCCACATATCTTAGGCATAGTTTTAGTTGTAAAGTTGTTTCCAGTTCATCAAAGTCTTAACATAAACCAACTTTAAATATGCATATATATATATATATATTTTATGTATTTTCTTTGAGAAATATTATAAGCAAAATACTATTCATATATAATAATACCCATGATTGATGATTTCTTACCTGCCAAGCCTGTTGCTTGGTATTGCATATACATATGACCTCCTTTTTATCCTACCAATGCTTGAACTAGGTTGCTCATTGCCATTTATGGACAAAATTCCTAAAGTAGAAGATCTAAACACTCAGTAAGTTTCTCCAAGTAGTGCCTAGGCCTTCTAACCAAACTCAGAATGATTCTGCTCCAGGATTTCAGTCACAGGGCAAGCAACTAAAACGTGACCTCGTTGTGTCTTCAGGTCATCACTGAGTGGTCTTCTCACGTCATCCTTTAGGCAGCACCAAGAGTCACTGGCAGCAGAGAGAGAGAGGCGGCGGCAGGAGAGAGAAGAAAGGCTGCAGAGGATAGAACGAGAAGAAAGAAACAAATTCAAGTAAGAAGGATTTTAAGATTATTTGAATAATTTGCTGAAACACAAAGCACATGGCTACCACTCTCTATGATTAACACTGGTTTCCAAAGGTAGCAAAATAATGTATTTGTTTCTATATTGTGTCTTCATCCATAAAAAAGTGCAAAGCTCACCTGCAACAGGCTGGATCTGGTTTGCTCTGATTTTTCTCTAACCATATGGCAGGAAGCACAAACAGCCAGATACAATTAGGGACCTGTGTATCCTTGAATCGTCCATTATCTAAAATTGTCCTATCCGGCCTTCCAAAGGACAGAGAGCCTAATTGTCCTAACCTAATTTGCGATTTCCCCTTAAAGGTGCTCATGTTTTATTCATACCCTACTGGATGCTTAGAAGAAGATGTTTTTTCTTGATTTCTGGTTTGCTCCTTGTTCCCTGTTTCAACCTTACACACACACACACACACACACACACACACACACACACACACACGTAAATATGTAAGTAAAAGTGTAAGATGTTATATATTTAAGAAATAAATAGTCCCGCCTCCTGATGGGAAATATCACTGCATTGATTCTTTCCAGCCTGTTGCTCCCTGTCTCTTGGTCTCTGTCCAGCTCCAAGGATGTGTCCCTCTGAGTGGCCCATTGCAGATCCCATGTCTTGTCCTGTCTGCTCCACTGAGTCCAGGCTCTTCCAGTTCTTCTGTCATTCCGCCTGCTCCCCTGTCCTTTAGGTTGATCTCCTTGCACCCCTCTCCCTGAGCTTCATGCAGTGCTGTGTTTTATGAAACGCAGAACACTTGCTGAGTCTTTCCTTGTACTATCCCTTTCCTCCCCTCTTTCCTTACGTGCTTTCCCTTCTCCTTCCTGTTTTTCTTCCCCTCCCAAGCCCACTCCTTCTACTGTACCTTTTCCCTCTTCTTCATCTTGCCAGTCATCTCTCTCTTCTTCTTTTTACATATTGCCCCGTCTCTACTTTTGGTTTCCTTACTAAGATTTCTTTGACAAATGATATTTCCATTGATTACTCCTAGTTGAATCACTAAAGGACACAAGACCTTGTCAATGAGGACTTACAGATTCAATAACATGGTCTTTCTCCAGAAGTGAAGAAGAGTATGTCTAATTGTAGACATAATCGATAAATGGGCAGAGTTACACAGTTGCTCAACTGTAACTCCCCACTTAATAAAAACTGCTGCCCCAACCCACTGGGGAGAAGAGTGAGTGAATGAGAGGGATGAAGCAAACCAGCGTCACTTCTCCACTATGCCTGTGCGGCATCCTGAGCTCTCACATTTCTACCAAATGAAATACGGACACACCTGCCCTGTAGGCACCACTTCTCATGAAGTAGTTCGAAGTTGTTTAAGAAGAACAGTGTTTTAAAACCCTTGGAACAAGTTAAACACTTCCTGATTTATGGCTTTATAACACATTTGCATATTTTATCACCAAATATATGGAAAATTCAGAAAGTTCCTTATATATCTGAAGTTTTTGGTTGAGAACCTCATAAAATAGGATACCAGTGGATAGGTGTGGAGATGTGCACCTGTAATCCCAGTATTAGGAGGCTAAGACAGGAAGATCTCAGATTCAAAGCCAGCCCCAGCAACTTAGCAAGGCTATCAGAAACTTAATGAGAGACCCTGTTTCCCAATAAAAAAAAAATAGGGCTGGAGGTATATCTCAGAAGCAGAATGCCCCTGGGTTCAATCACCAACACCACAAAAATAGGGTACCATTTATGGGAGAGATGGAATCAGCATGTCCCATCCCATATTTCCTTTGCATCACTGAATACAGGCATAAGTCAGGGACAGAATGCATGGAGCTACAAGAACTCCAAAATCTAAGTGGGAGTGGGTGAATAGAAGAAGGACCAGCCCTCAGAGTTCCACCAGTGAGTTTACTATGTTTATCTTAAAAATCACCTGGAATGACCTCAAGATAGAAAGGTCAAGATAATCAAGAGGTACTTCAACTCCCAGAAGCACAGATCAGTGTGGACCAGAAGGGCTCCAAGAAAAGCCCTTTTTCTGACTGAGGCACAACCAGAGGGTGAGAGAGTAGCGAACTCATTTATTGTTTTAGTTTTCTCCCTCCTACCTCATCTGTTTTGTTTCAAAAGCCCAGTGAGAGCAGCTGTGCCCAGGCGAGTGCCTCAGACTGACCAGAAGAGCAGCAACTTTCTGTAGTATTGCCCTGGATACAGATCCAGTTCTCAGAAGTATACAGCAGAGTAAGGAAAATAAAGCATGGGCTTTCTGGCTAAAGGACCAGGAAAGAAACCAAAGCCGCCAGGAAGTATCACAAAAGTCACATAGACTAGGTAGCTCAAGAGAGCGCTCCTGAGCCCACCTCTGATTTGTGCTCATGCAGCTCTTAAGAACAAAGTAAAGGACCACCCCCCAGGTCCCAGGCTGGCCATGGGTGGGCACACAAGGGCCTGGTCCAACTTATTCTAAAAGTAGTTGAAAATGAAGCTAATATTGGAACCAGTATCAGCAGGGAGGTGAGAACCCACAGGCTGAACCTAACCTGGTTGATGGCTTCCTGAAACAAAACAAAAACCAAGACTCTTTGTAGACTGAAATACTCAGAATCTCAGTATAGAATATCTATGGTTTACAGAACATAGTTCAAAATAACTTGTCTTATAAAGAACCAGGAAATTTTTAACTCAAAAAGAAAAGATAATCAAAAGATGCTAACTACAAAAGGACAAAGCTGCTGTAATTGCCAGGCAAAGACTTTAAAGTAGCTATTACAAACATGCTTTCAGAAGGAGGACAAATGCTGTAAACAAATGTTAAGTCTTTGAAAAGTGAGATATAAAGAAGAAATATGTATACACATGTGGAACTGAAATACATAACTGAAAAGTTAAAAAAATCAAAATGGAAAATTTATCAGATGGGCTGAATAGCAAAGTAGATAGAAGAATCAATGAGCCTAAAGATATGCAATAGAAATTATCTAATCAGAAAATAAAATAAGTTAAAAATTGAAAAATATTAAGCATTTCAGAGACCCATGGAATAACACCAAAATGCCTGGTGTTCATGTCAGTGGAGTGCCAGAGGTGCAGGAAAACAGGATAAGAGTATATTATTGCCAGGCATGGTGGCACATGCCTGCAATCCCAGCACTTGGGAGGCTGAGAACAGGAAGATCATAGGTCCAAGGCCAGTCTCAGCAACTTACTGAGAACTTATTTCAAAATCAAATAAGGCTGGAATGTAGCTTGGAGGTAGAATGCCCCTGGGATCAATCCTCAGTACCTGAAAAAAAAAAAGAAAAGAAAAGAAAAGAAAAGAAAAGAAAAGAAAAGAAACCCATGTCGTAGTACGCAGGTATTTCTCTATGTCCATTCCCCTCTCCCCTTCTCCTCCTCTCTCCCTCTCCCCCTCTCTCCCTGACACGCAGAGTGAAGATTAGACTCAGGAAACCTGTCATCAGAGACTGTTCACCATTTGCACTGTGTTCCAAATAATTCTTTTTATTTAAGAGCACAGAGAGGTCCAAACAAAATGACCTTTTGTCCAGGAAAAATGCTAATTATCAGGATAGTGCACGGGCAGCTATTAATTATAATAACTGCAGTTCTGTATTTTTGAGAACATAAGTGGAAGGAGTTTTTAAAAGGAAATAAGAAAGGCTTTATAGAGTGGTCCTTGGTGTTACCAAGTGGCCAACCTTCCATCATGACACTAATTTAAATTATTTACCCTTCTGTGCTTGATGCAAAGCATCTAAAAGTTATTCCTCAGCTATTGGGTTGGATGAATATGGTCTTAAGCTTCCTGAGTTATAAGCAACATTATTTCTAGTATAGACAACAATGAGAATACATGTTTATAAACGATGACAAATCAGAGTCCTTTTGCATTTCTCTCCCCTCTCCTAACCTACATTAATCTTTTGGAAGTATTTTCCCTTTATAATCTATTTACCAGTGCACCACGAGGTAGAATATTAAGCTGCATTCTGAGGTCCAGTATGAAAAAACCATGTTGTCAGGATACTCGAGAAAAATAAACAGTCCTCTGAGAAGCACCTGACCACAGCCTTAAACTTAGATTTGACTTGGGCCTTCACCAGCAGAAAAACAAAACATTAAAACTGGACAAAGTTTAGCATCTTGTGGGCGCAAAGAAAAGAGAATTCACGAAGCAAGAGCGTGCAGTGGTCCTGGCGGAGGAACTCGAGGGTGTAATGGATGTGGAGAGACCGGCCTGGGCTGCGGAAGGAAAGTCCAAGCTCTGGAGTGCCATCCACAGTGGCCAAGGTGCTTGGGCACACTCAGATTAATTCTTGAGGTGGATGTTGTGGAACTCCTAGACCTCAACTGAATATTAGTTGCCTCCAATAGTTATTGCCTGCCTATAATTAACATGTTGATTTATCTATTATTTATTTTATTTTTATTTTTCAACTCAGAATTAAACCCAGTCTTACCTCTGAGTTACACTCCAGCCCTGTTTTATTTATTATTTTGAAACAGGGTCTCGCTAAGTTGCCGAGTCTGGTCTCAAACCTGTGATCTTCCTATCACAGCCTTCCGAGTACTGAGATTATAGATGTGGCCCACCACATTCGTCTATTAGATTTTTTAACTTTTCTTTATCCTTCATCTATTTATATCTTTTTACACAATAACTAGTAATTTTTCAACTACTAATTCATTACTAGTTAACCCACTATTCTAATGTTTTTTGACATCCTAGTGATTCTATTGAAAATCTATTGGATTTAGTATTTTAAAAGTACAGCCTTTAAACTTAAATATCAACTGTAATATTTTTCATTTATAAAGTAATAGTGATTTTCATGATATCCTGTTAATCAATTCTTTATACTTTTATTCCACTATTTTCCTTCCCGGTTTATTCTGCATATTAGCCGAGAGTATTTAGACAAAAGAGAGGAGCAAAGACAAGCAAGAGAAGGAAGGTTTGTATATCTTTTTTTCCCCATGATAACCAAATGGCACATGGCTTTGCACTGTTAACCAAGCATGCAGAAGAGACTGTGTTCATTAAAATATATTAACTTCACCTAAGGCACCTAAGATATCACATAACTGGCATTTTTCAAAAGAGTGTCTTTGTTATTTAAGTTTTCCAAGAAAAGTTCAGATTTATGCTCTAGTATCATTATGGTGAAATACATGTCTGTTGCTTCAAACCTCTTCAGTCAGTAGTAGCACCATATTGACACATGGTATGTGTTTTTGTATGTGTCACTTAACAGTTGAGATATGTTTTCAGAACTACACTGCTAGGTTGTCTGTTTCAGTAGCATAGAGTGTAATCACACACCATTGTTGTGTATGTACCCATCATGGACCCAAACACTGTTATGTACCATGTGACTGTTTGAAACATGTTGCACCACTACTGCCGAGCTGGGGTTAAATATCTTCTCATTGCTACTCAATTGGCACTACTCTATACATTTTTGAGGACACAGACCGTGCCAGGCACTGGCTAGGATACCAGATACACGTGAGACTCTTGGTGGTTGTCCCTGGCTGCATCCCTCCCTCCCTTGTGAGCTGCGCCAGGCTTCTGGATGGCAGGAGCATGCCTACTTTTCCCTGGTTTCCCCAGTGTATAGCACAGTACTTGGCACAAAATAGGCACTTAGTGATGTTGCATAGAATAAATAAATGACCAAATGAACCAATAGTTTTTAAAACCTTCTAGCTATCAACTAGTTTTTTTAAAATTTTAATGGAACATGATTTGAACTCAATAAAATATAATGAGTATTTTCATTGTCTTATAAAGGTAGCTAAGCAATTAAAACTTGTTTTAGGAATAGATCATGGTGCCACCATGCCTTAGATTTGGGTCTATCTTCAGAAACTTAGTGAGACCTTGTTTCAAAACAAGAAATAAAGTAGGGCTGAGGGTGTAGCTCACAGGCAGAACACCCCTCAGTTGAATACCAAGTCAAAAAAAAAAAAAAAATCACTGCCCCCCCTACTGTACAGTGTACAGTCTGCAGTTATCCCCTTGGCCAGCAGATGGCGTGACAGCATGAAGCCATGGAAAGATTCATTTTAAACTTTTTTGTATTGGAGCCAGCTGGGAACCTAATATTTTCTGGTCTGAGCCAATAAGATGTGGAATTGTGCTAATTTTTTAGACACCATCAGCTAAATAGATCAAGACAGTCTGAGACAGGGAAGAGTAGAGACTGCCTGTACTCAATTAAAAAATTAGATGCTTAAGTCAGCCTCATAAATAAAACTACAGCATTGCTTTACTTCCAACATTCTATTAGATTATTGTCATCCTAATACCCAGTTATGGCCAGTAAATTCAGAGTGATGGTTGCTGGTAAAGAAACAAGAAACTTCTGTTTTTCTGACTAGTGCCTGGTTTTCGCACAGAGGGAGGAGCATCGCATATACTCCTACTAAAAACAATGTTGACTTTTCTTCTCCCCAGTCTTAAGGAATTAAGTTTTATTTGGTTTTTCGTTCTCCCTCCATTTTATATACTTTTCTGAGCTTCTGAAAACTGGAATATCAGGTTATTTCTATGTAAGCAAGACTTGGCAGCTCCTAGGGAGATACCAACATGCTTTTTCAGGGTCTGAACTGGCTCAGACTAATATCAAAATCTTCCCAAACCACTCCAAAGCCAGCTGTTTCTGGATGTTATTTACTGCTCTTTTTCTGAAGAGTCACTTATGCCTGGTGGGTTTGTGTAAAGGAGGCTTGTTCTTGGTCCTTGCCCCTTCCCCAGAGCTGCCCACCTGCTGGGATTTCATAGCAGGTACAGGAGCAGGCTCTCTATGGCCCCATGAGGGTTCTTGATATGTGAGGAAATGATAAGATTTCCTAGAAAATTGGAAATAGGGCAATGGAGGTCAGAGGTAGAGAAATAAGAAAGAATCTATCTATTAATTGCTAAAGCTAGAATCTGGCATGTTTGCTGGTGTGTGTGTGTGTGTGTGTGTGTATGTGTGTGTGTGTGTTTGTGTGTGTGTTGCCAGAAACTGAACCCAGGGGCATTCTACCTCCAAGCCACATACCTGTCCTCATCCTTATTTTATTTTGAAGGAGAATCTCACTAAGTTGTTGAAAATCCCACTAAGTTGCTGAGAATGGCTTTGAACCTATTATCCTCCTGTCTAAGCCTACCTTGTCTCTTGTTAGTAATGAAAAGACTCAGAAAAGATGGCCTGAGTCATGATAGGTGATTTTTGAGATTTGCATCATGTAAGTGTAGTAAGATCAATGTTACTAGGCATGATGGTGGACAGCTGTAATCCCAGTACTTGGGCAGTTGAGACAGAAGAATTGGAAGTTCAAAGACAGCCCCAGCAACTTAGCAAGGCTTGCAGAAACTTGGGCCCTGTTTTCAAATTAAAAAAATAAAATAGGGCTCGGGGTGTAGATTGGAAGTAGAATGCCATTACGTTCACTTCAGCACCACACACACAGACAAAGTAAGTCCAATGCTGCTTTGTTAGACTGAGGCCGTTCAGTTATATTTTATGTCATCTCATTCTGTAATTTCAGGCAAATTATTTTATTGACAATGATGCAGACCGGAAATAAATTTCCATAGAGATGTGCTATTTCTAATTTTTTAAATATTAGAATAAAGATTTTATATGGTAGTGATCAGTTTAAGAGGCATTAATGAATAACGTTTAAGGTGGGGTGGTAAGAAATGTGATCCTGTCTGGTGACATCTTAGAGTGGTTGGTGGATCAATTTAGTTTAGGTTTGTTAGTCCAAGGTTGAACTGGGAAAATAAATACCTGGTGGCAAACAGGAGTTACAAGGACAGAGTACAAGGGAAGGCTTGGGATTGGGCTAGGATTTTGGAAAGTTTGCATGGAAGTGATCAATGAAGTAATGAGAAAGGATCCTGGATGTTGCTCTAGAAGGACTGAGAAGCAGACTTTAGAGGGAGCCAGGCTTGAGCTGAACATAAGAATTTCCAAAGAAGTGGACAAAGTCATCAGTAAGCACATTTAGGTTAACCTAAAGGCAAAGTTCACAGAACCCCGTGTACAGAGCCTGCGCCACAGTTCCCGCCCCTGGCGGAGGCTGGAGTTCACTCCAATAGTTTATTTACCTCTCTGTCCCACTGAACTGTGAGCTGCGTGCTGGTGAGAATTTTTTCTTGTTTATTATTAAACCTCTGTTGCCTACTACAGTTCTTAGCATATCTCAGGCACTCAACAAAAGTTCAATAAACAAAGGAAGAAAGTGAATAAACAAAGGATGGGACAGAGGGGAGAGAAATTGTAATGTTTGAGCAAGGTAGCAACGGCAGCAGCTCTGTGCCTGGGGCTGTGCTCACTCTGCGGACCATTCTTACTTCACAAGGTGATGGACATGTGATGGTCACGTGTGAGCTGGTGGGCTCCCCAGATCAAGAACAACTGGGCCCATAAATGCTGTTTCTCTTAGAATCACTGTCTAAGGGAAGGTCAGGTACAGGTCTGGCTTCCTCCCCAAGGACTCTGGAGGTTCCTGTGGGCAGGAGGATTGCTAAGATGTAATATTCTCATTGCAAGTTTCTGGGGCTCTTTCCAGGCATACCAGCCCACCACCCTCACCTCTGCAGCTATTGTAGATGAACACTGCTGTGTTCTTCCAGAAAGGTTCAATGCTTTTGGCTTCTGCTCTTCTCTGCCCTGCCATATGTCTGTCTGTCTGTCTGTCTATATGTATGTATGTATGTATGTATGTATGTATGATGTATTTTTGGTGCTAGGGATTAAACCCAGGGGCATTCTATCTCTGAGCTATACTCCTGGCCCTTTTTATTTTTTATTTTAAAACAGAGGCTAAATTACTAATCGTCTTACTAATTACTAAGGTCTTGAACCTGCAATTCTCCTGTCTAGGCCTCTCAAGTACTGGGATTGTAGGCATGCACCACCATGCCTGGATCATTTAGATTTCTTTTTAATTGTGATAAAGCACATACTGCATGAACCTGACCATTTTAAGCATATGGTTCAGTATGAAGTATATTCACATTGTTGTGCAACCAGTTTCCATCTTTTAAAACTTATACTTTTACCCATTCAACAACGTACCTGCCACTTTTGTCCACAATGTAAGTATCATTTGTTGAAAGAATTACAGTTAAACCTTAGACTCTTCCCATGTCAGATCTTTGGTGATGGCATTGTGATACGAGGAGTTCACAGGAGTAGTTTGGTATTCCATCTATACAGGCTCTGGGATGAGCAGCTCCTACAGTCCCCCAGAAAGTGGGATGAACTCTGGGTGCCATCCCAGGCCCACTAGTCTGGCTGTTCACAGGGAAGGGAATGGATGACCAGGACCATGGCTGGGCCAGCCAAGATGAGGACCAAAAGTGGGCTTTCCTTCTGATAGGAAGCTTCTAATGAAGGCTTTGTTACCACTTTGCATTGCTGCACCCTGGTCTCTGCTTCTTGTCACGAAAATCATTTCTCCCTTGGATAGTGACCTTCCCTCAAGTGGTGACTGTAAGAGCCGTGGCATCAGAGGCCCAGTTGTTCCTGTTCCGGGGAGCCCACCAGCCCACGTGGTGACTGCCATGTGCCTCTGCTGCTCAGAAACCAAGCCCTGCTCTGGGATTCTGATCTCTGAGACCTTTCTGGATCCTCTTGTTTGTACCTCATTTTTTGCCTGTCTCTCCCTCCTGCCTCATACTTAGGCTCTGTGGGAACCCCCGGGTGGGCCGCATTTCTGGCCCAGGGTCTCCTGCACATCCATTCACAGTTTACTTCCTGGGGTCGCCATCTCTCACCAGGAAAATCCCTTTCTTAACATGTGCCCAGCACTTCCATGGTCAGGAGGCTTGCCTCAGTGGGCTGAACTGAGCTCAGAAGCAGGTATCATTTGACAGCCCTCTCACCTCTGGCGAGGTGATACTGTGGTGAGCAGATTCCAGGGTGTGCATCTTTCTGACACAGCTCCATCCTTGGGCTGCACAACAGCTGGTCCCGGTGCCAAGGCTCAGGTGTTTGTACATGTGACCCATCCCAAGTCTCTTTTCAGAGATTCATCAAGAAAGCATGCTGGAGACCCTCGCAAGGGGTGCCTTCACCCCTCGGCCTCCTACGCTGCAGGTGGGCCTCTGCAGGTGCGGGGCCTCTGCAGGTTTCTCCCTGTGTGCTTTGCCTGTTTCCCATCAGCCCACAAACACACAACACAGAGTGAAAGAATAAAGAATGCTAATCTTCCTGTTCTCAAAAATCATAGTATGCGCTTGTTGGAAGCAGACATACACATGTGAAGAGATGACTAAATATGCCAGGCAGCACATGTAAAATGCCATCAGAGTTGAATGGGCGACATATCCGACCCGAGTTCAGAGGCAGGGCCCAGATCGCTTCCAGCTGTGGTGGTCAAGGCAGGCTTCACAGAAGGAGGAAGAAGCACATGGGGTGCGGCCTAGAGGGCAGCCGGCCTTGGTGCTGGCAAGAAAGGGGACAGTGGCCCCATGGCAGAGGAGGGAGCCACACCCACCTTAAGAATGAGATAAAGTGTGTGTATTTAAAATGCATTCATTGCAAAGATGTTTAAATAAGTGCTTTGCATGTCTCATTTTGGGGGGAATGAGGGGCATCATGTCCGATGACTGGGCGGGGGCCCTGGTGGTTGGAAGAGGCTGGGGTGGTGAATGGTGCAGGGCGGGGGTCTTGAAAAAGCTGTTTCGCAGTTCATGGTGGGCAAGAGACCTGCTCCAGCTGAACTTGTACATTTATTTCTGCGCAAATAGTGGTGAGTAAAATTAGCAGACATCTGGAAGAGGCACATATTTCAAAGTTATTTCGGTCTGATCTATAAAGCACACTATGAGGAATATGATTGGTAGCTGGTCTTAATAAACAGTTAGTGGGTTCTGCCTGTCTGAAATACAAAACAGATGTATCTTTGTTCTTTTAAACTGACTTTGATGAATAAACTATATGTGACGTCAGGTCCAAGCTATTGGATGTCTGAGTCCTACTCAGAAATATTTTAGAATATAAAAAAGTTTCCATGGCTGACACTGAGAGAACAAAGTGATTCCAGTTCCATTGCTGTTAGCATTGAAGCAGGTTCAGAAATTCCGAGAGGCTGCGTCCAGGCAGCCCCTTTTGTTATTTTGGGAGCGTTGTTTCTCTCAGTCACACCGAGGCACACCCTCCTGTTTCGCAGCTGTGAGCTCTGAGGGCTTCAGTTCTCTGCTGTCGCTGTTGGGGCTTTTAAATGGTCGTGATTGCTGTTTTGCTTATTTGTACAAATGTTTCCTAAAAGAGCACAATAGAATTCTGCAGCAGTGATGCAGGATCTGGGACTGTGTGATGTTGCCATTTCCCCCAATTTGTTTGGTTATGAATGATGCAGGATTTTTAATCATTAGCATCTTGGCTGCACTGGGTGTTGTTGGCAGGCTGACCCTCCAGTCTGCCCTGCGCTGTGCTCCAAGCATCAGGAAACCAGCTCACCCTGCAGGTGTTTCATCCATAAACAAGCACCGGCCATGGGCTCCTCTTTCTTTTTACGGAAACCCTTTGGAATTTAACTTTCAGATACAAATACTTGGAACAGTTGGCAGCCGAGGCGCACGAGAAAGAGCTGAGGAGCCGGAGTGCAAGCAGAGGCAGGGCCGACCTCTCCTTGGACCTGACCTCGCCGGCAGCCCCTGCCTTGCCGGTCCCTCTGAGCCAGAGCCCTGCATCTGCAGACTCCAAGGAGGCCCTCCTGGTGCCATCCTCTTCCACAGGAGCACTTCAGCATCCCCAAGGTGAGTGCAGGGAAGGTGGGGGGAAAACTGATGGGTTCATATCAGACAGCTCCTTTCTGGGCAGCAGTAATGATTCCAACATGAAAAGTAATATGAAGAGCCAACAACAGGTAAGTTTTGGGGACAGCTTCAGCCTGTGCTTTTGCTAAAAAACTAGGTGTCTCCAGAGCCACTTATAGAGAAGCAAAATTATTTACAGCACTTGATAATGTATGACCATTGAAAAGGGAGAATATAAAATAGTAAGACGACACCTAATTCTAAATATGAGAGTATTCACTGTTAATTCAAGTGTATGACTCTGCCCGATGATGTGACCACTTTTGAATTATCTTACCTTAGGAACTGATAATCTGGTTTAAATTAAACTGACGGAGAATTAAAACTAAAAAAAAAGCAAGCAAAGCAAAATGTGAACCCAGTGAAAATAGAAGTTAATGACTGAAGAAAAAATGACAGTAGCAAAAATTACTGGCTTGTGATGTGTGTGTGCACATGCTTACGTGCAGGCAGGCAGGCTCTCCCTGGAGAAATTCTGTCTTTGATTTATTTGGAGAACTGCAGCAGTACTGTTCACTGCAGCCTTGAGCATCAGCTATACTCCCCACTGGTCTGCGTGCTGTGGGTCCATTTTCTTTCACATTAATGCAGAGTCTTGTTCTTGGGGGCCAGCACTTACAGGGTGCGTGTTGATTAACGCTGCCCCTAGCACTGTTTGGTTTCATCCAGTGTCCTGGCTTACAGCCTGATGTAGACTTAGCCAATTGAGCATAGCAGAGGCACCACACTTTTAACTCTAGGAGGGTTGTCTAAATATGGCATAAAGTTAAGTAAGGCAGGATTCTATGACCTCACAGAACTGGATGTAATGGAATGACATTGTCCGTCCAATTTTTCACTGGCTTCCTCAGCTTTAGGGCTCACTCTGCAGGAGCAGGCTGGTCGCACCACAGCTCTCCATCACGTCTTGTTACTCCTGGCTCCTCGGCCATGGAGGATTATCCCAGGCAGATGGCTCAGTCACACATGAGTAATATCAGTCTGAAAATATTGAGACTGAGGATCAGGAAAACAGACTGTTGTATGAGAGCCATGCACTTTCCAAATGCTGTCTGGCTCATCGCTGTATATGCATTGTGGCATTTCTAGAGGCAATATGAAAAATACTCCCTGAAAAGCTGTGGTTCAGCACCAGATCTTGGGACCGTTAGCTCTGAATTGCACCTCTAGTCATTTTCCAAATGATAATCTAAACTGAATAGAGAGTGGCCCCAAACAAAGAGAGAATATCAATATCTATAAAGATTGTCCTTAAATTTTTAAGCTACTTGATGTTTGTGCCAGTAGACAGCTTCTCAAGAATTAGTTTAGAGTTTAATTTGAGGCCATCCCACCTAATAAAAAATTGAATATTTTAAACAATAAAAATAAAAATATATGTTTTGCATATATACTCTACACATTTGAGGGAAATCTGAAGTTATTTCAGTATACTCTCCAAGAGATAAATAGGGAATGTCATTTTACTCTTCAATGAAGGGATTAGAAGAGACTGAATGTGCCCGGCATGGTGGCGCACGCTTGTAATCCCCGCACTTGGGAGGCGGAGACAGGAGGATTGTGCAGGTTTGAAGCCAGCCTCACTGGCTTAAGAGACCTTGTTTTCCAAATAAAAAATATAAAATGTGTCTGAGAGTGTAGCCCGGAGGTAGAAGGGTTCCATCCCCAGTACCACCAAAAAAAAATAAGGAAGAGACTGAATGTTTAAATTCACACAAGTGACATCTGCACCTGAAAAAGGAATACTTGACTTAAATTTACACATAATCACAAGTTAATAAAATAGCATCATGTGATGTTGCTTGCTTTTCCCTAAAAATAAAATCAGTGGTCTTTTGAGGTCTAGAAGAGCTGTTCATCATATGTTAAGTACTTATGATCCAAATCAGTAGGACCAGCAAAGTCATTTTCTTTGTCCTAATATGTAATTGAATAATGAAATTGGAAAGTATTTAAAAATAAATTCTATACTAAAATTGTCTCAAAAAGAACTGCTAAAGCTTCCTTCTGATTTGGAGACTTTTGTTTTCATGACAGACACACCCCGTTGGCATAACAGAAAGGCTTTTCTCAGCCTGATTTGTTATTGTTCTTTGAAATATCCTGCTTCTATCTCATTACTAGTCTTTTCCCCAGGTCCCATTTTCTTTGTTGTTCTTCTTCCCCCTACCATTTATGCAGTACTGGGGATTGAACTCATGGCATCCTACCACTGAGCTATATCCCTAGCCCTTTTGTTATTATTTTGAGACAAAGTCTCACTTAAGTTTCCCAGGCTGGCCTTGAACTTGTATCCTCCTGTCTCAGCCTCCCATGTGGCTAAGATTATAGGTGTGGGCCGTTGTGCCCAGCCCAGGTCCCATTTTTATATACTGAAAGTAACTTTTTTCTTATCCCTAACATTTACAATATTGTAACATCTGGAAAAGAAAGTTTAAAAATTATACAACCAGATGTTTCTCTTGCACCAAACACCTGACATTATGTGGTGCAAATGTTTCAGGGGTTTACCCACTTTTTCACTTTTGATCCTTGTGGAATCATATGATCTTAATACACTTCACATTTTCATAGTACTCTGCCCCTTCCTCCCAAATGCTACTATTTAATAGCATGGCATGTGTTTGGGTAAGTAGGGACGTATCATTTTCTCTGAGGCTCAAATAGGTTCAAAGATTTGCTTCAGACCCTGTTGGCACAGTGCTGTGAGCAGAACCCAGCTTTTTGGCTCCCTCCCAGCCATTTATCATGGAGCTGTGGTTCCACAGTATTTTCAGCGGTGTTCAAATTTATACTACACTGTCCTTTTGCCTACCCTATCCCCAGAAATCTCCCATTTTCTCACTACAAACAATGACTATTGCCAGCATTGTGTTTTCTTACGCCTTCTCTGCAAAAATTGTGGCCAACATTTCAGAATGGTACCCTAAAAAAATAAATAGCTAATATTTGTTACTGAATTATATATACTTCAAGATGATAGTTTGCTTTATGGGTTCTTTTACTACAATTATTTACTCAGATTCCAGAAAACTTTTAAAAGCAAGAAGATATGAAAACATTAAAAAAAATTCTTTTCTCTTACAAAATACATTTTTAAAAAGAGAAGGTTTAATAGTTAAATAGCAATAGCATTATGTGCCAGCTAGTGAACTTTTTAGCCAAAACTTTCCCCAGCTAAATCTGTCATAACTCTGTGCAAATGATGCCACTAGCCCCCACTATGAAGTCAACGTGTGCTTGAATTACTTTTCCATCTGGTCGTCTTGCGGCTCACAGTTGATGTGTGTCCCAGCACTGCCTAGACTTAGTGGTGATGGCCTGAGTATTTTTCCTCTGTAAAACTGCCAAAGCCAAGTGAGGGAAGGACATCTACATATGTGTTCTCCTTTGCACATGCTGTAATCAATGTAGATAAGCAGCCCAAAGTTTTGGTAAAAATGGTAGGGCACCTCCTTCTATCCATTTCTTTGATATCCTTTTCTTGTTTTCACTGAGCCCTGGAGATTTGTATCAGAATACCAATCTAGTAAATTTATTTCCTATTACTATTTTAGGAAATTCGTAGATGACTTGGGAAACAAGTTATTCTCACTAATCAGAGAAAAATAGTGATCCTATTGGGATAAAGTTCTTCAATATAACTTCAGAAAGTTGCACTGGGGATTAAAATTAATAATCTACATAACCATGAGTAAAGCCAGTATAGCCAAGTAACCCATTTTCCCAATATGTGTCAGTTCCAAGTACCCTATTTCATTGAAACAAGTAGAGAAAAAAATGGCTCACCTGAAAGCAGACACAATGGTCCATGCAGTTTGTCCTAGGGTTGAACATGTCTCTTTGGTGAGCTAGAACTGTGTCCCTACCTTTCTCCATTCTTTACACATGAGTTCCTCCTGAGGCCAGTTGGAGAGAAATGACACTTCCCAGTAGAAGGAAGCTATTGTGGAGAATTTATAAGGAGCTTCATCTGCTAACCTCAGCATCAAAACATACAAGAGAGCTAGGTTATTTTTGTTCTAAGCTTACTAGCCTTTCTATTAAATACAGAAATAATACTTTAGAGGTGAATTTTAAATTTTTGCCACACTATATTTATAACAGGAAAGTTAATGTTCAGTAGCAGTTTTTTCTACTTATATTTGTATTAAGTATTTCCAAAAGTCTTACTGGTTCTGGAGATACAAGATAAGGCCTATCTGGCCATATGTTTACCTGGCACCATTTATAGAAATGTTCAGTGATGATATTCTGATATTTTTCTCTCACAGATCCAAGCATTTAAAGTACTAGCAAAGATGACAATCCTTCCTCTCCCAGTCCCCTCCTTCTAATTCTCAAACCAGAAATAAAGCATAGACATGTATCATAAAATGTTCAGTCTGCTTAGATGGGTCATCATTTCTTACAGGGGCATCCATTTGTCATCGTGGCTGTGGTCATTGTTAGCATCAGCTAAACATCTTTGTCACTATTGTATCACATGCTTGAGTCTCCTTCAGGTGTAGACATTCTCCTAGGTTACCTAATCCTCATGGCACCAGACAGAAACATCTGGTATCCTCTTTCTAACTGGCACAGTAGCAATGGAATATCGTCAGTCAGAGGTCCCCTCATGCATGCCAGTTCACTAGCATAAAGATTTGGACACCCAGTTCAGTGTTTCATGAATTGGCAGGAAACTTAATTTATTGTGCTTCAGTGACTTGGGGCTCCCAGGCCTCCCCATACCTCACCTGACTGCTGCTCCTTGATGCCATGTGCTCAGACACAATATCTCAGGAGCTGTGTCCAAGGCCATACTGAGAGCCTTTACCAGTCACTGGGTTTTCTACCTTGCTATTTCTTAGTCTTTAAAAATGTAAAAAGACAAAAAAATTCTACTTTTCTCACTACAGAGAGTGCCAGTAAGCTGCAGTGCATTTTCTTGAATCCTTTTGAAATAAAATATAAACCTGGAGCAAAGGCAAAGCAGAGTGTCAATAGGAAACTTGGTAAAGGGCATTATCTGATCAGCATAGTTCATAGGCACTATTAGGTGTAAGACTGTGGAGTGTCTGAGACTTACCATACTTGTAAGCTAATAAGTTGGCCTAATGTGGTTTCCTGGAAGATGGCAGAAGATGCAAAGGCCAGTTTATTACTTGTGGCAATAGTAATAGCCAGAGAATCAGCACTTATGCCATTTCCCGTAGCCCCAGTTCCTATAGTGATGTAAATAGGGCCTAGTGGTACCTATACTCACACTGTGATGAACCCGAGGAGAGAAACTCTGAGCTTAGGGACCCAAACTATTTATAATGGGCAGTAAGCATGCTTTCCCTTTGTCCCAGAGGGAGGCATAACTGGGGGGCAACAAACCAGCACATCTTTTGCTGTAGTGGGGGGCAGGGGTCTCTCTCTCTCTCTCTCTCTCTCTCTCTCTCTCTCTCTCTCTCTCTCTCTCTCTCTCTCTCTCTTTCTTCCTTGGAAAGATACTCCAGAACAAAGTCTATCAGTGTCTTTGCCAGCAAGACTGCAGATACATGGAAGATCCATAGACAGTTTTTCCCAACATTAAATAACAATTATTTTAACCAACCGTTATCAAATTTGTATCCTAATATCTGTTTAAACAGAAAATTCATGTTTTGAACAGCAATTAATTTGTCCTTATTTGACAAAAAGAGTGTCAGGAACTGCAAAAGCCCTGCCTATTTTTCGAGGTGCTCGCAGGGATCCTGGCATGTTAACCAGGCGAGATATCAGTGCCTTTCATCCACGGGGGGGGGGGGGGAGCCGTGGGTCAGTGTTTCCAGGTATAATCAGGAGGCTCCACATATCAGGACAATGACAGTTCTTCAGTCTGTGATACTTTAGATTTCCAGTCAATAACTGAGATCTGGGAAGGAACAAAGGATAACCACTATCAGGCTCCTTTTAGCACTCTTGTCTGGGCTTAGAACCTTAATCACCACTCTGCCATCTTGGCCACCCCTCCTTTCCCTCCAACATCCCTGCCTTTCTTCCATCTTCCCTAAATGCATTTGTTCAAATGATGCAGTACTCTCAGTGTAACCAGGTAAGAGCACGGTGGTTTTCCAGTCCCTAAAATTATGCTTTTCAAAAAGAGAACCTTGTGTTTAGAGCATGCACAATGCATTTTATCTGCCTCCAGACATGACATACATCTTCAGAGTCTTTCAAAGCTGGAACTTCACTGAGAAAGCTACCTCTGCAAAATGTATTTAGAAGTTCCAGTAGCATTTTGTTGACTTTCTGATCCAGTCCCTCTGGGATCCTTCTACTTCTTCTAGACAATCTCCAGAATAAATGGGCTATTTGCCTTTCATGCCATATACATTTCTCATTTTTTTTTCATTTGACTCAGTCTTCTCATTGTTTTGTTGTGTCTCCTCACCCCCTCATCTTCTGCCTGCCCCCTGTGTAGCATTTTTTCCCAAAGTTCCTCTCCATTTACCTTCTTTTATGTCATACTCCTCACCACACCATCATTTGACCAGTTGTCTTTAGTTACTTGCTGTATACTGAAAATTGCCAAATCTGTATCTCCATCCTTGGCTTTCTTGAGATTAGGACATGTGTCTCCAACATTCTTAGCCATCTCCCTTGAGATGCCCCTCAGGCCGGAGATTTCCCCCCCTCCCTCATGCATCAGCTGCCACCCCCAAACCTGCTGAGACCTTCTAGTGCTCACCTGGGAAAGGCTGTCTCTGCTGGGCCAGTCATTTGAGCTGGAATTATACATATTATTTTGGGCTCAATCCACATTCAGTCACCCACCAACTGTTGTGCTCCTTTATCTTAAGTTGACCCTTTTCCCTTCCTCTTCATCACCAATGCCTGGATCATGGTCTTAACCGTTTCCCATTTGAGCCATTTCAGTCGATTCTAATATGTCTCACTTCTTTCATGTTCTCCTCAGCAACCCATCCAAAAATACTTTGTTTTCAAAATCCTCTACTAGTTATCCATCTTCTACAGTGTAAGTCCAGATCTTACATGGTATTTAATACCCTTTTGGTTTTTGGTCTTTACCAGGCTTTTTATCAGTACAATACCTCCCCCCATGTATTATGCTCGATCTACACCAAACTGCTATCAGTACCTGAAAGGGCTTGTGTTTTTCTGAGTGTGCCTCTGAGCATGGAGTGCCCTCTTTCCCAAGGGTGTGCACTGAACCTTTTCCCACCTAGCCAAAGCATCTTAACAGGTTTTCTCTCACTATATGATATAACAGGGTTTCTCTCACTATATGATAAGTTATCCTCTCCACTCTGAACACTCCCTGGAGGACATGCCTACACTCATCTTTGCTAATTTCCAGGGCTTGGAGCAGAGCAGGCATTCAGTTAAATATTTAATGAGCAGGTGGTGAACAAATAGGAAAAAGAAAGTGGACAAATTAATCAACCAAGACAATTATGTCGCCTTTAGCCAGAAAGAAACTTATTACATGAGCCATGGATGGAGAACATGTATTTGACCATACAGGCTATTCTGTAAGGAGAGAATGCATGATATTGGCTTAATTGAAAAGGAACTTTTGCAGAGAGAGGATATAATATACCTGGGTCATTTCTTTATGAATATGTAATAGAAAATTCGAGGATGATTGTGTGTGTGGGTGATGGAGGATTGAACCCAGGGGCATTCTCCCTCCAAGCTACACTTCCTAGGCATTTTTAAAAATTTGTTATTTTTAAACAGGATCTCCCTAGGTTGTCCAGAGTCTCACTACATTGATGAGATTGGCCTCAATCCTGTGATTCTCCTGTCTCAGCCTTCCAATTACTGGGATTACAGGTGTGCACCACCATGACTGGCCTAGAGAATGATTCTTGACAAATTGATAGTTAAGATAATTATTGAAGTTTCTTTTAAAATTCCCCCATAAAAATGGTACAGAAATGGTGGAGGTATGGCTACTATGGAATTTAGTATGAAAATTCCTCAAAAAGCTGAAAATAATTATATTTGATCCAGCTATATTACTCCTTGGAATTTATGGAAAAGAAAGTCAGCATATTTTAGAGATACATGCATACCCATGTTTATAGCAACACAATTTACAATACCCAAGTTTGGGAACCAGTCAAGGTGTCTCTCAAATGACAAACGGGTTAAAAATATGGTTTATATGCACAGTGGAGTTTTGTTCAACCATAAAGAACAAAATTATGTCATTTACAGGAAAATGGGTGGAAGTGAAGATGATAATTTTTAGCAAAATAAGTCAGACTCAGAAAGGCATCATATGTATGAAAGCTAGAAAGAAAAAAACAAAGTAGAAACTCCATAGAATTAGAAGAAAGACCAGTAGGGTAGAAGAAAGGGTTCATGAAGAGGAAGGAGAGGAAGGTGGCAGAGGTATTGGGAAGTGAAATTGATCAAATTATATTTTTATGTATACACAGATATTCTACAACAAAACCCACCATTCTGTATAATTAATATGTGCCAGTAACGTATTTTCATACTTCTGTTGATGTATTATAATTATACATCATAGTAACATTCAAAGTGGTACAAACACACACACACACTGCACTTGGTGTGTTTCTCTGGATCCCAACCTCCACCCTGCATGTTACTAAGATTGGTGGTAATACCTTCATAAACAGAATTCTTTGAATTGTTTCCCTCATCAGTTCTTCATTTTTTCCCTTTCTACCTTCCTTTCTCTGTCCCCTTCCACTATTCTACTTGTCTTCCTCCTCATTTATCTGAAGTCTCTTTTGTTTCCACATATGAGAGAAAGTATATAACCCTTGACTTTCTGAGACTGACTGATTTCACTTAGCATAATATTCTTTAGTTCCATCTACTTCCCTACAAATGACATTTTTCCATTATGGCTGGGTAAAATTCCATTTTGCGTATATAGCATATTTTCTTTGTTCATTTATCTGGATACCTAGGTTGGTTCTATAATTTGACTATTGTTAATTGTGCTGCTATAAACATGGATACGCATGTATCACTATAATGTCCTGACTTGAGTTCTTTTTGAATGATGTGGAGGAGTGATACACCTGGGTCATATGGTAGTTCCATTCCTAGTCTTGTGAAGAAATTGATTATTTATCTTCATAGCGATTATACTAATTTATATACCTGCCATCAGTATATAACACTATTTTCTCACATTCTAGCCAGCATTTATTATTTGTATTCTTGATGGTTGCTATTCTAACTGGAGTTAGATGAAATCTTTATATAATTTGCTTTGTTGTTTTTGTTTTGATTTTTGTTTTGAGATTGAACACAGGGGCATTCCACCTCCAAGCTTCATCCCCAGCCTCTTTATTTTATTTATTTATTTTTTTTACTTTGAATCAGGATATCACTAGATTGCTCAGATACTGGCTAAGATGTTTTCAACTTGCAATCCTCCTGTCTTAGGTGTGAACCATTATGCCTGACTCAGTGTAGTTTTGATTTACATTTTCATGATTTCTAATAATGTTGAACCTTTTTTCATATATTTATTGGCCTTTTATGTTTTTCTTTTGAGAAGTATCTAGTTCAATTGCTCATTTTTAATGTTTTTAACATAATCTGGATTTTAATAAAATTTGAATAAAATAAAATACCCTCTTAATCTATCTAGCTATTATAAAAAATACTGTAAACTGGATGGCTTATAAGTATCCTTCATTTCTCATAGTCCTTGAGGTTAGGGGACCCAAGAGCAAAGCACAGAAATATTTGGTGTCTGATGGGGCCCTCTCTGGATCATAAATGGTGCCTTCTCATTGTGTCCCACATGACAAAAGGGGATAGCTAGATTTCTGAGAGTTCTTTGTCTCTTTCACAAAGGCACTAATCCTATTTATGATGGATTTGCCCCATGACTTAATCACATCCCAAATGACCCACCTACTAATAAATACTATCACCTTAAGAATTTGAATTTCAACATATGAATTTGGAGAGGGGAATACATCAGTATTCAGGCCATTACACCTATTTTAAGTGAATTTTATTCCAGTTCCAGCTCTTTGTGAGAGCTGGAACAAGTACAGATAAACTAAGTTGCTAATTAAGTGAGAAGCCACATTCATTGGTGACCAGATGTTTGGGTTGAGGATTTGAAAGTGAAATTTTAGCCATACTCCACCCAGTCTCAGGTCTGCTGGTTCTACTTGGACATGGTGTATGGGGAAAGGCCTGGGGATGTAACTCAGTGTTAGAGAATTTACCTCGCATGTGCAAGGTCCTGAGATCAATCCCCTATACTGTAAAGAAAAACTACTGGCAGGAAGAGCTAACATTTTCTTTAGCTATTATTTTCAATCTTGTAATATCTTTTGGCTATTAAATAATTGGCAACTCTAGCTTGTAAAATACTTAGGGAAAGATTTTTTTCAGAGCTGAGTTTGCTGTGCCCTGGCACATGATAGGTCTTGATAAATACTTATTGAATGAATGAGTTTTGCCTCTGGTCATGGCAGAGCACCTATTTAAGTAACCACATCCTGCTAAGCTTGAAAAAAAATAAATTGGTAAAAGAAAAACAACAACAGCCCTCAGGCTCCATCAGTTTATTTAGTAGATATTATTATTCAGGACTGACCATTTTAATGTTCCTACACCCCTTTGACGTCACTAAAGTTTGTGTCTGAGACTTGACAAGAGCTCCAGGGAGTTGTTGGAAAGCTTTGCCCGCTTGAAATTAGTGTCTTTATTCTTTAGCATAGGCATGTCTTCCTTTTCATCCTTGTAAGAAAATGAGCATCTCATTAACCTGGAAACTCCACCAGCATTTCTAGGCACTTAAGTCAAAGGAAGACTGGAGTTGATGCTATTTGACATGTTTGAATCAAAATAGGAACTTTCACTTTGACTTCAGAGAAGATATTTAAACAAGCTCAGAAGAAAGCTTCATATCCTGGAGTTAGTGTTTTGTTTGGGTCACATGGTTCAATTTCAAGATAATAATACAGCAGTAACTTACTCAATAACCTTAATCTGCTTTTCAGTTTCTACTTGTAGAATGTTTACTCTATTTGGCATCAAGATTACCACAATTGAACTTGAAAATGCTGCTGCTCATTTATTCTCTGTATGAAACTACAGTGGGATTATATCTCATAGGTCTTTGATGAAGTGACCTTAGTCAGAAGCATAGACTGATAAGCAAAGGGGGTAATAGACACTATAATTTAAATATTTTAATAATCCTGCCCCAAATTCAAATCAAGTGTGTGTCCCTAAGAAACATGACATGAGAGAGGGATATAGATGTGGTTTTTTTCTTGAGCCATTCCTCATTCCCATGAACCTCTTGTAGCATGAAGAATGTGCTGCATCAAATGTGATTTCACAGTTAAGGGATTTAGATTTGGGGTAACATGACTCATGAAGGCAAGCTGAGGTCCTCTATGGAGTTCCCCCAAAGCTAAATGAAAGAAAGTCTTAATTGCTGAAACTATGGAAGGTGGTTTTGATATAAAGTGAACTCCCAAAAGGATGTGAGAGGTAGCTTAGACCTGAAACTACTTGAACAGTATAGGTCTAAAATTTGAGGACAAGGCTCAGCTTAGTTTTCAAGACAGATGAATTAACTGTTGGATCAGTGTTTCACAGGTGATACTGTGTTTCTTTTGTAAAGCTTGAGTAGCTGAGTTCACACCCATCCCAATGAAACTATTTTTGTGGGCAGAGATTCTCAACGAGGAGTGGTTTACTCCCCAGGGCAAATTTGGCAGTGCCTAGAGACATCTTTGGTCATTACAGTGGTAGAAATGGAAGGTAGATGCTAAAAGCCTCTAGTGAGTAGAAGCCAGGGATTCTAAACATCCTACAGTGCATAGGATAGCCTCCCACAGCAAGTAATTAGCCCAAAATGCCCAGGGTGCTGAGGCTGAGACAGCCTGCTTTAGATGAATCTTAGAAAAAAAGCCTAGCAAGACCTGGCCCAACACCAAAGGCAAAGTCTAAAGAATTTTCAAAGTTGTGAGTTTTTTCTCTTGGGACCCTTTTCAGATTTATGTGATTAAAACAAGTTTAAAGCCGATGGTGTTAGTTATTAGCTCTGAACCGGGGAGGTCCCTGGAATCTTCAGAGTTTGGAGCGACTGTTATAGAACTGGCTGGCTCAGCCCTCGGTTTCATAAGAGCTGCCAGAAAGCCAAGTCCTGGCAGCGTCATGGAGACACTACCGCAGACTGAAACTGATTGAAGCCACCCAACGCCTTATTAAGCTTAGCTCCTTCTACCAGCAATTTATCTCTTCGAAGAAAAAATGCATGACAAGAGATGGCAAACAGAACTCTGATGAAAGCAGAGTCAGAATGGTCGTGCCCACTTATGTTGCTGGCTTGTTTTCAGGAGTGATTATATATTTTTTCCTCTGTGGCTTAAGCTACCCACCACGCAGAGAACACTGTGACTAGTAGCTGGGGCTTTTTAGCCAACCTGGGTCCCTGTCCAGCCGGGTCCCATGCGCTCTGCTTGTCTGTGGAGCTGTCCTTGAAGTAGATGGCACATAACTTTGGTGACCGAAGGCAGTTGATGAGGAACTGTTTGCATAGTGGTGAGGAGATCAAAGGGCCATCAAAAGGTGGCGAAGCACCCAGAGAAAGCAGTTTGGGAAGCTGGAAACATCATTCCCACCTCTGGGACTGATAGAATTTGGTGAGTGATTGGGACTTGGTAAGAGAGTAGAAGGACAGAGACATGGGACAAAAGTAGTGACTTGACAGTCTATGGCAGACTGGGGCCCTGCATGAAGGTCGTTAGACACAGGACTCTAGTCCCTCTTCCTTCCTGCCTTCCTGGTCCCTCCTAGGTGTGGAAGCGAGAGGGCAATCAGGGTAGGCAGTGCTTCTGCACAGGTGGAGGCCCCAGGAACGAGCAGATGGAGCAGGGCAGGACAGAGGGGCAGCCTGAGACTTTCCAGCCCTGAGCGAATTGCTAGCCTCATTGAGCATGTGTTTTCACTTCTCCCCTGGGACATTAACCTCCATTGTGTGAGTGTAGGAAGTATATACGATGATATAATGGTTCCTAGTGCAGCCCGTGTGTGGAGAAGCTCAGGATATACGGAACATTTCTGTGTACTTCACTGAAGACCAGCACAGTGAGGTTTGGGACTAGATGAGGAGGGGGTGCTGGGCTTTGCCTGGGACAAACAGAATGAGATGGAAAGCATCGGCCCCACTGCCCCGGAGCAGGGGAGGGGCCGGCCCACACCTCTGGCCCACTGTCTAGTCACTTTCCCTCTAGATCTGTGAACTGCATGAGGATGCACCAATCCCATTCACCCCACTGGGCAGCCCTTTGTGCTCCCAGAAAAAGCACCAAGGTGCTCCCTCTTTCCCTGGGTTGGCACATTGGTGGGATCTCATCCTAGCTCCCCAGCCTTCTATTTTTACATTTATTTATTTATTTATTTAGCCTCTGTAATGTCTATTTCCTGGGATAAAGAACTTCTTCCAGTCTCTGTATTCTGGCTTTGGGTTCTTCCCTCTGGGATGGTGATGGCCTGATTCCTCACATGCCCTTTTGGGTCACCATGAATCTTTCTTTTCCTATTATTTCCTCCACTATGCATAAGTGATCCAGGCCCATATCCTTTTTTTTTTTTCCTGGTACTGGGGATGGAACCCAGGGTCATTCTATCTCTGAGCAACACCCCCAGCCCTATTTTTTATTCTTTATTTTTAAACAGGGCCTCACTAAGTAGCTGAAGCTGGCTGTGAACCTGCAGTCCTCCTGTCTCAGCCTCCCAAGTTCTGGGATTGCAAGAGTGTGCCACCACACCTGGCTTCCCATATCCTTTTAATTAGTTTGATTTTGATTTTTTATCCTGTATATTCCCCTCCTACAACCTTAAAATCTAGTTTAAAGCCCTCTGAATCAGCTCAGTGAGGTTCTGGCCAAATACATTCCTCTGGTCTTTGCTAAGCGCGTTCAGTCTGCGCTCTCAGGCTGCGGTCCAGGGAGACAGATCCCAGTTCTGGACTCCTTGGATGCTGCCAGGTCTTTCTTGCCATGTCCTTCTTTCACTTCCAAGCACACACCCCCTGCTGGGAGAAGGGCTGCCTGGGCACCAGCCCAAGTCCTCCTTGCCATTCTCCCTGGCACAGACCCAGAGATGCGGGTAGATCTTTGTGTCCTCCTTTTGTCTGAGGAAGTTATGAACAAGCACACACACACACACACACACACACACACACACACACACACACAAAGCTCTGCAGAGTTCGGTTTATTCCCGTCATTCCTGAGCCTGCTGTGAGGTCAGTGCAGGGGTGTGCTGGGAAGGGGACACCTTGTCTCTTCCACCTAGCCACCGTGGCATGCAACTTGCCTCTTCTCTCCCAGCCTCACCTGTCTGAGGGTCACTACAGAGCCCTCCCCATTGAGAGGTTTGTGAAATGCCCAGTAGTAGGGATCCAGCAGCCCTGCCCAACCTCCTACTCCCTCAGAGGGAAACACAGTTCCCATTTAATAATACAGGTGATATCTAGGAAGGAAGATGTCCCAGCCCTTTACTGTGTGTCCCTTCCCCAGGTGTTGCTGTGGTTTCACTGTCTCTTCTCTTGAGCTGCTGTGATTGAGATTCAATTCTGCAGGCTCTTCATCTTTAGGGTTTGTTCCTGGAGTATTTCACATTGACCAGAGTTCACCTGCAGTTCATGGGCACACCTAAGCTGTTCTCAGCAGGGAACATGCTTTTTATGTGATACAGGTGGAGCCAGGTGTCCTCTCAGAAAAAAAGCCCCAGACAAAAAAAGTCTCAGACAAAACCACAGGTCCTTCTCTGGGCACACAAGGCCCATCCTCCCAGCCCCAGGCTGCTGTCCACCTCCCCTCACTCTCTGAGCCACATCCCTGCAGGACATCTCTCACTTCCCCTACATGCTATGTGCTCCAGGTCTCTGAGTATGCTCTTCACTCTATCTAGAATATTTTCAGCCATTTTTCCCCTTTAACTCTTTCTTAACACTGTTCAAAATCCTTTTGGTTCAGAGACATATGTCCCCTCTCTAGTTTGTGGTATGCCCTTGCCATACTCTCTGAGGCCACCATGCTTTTGATCTAACATGCACCACGTCAGTAAATATTTTTTTTTATTTTATCTGATGGGAGCAGAGAGGCTGGCATTTCCCAGCACCTGTTGGTGGTAGGGCTCACTCTTTTTGCCATGCAGAAGCCATGACAGATGTTTAGGGTATTTTCTCTCTGCCCCTGTGCGGCCTCCATGATGCTGGATCTGGGTCTGTCTGGTCATCAATGTGTATATTACCACTGACACCACTGCTGGATCAGAGGAAGGCTCACTAATGACAGGGCTAGAAGCATCCAGGAGCTGTAAACCCTGTTTTCACCCCAATGTGTTGACAGATCTTACCTCCATTTCCTGAAGATTCTGAGAGTATAAATACTTTGCTCCTCTCTGTCCATGGGGCAGCAGACCTGGCTTAGGGGCAGTGATTTAACAGAAATGGTTATATATATGAGGAAGGAGGTGTCAGTGAACAGGTCCTGATGGAAGAAAAGGGGAAAGGGGAGGAAGAACGCTCTGTAGTTTGGTATAGAATTATGAGGCCATCCTGGGTGCTTTCTATTGACTAGAACTGACAAGAACTTTGCCAGCCCATGCTGGGGGCTCTCCAACATGAGAAGGTGACATGTGGCCCTCAGTGACCTGTGACCTTTGCCCTTTATTGACACTGTGTTTGACAGCTGGAGAAGGGCCCTACTTTGAGCTTGACTTCTCCCTCCAGGTCTACCTGTCACTAAATCCAGTACTTTCCCTTGGGTGCTTGACCACACACCACCGTGACCCTTGCAGATGGTTTTTTTTTTTTTTAAATGGGGGTTTGCTACTGGGAATTGAACCTGAGGGTACTCTACCTCCAAACTACACCCTCAACCCTTTTCATTTTTTTTCTTTTGAAACAGAGCCTCACTAAGTTGCTGAGGCTGGCCTTTAACCTGTGATTCTCCTATCTCAGCTTCCCAAGTACTAGGATTACAGGCATGTGCCACCATATCCAGTGGTTTTTATGTGGTATTCCTAGTAACATGGTAAGCTTTCTAAAGGAGGCAGTGAGCCAGGTTATGAACACTGGAATCCCCTTAGCACAGGGCTTGCCTTTGTTTGTTCTTGTACGTCGCCTTCTTCACTTTTGATCTTTGATTGTTTTGCATTGACTTGAATGAGTGTGACCGTTAGTTATTTAATTTGCTCATTATTGGCCCTGATGTGCAGTCAGACCTTGTAAATACAGAGTCATATATCCTGGGCAGGGAGCAGCTTTGCAAATGACAACCTTCCTAGCAGCCATGAAATCATCCTGTGTTTGGAACCACAAATTTAAATGACTGATTCCATGAAGTTAGGCTCTAATATATTGGGAGGATATGGCTTGTTTCTTCCAAGAGTGTGAAATGTTTCCAGAGCTGCCTGTCTGTTGCTGCACCTGTCCAGGCAGCCTCTTACCAATCAGAGGCCACGTCTTTGCCCGGGTCCTGAGTGCTAAGTGGAAGGAGACGCGGCAGTGGACCCTTCTAGGCTGAAGTCCACAGCCATGGCTCACAGATCCTCTCTACTAAGCCTGTGCTCCCACCTGGGCGTAGCGAGTAGACCTGGCTCTCCCTTCCATGACAGAGCCACCAGGAGGCCACCTCACCAGTGTTCTACAGATGCTCGCCACTGAAACCTCACATGCGTGCCACCTGCCAGGCTGTTGGAAGTGCCTTTCCATTTTGATGTAGCTAGTCTGAAGGAAGTGTGTGCAGACACACATGCTTTTCTGTCAACCAAATGATGACACTGCCACTGCTAACACTCTGCTTTTGCCATGCTTGTAAAACTAATAGGGCTTTGTATCTATTTGCTAAGTACTACATTATCAAATGAAAAATAAATTACCATAAAATTCCTTTCATGCCAATGGGGATTTTTCTGAAAGGCATGTTCACTCTTTCCTACTCTGTAGCCCAATTTTTGCTTTTAAGGAAAAGTGCATGGCACGCCCATTCATGGGCATGAAGGCTTACAGTGGCGTGCCCTTTGGTTTCCTCCTGGCATTGCCAGCCTGGCATCCATATTTGGAAAGTGTGCACTTATATTACCTATTTCTAAAACTTCTCTACAGACAGACCCTTGGCAGCAGAGGACTTTCAAGTCCCCCTTTTCTCCACCCTAGGCCCTAGAGAAGCAGTCACTGTGCTAGGCTACAGTCCTCAGACAAAAATGTACAATGTGGAGAGGGAAAGTCCTTGCTCCTCCTTCCCCAATTCTTACCTGAAGGGCATTGGGGAGTTCCCATGGAGGAGGTCTTTTTCCCTGTGGTCTTGAGAAATTTCCCAGGAACACAAGGAAATTCTGGCATTTCATTCTCTCTACTGCCTCCCTCCTTACCCAGCCCAGCTGCCTCATTCTCAGAGGAAGGGGCAGGGGTGCTGCCCCAGGAAGTTCAGGCAGATTCTTAGTAGGAGGCTGAGGGCGGAGGGACCCCTTGCCCAGTGAGGCTGAGCTTTCTTCCCCCATGGTAATGCCAGAGCCTGGCATACTGAGGGTCCCAGAATTCTTTGCATGCCCCATCACCAGCTTTCCTCATGGCAGAGCCTACAGGATGCCTCCGTGGAGAGAGATGCCTGACCTGTTGTTCCTGTGGGGTCTGAGCAAGTCCAGTTTCTGCTACCTGCACATACCACCTGGATTGCTTTATCACTTGGAGATAGTGCAGCCAGGGCCTGAACATGGTGTGCCTAGGGCCCGTTCTTGGTGTATACCTCCAGGATTCCAGCAATGTGGCCTTGCCCAGCCTGAAGATAAGACCCTCAGGAGTGATCCATCCTCCTTAGATTTTTGTTTGTTTTTTAGTTTGTTTGTTTCTTGTTTGTTTGTGTGTGTGTGGTACTGGGGATGGAACCCAGGGGCCTGCTACTTCCTGGCTACATCCTCAGCCCTATTTTATTTTTTATTTGAAAGTGTGGTCTCACTAAGTTGCTAAAAGCCTAGCTAAGTTGCTGAGGATGGCTTTGAATCTGCAGTCCTCCTGTCTCAGCCTCCCAAGTACTGGGCTTACCTCCTGTGGCTATGCATGTGACATCTGACTGAGCAACTTTTGTGTTCTGGGTCATTCTGCTACCCAGTCAGAGCTCACACAGAACTTTGCTCCCAGGAGCAGCAAGTAGGTGAGAGTGTGACCATTTTACCTTGGTATGCACACCAGATCTCAGCCCTGATGTGTTTACAAATAATCCTGTGCCCATGGGTGATTGTTTTAAACAGTTTTCAAAATCACAGACTAACTTCACATTATGAACAGACATAATCTGAGCAAAGGATGATGATGGGCCTCCTAGGTTTAGCCACTGATTTCAGAAAGCAGCTTTCTACTTGCATTTCAGCTTGGTTCCCTGTGGATTTTGCTGCTCTCTCCCCGAAGAGGTAAAAAGACCACGTATTAGTTTTCTATCACTGTCTGACAAATTACCACAAATGTAGTGATTGAGAAGTCCAACTAGACTCGATGGATTCTTGGCCCTGACTGTCATGAGGTCGAAACTTTGCTGTGGGTGGCTGGCTGAGCTCTGATAAGAAGGCCCTGGGAAGAGTCCAACTTCGGGCTCGTTCAGAGTGTTGGCAAAACCCACTCAAATCCTTGCACTTGTAGAAAGGAAGTCCTGCTTTCCTGCTGGTTATCAGCCAGAGCTCTTCTCTGGATCTATCCTGCTCCCTTCCCCTCCCTGTACATAATATTGAAACTAGTATTGATAACTTTATATACAAATAATATTATTTGAACTTTTTCCTCCAGTAAGTCTCCCCTTTCACCTTCCTCTGCAAACGCCCTGCCCCTATTTTAACTTATTTATCTGAAGTAACTTTTGTTTCTCAATTTCTCTCTAGCTTCTACCTGTGAGTGAAAACATATGATCCTTTACTTTCTGAGAATTGGTTAATCTCAGTTAGCATGTTCTCTAGTTTGATTCATTTTTAATCAGCATATTTTAAAGTCAGCTGACATGGGACTTTCACAGCTTCTCACAGTCCCTTCACAACAGAGAAATCAACCTCATATCCATTCTCACATATTTTTTTTTAAATTTATTTTATTTTATTTTATTTTTATATATATATATTTTTTTCATTTTATTTTTTTTATTTTTTTAACAATTTTTTTATTGAACATAAATAGTATACATTTACACTATATTTGGTGTCCTCTCCCCCCCCGCCCCCATTTTCCCTTCCCCCCTCCCACCAATGGTTGTCCAGGTTAACCATATCTTATTCATAATTTTACACATGTTCAAGTGTAGACCCTTATTAATCAAGACCGGCCTTCCTCCTCTCCTATCTTACCATCTAAACTTAGCTAGTATTTCCCCTTCAATATCTGGAGACCCACTGGTATTCTTTGTGTTTCCTAGTTTGGGCATATTAGAGGAAACATATGTATCTTCTTCTTCTGTGCTTGGCTGATCTCACTTAACATTATGTTCTCCAGGGCTTTCCATCTTCTTTCAAATGATATAATTTTGTTCTTCTTTATGGCTGAATAGAATTCCATTGTGTGTATTTCCCACAGTTTTGCTATCCATTCATCTGTTGATGGTGATCTGGGTTGGTTCCATATTTTGGCTATTACAAATTGTGCTGCTATGAACATACTTTCCATTCTCACATATTACATGACACCCCAGCCCCACCCCCAAAAGTGCCATTGTCAATATAACCTCCACTCTTGTCTCCACCAGTGAGTGCCGGGGAGCCTGAGCCTGAGCCTGAGCCTGAGCCTGAGCCTGGAGCAGAGGCTGAGGTGGGGCAGGTTGCCAATGAAGCCATCCAAGACATAGCCTCTGCCCCAGGGGGAGCAGAGGGTGAAGGGGAGCAGGCACTGGAGCAGGAGCCGGAAGAAAGAGCCTCCCTCAGTGAAAAAGAGAGGCAGAACGAGGAGGTGAATGAGAGGGACAACTGCTCCGCCTCGAGCATCTCATCCTCCAGCAGCACATTGGAGAGGGAGGAGAAGGAGAACAAGCTTTCCAGGAACAGCACAGCTGGTAACGAGACCCCTTTTTCAACACATTCCAGGGATCCCCAGGGCAGAGGACTGGTTTGCCGCAGCACTTGTGCATAGACTAACCTCCAAGGTGACCTGCTGGCTGCTCACTCACCAAGCGGTATCACTAATGTGTGGAGATAAGGGCTGTGGCCACTCTAACAGCAGCCTCCTGGCCCATGAAAGGGAGGTCCCCAAGCCTCCCGAGCCTCCACGACTGAGGAGTCGTGCTGTGGCACCTCTCCCCTCCACAGGTGGCAAAGAGGGCCCATCCAATAAGGACTTGTCCTGAGAAATGAGCCCTCAACGAGAAACACATTTCCTTTCATTTGTTTAATTGTTGACAATAGCAAAGCCAGTCCTTTCCAGTTTCTGATTAAATGTTAGAGATATGCATGTCATTATTCCCTGAAAAGATTCTTTGAAATGAAGTAGGTTAAACCACTAGGTCTGAACTTTTCAGATGGGAATAGGTTTATTACATAAATTAAATGTATACTCCAAAAACCGTGTGGTTCACAGTGCATTGAAGTCAATTTGACAGACTATACTAAAATATACATAGTTTAGATTGTTTTCTACATTATACTTAGAACCATTCTTTTCTTTAGTATAATGTACATACTTTTACTTATGGAATTATATCTTCTAGCGTTGCATCTGATAGTCATTCAGCTCACCTGTGAGTGGAGACTTCCCAGTTAAGGAGCAAATGTAACTTGAGATTGTCGGTTTGACCACAAGGATCTCACCAGGGTTTAGGGAGGTGCCCAGAGGCCTATGGAATTGTGATTCAACTGATCTGGGATGGCATGGGGTTTGGTTTTCCTGCCCCTGACTTGTGTGCCATCGGGGTAGGGGAATGCTGCCTTCCTTCACTAACGCTCTTTACCAGGGGAGGCACGTCTGTGGTCCAGCCTCATTAAGCTACATAGAGGGGCTCCACAAGGACTTGCCAGCCAGTGCTCTGGCCCAGGCATGACTTGTTAGTTCCTGGGTCAACAATACATTTTCTCTGAAGCTCATAAGAGTGATTGAATGAATGAATGAAACCATTTTGTATCCCAATAGTCATGTTAATCAATGACATAGTATACAATATTATTTTAGCTTTTGTCCAATTAGAATGTGCTACTAGATTCTATTCTCTGTTTGACTACTATGATGTAATAAGAAAGGACTGAAAGACTATTCTATATCTTAGAAATTACTTAACTGGCAGCAAGAGGGAGGAAGCTGCCCTCACTCAAAGAACAAACACTGAAGGAGAAGCAGCTGGCGAGGGGAGGGGCAGAAGAGCAGGAATGGTACTTAGAGCCCCAAGGATAGTTGAGGGAAGGAACACAGAGTGGGTGTAGATGGACAGAAGAGCCCAAGGATATTTCAAGGTTAAAGATAAGGCGGAGCCAGGGAAGGAACAACCAGAAACAAGAAAGCTAACCAAGTGTGTGTGGAGGAGGAGGGAACAAGCAACTGTGTTCAGTGACCAAGAAGATCACTATTTTCTTAGAAAAAGCAGGTCTGAGGGGCAGTGGGAACAAGACCTCCACTTGATACTGTTCTACAGAGAATAAAGAAATAGATATTGGGGGTAGTGAGCAACACAAGTCTTAGAAGCGATACAACTTTCAAAGCTGGAGGTATACATGGGGTCAAAAAGTTGTGTGTGTGTGTGTGTGTGTGTGTGTGTGTGTGTGTGTGTGTGTCTGTCTGTCTGTCTGTCTGCCTGCCTATCTGTGGTTTTTTTTATATGGAAGAAATTTTTCATATGTTTCTATACCAGATGGATCTAGTGGGAGGAGCAGGGAGATGCAGGACAGAGGTCATGGATGGTTTCCTATTGTATCTGTGGAGTGGCTGAGCCCTACTAAGAGGGACAGTTGGTGAGCAGTCACACGAGGGAGGCAGTGACCTGGGGTTCAGGTGCAGGTGGGAGAGGAGAGGTGGAATGGGGCTTTGAAGATCTCTTCTGACTTCATCTGCTAAGCTGGCGAACATGAAGCAAGAAGCTTGAGGTTGATAGGGAGGTTAGAGGTGAGAAAGGGGTATGAAGAGTCATCTAGGCCAGAACGGAAGAGACTTCCCGGCAGCATTAAAAGTGCTGAGGTCCAGTTACCATGAACTTGAAGTGCTGCGGGTAAGTGGTTTGTGAGGTCCTGAGTCAGAGTCCAGAAGAGACAGAGGTAAATGTATATTCCCTCCCATTCCTGCCCTGGGCCAGGGAGCTGCCTCCTTGTCTCCTGTGGTCTATTTAGAAGGAGGCCCCTTAGCTCCCTGTGGTGGGGTGGGTCCTGACCAGCTGTCTAGGGCACGCAGAAGAAGCAAGGGAACTTTGTTCTATGAATCCCGGTGAAAGCCAGGAACCTACCATACCTGGAGCTGTCCTGGATCCTAGAGCAGCCATGACCACCTTCTGCCTTTATTCTGTCTCTGAAGTCACCCCAGTGTGTCCAGCCCTACTATTACCTATTCCTATTTCTCGGGGCACAGAGACCCTTGTCACTTCCTCACATTTTCATCCTGTGATTTCAGGGTTGTGGTCCTCGAGCATTCAGGATGCGGCTGTAAATGGACAGTGTGGCGACATCCTCACCAACAAACGGTTCATGCTGGACATGCTGTATGCCCATAACAGAAAGTCCACGGATGATGAGGAGAAGGATGAGGGCGAGGCCAGGAGGACCGAGCAGGAGGCCGAAGCGGTAGCCAGCCTCGCCGCCAGAATATCCACCCTGCAGGCCAACTCTCAGGCCGTGGACGAGAGCATCAAGAGGGTGGATGTGGGCTGTTTGGACAACCGGGGCAGCGTGAAAGCATTTGCTGAGAAATTCAACAGCGGGGACTTGGGGAGAGGTCCCACCTCTTCCGATGCTGAGCCGGATGACAAGGTCATGGAGACAGCACCTTCGCAGCCTAAGACCGAATCTGATTATATCTGGGACCAGCTCATGGCCAACCCAAGGGAGCTCAGAATCCAAGACATGGATTTCACCGACCTTGGGGAGGAGGATGACATCGATGTCCTAGACGTGGACCTGGGTCACAGGGAGGCCCCGGGACCACCTCCCCCGCCCCCACCCACCTTCCTGGGCTTGCCGCCCCCACCCCCTCCACCCCTGTTGGACAGCGTGCTGCCCCCTCCAGTCCCCGGTAATTTATTGGCTCCTCCTCCTCCAGTGTTCAATGCTCCTCAGGGCTTAGGGTGGTCCCAGGTACCCAGGGGTCAGCCTGCGTTCACTAAGAAAAAGAAGACTATTCGTCTGTTTTGGAATGAAGTCCGGCCTTTTGAATGGCCGTGCAAGAACAACCGCCGCTGCAGAGAATTCCTGTGGTCGAAACTGGAACCCATTAAGGTGGACACTTCCAGGCTGGAGCACCTGTTTGAGTCTAAATCCAAGGAACTGTCTGTCACAAAGGTAAGCCTGGGCTGTAGCCTGCTTCTTGATTTGCAGTGAGGGATGGCTCTAGATATTTGTTCACTACAAAACGCTTTGTGTTGCTTTGACTATTGGGCAAAAAGTCCACTGGTATAAAATAAATACCTTTAAAGGTCAGATAAAAAAAATTCTGACCTTTAGGGTGGTATCCCTGTGTACCTGATAGGTTTACGTTATCGAGCACCAGTTTACTAATGGAAAGTAGCTTTCAAAGAACCAGATAATCCTCAGGAAAATACAAAGGAGATGATCCCACAGCCCAATAGCAGAAATTTTGTGTGTGTGTGTGTGTGTGGTACTGGGGCTCCTGGAAACCCTTCTACCTCCAGGCTACACTCCCAGACACCTACTTTTTATATTTTTATTTGGAAACAGGGTCTTGTAAGCCAGCACAGCTGGCTTTGAACCTGCACAATGATCCTCCTGTCTCTGCCTCCCAAGCACAGGGATTACAAGCGTGCGCCACCACGCCCGGCCAGTAGCAGATATTAACTGGAGAAAATGGGCTTGCTGACTCGCCAAACTCAGTGGATGCAATTATGATCTTATGATCAGGAATTATGATTGATAGTTGTTCTTTGAACCTGAGCTGTAGCCACTTAATGGTTATACGACAGTGATTCAAGTGACATTTCTTTGGGCAATCCCCTAACTACTGAGCCTGTATACTACAACTATCTGGATGTTTTCCAACAACCATATATTTAGCATCCTAGTAATAATACACATGCATGTAGATTCCTCTGTATGTGTGTGTGTGTGTGTGTGTGTGTGTGTGTGTGTGTGTGTGTATGTTACTGGGATCAGGGGCTTTCTACCTCTGAGCTACAACCCCAACCCCCATGCCCATTTTTTTTTTTTTATTTTGAAATAGTGTCTCACTAAGTTGCCTTGAGCCTCACTAAGTTGCTGAGGCTGGCTTCAAACCAGTGATCCTCCTGTTTCAGCCTCCGAAGTACTGGTATTACAGGCATGTGCCACCATGCCCAGCTGATTTCTTATTTTTTGTAAATGTTTGAGAACCTATAAACAGTGCTGCTGTAGTATTGTTAGCAGAGATGTTATATTCATTTTTTTCTGGTGCTGTGGATTAAACTCAGGGACATTCTAACCTCTGCACTATACCCTCAGCCCTATTTTACTTATTTATTTTTATTTGGAAACAGGGTCTTGCCAAGTTGCTGAAAGCCTCGCTAAATTGCTAAAGCTGACCTTGAACCTGTAATCTCCTGTCTCAGCCTCCCAGGTACTGAGATTACAGGGATGCACCTCCATAGCTGGCTTAAGTCTGCTTTTATATATGTGAAACACTCTTCATGAAATTATTGGGCATCAAATGGCAAGTCATGGTTAGTGAACACTGATGAAACTGTAATATTCTGGAACACAAAATGTATTTCTCATAGTTAAGTGCACTAATAAGCCTCTTTTACATATCATAATGATTTTTTTTTTTGGTGGTACTGGGGATGGAACCCTTCTACCTCCGGACTACACTCCCAGACCAATTTTATATTTTATTTGGAAACAGGGTCTCTTAAGCCAGCAAGGCTGGCTTTGAACCTGCGCGATCATCCTGTCTCCACCTCCCAAGCGTGGGGATTACAAGCGTGCGCCACCATGCCCAGCTATCATAATGATTTTTAAGCTCTCGTGATTCAGGGTATATTCCATTTTAAAACAGGCTTATAGCCATCATCTCTTCTTAGGAACTTAGGATATGAGACAGCACTTTGTAAAGTATGTAAAATAACATGTAAGAGTTTATTATAATGAGTATGTTGTAACTTCATATGTTATCCATTCTTTAATCATATTTTTGGGTGGATATAAAGCTGCCAGAATCTAGCTCCTAGACTCCTAGGTACCAAATCTGAATTCAGAACTCTGTGGCATCCTCAGGACAAGAGTGCCCTTCACACACGACCCTGTCACTGCTGCTTGATGCTGAACAGCCAGTGCAAGGAACTGTAACTGGTCATTCCCTTAAAACCCAGTCTACATTCTCAAAGTACTTGCTGCTCTTTGCTGGTTGGCATTCAGTCCAATGTCTGTTTCTGCCTTGTCTCAGTGAGGGCATGAGTCTAAATCATTTCTAGCCTTAGGAATCCCCTCAAATCATAATTAAAGCTTTCTCACTTATAAATTCCTACTGCCCTTCAGTTGAAAATGGGTCCAGATTTTGTCTTCTCAAGAAAATAATACCTAGGAAGGTGATGCTAGATACCCACTCCTGATGTACCTGTGTCCCAACTTTTCCAGACTCTACCATATGGTGCTGAGCCAAGGGGCCTGTAACCAACCCCCAATGGATATGGAGGGACAACAATATTGAAAATGTTAGCAGACTGGTTCCAGATGTTATACAATGAGACCCAAGAGTCAGTACCGTTGTTTTTGGAAATACAAAATGTGTGCAGGAGCTTCTTCCCCCACCCCGGACCAGGGATGGAACCCAGGGCATTTCATCTACGAGCTACACTCCCAGCCATATTTTTTAGTCTTTTTATTTTTGAAACAGGGTCTCACTGAGTTGCCAAGGGCCTCACTAAGTAGCTGAAGCTAACCACAAACCATGATCCTCCTGTCTCCACTTCCCAAATGCTGGGATTACAAGCACGCGCCACCACACCCAGCAGGAGCTTATTTTTAAATGTTATAAAAAAAAAAAAGGTGAGAAAGCAAATTAGGATTGAAATACATCACATTAGAAACATATCCATTTTGTCTGTGTTAACAATTCAGATATGACCAATTTTACTTCTCTTTCTAATCACTGATCTTCATAAAGCACAACTGTAAAAAGCCACTTCCACATTCTGGCTCATGAAACATTTTTCATGAAACACAATAGACTAAAACAAAAATGGAATAAGCTTCACAAGACAGCCTAAAATAAAGGGAATTGGTCTTGTTTCCACGCCAGACCAGAGTTACAGGCCATGACTATGACCATCCAGGTCATCCCTAAACAGTCACAATCACTTAATGAACATGATAAGGGGGAAAATGTGCTTTTTTATTTTATTTCCTGAAACAGGATCCATTTTTATCTCTCTGCAGGAAAAATATATATAGCTTTTTAGTAATACAAATTTCATTGTGTTTTATAGAGAAATAAATCTTGTGCTAAGTTTTACCATGTTGTTTCCGTGGCTGGTGTGAAGTGTGGGAGATCACATAAGAGATCATTAGAGTGACCGCAGAGAAAGGTGTGGAAGAGAAATCCCCTGGAGAGTAGAGACTTGACGTCACCCTGAGGAGCCCTAGGAGATGGCTTCCCCGCAATCATGTCTACTCAGGGGCTGCAAAGTGCCTTGTACTCCCAGAGGTCACCTACTTAGTCCCAAGTTTCTGCCAGACTAAGGCAAGCATGTAGGGGAAGAGGAGACTGGAAAGAAGGGAACTTGATTTTCCCTGTGGGGCCTGATGACTGTCTTACTCTCTTGGGTGATTAGGTCTATGATAGGGAGGGGACTTAAGAATAGATTTGGAAAAACTAGTTTAACTTTACCCTGAAGTTTCAGAATATATCAGAAACTATTAACAGTGACTTCTAAGACAGATTTGGAGATAATGATTTGATTGGTCAGGGAACAAGTCTCAACCTCGGTTGATTGGTTGGTTGTTTATTCATTTATTCATTCTTTCAGTGCTGGGGATTGAACGTAGGGGTACTTTACTACTGAACTACATCCCCAGCCCTTTGTATTTTGAGACAGAGTCTCACTGAATTCCCAGGCTGGTCTCGTACTTGGAATCTTCTTGCCTCAGCCTCTCAAGGCACTGGGATTACAAGTATGCACCACTGTGCTCAGAAACATTCTTGGTTTGCTTGATTGTTTGTTTTTGTGGTACTGGAGATGAACCCAGGGTATTCTATCTCTGCACTGTGTCCACAGCTCTGCTTTTTATTCTTGAAACAAGGTCTTACTAAGTTACCATATGCTGGACTTAAAACAGTCTGCATTGTTTTTAAAGCACCTAGGGGACCCTGAAGAACAACCACAATTGTGAATCACTGATGTATAGTGACAAATGAGACACAAAGAACATTTCATCCCCATCACTACCTTCTACAGCGATGTCCTGATCTAGTTTCCTAAGAAGAGATGGAAAACCTCTCTACCATAATTCATGATCAGGAAATAAGAGAATGCATTATTTTTATCTAACATCGACCTTAGAAAAGCTGAGGTCTACCTGAAAAATTGAAACAGAACTACTTATGCCTATTGTGCTAGCACAGCTAGTAAATTGAGTCTTATGTAAGTCTCCTGGTGATGATAATAGATAAATTAACCCAGAATATCTGACTGCCCAACGACTGGCCTCTGCTATCAGAGACTCAATAAACAAATACAGGAATTAATACTTTTTTCCCATAACAGTAATTCAGCCCTATTCTTGTAAGAAATTTTATTTCTAAGTAAAGATTTCTCAGCCTTTATTTAGACTTAGATTTTTGTTGTTGTTTTTTCTGCCTTAATGCTCTACTGTGTATCTGACCACTTCCCTGTTGCAAGACTTTAGGAAAATTCCACAGTCGCTTCATTCTATACCATTGCTTCCTTATAACTGTCACTGTCTCAATGGGCAGTTCTGAAATGTCCTGTGGCATCACTCTTTTGTCAGTGAGCAGGGAGTGAGGAGGAATGGCTTAGCATTTCTAGAACTTCTGCCTCACTGAGCCAGACCCAGATCCACGGTGTCCCACAGACATGCTGAGCAGCATGTGCAGAGGTCGGTTGCCTTTCATGGAAGCACTCACAGATTTAGTGATATTCTCCAAGACTCTGAGAGTTCTCTAAATAAACCATGTCTTTAGCCTAGTTTTTATTTTCAGTCACAGGACCTTCCAGGGTGACAGGTTGATGTTTTGAGTGTTCATATTTTAAATATCATATTCTCTAGTCCTAGGAAAATTACTCTAAAAACTCAGATTATCCTTATGTCAGCATTTCAGGAAGTGTTAAGCTTAGTGACTACCATATAATATTTACATTTGCCTTCCCATGTTTTCCCAACTGGAATCCTCAGCCTTCTCTTTTCCAAAACTCAGTGACTCCTGAGGGAAAATTAAGGTCTTTTCCTTTCCCTAGGATACCTACTGAATACAGGCTGTGGTAGCTTTCCCACAGGGCCACCCTTCTCCAATAATCATTCAGAATCAGGTTTGAATCCTTCATTACAAATTCTAAAATATTTGTTCTCAGAGGCAATAATTTATTTTATCAAAAATCCTGACTTTTGTATCTCCTCCCAGGAGGCATCTGGTCTCATCCATCTCTGCATCGAGAACTGGTATTAGCCAACCCTCTGGGAAGACTTGTGACTCTGTGCTGTGCGTTTCCATCTGAACCTGATGATCTGGCTGAGCTATTCTAGAATTTATTCCTATTATCCTATTTGACTTTTGGCCCTAGGAGTAGCTGAACTTGCAGGATCTAACTCTTGGGGATACTGGCTCTAGAGAGTGAATTTCTAGCCCACGTAGACAACCACCATGTAAATTTGGGGCTACAGAAATTAGCCACCACCCATCCCTGCCTAAGCTTCAGTTGTTAGGAGGTTGGTCACCTCCTCTCTGCTTTGCAGAAGTCCTGTGAATATTTTGGCCATGGGTACTTTTCATTTAAACCCTCATTGTAAAGGGGCTCATCTCTGTCTTCCTGCAAACTGGACCTTCAACCCTCTTGGGCAGATTGAGAGAAAATCCTGAGTTGTTTTAATGGCCTTTTTCCTGATCCTTCTGAGAATTCTCTGTTGACCCAGACCCCGAGGATAACCTCTGTTTCTCATCCTTCCTGGCTGTTCACACCCCACCCCCTTTCCCTGCAGTGTTCCTGGCCAAGTCAAAAACAAAATAAAAGCCCTACATGGTATCCAGGCCTGGAGCATTTCTCCAGAGACTCTCTTGCCCCTGGCTGGAAAGGGCTACTATGGGCATGTAGGAGGTTCTTTGGTAGTTGCAGCTTCAAAGGAGGAGCTGTGCTACAAGAGTTCATCTTAACTTTCTAGAACTAAAATAGAGCCTGGCATCTTCCTAGGGTCCCCCTCCCCCCTTAAAGAAGCAAGTTCATCTTCTCCCTTGAATACATCTGGACATATTTGGGAAAGTAACATGTTTAGAGATATTCGGGCAGTGATGTCCCTTACAATAGTTCATATCCACCCTAGAGATAGTTGTTTATATTTTCACATCCAGCCGTCCCCTAGTCTAGCAGCCTATGCCTGGAATCTGGGCCTAAGGGTATTTCTTTCTAATACCCCTTCCTCCCTAATAGGAACTTGCTAAGGAAGAGGGTAGAGGTTTGACTGAGCTTTTATCAAAGAATTGCACATGGATATGAGCTTCCAAGCACAGGGGGCTTTGGCTTCTGTTGCAAATGTGGCTCTAACTTCCTGTTACTCCAATGCTGACCATCAGTATCAGGGGCCTCCTGGAGCTCCACAGATATGCAGTTTTTGCTAGTCTCCTTGAAAATGTTATGTGAAGACTAGGCAAGGTACCTGAGAGGTACTCGGATTATATTTGTTTCAGTACATGGAATAACAGAGAGAGGCAATAAATAAATAAACATGGAAAGATTGTCAACCAGTCAGGGACTGTCAGAGGACAGAGCTAGTTTCCCAGCCTCCTCTGCCACTGCTCAGGCTGTGGGGTCTTAAGCCATCACTGATGATGTCTTGAGACTGCAGTCAGCAGGAGTGGAGCTATGCTTCAGTTAGCAAAGGGTCTTTTGGGCTATGATGCACCCTGCCATTTGGACCCTTAAGCATTTCCACGTGAGCTCTCCTCTGGCCTTTTGTCTTCCTAAGAAGGAGGATGTCTGCCCAGCCACTCTGTCTCAGTGTTCGCTCACTATCTTGATTTGTTTGACTTTTTCATCCCATATTAGAAATTGCTCTTTTATGCTAGATTTTGGATCACTAATCTTAGTGTCTTTGTTAGAAAGCTCTGGACCAAGCTGGGCATGGTGGCGCACGCTTGTAATCCCAGCATTTGGGAGGCTGAGACAGGAGGATTGCGCAGGTTCAAAGCCAGACTCAGCTACTTATTGAGGCCCTGTGCAACTCAGTGATACCCTGTTTTATTTTATTTTTTTATAAGTGGAACATATTGAAAGTGGTGTACATTTAGATTGTGCTCCATGCCCTTTCCCCTCCATTTCCCTTCCCCCCTCCCAATAGAGAATGTCCAGGTTAACCATGTTATATTTATACTATTACACATATTCGTATGTAGCTCCTCCATTGAACAACCTCAGCTTTCTTCCCCTCCTATCTTTCCATTCAAGCTCTACTGAGATTTCCCCTGCAGTACCTCTGGTATTACCACTACTCCCTAGCTTGGGCATATTAGAGAAAACATATGTCCCTTCTCTTTTTGTGCTTGACTAAACTCAACATAATGTTCTCCAGTTATTCCATCTGTGAGACCCTGTTTTAAAATAAAGAATAAAAAATAGGGCTGGGAGTGTCAGTTGGAGGTAAAATGCCTCTGGGTTCATCCCCAGTACCACACAAAAAGAAAAAAATAAAGCAAGCTCTGGACTATTTATAAGAGCCTTATCTATGGTATGTTCTATTCTTCTCTATTATTCCAGCTATTTGAGTGCCTTGCTATATAGAATACTACTTTTATAATAATCTTTTATAGCTGATTGTATAGATATTACATATAACTACTTTTTAAGAATATTGTTGACTTGTTAAATAGATATATTCTCTCATGTTAACTTCAGAATATATTTTTCTAATTCCAAAAGCAAATCTTATTGGAAATTTGTTGGAATTAATATAAATATTTATGTTGTATCAGAGATTCCAAAATACTTGCAAAATTAAGACCTCCTATTTCGGAGAAGTTGTTCTTCATTTATTCAAGTCCTTTTATTATATTCAAGAAACTCTCAACCCTTTTCTTTCAGTAGGCCCTATCCTATATTGATACTTCAAGAGATTTTTGGTTTCATTTCCTTATTTAGGTATTATTGGGGGGTGGGCATGTGTCTGGTCTTTGTTTGCCTATCAAATGCAAAACAACTTTCTGACTTCCGACATAGAAGCCTTGCCTCCTTTCTTCTTCCCAACCCTATTCTACCTCTTGCCCATTATATCTCACCCCTTTCTTCTAGATATCTTAAGGGGAGCATTTATATTTCTTGAACCATCTGCAGAGGTACAATTATTCCTTCTGTGACTCTTGACTTATATCTTCTATCATAGGCCAGTTTTCTAATTGTAAAACTTGGACAATCATCATGGCTTTGTTTTCTTCAATACTGGAGATTGAACCTAGGGGCATTCTACCTCTGAGCTATACCTCCAGCCATGTTTTTATATTCTTTATTTTGAAACAGGGTTTCACTAAGTTGTGGAAGGCCTCACTAAGTAGCTGAGGCTAGCAGCAAACATGCGATCCTCCTGTCTCAGCCTCCAAAGTATCATCATGGCTTTCTGATTAAAGAAATGCAATAAGGCTGATGGTAGACTGTTCTAAGAGGCTGAGTGCTGAGGATTCAGGCTCAGGGAAGAAGCTGCACGAGTGTAGAAGGAGGAACAGGCATGAGAGGCTTTGTGAAGAAAGGGTGGGCAGTAATTGCACTGTCATGAGACTGTGAGAAAGACATAGTGAAATTTATTATTGCTCATCTGGGGCTTTGGAATGAATCTGAATCAATGACTGTTCATCCTTGAGCATGGACACAGATGCAGCTCTAGGTGATTGTGGAAGAAAGGAGGGTGTTGAATTTCCCTACCTGACTCATTCCCTCATCTTGGGTATAATTGACCAAAAGACACTGGGGTGTTTAGCATCATTGGGTAGAAGTTTATTTTAATTATCAAGAATTAAATTTTTATTTTATTTTTTGGTGGTACTGGGGTTCCTGGAAGCCCTTCTACCTCTGAGCTACACTCCCAGACCTATTTTATATCTTTTATTCGGAAACAGGGTCTCTTAAGCCAGCACGGCTGGCTTCGAACCTGCACGATCCTCCTGTCTGCCTCCCAAGCGCAGGGATTACAAGCTTGTGCCACCACGCCCGACCAAGAATTAAAATATTTAAGTATTTAAATTAAATACTTCTTTGCTAAAATCCAGATATTGAATAGTTCAATTCCAGCTGTTTCTTTAGTTCTTACCTTTTCTTTCTGCTGTGGATAGAAGTGCTTTGATAAGGTGAACAGACACTTTGAGTTGTCTCAGCTGCTCAGAGGCTTGCTGCTCCCTGGTCGTAGGGCAGTGTGTGTGTGTGTGTGTGTGTGTGTGTGTGTGTGTGTGTGTAAGTTGCACTCTCCTGAGAATGGGCCTCAGGGCACATCAGTGGCAGAGCCACCACCTAGGTGTGTACAGTTTGTTTGCCACATGTGGACACAGGCTGCCAGGGGAGAGGCTGAATTCTGAGTGGTGCTTCTCTCTCAAGCTGTTTGTAAGCAGCTATTCATTAAGGCTTTGTCTTCCCAGAGGCAGCATCTTTTCCTCATGTGTCTCTCTAGGCTCCCTCCTTGGGCTAGCTGTGCTTGCACATGTGTCTCTCTAGTCTCCTTAGAGTGATAAGGACTATGGAGGCCAAAAACTAAATACTCCCAGGGAATCCTTGCTGCCAATGATGTGGCTTCTTCCTCATGGTCCCATGGCGTCTGCAGGTGCACTTCCAATCCTCCTGTCCATGGTCCAGGAAGAAAGAGGGTGAGGGGCTTATTGACTATATTTCTTTTAATTTAGGACTACCAATGCTAAAATTAAGTCACAGGGCCAGCTTTGGGCAACCAAAGGTTTGAACAGGTAAATGTTGTGATGATCAGAGAAGAGGAAATAGATTGGGGTAGCTGTCTGAGAGCCTGGGGAAGTAGGCACCCCAGGGCCCCAATGTCACCATCACAGGTTGTAACATCCTTTTTCATTTTCTGTTTCTGTACTTTCTCAAACCTTTCTCCTTCCTTCTTAGTTTTCCAAATAAAACTTAAATTTAAAAACTAAAAGCTAAACAGAGAACTTTCACTTTATTTGGTGAAATATAGAGAAAATAAAGTCTGCCTTGGGAGGGGGTTGTGTATGCCACATGTCCTTGAGAGCCCTTGTTCAAAACCAGTGACTATACCCACAGGAATTGCCCCTCCTGGCCACCAGGCCCCAAAACAGCTGGACTGCTTTCAGTTGTTTTCTTCATGAAGAAATTTGAGTTTATTCCCAAATGCATATTTAAGGATCTAAAATAGAATTTGAGCAATTAGATTTGGCGGGCCCAGGAGAACCTCACTAGGACTCTAGTCTGATTCTCTTTGATGGCTCCTCATTACTAGTGTTGCCCCAGACCAGCCTTTCCAGAGGGTCAGCTGCTCCCAGGCCCAGCCACATTCCCTGCATCAGAGGAGAAGGTTTGGCCAGCTCCTGAGTGGCAGTCAGCTGATTGGCAGAGGCCTGGCTGCAGAGTGTCATCAGAGGCCCCAGGCTGGCTCTTCCAGGAGGTGACCTCATCGAACCTCCATCCTCATCCCTGGAAATTCCCAACAACCTTGACAAAACTGCTTCATATCCCTTTACCTTTATCTCAGACTGCAAAATAGATACCAGATATTCCTCAGGACCTAGATCAAGTATCAACTCTTACAGACCCTGGCCCACTTCTCCACCAGGTGAGCTATAGGTGGCCTACAGTTGGACCCCCTTGTGCAGTGAGCACATCCATCACCTGCCGAGTGTGTCTTTTCTTCAGGAGAGGCACTCTGTCACCCTAGGTATGACTCGGAATAGTCATCCTCCCAGTTGATTTTGAGCATGAGCAGTGGGCTTGCTGAGCCAGGTCTCCTCCCTACTTGTCTCCATTGCCACCTGTACTTCCCAAAAGCCAAAGGGGAGAGTGGAGAGGGAGCCTGTAGTCACAGCTCTAGGTGGTGACAAGTGCGGGCTCAGCACCTCACACACTGTCTGGTCTGCTGGGGCTGCCATAATAAAATCCTGTGGATCTGTTGGCTTAAATAACCAAAAAATATTTCTTGTATCTGGAGGCTTGGAAGTCTAAAAGCAAGATGCTGGCCAAGTTGGTTCCCTGGGAGGGCTCTCTTCCTGGCTTCCAAACGGCTACCTTCTTGCTGTGTGGTGGACAGAGGGAGCTAGATGCTGGCCTCTTCTTAGAATGATACCCATCAGAAGGCCCTCACCCTTATGACCTCCCTACAATAAGTACTTCCAAAAGCAGTAATTTTCAATTTTAAATACTATTATACTGGGAGGTAGGACTTCAACATATGAAAGGGTGTGGGTTAACACACATTTGGTCTATAACACATACTTACTGAGTTCTAGCCACGCAGTGGCCCAAGCATAAGAGAGGCTCAGGGTTTGTCTGTGGGGGCACCCAGGCTGGCAGGGAACCACACACAAGGGCACTGCAAGGATGCCAAGATACCCCTTGTTCCCAGGTCTCCTCCTGGCCTCTCAGCCTGCTTGTCTCTCAGTCCTATTCATCAGTGTACATTTTATTTCTCTGCCTTGATGTCTCCTCGCCACACACAATGTCTTTGTGTGACAAAAAGGTGGAGGTGCTCTGGTCTGAAGGATGTAGGATATTTGAATGGTGAGGGGTTCCTTGAGACGTTGCAGCCAGGGATCTGGAAGGTGTGATGGTCTAGCCATGCTGGATTTTCCTCATTGGTCCTGTCTTCTCATTTCATGTATTGACTTCTCTGTGCACACACCACATGCACTGGGGCAAACAAGATACATTCTGACAGCCCACAGCCCATAGAAAAGGAACTCTGAAAGGTTTTAGCTTTGTATTCTCTGCTTTTATGGAAAAAACCCACACTTTTTACTTGCAAAATATCATATTGTTCCCAATTGAAGGAAAATCAATTTTATTTTGTAACGTGTCTGACTCATGAAGTTCCAAGGTTGGCAGCTTCTCAGGGCTTAATCCTTGATCTCTTTCTTCTGAGCTGAGCAACAGTAGCCAGTCCTTGCCTGAGCTGAATTTTAGCTCTTTGTTTTATCTCTCAAGTAGCAAGTTTGCTTTTAATAATAAAACACAGAACAGACCCAAGCTGATATATTAATCTTTGATTTTCCTTGTTTTACCACCAAGAAAACTGCTGCAGATGGGAAGAGGCAGGAGATCATCGTTCTAGATTCCAAGAGGAGCAACGCTATCAATATTGGTCTGACGGTGCTGCCCCCTCCAAGAACGATTAAGATAGCCATTCTGAATTTTGATGAATATGCCTTAAACAAAGAAGGTATCGAGGTAAGGGAACCTCTCAAGCATTGTTTGTGTTCTGTAGTTTATCACGTGCATGAAATGTACATCACATTTTTGCGTCCATTATGACTTTTCTTCACAAGATGGCTTGCCATTTTTGTTTTTAACCAAACTCTGACTAATGTGAATAATAGTCTTTTCATCTTTATTCCATGAGGAGAATGGAATATTTGCCTTTGAAGTTCAGAGATCCTGACTCTGTGGTTCACTTATAGACCTACCTCTGATTACCCTCTGTCTACTTTGAAATAATAAAAGACTATCATGACCTCATAACCTTGTTAGGAGGACCCAAGGGTCTTTTTTCACATAATTTCACACCAAATATGTTTAGAAGATGCCTGAAAATACAGTGTTCTCAATAAGTACTCACATCCACGTAAAGGACTCTGTTTCTCTTCTGGCACTTGTTGAGATATGTAGAGATGTACTTTCTTTGATAATCTGGAGAACCAAGCCACCCAAGGCTGTAGCACTTGTTGGTCTGAATGTCAAAGAGAGAAACTGGGTGACATGCTCTGACTGTGTGGCTCCTGGGTGGCCCAGCTGGAGCCATGATTGACCTGCTATGCCTGGCTTTCCATGATTCTACCCTGTCATGTCCTGTCTTCACCATGGGCTAGTGCCAGTTGGTAGCAGGTGAAATATCTTATTGTAATAATGAAGAAGAGTTAGTGGAGCTAATGACCAGCCTACAGATTCCCAGAGAGGTTATATAGCTCAAGAGCATACTTAGTCAAGAGCAAGAAATCTGGGGACACTGTTTTGTGACATTGGGTGAAACCCATCCTCTTACTGGCAAGGAACTGCAAACTTTTTAAAGCGTCCCCATGATTGGGGTTCATTCATGCCATTCATGAACAGCCTGATTTGAAAGACTCAAACGTAAGAGCCAGTGAAGCCGGATACCAGACCTTTGCCAGAAAAGCGAGGAAGGGCTTGGCTGCCATGCCAGACTCACCCACACTTCTGAGTTTTGAAGGGATTGGTGGACATTCAATATGTGCAGGGCTCTGAAACAATAAGGCCAGGCATGCCTTTGTATATTTGAAAGGGGCCTCTAGTTGCCTGTACTGGGTTGAATAGTATCCCCCAAAATTCATGCCTGTCTCCAGAATGTGACTTTACTAAAAATAGGATCTTGTAGGTATAATCAAGTTAAGGTGAGGCCATATTGGATTAGGATGGACTATAAATCTGATGACTGGTATTCTTATAAGAAGAGGAACATTTGGACATAGACACAGAGAGGAGAATGCCATTTGAAGAGAGAACAAACAGAACACCATGTGATAACTGAGGCAGACATTAGAGTGTGTGTCCAGCAGCCAATAAGTGCTAAGGGTTGAGGGCAAGCCGTTCCCTCCTCCAGCCTTCAGAGAGAGCATGGGCCTGCTAAGGCCTTGATTATGGACTTCTGACTTTTAGAACTGTGAGAGGGTAAATCTATGTGGTGTGTGGCTGCCCAGTTTGCGGTACATTGTTTATAGTAGTCCTAGACACCCACAGGGGGCCTAAAAATCTCTACTATGAGAAGCACATATACTGTGTTCTAGGAACAAGAATGGAAGTGAATGTCCTTCCTGACAAAAGGGGAAACCATGCTCCAAGCCCTGTAGGCAGGCAGGCTGTATATCCAGGGCATATGGTAGGGTGGGTGGGATATAAAGGATTAAGCCAGATGACAACAGGGAAAGACAGAGAAACATTGAGGCAGCCCCTCTCTGGGGTCCTCTAGACAAGCAAGGGGCTACCATTGGGTGAACCTGGACCAACCAAGTGCTTCTTCATGGAGGAGAAGCAGGAATGGGCTCTGACCATCTTATTTACTTACCAAGGTCCTTTAGAGATTGCAAAAGCTCAGATTCACATGTGGGGAAGCTTCATGTTCAGCCAGAACCAGCCTGATTCAGGAAAAAATGACGACTTCTTCTTTTAAAAATATTTCCCTTCCTTGTCAAGAGGACTTGAAAGTCCATCAGGAGAGAGCAATTCCTTTGGCCTTTGCCTTTGTTCTTTCCTGTAATGTAGCTCTTCTAAAGTGAAGAAAGTTTCAGATGCAAAAAATTATTCAGATTTTAGAATGATTTTCTAAATCACGTTAGAATGATTTAGATTTTCCCTGTCTGGCCTATTGCCATTTGAGCACCCTTTTGATCCAAGAAGGAATTTTAATAAGAATGCTGCTTGGTATAAAGGAATAATAACAAAACAACAAAGTACAGGCTGATGTTCACACTTTTCTTTTTGTGGGCTGGGCACCAGATAGGTATACACAAATTTTCATGAAAAACTGGTGGAATACATACTGCTGTTCTCCCTGACTTAAAGATGAGGGAAGTAAGTCCAAATATTAGTCCGTGGCAACTTCACAGGCCCACGACAGGTGGAGTAGAATGTGTGGTATAAATCCTGCATTCACAGGGTGGCCTCATGCTTGGGGATGGCGGGCCAGGGGAGGTCTGGACTGTAAACCACAAAGAATGAGAGGGACTCTGAAAGGGGATTGAGAAGCTTGCAGGAAGCTACACAGAGCAACTCACAGCTCTGCCAGCCATCTTTTGCCCAGGAGTAGCTGACTTACACAACAATTTGAAGTGAAGCAAAAAAAAAAAAACCCCAAAACAAGCTACAGAAGCACTGATAAATTCTTACCAATATTTGAATGTGTCACAAGTCCTTAGTAAATTCATACTTAGTAACTTGGAGTTACAACATTTTTATCAGTTTTATCCTAAAGCAAGGATGCTCAAACTCAACACCATTGATGCTCAGAATTGGACAGTCTTTGCTAGGGGTTTTCCTGTGCATTTCAGGAAGTTCAGCAGCATCTCTAGTATCTACTCACTAGAAGGCAGCACACACACTCCGCCCCACCCCTGACCTTGATTCTTAGCTCAAAGTGACTCCAGACACTGTTAAACTTTTTCCGGAGGCAAAATCGTCTGGTCAAGAAACCAAGATCTAAAGATTGCTTGTGTGAATCCAGAGACTGTGTATCTCTCAGCACTTTTTAGGCATGGCTGGTAAGACATCAGTGGAAACAGCTCTCTAGAATAATGTGGAATCCAGGGCATTCTGACATCATCTATTGTGTCTGACCATTGATCTCAGAGACTGGAGGGGCTTAGAAGATCTAGATCCATGTGTTGGACAGTACTCAGAGCTTATTCTGTCAGCTAGTTGTTCAAGAGTTAAATTGAAACTGAGAAGAAATGGCAATTGTGAACTTACAGATCTTTGCTAATAAGATTTCCAGTTAATGTCCAGAGGGCCTGTAGCCAACCCATCTGCTTCTTGGATACATGCATCCTGGCACGGCACCATGACTTAATAGGGTCATTTGAAAACTCTGTGTACCTAAATGCAGTTAGGATGTATTAAATGACATCCTGTGGCTTTGCTTAGCAACCAATGGTATGTATCTGGGTTTGTTGTGCTTTATTAAGGAAGTAGTCTATAACAAGAATATTAAATGTAAGAAAATTATTTTAAGATTATCTCTAAGGAGCATAAATGATATTTTCCCAAGAAAATGTCACCAAACCCTCACAAATGTAATTATGAAGAGTTACTGTTTTTTCTCCCTTTGCTTTTATAATTTTTCAGAGTCTCTGTGTACTCAGAGGGTAGTATATTTGAATAGTCCTACATGACATTTAACTTGGCTGAATTTGGCTCCTAGGCCTATCAGCATCCTGGAAAAAGACATTTTCTCTAGCTATACATGTACAGCTATAGTGCCTTCCAAAGCAGTTTGTGTGGATAAGGCTTGTCCTCAGGTTCCAAAGTGGGTGTTGGACACACACCGATATGTCCACCCATAGTTAGTTGGATTAGGGGAACCAGAATTCTCTGATGATTTGCATTTGTAGTTAAATTCTGGTGAACTATAGAAATGGTGCTAGGAAATGAGGAGCAGTTTTCTAGGTTGTTCTCTAGCTCTGCCTTGTTTTTGTCCCAACCATGCTTCAGCTAAATCATTTTATCTGTGATACTGATGATGATTTCTGCCTCAACTTCCTCACTGAGTACTTGTAAGAATGAAAGAAGACACTGTCAAGATGATTTGGAATTTAGAAGTTTTTTTCCTAACATTGCTACATGGAAGTAAGTACATAGATGGAGCACCATTTTCTTGTGAGAATACACAAGTTGTGTACCAACCAGGTTCAGTCCTAAATTCTCTAGCTCTCTCTGCCCTCATCGCCCAAATCCTCACAGAAGATTCTTATCCAAAGCTGTAGCGGGGTTCTGTCCAAAATCAAAATAATTATTTCTTATGGTCTCTTCTAGAAGCAAATGAAATGGTCAAACCCAATTGTGTTTGAGTCCATAAAAAGAGATATTTTTGTCTTTGAAATATGGTTTTCAGATAAAAAAGCAAGTATACTTAGAGCAATACTAGGAGACACAAGGAGAACACTAAAAGCACCAAGGCTGTCACATATCAGTCTTGTTTGTTGTTTCTTTTTTGCAAAACTAAATGGTGATTGTAAGATCATCAATAAACCTATTGACGTGTTAGAAGAGCAAGCTGAAGATGTTGCCTTACACTGTATTCATCCCTTATTGTTTGATCATAGGAAAAGGGGCCATCAGTTCACAGGAGGAGGCTTTGACCTCTTACACTGCCTGATGACTATTTTTATTGTCAGTAGTGTGTAAAAAAAATAAACTGGTAGATGGCAACCTCATAAGCCTTCAACAGTGAGCAAATGGTTTAAATTAGTCCAAGAAAAAAAAAGCTAAAAACCTTTTATTACTTTTTCAAAGGACCACAGCAATGAAATCATTGCAGGACTGTGCCTTCTTAAGGTTATAAAAGGTGTCCACAGCTTTCTATTTGGAGATTCATGCCATGCCCAACAATTTAAACATTAAGGGAATTTAAAGACAAAAGTTTTTATTTTGAAAGCTAGTGGAGTTCAAATCATGGATATTTCTAAAGTGAAATCTACTTGAATTGTTTTATTTTTAATGCCATCTGTGTGGATAGTGAGGCATGAGCCAGGCAGTAGGCAAGAAGCACTGTTGCTAAATATTTCTCCTGATGCTCAACTTATACCTATGTAGCCTCAGTGTTTGAAGCCATGCTGAAGAACAAGATAGAAGGGGATGTATCTGAGGGCTCACCAGCTGTCACCTGCAGCTTAACTCTGACTACAGCACAGAACACCAGCCTTCAAAGCTTTGCATCACGGGCTTCTGATAAACTAGAGACAGCCCTGCCTGTTGACACTCTCCTCAAACTCACCCCACCTGGATACGTCTGGGGGCACATGTATACACATCTGCTTAGTGGGTGACTGATGTCAAATATCCAGTTTATTTTGTTACTTATTTTTGATGCCTTGAGCTAGTATAGAATAAGGTTGATTTTTTTTTTTGTATATAGTGCTAGGGGTTTTAAAACGTATAAATTCATGAAACAACTGCAACCCAGGTTTCAAACAATCCCATCTCCCCATATAGCTCTTTTGCACCCTGTTGTAATTGTACACTCGGTCCCATCCTTAGCCCCTAGCAACCACTGATAAGTTTAGCATCACTGTGGTTTCATCTTTTGAAGAATGTCACATAGGTGGTGGAGATCTTCTCCCATTCTGTAGGCTATATATATATATGTGTGTGTATGTGTGTGTGTGTGTGTGTGTGTGTGTGTGTGTGTGTATTTTTTTTTGGTATTGGAGATTGAACCCAGGGACATTCTACCTCTGAACTATACCTCCCAGCCCTATTTTTTATTCTTTATTTTGAAACAAAGTCTCACAAAGTTGTGGATGGCCTCACTACGTAGCTGAGGCTGGCCATAAATCTGTGATCCTCCTGTCTCAGTCTACCAAGTACTGGGATTACAAGCATGTGCCACCAAGCCCAGCTTTCTGTAGATTCATGATGGTTTTCTTTGCTACACAGAAGCTTTCTAACTTAATGCTATCCTACTTGTTAATTCTTGTTAATTTCCTGAGCTTTCAGGGTCTTATTAAGGAAGCTTCTATAATTTTGGAGTGTTCGTCCTATGTCCTCTTCTAGCCATTTCAAAGTTTCTGGTCTAATTTCCTGGTCTTTGACCTATCTAGAGTTGACTTTTGTGCAGGTTATAATATGATATAATATGATATAATAACATTTTTCTACATATTGATAGCCAATTTTCCCAACACCGTTTGTTGAAACAACTGTCCTTTTCTCCATTGTATGGTTTGGGCACCTTTGTGAAAGATCAACTGGTTATAGATATAGGATTTTGTTTCTGAGTCTTCTGTTACCTTGGTCTTTGTGTCTGTTTTTGTGCCGATGCCATGCTGTTTTGTAGTATCTATTTGTAGTATAATTTAAGTCAGGTGACTTCAGATAAAGCCTTCAAATACAGACTTCAAATATGGCCTCTGGCATGGTTCTTATTGCTGGAAATTGCTTTAGCTATTCTGAATCTTTTGTTTTTCCTTATGAATTTTATAACTGATTTCTCTAGATTGGTGAAAAATGATGGTATTTTGATAAGGATTTCATTGAATGTATAGATTGCTTTTGGTAAGATGGCCATTTTGATTATATTTATTCTGCTTGTCTAAGAGCATAGAAGGTCTTACTGTCTTCTAAAATCTTCAGTTTCTTTCTTTAGTGATTTACAATTTTTATGCAAAGTTTTTTCACCTCATTGGTTAAATTTATTCTTAAGTATTTTATCTTTTTAGAGATTATTGTGAATGGAATTGTGTTTTTTATTTCTTTTTCAGTGGATTTATGATTGGTGTAAAGGAATGCTAATGATTTTTGCAGGCTGATTTTGTATTCTGCTATTTTTTGTTGAAACTATTTATCACCTCTTGTAGTCTTTTGGTTAAGATTTGGGGTCTTCTAAATAAAGTATCATATCATCAGCAAACAAAGATGGTTTTAGTTTTATTTTCTTCTTTGTATTTCTTTGATTTCTTTTTCCTGTCTTATTACTGAGACTAGGTTTTGAATACTATGTTAAATAAGAATGATGACAGTGAGTATTCTGTCTTATTCCTCATATTATGTGAAATTCTGTCAGTTTTTCCTCATTCATAATGATGCTAGCTTTGGGTTTATTGTATATAACCCTTATGATGTCATTGTTGGCTTCTTCTATTCCTAATTTCCTCAATGATTTTATCATGAAAGGGTGTTAGATTTTGCCAAATGATTTTTCTGCTTTTTTAGATAATCGTGTTTTTTGTCCTTATCTCTATTAATGTGGTGAATTACATTTATTGATTTACGTATGTTGAATCAGCCTTGTATCCCTGGGATGCTTATGATGAACTATTTTCTTGATAATGTTGAATGTGAATTTTTAATATTTTGTTGAGAATTTTTGCATCTATGTTCATCAATGATACTGGTCAGTAATTTTCTTGTGGTACATTATTTGGCTTGGGGATTAAGGTGATGCTGGCTTCATAAGAATGAGTTTGTTAGTTTTCTCTTTCTATTTCACAGAATAATTTGAGGAGCATTGGACTTAGTTCTTCTATAAAGTTCTTGTAGAATTCATCTGGGAATCCATCTGGGTCTGGACTTTCTTTGATGAGAGAGCTTTTATTGCTGTTTCAATGGAAACTAGAGAGATATTTGTAAATAAGGGCAACATCAGATAGATAAGTAAAGATTCCAAAAGAGGGGGATTAGGAAATGGAGGGGAGCATGAAATCATAAATAATATAATAGTTGAAATAATTCTATGAATGTATATAAAATTACCAATTCCAATTTCAAAGACATGCGCAGAGAAGATCGGGGAAGACTGGGTGGAAGAAGAGCACCAACAGCCCATGTGCGTATATTTTTTGACACTATATACCACAATATATTGTAAAATTACAATGTACCCAACAAAAAAAAAGAAATATCACATAATGGAACTATGTGGTGTATAACCTTTTGCGATTTAGTTCTTCCACTCAATATGTCTTTGAGCTTCAGCCAAAGCAGTGTGTATTTATCTACAGCTTCTTTTTATTTCTGAGCACTATTCTATAGTAAAGATGTACCACAACTTATTTATCTATTCTTCCATGGAAAAATGTTTAACTCAATAGTTTTTGGCAGTTATGTATAAAGCTGTTTCAAATATTCATATAAAAGTTTTTGTGGCCAGGCGTGGTGGCGCACACCTGTAATCTCTGCACTTGGGAGGTGGAGACAGGAGGATCGCGCAGGTTTGAAGCCAGCTGCGCTGGTTTAAGAGACCCTGTTTCCAAATAAAAATATAAAAAAAAATAGGTCTGGGAGTGTGGCCCGGAAGTAGAAGGGTTTCCAGGAACCCCAGTACCACAAAAAAAAGTTTTTGTGTGAACATAGATTTTCATTTTTGTAGAATAAATACCCAGAAATGGAATTATATGGTTATAGAGTAACCTCTGTGTATAATTTTGTGATGAGCTATAACTCATATCTTCATTCTCTTTAACAGAGTATTAGCTTGGCATGGTAGCACACACCTGTCATTCCTGTACTTTGGAGGCTGAGACTGGAGGATCGTATGTTTGAGGCCAGTTTCAGCAACTTAGCAAGGCCCTCATCAACTTAGCAAAAACCTATTTCAAAATAAAAAGTAGGGTTAGGGGAATAGGTCAGAGGTAGAATGCCCTGTGTTCAATCCCCAATACCAAATAAATAAAAAGTGTCTTTCACTGAGTGAAAAACTTTAATTTTGATGAAGTTCAGTTTCTTAGCTTCTTTTTGTATCATGCTTAAGAATTTTGTGTCTCACATGGGTCATGATATTTTTCTCATATATTTCCTTCTAAAAGTTTTAATCTTACATTTTACACTTGTCCATGTTCTATTTTGAGTTTATGCATAAGGTGAAAGGCTTAAGTTGAAATTCATCTTTTCGGCCGGGCGTGGTGGCGCATGCTTGTAATCCCCGCGCTTGGGAGGCAGAGACAGGAGGATCCCGCAGGTTCGAAGCCAGCCGCGCGTGCTGGCTTAGGAGACCCTGTTTCCAAAATGAAAATGTAAAAAATAGGTCTGGGAGTGTAGCCCGGAGGTAGAAGGGCTTCCAGGAACCCCAGTACCACCAAAAAAAAAAAAAAAGAAATTCATTTTTTCACATATGGAATTCAGTTGTTTCAACACCAGTTGTTAAAAATACTATCTTTTCTCCATTGACTAGCCCTTGTGCCTTTGTCAAAATCAGTGGGCCATATTTGTCTGTCACATTTTTTGGCCTATTTTTTTTGTTCCATTCGATTTTATGTCTATCTTTGCACCAATGCCACACTGTCCTAATTATTACAGTTTTATAGTTATTAAAGTCGGTGGTATGGTTCCTCCAAGGTTATTTCTTTTCCAATTCATTCTGGTTATTTGAATTGTTTCTTTCTATATAACTTTTAAAAATCATGCTTGTATTTTGATTGCTATTGAATTAAATATGAAGATCGGTCTCTGAAAATTAACATTTTTTAATTTTAACTGAGTCTCCTAATCCATGAACACAGTATATCTCTCCATTTTTAAGGTCTTCTTTGAATGCGTTCATCTGAATTTTTTAGTTTCTATCATACAGATCCTGTACACTAGTTCTTAGATTTATCACCTATGTTTTTCATTATATAATAGCACTTTAAAAAGTTTTATCTATTATTAATATATAAAAATAAAATGAATTTTGTGTACTGGCCTTATATAATGCAACATTATTAAACTCACTTTGCTTAAGATTTTTTTGTAGATTCTTTACAACTTTTTCTTTACAAACAATCATATCATCTGCAAATAAGAACAGTTTTACATTTTCCTTTCTAGTCTGTGTGATGGTCATCTCTCTCATTTTATTATTTTATATTTTACTTTATTTGTGTGTGTGAGTGTGTGTGTTGTGTGTGTGTGTGTGTGTGTGTGTGTGTGTGTGTGTGATAGAGGAATGGTCAAAGTAGACAAGGGAAATTTTACCTTTCAAAAACATCTAATCACTAGCTGGGTGTGGTGGTACATGCTTGTAATCCTAGCATTCAGGAGGCTGAGACCAGAGGATCTTGGTTTATGGACAGTGTCAGCTACTTAGTAAAGCCCTCTGCAACTTAGTGAGACCTGCTTCAAAATAAAGAATAAAAAATAGGGCAGGGGGTTTAGCTCAGAGGTCAAATGCCCCTGAGTTCCATCCCTAGACTCAAAAAAAAAAAAAATCTAATCACTAAGGAATTTGAACCTGAAAGACTTATAGTTATTCTCATGTCTTTTTGCCTGGTCTGTTTTCCGTAATTGATTTTTACCAGAAGTCAATAAAAGTAAACAGATGCCTTTTTATTAGCAGGTATGTATTACTCTGTGTAAATAACATCATCATTTATCTTCAATCACACTTGAGTTTGATATTATTTAAAGTTATTGTTTCCACCTAAGTTATGAAACATAGCCAAAACAAATTAAAATTAAATATATCACATGAGCCAAAATTCAGTTTGTGTTCTTTGTAAACAACGCATTTATTTAAACTCCAAAGTTAATCAGTGAGAAGCTCAGCAAAACATCTATCTCTGACATGCTTCACTGTGTTTCCTAGGGAATAAGGAGTTGTTCTTCAAACATCTGTCGTATCTTTCACTTTTCTCTTACCTGCCATCCCCTTTTCTTGCATAGACTACCCTTCAAATGCAGAATCTGAAAATTCTGGGCAAATTGCTTAAAATGTACTTGGTTATGACGATATAACATCTGTATATAATTTTAAAACAGAATATGTCTACTACCTGGCTGAAAAATTGTAATATGATTTGAAAACATTGAAGGGTTGGGGTAAGTCCCATTACTAAGAAGACTATATTTTATCATTCCATCTTTCTAGAAAATTCTAACCATGATTCCCACAGAAGAAGAGAAGCAGAAAATCCAGGAAGCTCAGCTGGCCAACCCGGAAGTACCCCTGGGCAGTGCAGAGCAGTTCCTGCTCACCCTTTCCTCCATCAGTGAGCTCTCAGCTCGACTTCACCTCTGGGCATTCAAAATGGATTATGAAACCACAGAAAAGGTAAGTACTTCATAAGAGAGGCAGCCAGTTCTCTGTCCCCCATATTATGAAAGCCAGTTTATTTTTTAATGATGAATATTTAGGTGGTGGTCAATCATTCTTGACACAGGATTAGAAGGGTGAGTTGACGACACTGTTGTGTCATCATTAACTCTGGGTGATGTCTGTTGTGTCTATACTAAGTGACCATCGGCCTGCCAATGAGGAGTTATTCTAAAGTACCTGCTGGCACCAGGGAGGGGGCGTAGCTCGAAGGTCAAATGTCCCTGGGTTTCATCACCAGATCTGCAAAGAAAAAAAGATTTAAAACAATATTTCTTTCAGACTGTATTTTCATTGTAGAAAACTAGGAAAATAAAAGTACAATGTAATATATTTCCTGCCATCTTTCCACTTAATCATAATCACCCAGGCTGTCATTGGCCATGACAATTAGCAGGTCATTTGGGAAAATATTCTCAGAAGAAAGTTGAAGATGAAGTAGATTGCAAATTGTTGAAAAGAAACTAGAAGGAAAGGGATCCCCACAGGGAAGGCAAAGGAAGACTCCTCTTGAGTAGGAAGTGCAAGACATGGGCATCCCCCTGCACTGGGGAAGTGGGAGTATTTTTGCAGGCTGAATAGCAGCCCATGGGAAGGAAAGGGAGAGATGGATGGTGAATCACCAGGGAGCTTAGTTGAGGCGACCTACCCAGAGGATTAGATGCAGAAACCCAGGTAGAGAGGCTCTGGGTATCTATCTCCTAGAAAAAGAGGTAGCACGGCCCTATACCAAGGGCCGTGTGTGTGGTGGTGAGTATGGGGAACCTCAAGGAGGAGCTACAGGTTGAGCATTCCTACTCCAAAAATATGAAGTCTAAGTGCTCCAAGATCTTAAAACTTTCAAGTGCCAATATAATGCTACAGTAGAAAACCAGTCAAAACACAGGTGCACTAAAATATTATGTAAAATTAACTTCAGCTGTGTGTAAAAAGTTTATATGAAGCAGACATAAATTTCATGTTTAGATTTGGATCTCAAACCAAGATTTCTCTTTACATATATGCAAGTATTTTTTAGAATCCCAAACATTTCTGGTCGCAAGCGTTTGGGAGAAGGGATCTCCAACCTATATTGTTTGAATTCATTAGGGATTCTAGCAGAGTTGAAAACACCTAGGACTGCTAAGGGGGCTGGTATAACTTAGTTTCAAAACCAGTTGGCACACTTGGGTGACTCTAGCAAAATAAGGCAGCATTAGCCTGGCGTGGTGGCACATACCTGAAATCCCAGTACTTGGGAGGCTGAGACAGAAAGATTGCAGGTTCAAAACCAGCATCAGTAACTTAGCAAGACTCTGAGCAACCTAGCAAGATCCTGTTTCAAAACAAAAAATAAAAAGGGCTGGGGATATAGCTCAGAGGTAGAATGCCCTGGATTCAATCCCCAGTATAACCAAAAAAAGTAAGCTAACATCATGGAGGAGTCAGACAATTGTGCCAGCTTTGGTTTGAGTACTGGCAAGGCTCACTGGGCAGAGAGGCGAGGCTGCTGGAGAACTGAGACTGAATCTCCTGGCCTTGGGATATGGACAGGGGAGGGCCTCAGCAGGGATGTGTGGTAGGGGCCACAGGAAAGAGGGAGGGGAAGATTGAGATCATGAGGCTACCGGGAGGCCTGAGGAAGTGGGGGCAATAAGGACCGTGGCTAGGAGGTGACCAGCGCAGAGTGCAGAAGGGAAAGGAGGAGACTGAGGTGGCCCAGGACAGCGAGGCCATAGTTTCTAGAGTCATCTGCCTAGGAGGAGGGAAGGCAAAGAGGAGGACCGCAGCCCAGGAGCTGAGGGAGCATGGTGAGGAAGGTTGTCTGGGAAGTCAGCCCTGGTCAGGAGCTGAGTGTGTGTGTGTGTGTGTGTGTGTGTGTGTGTGTGTGTGTGTGTGTGGGCGGGGGAGGATGACGTGAAGCTCCTACTTGAGCTCAGAAGACAGGCAGGAACAGGGAAGACAGAGTGTTTCTAGCCTGACACAAGCCCTTTGAGCTCCACTGTGAGGTCTTTGGGGGATGGACTCTTCCTTGTCATCTTTGGCACATTCTCATACCTAGGAACAAATAAATGCCCATTGCTTGAGATCTCACTCTGTATTGGTAAGATCTCCACTTACACTGTATGAAAATTTAAAATAAGAAACCCAAGTTGTGATCTTCTATTTTTTTTTTTTACTGAAAGGAAGTGGCAGAACCACTTTTGGACCTGAAGGAAGGAATAGACCAGTTGGAGAACAATAAAACCTTGGGCTTCATCCTCTCCACTCTCCTAGCCATTGGAAACTTTCTAAATGGAACTAATGTAAGTCTTCCCAGGCTTGTCCCCCACTCTCTTGCCACAGAACCCTGCCCATCATTTGCAGATGGAGGTTTTATCTCTGATTCTCTAAAGCACAGCAGAATAAACATCATTTGTAATTTTTTTTGGCTGAAAATCTAAAAGGAATCTTGTCTTTAAAATGTTAGGGTCCATTTATTTCAATTTGAACATGACTATAATAAAGCTTATAAATAAGTACACTATTCCTTACAAAGTGTTGCTACTCTCAAAATTAACACTGAGAAATTTTTTGCCTACTTGGTTTTTGTCGTTTGTTTCTTTGTACCTTGAGTTATCACTCACATTTTCTGAATATTTGTTCAAAGCAAATTTATTTTTATGGTTGGCCTGACCCTGGTCAGAAACTAGGCATGCATCAGGGCAAGGGGAGAAAGAAGTTGTAGGAGACCCTGTCCTACACACCCTGATCGAGGGTTGAGCCTCGGGATGTAGTTCAGGCCTGTGGTAGGAAAAGGCTGGATGCCTGTTTCATCCCCACTGTGCCTGGTCCACATGTGATGGGCAAAGGAGGATGGAGGGTGTAGCCAGAGAATTTTCCAACACAGATAAGCTAAATGTTGGCTACTGCAGCGGCTCATTGATTCTAACCATCTGTGCTGTTTTAAGATTCTACAAAAAACTTGTCTCACTTTTTATTGAATGTCACTGAACAGGCCAAAGCGTTTGAGCTAAGCTACCTCGAGAAGGTTCCAGAAGTGAAAGACACAGTACACAAGCAGTCACTTCTCCACCACGTGTGCACCATGGTGGTGGAAAATTTCCCAGACAGCTCTGATCTGTATTCAGAGATTGGAGCCATCACCAGGTCAGCCAAGGTACGTCCCGAGACGCGGCCTCGCCAAGGCCTCCACTGCTGGATCTTTAGTCTTTGTCTCGTCTCAGAGGCACACACGCTCTGTTAAGAAGTCTGGCGCTGCCTGCCTTCATCTTCCTTGATCTAGAGCTTGCAAATATTATTCCTTTCAAGCCTTTTTTGAATGAACTTTTAGGATCTTTTTCCTATCTCTGCTTCTCAGTTGAATTCTTTCCTACTGAGGTATGTAGGTAGGTATGCCATAGCTCTTCTCTCCCCCATCCACTGTTGGCAGTGGTGCTCCTGGGCTGCATTCTCCAGAACATCCCAACTGTGCTGCCAGTGTGAGGTGGACAGAAATGTCAAAAAGACGCCACCTGGATCCTCTGAGATGTCCCTGGAATGTTGCAGTGAGGTGTGGAGCCAGAAAACGTGGCATGCCTGGCCCTGCTGCCCACAGATCGCCATCACCATGATCTTCCATATGGGGAATGTTTTTATAGGGCTGTAAACATTAAATAGCACTGTGCCTCTGCTGCATGCTCTTAGAGTGAGTGTGGAGTTACTCTCTTTATGAGGATGTAGTTTATTAGAAGAGAGAAAGTTGTGTTGTGTGGACATTCAGCTGCCTCTGGCTGGGGAGGGTCACTGAGTCTGAACAATACCCAGAGGAATCTTCAGTGCAGTAGAACTGGAGAGAGGAAGGTAGTGGGAGCACAGGAAGCTCCCTGGGTGGGAGGGCTTTTTGTAAGGGCCAGAAGCCAGGCCACTGTGGAAGAGCTTCTGGGAGGCACCGTGGGCTGGGGTAGGAATCGAGAGTGCCAGGAAAATTGAAGTCCAGTATAAGAAGAGATAAGCTGAAGGTGGGATGGCCAAGGACAGGGGAGGGGGACAGCATTGGTCCTTCTCTCTTGTCTCTGCCTTCTCCCACAGGATTGGCATGGGGGTACTTGGAGGCTGGGGCACCTTTGCCTGCCTTCAGAGTCACAGGCTGGCAGCCACCTGGTACACCAAGCAGGGGCTCCTCAGCTGGATTGATGGTGTACCTGCCCACAAGCAAAAAGAGGCACAGCCAGTGGTATCCCAGCTCCAAGAGCTGACAGGAACCCTCAGAATAGAGGCCCCTATTTAACAGGCACTTGTACCTAGTCATTTTGTGACAGGTACTATTTTTAAATCTTCACAAATGTTACTTCAATGTTGTAGCCAAGACAAAAAGTGCTTCTCAGAGAGAGAATCTGCCAGCCTCTGCTCTCACATCCCATGAGCACCTTCTCAGAAGGTTCTGTTAGGAATTAAAAGTGTGTGGTTTTCCCAAAGGCCTTCCCCAGCTGGCGCTTGCTGGGAACAAATGTGGCCTGGACGGGCATTAGTGTCCCATCAGCAGGCGAGTGTCCAGTGCCTGCCCCCTCAGTATCAAGCCATTCCCCAAAGCCTGCTGGGTAGCTATATAACTTCTCATCTAACGACAGGCTTCACAAACCAAAGCTGCACATAGCCTCCACACGCTGACTTTGGCAATGACTGAAAATGTCTCTCCACCTAGATCCCCTGGCCTCAGCAGGAGAACAAGAGGGCAACTGCTGTCTCTTCTCAGACTTTGCTCTCGGAGCCTGTTGGCTCTATAGCATCAAGAAATCCAGGCCATGCAGGGCTGGGCATGGTGGTGCATGCTTATAATCCTAGCATTTGGGAGGCTGAGACAAGAGGATTGCAGGTCGTGGACAGCCTCAGCTACTTAGCAAGGCCCTTTGCAACTCAGTGAGACCCTGTTTCAAAATAAAGATTAAAAAACAAAATAAAGAATAAAAAAAGAATAAAAAATAACAGAAATTCCAATGCCCCTGGGTTCCATCCTCAGTACCACAAAAAAAAAAAAAAAAAAAAAAAAAAAAAAAACACTGAGTTAAAGCCAGGCCATGCAGTGTCCTGCCTGGCCCATGGATAATCCCCAGTGCTCGGCGTGTCTTCCTTTGCTGGAGCCACAGATCCTCTCCCAGAATCTGTCTTGGAACCTTGGTGCTCTCTGGTGGGGCTAGTCTCTGAGGTCATGCCAGCCAGCCCTTGCCGAGCCTCCTCCTCCAGGCCCTGCTTGCATAACCACGGCCTGACTCCTGTGCAGTGCTGCCTTTCCACTGGTCTTCCGCTCCTTCTGACTTCGTTTCCTTCTCTCTTCTCTGTCCCCACCATCACTCACCGTCCAGCCCCCTTGGTACCTCTCCCTTCAGCCTGCCCATTTTTTATGTTTGTCTCCCCTCATATTCCTCTCTATTTCCTTCCCATCTCCTATCTCCATTAACTGTGGCCCTCAAGTATATTTTTTTCTGTTTGATGCTCAAAAATTTTAATTTTCATAATTTTTTAAAATGTCTAGAAATTCTATGAAAGCATTAACTTAGAAAACCTCATCTCAGGCCACTTCAGCCAATCCAAACTGTCGCTCCTCCCTGCAGACAAAGCAAGCGCTGAGTCCCATCTGTTCTTTGCATGTGTGGCTTGTGTTTGATATGGAGACTTTTGGTGTATATGTGCAGGTGCACACACAGGTGGACCTGGTGGGTGCTGTATGCCCTTCACAGCTTGGAAATCACCTGGCTGTATAATGAGGCTCCTTGGTTTCATTAATGTTTGTCTTTGTATTCTTAGTGCCTGGTAGGGAGATTTTCTCCATGAATGTTGGTTGAATGTGTGAATGGTGGGTTAATAAAATAATGTGTCATACAACTTCTAGATCATAGTGAAGAGAAAGTGGCTGCCTGTAAGCTGGCCCCAGGAAAGCAGAGCCATCCATATATGACACGGGAGCTTTCCTCAGCCTTCCCTGAAATATTCCTGAAGAACAAGCATGCTCTGAAGTTTTATGAGACATCTACTTGGTTCATCTTGTACTAAGTTCTTTCATCTTGTGTTTTAACTCACAGTTCCTAAAGACTTTTGTAATATTTCTTCCCAAATAAGGCAAGAAAAGGTGACCTGTGAGTTGGGTTCATTTGGAAAGCAGTTTTATCACTAAATAATTTGATGTCGAGATAATGACAAATACACATGTGAATCATTTTTAGGCCATAAATATGTTTGTGTTTTAAGAAGTAGGTTTGGTTTTGATGTCTGTTTCTTCCTGGAGGCATTTTGGTCTCCTGGTTCAGATTGGTGTCTGGTTGTTTCAGTCCTTTTACACTGTTCTCGCTCTGATTTTCAGGTTGACTTTGATCAACTTCAGGATAATTTATGTCAGATGGAGAGAAGATGCAAAGCTTCATGGGATCACCTCAAGGCAATTGCGAAACATGAAATGAAACCAGTTTTGAAACAACGAATGTCAGAGTTCCTGAAAGACTGTGCAGAGCGAATTATAATTTTAAAGATTGTCCATAGAAGGATAATTAACAGGTAAATATATTGAGGAACTTATAGAAATATTGGTACAATGGAATTTTGAAAATATTCTATAAGCCAGGTATGGTGGCACATGCTTGTACTCCCAGTACTTAGGAGGCAGAGACAAAAGGATCGCAGGCTTGAAGCCAGCGTCAGCAACTTAGGCTCTCAGCAACTTAGCCTTACCCTGTTTTCAAATAAATATAATAATAGATCTGGGACTGTAGGCCAGAGGTAGAAGGCCCCTGGGTTCTATCCTAGGAGCACAAAAAAAAAAAAAGAAAGAAAAGGAGGGGAGGGGAAAAAAAGGAAAAAGGAAAAGGGGAATGAAGAGAGGGAGGAAAACAGGAAAGAAGGAAGGGAGGAAGGAGGGAAGGAAGGAAGGAAGGAAGGAAGGAAGGAAATACTATGTAAACCAGAATCTGAAGGTTAACCTTACAAAGGTAAAAAAAAATAAAGTTACTGTATTCTGGGTACATAACAAGTGTACGTAAGATGCAGATGTTTAACAGTTTTGTGGTCAGTTTCATGGATACTTCTTTTCTTTTTTTTTTTTTTTCGTGGTACTGGGGTTCCTGGAAGCCCTTCTACCTCCAGGCTACACTCCCAGACCTATTTTTACATTTTTATTTGGAAACAGGGTCTCCTAAGCAACCACGCGTGGCTGGCTTCGAACCTGCGTGATCCTCCTGTCTCTTCCTCCCAAGCGCGGGGATTACAAGGGTGCGCCACCACGCCCGGCTCTGGATACTTCATTTTTATTACACAATAACATAATACCATTTAAGCTTGAAGTTGGAAGAAATGTCAGAGATAATTTGATCCCCAAATCCTAGCTGACTGGAAATTGCCTCTGTAAGATCTCTTACAAATTGAACGCTACATCTCTGCATTTACGTGAACAATGTCACCTCGTCGCTCCCTTGAGAAGCAGCTCCACTTGTTAGAACAGCTCTTCCTTTACCTTATCTGCAGCCAGAGGTCCTGGCTGTGGATTCCCCAGTGCTTCTCCATGCCACAGGTGCCTGAGTGAAGGTTGGGTTCCACCACAGGTGTCCTCCTCTGAAATAGTCCTCCTCAGAGTTATAGGATCCAAAGGACCCTGGAGTCATGGCACTCTGGGGTCAGGCCTTGCTTCACACAGGAGGCTGACTGGGTCTGAACACCTCTGTGGCTGCAGCACTGTTTCTCCAATAAGTGGTAGCAGTCAGAGCTAAAATCCAGGTCCTCTAGCTTCCCAGACATTCCTGCCATGAGCCTTCACTTTCTCTTCCTTTGCTTCATCACAGAATATGGTTGCAGGGCCCTCTCCTTCTAACCTTTCCACTTTCTCCCTTCTTTCCTTCCTCAGCCTATACAGGGATTTCATAATCATGATTCTCTTTTCTGTTTGTGTCCTTTGCTACTTTGATAACCATGCTTCCTGGGTCTTGATTCAGACTATTGAAAACGGGGGGGTGCGGGGGGGGAGTTTATAAAAATGTTTGGTGGGGCATAAACTTCTCTCCAGGTTGACAATGATCATTAATCAGTACTTTTGAAGTGCATTTATTCAACTTTAAATCCCCCTATCTTTATCTAAGACCTTACGATTACTCTCTGGATAGGAGTGTCTTATAAAATATTTTGCAAATTTTTTTACAAAAATTAAAGTACACTATGCTTTTAACATGATTAAAAAGGGAAAGCAGGTAATGTGAACTGATCTGACCGCTATACTTTGTATGATGCAAGCAATTCCCAAATTGCAGGAAAAAAAAACAAATCCTATAAAAATAAATAATTTCTATTTGAAATATCATAAAACTGGATCAATTTTATGAAATTCTTATGAAGCTTTGATGCCTGGTTTTATTAACCATTTTATCCTAGTCAAAAATGACTCATTTTACTGATAAGTCTATTTCTTAAGATATACTTTCTGTAGCCAGATATGTGACACATGCCTGTAATCCCAATACTTAGGAGGCTAAGACAGGAGGATCACAAGTATGAGACCAGGTTTAGAAACTTAGCAAGGCCCTCTGCAACTTAGTAAGACCCTGTTTCAAAATAAAAAGTAAAATAGAGCTGGGGGTATAGCTCAGCTAGGTAAAATCCCCTGGGTTTAATCCCCAGTACAAAAAAAAAAAAGCTATCTTTCCTCTAATTGTTCTATCCAAGATGGACTCTTGAGTGATAGATGCTCCTTCCTGACCTGAATTCCTATTTCTTCACTATTGGCCATCCCACTGGGGATGACCAGGGTGACCAGAAATTTACTACAGTTATGGCGGGTGGTAAAAGGCACATGGGTAATGAGGATGGGGTATACCAGGTGGTAGACAGTCCACAACACCTAAACCGTAGAAACCTGGGTTCAAATGAAATCTTCAGCAGAAGCCTCACCTGCAGAACTTATTCAAGCAGGAAAATCTTGTTGGAAAGGAGATGGAGGACTGAGCCCTGCTGGCTTTACTTCCACTTTTTCTCCCTTCCTGCCAACATTTCCCAGGCAGTGAAGCAGTGACTCAGCTGGGCGCATGCTCCCTGCAGCTCTCTAGATGAAATTGTCTAGGCACAGCACACAGTTGGTGCTGGATGCTTTTTCAGACCCATGTTCCTCCAAGAAGAGCGGCCACCTCACCCTCCCCTCCACAGGCCTCAGTGTTCCTCCAGGTGGCACAGAGGACCAAGGCCTGAGGTAAGCTAATGCAAGGAAAAGCCAGGAGTCCAGTGTGCTGGAGTCACGACTGATGAAGTCAGAGAGGGGTCTTCATGCAGGGCCTGGTATTCCAGACATGCATTCATATGTTGATGGACATTAGGGTTGTTTCCACTTTCTGGTTATTATGATTAATAGTGCAGTGAATATTTGTGTGGAAAGCTGTATATGTATACGTCTTTTCTTTGTATTTATTTTTTTATTTTTATTTTTATTTATTTTTTGGTGGTACTGGGGTTTCTGGAAGCCCTTCTACCTCTGGACTACACTCCCAGACCTATTTTTTATATTTTTATTTGGAAACAGGGTCTCTTAAGCCATCGCAGCTGGCTTCGAACCTGTGCGATCCTCCTGTCTCCGCCTCCCAAGCGTGGGGATTACAAGTGTGCGCCACCACGCCTGGCTTCTCAACCCCCCCCCCCCTGCTCTGGTCTGGAGATGGAACCCAGGGGCATTTTACTTCCAAGCTATACCACCTGCTCTATTTCTTATTCTTTATTTTTTTGAAACAGAGTCTAAGTTGAGGAGGGCCTCACTAAGTAGCTGAGGCTGTCCGGGAACAGTGATCCTCCAGTCCCAGGCTCCCAAATGTTGGGACTACAAGCATGTGCCACCACACCTGGCTTTCATTTCTTTGCGGTTTATGCACAGCAGCAATTTGCTAGGTCATATGGTCTGTCTGCATTTAACTTTTGGAGGAATTGCCAGACCATTTTCTGTAGCAGTTGAAGCACGTTATCTTCCACCAGTACTGTTAAGAGCATTCCAGTTTCTTCACTTTCTCACCAAATCTTGTTTTTATCCATCTTTTTGATTATAGCCAACTTTGTGGGCATGAGGTAGTAGCTCATTGTGGTTTGATTTGCATTTCCTCTTGACTGATGGTGTTGAGCATCTTTTTATGTATTTCTTGGCTTTTTGCATACCTTTTTAGGAAAAATATCTAAAATTCAGCAATGAATTATAAAATTTCTTTATTTATTCTGGACATAAGTTTTTCATCACACCTATAATCTGTTGTGTGTGATGAAGAAAAATATTTTCTCTCATTCCAAATATTCTTTTTTCACTCTTTATGTTTCCTTTGAAGCAAAAAAGTTTTTAATTTTGGTGAGGTTCAGTTTACCCATTTTTTCATTGGCTTTTCATAGAGTTGGTAATGTCACAAAGCCAGCTGTTCTGGCTTAAGAAACCCTGTTTCCAAATTTAAAAAAAGTATAAAATAGATCTGGGAGTGTAGCCCAGAGGTAGAAGGGTTTCCAGGAACCCCAGTACCACACACACACAAAAAAATTTTAAATAAATAGAATCTAGTAATTTTAACTTTTAAATTAAATACTTGAAATAAATTTACTTTTTCTGCTTATTTGGTGTTTCCTAATTAAGATTATAATATTTCAAGAGAAATGTTTCAAAATATTTACTCAAAGAAAACTTTATAAGCATCTATTTACAAACCATCATTAACACGTTTTCTGTTCATGTCTACTCTAAGTATTAACAAAATTTCTAATCAATATTTCTTTATTCCTATTTAATTCTTATATAATCTAGAAGCAACAATATTTTCCTTAAAATAATAAAAAATGTTAAAATACAGATAAGAAGTAATTAATCTTACCACCTAAATATAACCTCCATCAATGAGAAAGTAAGTTGAACTTGACATTTCATGTATATTTTCACTTGGGAAAACTTTTGAAATTCAAAGCCCCAGAAATAAAGGACAGTGCCCCCCCTGTGAGAGCTTGACTCATGGGAAAGATTTTAGACAAGTACCTTTTGTTCCTTAAAACTAAAGTCATTGCCATTATTGCTTTCTTTTTTTTTATTTTCTTGCAGATTCCACTCCTTTTTGCTCTTTATGGGCCATCCACCTTATGCAATTCGGGAAGTGAACATAAACAAGTTCTGCAGGATCATTAGTGAATTTGCACTGGAGTATCGCACCACCAGGGAAAGGGTGTTGCAACAGAAACAGAAACGGGCCAACCACAGAGAGAGAAATAAGACCAGAGGGAAGATGATCACCGATGTAAGTTTCAAGAAATCAGTCTCTTCCTGTCACTCATGTTGAAAGTAAGATCAACCGTAAATCCTCACAGTTTAGGAGTTGCACCACCTTCTGATGGGGGGGTGCTTTTTTAAAAAGCACCCTCATCTCCTCTGCCATTTCTGTGAAAATCTACTGTGTAACAAATGAAGACGTAGGACATGAGAAATCAAAATTGTGTTGCTGCAAGAGGAATTGTAACCCATATTAGTATATTGTATAATGCTGATGATACTTAGATGATAAAATTGGAAGAGAAAAAATATCAAAGGTAGCATCACTTATAGAAAGATAGATGTATTGATTTGGAATTGATTTCATGATTTTAGTCATCATAATATTGTTATAAAACCAATCTTTTGACACAGGACTACTCATTTGGGTGTATAAATAGAGAAACTGATGTGATTGCTTCAAGACATAATCTCATGGGCCCTTAGTAACTGTCCAAGGATAAGGAGTCCAACAGATGGCTCTCTACAGCACCTTGGGGTACCCCTGCACACTTACATGTCTGCCCTGTTTTGAGTTCTTTATCTCCACTACCTCAGCCCTGAGCCTCCCAGCATTGGCTGCAGTGGGCAGGTATTTGGGGTATATTTAGTAAGTGGAGTATCAAGGGATACACAAAGATGCCAAAGATCAACAAAGATACCTAGAACAAGTCCTCCTCTGTGATGTGACTTCATAAAACATCCACGTCAAGTTGGTATCTCATGCCCCTCATCCATTACTATGAGGCTATAAACTCAGTTTCAGACAAAACAAAGACAGTTTCTGAGAATCCTCCCTTTTTCACCATTTTGAGAGAACTTATCTGGAATCCACTGAAGGCCTCTTCAATGGATAATTTTTTGTTTGTTTGTTTGGACTGGTGTCCATGAACTTCTCCTGCTCTGTGGTTGTATTTGAGCATCACATGTCTCCCAGAGATACAAAGAATGACAGGAGTAAAGGGTTAAGCCATTGAGAGTGCCATCACCCGAGGGGTTGTAAGTCTCAGCTGAGGCAGGCAGATTTTTCTTCCTTCAGTTGAGGAGGAAGATGAAAATAAACTGAGAAGACCTTACGGAGGTGTGTTCGTGTTGTAGGCAAAAGAGAGGGAGCATGTTTGTTGGTAAAGAGTCCACATTCCTGAGAGAGACTCAGATGCATTAACTGAGAATTTTTACTGTAATTTAACGTAATTCTCAGTAGAACCATGGACTATCAGTCTTCTCACCACCTACTTCTACCCAAGACCCTTATTTCCTGGGGATTTTCTGGGCCCTTAGGGAGTTTCAGGGCAGTTTTCTCTAGAAACTACAGCCCCTGTCAGTTCTGAATGCCAGTGCCATCAGCCGAGAATCTTTTCCCAAAAGACCAATCTGGGTTCCACAGGATCTTTAGTTTCTTTGAGGATTCGGGAATTGAATCCACTTGTGTAAAATATGCCCCACATTCCATTCCAACATATTGTATTTAAAAGTTTAAAATGGGGGTCACTTATTTTTGTGGCAGTTAGACACATTGGAGGGCCAAAGACACAAGCCCAATGTGCTTATACTTAGGAAACACATCAATGTTTCTTGCCAAATACTTGAGATTTTTGAGCAGATCCCACTAATTTTTAAATTCTGTCTTTCTCTAGAACATTTCACTTTCCCTGTTATAAGCAGAGGTAAATGTTTCTTGAGTTTGATTAAAAGATATTTAAATTGCCATTAAAATCCTGGCAGTGCAGGCATTGTCAGGGTTCATTTTCCACCTAGTCCATGTTTTTAAGAGGGCAGAATGGAATCATTCACGTAGAAAGTCTGCCATCTGCTGGAACATTAGGATTTTGTCACCAAAACCAAGTACAGACCTAAGGCCTCCCTCTCAACTTTCAATTACAGAAGGCCGAGCCCTGCAGTGGGCACCAAGGAAGGAGTGAGTATAAAGAGACAAGCTTATACCCCAAGGAGGCCACAGTATGGTTAGTAAGCAACATGTACACAAATGAAACCACCGAGACCAAAGCCAGGCAATAGATTTAGAATCATGGCACCCAAACACAGGAGCATGAAGAGATTTTAGAGAAAACTGTGCAGCCATTTCCAGTGTAGTTTCTGAATAAAAATGAGGCTGGAAGTGGTAGCAATCAAGCCAAAATGAGAAAACAGGGATAAAATCTGAAGACTGCCTTTATAGAGTCAGCACCATATCCGCTCCAGAGTACTGTTGCCTCTCCCCGCTACCTGCTTGGAGGCATGCCAGTCTTCCTTTCTTATAATCCAGGACTCCCCCCAGGAAAGGCTCAGTGAGAATCTCATTCCTCATCCCAAACTGGCTGCAGATCAATGATGACATAGATAAGGCTACCCCAGGCAGCTGTGGCTTTTCCGCTTCCATCCTAATCCAAATGGCTGTGAGAGCTCAGAAGGATCAGTCCCAGGGCCCCAGGTGGAAGCAGTTGGGCTCCTGGGTGATACCCTTAGCCCCTCAGCACCAGCTTCCTCTTCTATACAAGGAAATGATAGTCACTTTTAGGAAAACTGAGAGGGCCAGAGATTCTAGATATGTAGCCCTTGGCATGTATACCAGTTGCTAAAAACAATGCCGGGCACCCTGGCTAAAGACATAGCCAGGAGACATAAGCCAAAGAAGAGAGTGGAGCAGGATGGTCATCTCTGCCACTGTGTCACAGCGCCTCTCGGCTGGGACCACGTGGAATGTGAGGCACTGGAAGCATCTTGCCATTCTAACTTCTGAAGATGTGGTCAGAAGTGTTCTCAGAACACTTGTGCCTGATTTTCTGTCCCCCCTCAATTTTTATTTAGAAAAAGCATATAGTTGTCACTTATGTCTACTGGTAGACTAATTCAAAGTACAGAAAGTCAGTTCAGATGGCTGCTGGGTGACAGTGAACTTAGATCTTCGCTTCATAGCTTTATGTTTTGAGGAGAGAGTCACAAGATGCGTTCCACCGGGGAGCTGTTCCACTTGTCCCGTCTAGCATGTGTGTGCAAGGATTCAATGTAGCCTTATCTCAGCAGACTGGACAGGGAGGCTCTCAAGATGACTCGGGGATAGCAGCTAATAGATGCAGCCAGGTAAATTCAAGCCAGTCTATTCATAGAGCTCCTGGTAACCAAGCCGGGCGTGGTGGCACACGCTTGTAATCCCCGCGCTTGGGAAGCAGAGACAGGAGGATCGTGCAGGTTTGAAGCCAGCCACACGTGCTGGCTTAGGAGACCCTGTTTCCAAATTTAAAAAATGTAAAAATAGGTCTGGCAGTGTAGCCCAGAAGTAGAAGGGCTTCCAGGAACCCCAGTACCACACACAAAAAAAGAGAGATCCTGGTAACCAGCAGGTGGAGGCTCAGCAGGCCATGGCCACCACATGGCAAGGCACAGAGCAGGTACTGAGGTCAGGAGACCGGCCTGGAGCACTGTGAGTCCCTCTGACTCTGATCAGAGCTGGTCTTGTGGCTCACTGAAAAGTGTCCAGAGAGTGCCAGAGAGCAGGACCGCTCAGTTCCATATTGAAGGGAGTGAACCCTGGTTGTGGTGGCCAGTTTCTTTCTTTCTTTTTTTTCAATGTGTTGTGATGTTAAGGTGATCTTGTCTTTGCTGATTTCTCTGCCTTCTAAGACTCCTTCTGTCTTTTCTGTCCTGTCCTGTCCTGTCGGGTAGACTGATGACGAGGATGAAGTTGAGGTATGAGTATAAACATGAAGATCACGTCTGACCTTCCTGTGTGTGCTACAGAGTCTAACCTAACATAATGAGCATGAAGTGCCAGCACCATTTGTGCTTTAAACCATGCATGGACATTTTTCTGGTTGGTTTTCATGCAATTGCTAACCACCTGATGAGTTCTTGTCATGCTGTGTGTGCCACTGAGGGGTTAACTACATTTTCCAAACTGATCCAGAATCTAGGCTAACCAGTAGACCTGTTATTAGTGGCAGGTTCAGAGGACTTCTCCTTCCTTCTCTAAAAGTGAACAAGGAATTTTTCCTTCCAGCTCCTTTTCCGATTCTTTGCCAACTCAGGTGTGAGAACTGGATTCTGTAATAACTACAGAAAGAGTCCTAAAACCAAGAAGTACAGCAGTGGCCAAGAGCCCATGGCCAGCCTCTGACAAGTGCCATTTCCTTCACCAGCCCCTGTGTGCACTGCTGGCAGCAGGCTCCTTCCCCTGAACCTGGGTACAGGTGCAAGAACCAGAGACCAGTGGGAAGAGCAGTGTAGATGGTACAAGCCACAGGTGTGTCTCCTTGCCATTGCTGAGACACTGGATGAAAAGTGGAAGCCCAGAAACTGTGGAGCAGAAGCTTGCAAATATCAATCTGACTTTTCTTTGCACAGATGTTTGGCCTTATGTACACACAGTGTTCCAGTATACCTCTTTAAAACACATATGCCGCCGGGCGTGGTGGCACACTCTTGTAATCCCTGCGCTTAGGAGGTGGAGACAGGAGGATCACGCTGGTTCGAAGTGAGCCTCGCTGGCTTACGAGACCCTGTTTCCAAATAAAAATATAAAAATAGGTCTGGGAGTGTAGCCCGGAGGTAGAAGGGTTTCCAGGAACCCCAGTACCACCAAATAAATAAACAAATAAGTAAAAAAATAAAAATAAAAAAACACGTATGCCCTACCTTTTTGTTCAGGTAGAATTAGAGGAAATCATCATGGTATTCATTGATTATCAAAACCACTACATTTTTGATAGAAGCAAATTCAGCTTCCGCTTGAATTGATGTGTCATGTTTAGTCTACACCCTGACACTAACCCCTTGGGGCCTTTGCAGGCCACTTATTCTTGAAGGGCTTCAGTTTCCTTTTCTATAAAGTGATTGGATTAGACCTAGAAGTATCCTCCACAGCATTCAAGATGCTGTGATTCTGTGATTGAAATCCCACCTTTGTAAGTCTACCATTAAGTGATATTTATGAAACATTTATCTACTTTAAAAAAAAAAACTCACCACATTTGATTGACAAGGCACATTTCAGTTCTCCTGTCAGAGCTCCAGTTTGCTTTTTTTAAGTTTTCCCTGAACTGATGTCAGCCATCCCTGGCTGACTCCCACTGGGAAATCTGAGCTCAGAGAGACCCCTTCCGATGGACGGATGGGGCAATGGCTTCTCTTTCTGATGTTGCAACTTTTGTGAACAGATGGCTACAAATGTCTTGTCATCAGTTGACAAGTGTTGTGACTGTATTCCCATGTGCTGGTGGGGAAGGTTCCAGGCCACATGGCTGCAGGGACCCTGCTCCCCACACATGGCAGGATTCCTGGGCTAGGAGTGCAGTGTGAGTCCACAGAAGACCAGGATGCAGACACCTAGCTGTTTTGTCACTAGTTGACAGCCTCCATGACTGCCAGAACTTTTGGGGCTGCAGAATGCATATAAACAAACAAAAAAGAGGAGAGAAAGTTTTCCTCAACTCAGAGTTTTCTAAACTTAAGCTGGCTTTTAGGGTAGTGTCCTCACATCCTAACTCCCCTTTGATCTTACAGTCTGGCAAATTCTCCAGCAGTTCTCCAGCTCCACCAAGCCAACCACAAGGCCTCAGCTACGCAGAGGATGCAGCTGAACATGAGAACATGAAGGCCGTGCTGAAAACCTCCTCTCCATCTGTGGAGGACGCCACCACCATGGGTGTGCGCACACGCAGCCGAGCAAGCCGAGGTGAGCTTTGGTAAATGGGGCTCGTCTTCCTTGGCTGGTCACTCATGGGAGTCCAGAGTCTCCATCATAGAGTGAAGATGACTGCCCAGCAAGAGACAATTATAAATCAATATGTGAAAGGGGAAATAGGAACTTGCTGGGTGCACTGGCTGTGCTGTTCTTAGGCTCTGAGTAGAATCTTGTCACCAAGGCTGTGCCATCCTGAGGCCTCTGAGAAGGCAGGAAAACTCAACAGCAATTTAAAAAATCCTTTTTTGGAAAAAATCTTAAAAATTTTTTTGCCACCCAGGAAGGAGGTAGCCTTCCAATAGGAACGAGCAGATAAAGTTCCCTTAGGAATGCACGGGAAAATTACAATGTATTGTTTGTGCAATGTTCTAGTGCTGTAGATATGCTCCTATTAAATAGCTAAGCAAAATGAATTGTAATAACTATGTCAACAGCAGCAAAACAAAAAGCCTTTATCATATGAAAACATCATGGTCCTGTAGCCTCAGCTTTCTCATGCTTGCAGGTGACAGAGCACCAGGAGCTCTGGCACTCCTCTCACTCAAAAAGTGCGAAGTATTTACACATTCATTTCAGCCGTGTGAGTTCCACTGGTATATCTCATGACTACATCGTAGACATAATGTATTTGCAATAAAATTTTAACCACACAATGCATGTCCATGAAAACCATGGTCTACTGAACTGTGATCCACTATCCTCAACTAGTTCCATCAATTTCTGTTTGTGCTTGGTTCACTCATTACCAACCATGTAGTTGCAAGCCCCCAAACTTAAAAAAAATAGTATGGGAAAAGAACAAAACATGTTTAAATATATATTAACATTACATTTAAAAACTTTTTAAGACCTTAAACATTGTTTTCCTTCCAAACCAGAAAAAGCTAGCTGTTCTTTAACCAAGCTGCACCTTTGGCCAGGGCTACCTGTGTACTATAGGCAAGGAATTTGAGAACTGCCTACAGGCTTTATAAATTGTACATTAATTACAAAATGAAGCATGAGTAGTAAAAATAAATAGTTTGAAAACATTGTACATCTTTCCTCCTATAGAAACATTCTGTTATTTCTAACTGTTTGACATTACTTAGAAACCTATGTTTTGGGAGTGCTTTCTTCTTTCTTGTCTATAGGTAGGTGCTTTGATGCTGGATTTGAACTCTTTCAACATGTATTTATTTTCTGGTCAAAGATTGGGAAAATGTCCCAAAGAAAAAAGTGTGTCAACATCCCTATAGCTGGTTGAAAAGGCAATCTTGTATCATTTGGGAGTGGAGAGGCAGTATGGGGAGTTGAACCCAGGGGAGTTCTCCCTCTGAGCTGTATCCCCAGCCATTTTTATCTTTTTTTTTTTTTTTTCCCGCGGGTCTGGGGATGGAACTCAGGGGCATTCGACCTCCAAGCTACATTCCCTGCCCTACTTTTTATTCTTTATTTTGAAACCGGGTCTCACTGAGTTGCGGAGAGCCTCACTAAGTAGCTGAGGCTGTCCGTGAACCGCGATCCTCCAGTCTCAGCCTCCCGAATGCTGGGATTACAAGCGTGCGCCACCACGCCCGGCTCATTTTTTTTTTTTTTTTTGGTGGTATTGGGGTTCCTGGGAGCCCTTCTATATCCGGGCTACACTCCCAGACCTATTTTTTTAGTTTTGGAAACAGGGTCTCTTAAGCCAGAGCAGGTGGCTTCAAACCTGTGCGATCCTCCTGTCTCCACCTCCCAAGTGCAGGGATTACAAGTGTGCACCACCACACCCGGCCATTTTTATCTTGAAACAGGGCCTCCCTAAGTTGCTGAGGCTGGCCTCAAACCTGTCTCAACCTCCTAAGCACTGGGATTATAAGCATACAGACATACACTACCACTCCTGACTCTGGTACAATTTTTAAAGGTTAGGTAATCCAAAGATAAACTGTGTATAATAAAATATGTGAGAAGTTAGGGCTTGCTGACATTCACTAGTGCCTACAATCACTGGTAGTGGGCTGCGTTGGTGCACCGCTCGGCCGGCCTCTGTGCATTACTGCACATGCATCGCTGGAGACCAGTGATGCACACAGCAGGGTAGAGCATGGGTCCTCTGCCTTCAGATGATCACACAACCAAGAAGCACAAACGGGGGTAGAGAGTTAAATCACAATGAGAGACAAGAACACAGATGGGGCATAGAGCAATATGAAATGAGCGCCCCCCAGCACGAGCTTGGGCAGAGCGTGGAGGGCAGAGGTCACAGGTGGGGACAGGCGAGCACCTCGATGTGTCTCTAACGCTAAGGCTCTCACTCTGGCCCTTGCTGGGATCTGTTGCTGACTGATCTCAACTGCCCAGAGGGACGCCGATGTGTACCTTCTCTCATCTTTTCCTTCTCTCTGAGCACATTGCACTCTGGTTGTTTAATTTTTCAGGATCCACAAGTTCATGGACTATGGGAACCGATGACTCACCTAATGTCACAGATGATGCAGCCGATGAGATCATGGACCGTATCGTCAAGTCGGCCACCCAAGTGCCCAGCCAGCGCGTGGTGCCCCGGGAGAGGAAGCGATCCCGCGCCAACCGCAAATCCTGTGAGTGCATCTGAGCAGGGCTGAGCCCTGGAGGAATCTTCCTTTCCATTCTATGGGACTGAGAAGGGCAGAGACAGAGGGCAGCTGCTGTGAATATTCAGGAGTTGCCTGGAGTGCCCGCCTGCACTCTTCAAAAACATGCCAAAGGCTGGGTATAGTGGTGCATGGTTGTAATCCCAGCCTTCGGGAGGCAGAAACAGGAGGATCATGGTTCACAGCCAGCCTTAGCTACTTAGGCCCTTCACAACTCAGTGAGACCCTGTTTCAAAATAAAGAATAAAAAATAGGGTTGGGGATAGAGGTAGAATGACCCCGGGCTCCTTCCCCCAGTACTGCAAAAAAAAAAAAAAAAAAAAAAGGCAAAGGAAAGGGTCAAGTTCACTGTCAGCGTTGGCCTTTGTGGAGGAGAGGGGCTGCAGCTGTGTCTGGTTTCTGTGCTCTTTGTGGTCAGGCCTCACAATGCACACTTTGTTGCCAGGAATGCCCTTAAATATCTCTGGTGTGTAGGAGCAGTGCGTGAGTGCTGTCCCAGTGCTCACCAGAGGCTGTCCTCTGCCTTCACCCAGCGCCAGGGGCTACTGCTGGGTTAGCATCCTGAGGGCTCACCACAGCCACCTGCATGGCAGAAGTGAAACCCATAACAAGTGATTTGATGATCACCAGAATGCTTAAAATATTTAAGGTTAACCAAGGTTGACTGGTTTTTTCCTTTTCCCACCAGTGGATTTAGTAACATCAAGGTAACTGATGCTCCCCTTTGATCTGAGCCTGCGCCTGCTCCTGTACCCTGAACTGGGGGTAGTTGTCTCTACTGGTGTTATACACAGTCTCCACTCTGTGCAGAATGGGAGCACTGTGGGTCCTGTGACCACTGCATTATCTGGACCCTGGGTATTTCAGGAGAGTTGCCAGGCCAGACTTTAGCCCCCTATTGGGTCACTTCAGAGATGGCTCTAGTCTCCACCTGCTTTGCTTCAGAAAATAGGGATAATGCAAAGACAACAGCCTGGTGCCTCCCTCCTTCTGCCTCACTAAAGTGGCAGAGTGCCAAGCAGTGAGTTCAGTAAGAACTCAATGCAGGACTCCCTCAGCCTGTTCTAGGCTCACCCAGGAGGTGACTGAGGTGTGGGCTGATTGCCTTGGACCTTGCGGTTCTTCCTGACTCGTTGTCATGCTTGCTTCCAAGGTAAGACACACTAAAACAAATTCCCTCAGGCCGTGCTCCTTTCATATGGTCTGCTTCAGTAGTTTTTGTTTGTTGGTTGGTTTTTTTTTTTTTTTTTTTTTTTTTTTTTTGGGTACTGGGGATAGAACCCATAGGCATTTTACCTCCAAACTACACCTCCAACCCTATTTTTTGTTCTTTTTTTTTTTTTTTTTTTTGGTGGTACTGGGAGTGGAACCCAGAGGCTTTCTACCTCCAGGCTATACTCCCAGACATATTTTATATTTTATTTGGAAACAGGGTCTCACTAAGTTGCTGAGAGCCTCACTAAGTAGCTGATGCTGGCTTCGAACCTGTGCGATCCTCCTGTCTCAGCCTCCCAAGTGTAGGGATTACAAGGGTGCGCCACCACACCTGCCTTTTATTCTTTATTTTGAAACTGTCTCACTGAGTTGCAAAGGGCCTTACTAAGTAGCTGAGGCTGGCTGCAAACCGCCATCTTCCTGTCTCAGCCTCCTAAATGCTGGGATTACAAGCGTGCGCTACCACGCCCAGTGTGATCTGCTTCAGTTTCTGATGGAAAGTTTTCCCTAAAAAGTAAAATAGCCTTTGGGGTGGGGTGAGTCTTACTGGGTTAGGATGTGAGGGCCGAGAGTCTGGTGCCGACAAGCCCCCAGGTGAAGTCAGTGCTGCTGTCGTGGCTCTCACTTTGAGTGAAAAGGCTCTTAAGCTGGGATTCTCAACTTTGGATGCACTTGAGAATATTCCGCAGAGAGTTTCAAATTCTGGATATCTTGGCTCACCCTGGCCAACAGTTTTGGAACCTCAACACCTTTGGAACCTCAGGGGTGGGGGCTGAGGTCTTGGGGAATAGTAGCATTGCTAATAGTCTGCATCACTCTGTGCCCTTACAATCCCTGTGCTTTCACTGGTTTGTTTTGTTTCATTTTGGGTTTTTTTTTTTTGTGGTTCTTGGGATTGAACCCAGGGGCAGTGTGCCTCTGAGCTATACCTTCAACACTAGTTTAAATTTGTTTTGAAACAAGGTCTAAGTTCTGGAGGACCTCACTAAGTTGCTAAGGCTGGCTGTGAACCCATGATCCTCCTGTCTCAGCCTCCCATGTACTGGGATTACAGGCATGTGCCACCATGCCCATCATGATCTTTTGTGTGTGTGTGAGTGTGTGGTACTGGGGAATGGAACCCAGGGGCATTCTACCTCTGAGCCACACCCCCACCCAGGCCTATTTTTTATTCTTTATTTTTTCCCTTTGAAATGCTTTTATTTTATTTTTATGTGGAACATATTGAAAATGGCATACATTCAGACTGTGTGTGGTGCCCTCTTCCTGCCCACTTCCCCTTCCCCCATTCCAACAATGAGTGTCCAGCTTCATGCTTTTACACATATTAAAATGTAGCTCCTCCATTAATCAACCTCAGCCTTCCTCCTCTCCTACCCTTCCATTTCAGCTTTACTGAGGTTTCCCCTCCATTATCTGGAGTCCCTCTGGTATTCCGAATAGTCCCTGGTTTGGGAATATTAGAGAAAACATATGTCTCTTCTTTATTCTTTATTTTGAAAGAAGCTCTCACTGAGTTGTGAAGGGCCTCGCTAACTAGTAGCTGAGGCTGTCCTCGAACTATGATCCTCCTGTCTCAGCCTCCCAAATGCTGAAATTATAAGTGTGCATCACCACATCTGGCATGATCGATTTCTTAAATCACTTTTTGAATGAAATTTGCAAAAAGATTTTTTAGGTCTTAAGTAGATTTTTGTCAGTTGTTGCCTTCCATTGCCCTCCTGTTAATTATTTTGAAAACCTGGTTAACCAAATGGCAGAAGCCTTGCACCTGTTAACTCCTGTTCTTACTATAGTGGGCAACTTCAGTGCAGGCATCATCTTTGGGAGGGGCTGGGAAGAGCCGACAAGAGGAGGGCTTAAGGAAAGGAGTGGAGAAAGGCTGCCAGGCCGGGCAGTTGCCTGGTAGGACAGGCAGGATTGGGTCAGGGACCTCAGACAGTAACTATGTGGCCCAACCAGTCCTTAGGACAAGGCTTTTATAAATTCCATGTCTGTGCTGGGGCTGCCCTCTGGCGTAGAAAGAGCTAGCCTTAGCCCCATAAGGTCACTGGGCACAACAGCACAGTCCTAATTAGTTTTCCTCTTCATTCTGGCCAGACAGAGCCTGTTTTGGTTTGATATAAAACAATTTCCTGTGGTATCATTTCCATTCCAATTTTATGCAAAACAGCCATATATTCTTTTTATTTAGCCAAACAACATTTTTCCCCATGACATAGTTACTATAACACATACAGCACCACGCTCATGTGTTTATCTGGGACAGGTTTAACTTATTATTAATGGCACTATCAACATGAATTTAGGACCAGGGATATGAAACTTTGAGTTCCCTTATAAAGAGATGATAAACTCCGGTTTTTCGTAAGAGATTAAAGGAATAAGGAGGAAAGAACAATTTGCAAAATTTATATATAGTTTCGAGGTTTGGGCCTCACTGTGAAAGAGTGCTGCATGTGATTTGATTGTTAAATGGTGATGAGGCAAAAGGACATCCAACATATTTGGGCTATAACTCATTTGGCCAAGATAATTATAGGCCAGCCAGTGCAGGAAACCAAACAGAACCCATCCCATAGCCGAGAAATTTATGACCTGCAAGCCACTTGAGGAGCATCAGAGATAATCAGCATTTGCTTTTGTGTATAATGCTGGTGACTAGGCCAGTGCACATCAGACGTCCTGACACATGTGGTCAGTTGGGACATACCAAGGCAGCTCAATCCATTTACAGGTTCCTATGGCTCGCTTCTGCTGCTTTTCAGCTAGTGCTACAGGAGACTCCTTAAGTGCTCGCAATTGTGCAGGTGATGTGTAAGCTGTGGAATGGTCTAGCTTGCTCATCCCCTGTGCTACCCCAGATACTAACCAAGGTTCCACAGTTGGCTGGTGGCTCTGACCCAGGAAAATACTCAAAGCTCTTGTTTTTTTCCACATTTTGGCTTCTCTTTTTAGCTTATTGGAGCATGTGCTTTGTCCTAGGGCAGTCTGTCCTCTTAGGATTCCTGGGCCTTGCTGGATGTTACAAAGTTCAGGGGTGTAGTGGGATCCTTCCCAGTACGATGCTGCAGAGCTCCTTGTTCTTTCCTGTCTTGTCCCTGTTTTTGATAAAATGTCTGCTCAGCTGGCTAGCTGCCTGTCATCATGAGCTTATCCTGTCAAAAAATAGAGCCAGGGATTAGGGACTTCCATCTTTTCCCAAAGGAGACCAGGTGTCCTTTTTCCTGTTGAGGTTTCCTGCAAAGGTGGCCTGGCATGACCATAAACAGAGCCATCATGTTTTTATAAAGATGCATCACTTTCATGTGATTTACAACCAGTCAAGAACTGAAGGTTGGCCACCCCATGAGAATAGTTGCTTTGGGGAGACACCAGGGCCTGCTGAGAAGGGGCCATGGGACTCTGTGCATTCTGGTTCCCACCCACACCGTGGCCATCCCCTCATCCCATACTGTCTCCTGTAAGTGTCAACATTCCTCTTGAGGGGCACGGGAGATAGTTTATGTTCATTTGGAATCTTACTTCTAACTAAAATCTTACTTCTTTTGCAGAATATTGAGAGACATAACCATGCTATTAATAGAATTTCTTGGAAACAGAGAATTGTTGAATCTTAAAAAATATTGAATCTGTTTTAGAGAAAACAGAAGACACAGCTCATAAAAATATTAGATTCAGCCCTGGACCTGATCAGTATACAACATAATTCCTTTGTCCTTACTTTTCCAAAGTGGTATTTGAAAATACCCAGGAATTTTTTATACTAATCCCATTAAGAAAAATTGTCCTGGATTTTATTTAAATAGTTTTTCTTTACTTACCCTGAGCCAACTATATGTTCTTTTATAGGGGAAGTTAACAATGGCAATAAGCCAGAGGTTTTTAAATTAATGTTCTTGGAACAAAATGAAGTATGATGTTAAGGGAAAGGAGCAGTGTTTCTCAATCAGTTCTTGTCTTCTCAACAATATTGTCTTTAGTATGTATTCAGCACTTAATGATTTTTAGACCTCTTTAAAGATGGTCTGACCCCTTCTCTAAAGATACACAGGGACACCCACCCATGTGCACAGGACACAGGACAAGAGAAATGTAACGATACAAGAGAGCATTCGCACGTGGGGACTCAGAGGGTTCCAGAGCAGGGCTGGGCCACAGGCCAGGGCCCTGATGTGGTAAAAAGTCAGAAGTTGGGCCCAGGTAGAAGCCTCGCAGTTAGGGGTATGTGTGTGTGTGTGTGTGTGTGTGTGTGTGTGTGTGTGTGTGTGTGTTTGAAGTGCTTTGCTGCCCCATGTAGCTCTCTGGTTGTTTATTTCTTTCAGATAAACAAGGAACTGGCACACTAAATGAGGAGGCTAGCTTCTCAGTCTTCTGCCATGTCTGATTGTGTGCTAGGCACAAGTTTGGCCCAGAGGAGCATTTCAGATGAGGGAGGAAAGTAAAAGGAGGAATCTGAGAATCTGACTTTCCCTCTCCCTAGCCAGAAAGTGAAAGAGAGGGTCTCTGGAAATTGCCAAGCACCTTCCCGGCAGGAGGTCACAATATTTTATTGTCTTTACCACTGATTCAAGTGGAATCTGTTTCCACACTCAGGAATCCATGCCTGCCTACAACAGAAATGGTGGCTGGGCCCCTCCTAGCCCACTTGGCCCCCTTGTGTCAGCCTCTGAGGGTCATTCTGAGGGTTAAGAGAGGTACCTGTGGCAGGTCCCCATCTCTTTCCCCAGCTCCTATCCAGGTTCTATTACTGCTCAAGAAACCAGATGCTGGTGGGAAGCCGAAGCTGCCTGCAGGTGCCTAGGGGCTGCTGTGTGGCCATCATACCTCCTCAGTGGCCACTCTGCCTCGTCACCTACCTCACTCCTCATTGCCCACCTCAGCCTGGCTGCCTACAAGTACAACAGATCTGTCTCTACCTTTATTTATTTTTTTTTACCCCCACAATGCTGTTATAACAGGCTTGCATCTGTGTACACAAAGGCTACAGTGTCAGCACAGTTCTTGGCTAGTATTCTTCTACCCAGACAGAACTGATGAGCTAAACTTAGCCTGAAAAAGGGAGGCAGTTTTCTCCCACCCAGGACTTGGAATACTGCTGAAAACTCTAGGTATATGGATTCCTGAGCCTGCCTTTCCTTCTTATGTGTAGACTTTTCAAGTTGATGTGAGTTCTCCAAGAAAGCAATTTGGAGAATTTCTGCTTCATTTTTTTCTTCCCAGAGCAAACCCCTCTCCTTTACCTATACCACGACTCATGGGGGGCAGTTGGCTTTTGCCAACGGATGACTCTTCTTCCAGTTCCTGCCTAGGAATCAAAAAGATTCTTCAAGAGTACTGGATGTATTTAATGCTGCAGTTACAGACAGGATATGTCAGTTTAAAGGCTCTGCTAACTCAGGGAAACCATAGCCAGACCAGTGACTTCAGAAAGTGCTTGATGCCTGAGAGCCATCTCTTGATGAATGAACTTTATTTTGAATTAGGTAGAAATGGGAGACTTCAACCCTGTTCCCACAAAGGCTGTCGCCTCCCTGCAGACCCCACCTTTCTCTATGTCTCAGTCAGATGGCAGTGATTTAATTCAGGGTCCCCAAACCTGCTGCCACTGGATCCTGCAGGGAAGGTGGAAATACAGTGTCAGGGCCTCTCCCAGAGACCTTCGTTTATTATACTTGGAGTCCAAGAAGTTGAATTTTAAGTCAATTAGGTTTGGAAACTTCTGCTTTGCTGTTGTTGTTCCAGGTTTGTTTCAACTTCTTCTTTTGAGAGAATTTTAGATTTATAGAAAAGTTACCAAAAAAGGAAGAGAGGGTTACCTTGTATACTTTATCCAGTGTTCCCTAACAAAAGTTAACACCTTGCATAACCATAGGACAGTTTACCAAAACTAAGAAGTTAATCTTAAGCCATTTTCAGATTTTACCAGTCTCTCTGTGAATGTCCTCTTTTTGTCTGAGGATCCCACGGTGCATTCAGCTTAAGCATCATGTATCCTTAGTCTCCTGATCTGCTCAGAACAGTTCATGATCTTGACAATTTGAAAAAGTATTTGTCAGTTATTTTGTAGGATGTCCGTTAGTGTGGGAAAACTTCTGCTTTAAATGGAAGGATTTTATATTAAAAGGGGAAAAAAGAAGATGGAGAGTAAACACAAACAAACAAAAGAAGAGCAAAGGTGCTTAAAGAACTGACACTGACCAAAACCAAAAAAACAAACAAACCCACAGGAAGTCTAACACTGAGTGGTTAAAAACTATTCACTTTAAAACACTTCTCTATACTTAAGTCCAAGGGATATGACTGGACCTGCCATTTTGTCTCCATTCAGCAGACAGAACAAGAAGAGCATCAAGGAACAGTTTTTAATAGCAACAGCCTAGTTTTTTCCTACAAAACACACACACACACACACACACACACACACACACATACACTCACATTTAAGGCATCTTGAAATTCTATATTGGTCTTTATGACCTTAGGCACACTTCTTCCAGGATACCAAGTATAAAATCTCTAGAATCTTAGCAATTAAAAAACAATCCCCATTTGAGAGGCTGAGATAGGAGGATTGCAGTTTATGGACAGCCTCACCTGCTACTTAGTGAGGCCCTTTGCAACTCAGTGAGACCCTGTTTCCAAATAAAGAATAGAAAATAGGGCTGGAGTTATAGCTCGGAGGTTGGTTCCATCCCCAGTACTGCAAAAAAAAAAAAAAAAAAAGTTCCATCAGAACCCCCAAAACTTAGTTCCAAATCATGTTTGACATTATATGCAAACAAAAACAATAATGAAAAACATCTGTCAGAGATCTGAGGCGAAAGACCAGAAATGGATTCCTGTCATTTGGAGGTAAAGGCTAGTCAATTCATCGATAGGAAAGAAAGTGTCCTTCAGGGCATGGCTGTTTCAGTGTGGGCTACAATCCAGGCATCCTGGCTCAAATCTCTTCGCCTCTTACCATGTGATCATTGTTCAGGGGCAGTTTGCTCAATTAATTGGAGAGATAACAGTACCCATCTCATAGGGTGTCCATGAAGATTAATCCATTAAATATTCCGAAAATGGAAGCTAACATCACCATTGCTCTTGGATTTAATTCATTTTTAGCAAAGAGTTACTGTTTCATAGGATTAGAGCACTTCTTCAGTTCTCAAGTTGGGGGTGGGGGGGTAGAGAGCCTGTTATTTCTAATTCCCCAGACAGTCCTGTGCTGCATGTTGACTGCAGAGGCACCCTGTGCCAGAATCTCTCCCGCCCCCCACCCCATCACTGTGGCATTGCAAGAGCTGTCACAAATGCCTGGGGCACAGAGCAGCTGCTGGCACCAGCAAAGTCACCCATGTTGCATATGGAAGAGCCTCTCAGCAGACAGGATAAATATTTCCAGTCTGCTGTCTGTTAAGCAGCTTCAGGGATGGGAGTCAGTCACATTGGACAGGATGCAGAACATCTTTTCATGCAATTGGCCATTTGTATCTATTCTTTTGTAAAGTGTCTATTCAGTTCACTTGCTCATTTCTTGATTGGGTTATTTGTTTTGCTAGTGTAGAGTCTTTTGAGCTTTTTGTATATTCTGTATATTAGCCCCTTATCAGAGTGGTGGCTGGTAAAGATCTTCTCCCATTCTGTAGGCTTCCATGAAAAGATGTTCTACATCATTAGCCATCAGGGAGATGCAAATCAAAACTACACTGAGATTCCATCTAACACCAGTCAGAGTGGCAAGCATAAAGAAATCATATAACAACAAATGCTGGTGAGGATGTGGGGAAAGAAGAACTTTTTTACACTGTTGGTGGGAGTGCAAACTAGTTCACCCACTATGGAGATCTGTGTGGAGATTCCTAAGAAAACTGGGAATAGATCCACAATATGATCCAGCTTTACCACTCCTGGGTATTTTTCCAAAGGGGTTGAAATCAGAGAACTACAGCAACATATGCATACTTATGTTCATAGCAGCACAATTCATAATAGCCAAAATATGGAACTAGGACTTCCGGGAAGATGGCGACCGAGAAAAGCGGGGCTTAAGAGCCCCGCTAACAACCAATCTCCATTACCACAAAATCACCGCCTTTCATAGCCAGAAAACACCATCACCAGAGAAACAAAAAAATCACCAGGCTCCAGAGAGAAAGCAGACTGAGAACAGAGCTCAGAGCCACAGAGGAGATACACCGGCCTTACCCCCGAGGACGTGGCAGCAGCGCCATACTGCCGGCGGCAGTGGCGATTTCACCGGACGGCTACAGCAAGCCGAGGTGAGCCGCTGCAAAACAGCCAGGCGGGATTTCTCAGCGAAGGAACATCTAAAGCTCCCAGTGGCTGAGCTCAGCACATGCTGCAGGGATTCAGAGTGCAAATCAAAACCAAGAAGAAATACGCCAGCCTCACGGCCGAGGGCGTGGCAGTGGCGCCATATTGCCACCGGCGGCAGCAGCAGCGAATTCACCAAGTTCAGTACGGCTACATCTGCGTACTCAAGAACAGTGAGTCAAATTGCGGGCCACAGAGGAGAAATCCCAGTACTGTACTCCCTGGGACTTGACCCAGTGGGGGAGTGGCGGTGGCAGAGATATCACACCATAGGAGAACGTGCAACCTGGCACCCCCCACAGTCTAAAGCAGCCTCTATCGACTCTCTGGGTCGGAGACTCTGTGATACAACCCAGTAAAGGAGTAGTGGGGTCTGAGATACTACTGACTCGAGATCCAGAACACCTTAAGTGAAGTCATAGTGACCCAAGGGAAGAACCCAGAGAAGGCACAAACTTCCGAAATCATGGGAAAGAGGAATAATACTGGAGCAATGAATGCCCACAACCCCACAACATCAGAACCCGATAAAACAGAAAATCAGAGATTTCTAGAAGATCAAATCAGGAAAATAACTGTAGAAATAATAGAGGTGTTTCGAAAAGAATTCAGAGAGAGTCAAAAAGAGATAAAGGATGCAATTAATGAAGTAAAGGCCTCAATTCAAAGCACAAACAACCGATTAGACCACATGGAGAACAGAATCTTGCTTTTAGAAGATGAGCAATCCAAAAATGAACGCCTAGTTTCTAATCTAGAAAAAAATATCCGACAGCAGGAATCTGATATTGAAGAAATATGGGCCCATTTTAAGAGAGCTAACCTAAGAATAATTGGAATAGAGGAGGGAAAAGAAAGTGAAACCAAAGGGATCAACAATCTCTTCAAGGAAGTAATAGAAAATTTTCCAAACATAGAGCAAGAGGTTGATACACAGGTCCAGGAAACTTATAGAACTCCCTTTAGACAGGATCGGAGAAGAGGATCCCCACGCCACATAATTGTCAAAATGACCAATGTGGAAGCCAAGCAGAGAATCTTAAAGGCAACAAAAACAAAGGGCCAAGTGACATTCAGAGGTAAACCAATTAGAATCACTCCAGACTTCCCAAACCAAGTCATGAGAGCCAGAAGGGCTTGGAGGAACATATTCCCAACTCTGAAAGAAAACAACTTCCAGCCAAAAATTTCCTACCCAGCAAAACTTTCTATCAAATTAGATGGGGAAATAAGAAGCTTCCATGACAAACAGAAACTGAAGGAATTTATGTCTTCAAAACCAGCACTAGAGAAAATACTCAAAGAGATTAACTACAAAGAAGAAATAGGAAACACACATCAGAACCAGAGAAATAAGATTTTCCATCCAACAGACAACTAAGATTAGTTATCTGTGGAGATTCATTACTTATGTTAGTCTTTTACCTATCTCTAAATTGTATTGTTTGCCTTTATTGTTAATTTTTAGGATTTCTAGTTGGAATATTAATATACCTTCAGATAAAGCATTTGGAAATATTTTATCCCATTCTATTAGTAACTGTTAACTTTGTTTACATTGTCTTTGGATATACAATTTTTTTTTTAGGGAGTTTGTATACTCTTCTGTTGCCTGTGCCATTGAAATCATATCCAAGAAATCACTGCCAATTTCAATGTTGTGAGGTTTTATGACCCAGATTTTCTCCTAAAAGTTTATAGTCTTAAGATTTATATTTTGGTCTTTTATCTATTTGAGTTAATATTTGTATATGGGATTAGGTAAGGGTATATCTGCCTTTAGAACAGTACTACACTGTTTCAATTATTGTAGCTTTATATGGTTTGAAATCAGAAAATATATATCTTCTAGCTTTGTTCTTTTTCAAGATCGTTGTGGGTATCTAGAGTCCATATTCCATATTAGGATAGATTTTTTTTTTTCTGAAAAATAAATATATAAATATATGATAGTTTCACCAAAAAAAAATAGAAAAAAATATTCTCTGGTAAGAAAGAAAGTAAAAAGAAATATTGAAATGTTATCTTTAAGTCATCAAAATCTTGGTATCAGACAAATGAAACTGTTATGTGAGATTATCATTTTTAAGTTTGGATAAATTGCTATAATACTAGATGTCAACCACTAAGCCAAGCATGGGAGGGAGGGATGGGGAGAGAATGGAGTGGGGATCGGGTGGGGGCTGACTGGGCGATGTGTGCATGTATGTCTACAAAAGTTTGTATCCCACTATGATGTATGAATACAGTGCACCAATAAAAAATTTAAAAAAATTAAAAAATAACAAAAAAAATATGGAACTAATCCAGGTCCCCACAACAGATGAGTGGACTTCTTTCTTTTCTTTCCTTCCTTTCCCCCTCCTTCCATCCCTCCTTCCTTCTTTCCGTTTTGGCACTTGGGATAAAATTCAGAGGCATTCTACCTCCAAGATGCCCCCCAGCTCTCTTTTCATTTTCTGTTTTGAAACAGTTTCGCTCTGTTGCTGAGACTGTCCTCCAACTGCGATCCTCCTGTCTCATTCTCTCAAGAACCAATCATGCTGGGTGTTGTGGCTCATGCTTGTTTTGTAATCCTAGCATTTGGGAGGCTGAGACAGGAGAATCCAAGTTTGCGGACAGCCTGAGCTACTTAGGTCCTTTGAAACTCAGTGGGACCCTGTTTCAAAATAAAGAATATAAAATAGGACTGGGTATATAGCTCAGAGGTAGAATGCCCTTGAGTTCCATCCCCAGTACCACAAAAAATGAAAGGAAGGAAGGAAGGAAGGAAGGATGGATGGATGAACCAGGATAACAGGCATGTGCTATATACCTGTATGTGCTGGACTTGTTCAGGCAGTATTTTGAATTTTGGTGAAGAGGACTTAATCTTTGTTGTCAAGAATGAGAGATATTTTATCTTATTTTCTGCTATTAAAATGCTCTTTCTTTCACAAACACTTTAAGGAGTGTTTAAAGAACATAGAAGGTTATTACAAACTAGTATTTTTATTGCTGCCCCATAGAACAAATTCCATTACTCAGTTAAATGCAATCTGCCTTCAGCAGCCAAGACTCTGGAGCCAAAGGTTTTGTCTGATTGAGTTAAACACTCAGTCCGGAGTCCAAGGGGCTGAGGAAGGGGAGAGGGTGAGTCAGGGCAAGAGGAGCTGCAGGCAGATGAGTTTGGGACCCAAGGACCCAAAGCTGGGCTTGTAATTGGAGTAGGACCTGGGTTTTGAAGGTATCCCTTGCACAGATCCTTGTGTCTCTTGAAAAGTCCATACGTAATGCCTATGAGTCTTCCATGAGAGTTTAGCTTTGTTGAGTTAAATGTTGAACACACAGTAGAATTTCTATAAATCATTTGTTAATTAGCCAATTAATGGATTAGATATTGGCTCTTGTTCAAAGTGCTGACTTCTGGGAGAGATTGAACCATATATTAATAGGTTTTAGTCCCTATTCATTCTGCCATGAGCTCGAGTCTTTCAGATCCTTTGTTATCAACTAAGTGAGCTTTTGTCTAGGGATGGGTGAGGGGGAACAGAATATGGGGTGTTACCTGCAGACCCATGAAGTGGGGCCCTTGGCCTCTGCGGAGGGCATGAGCGGAGTTGGGGTGGCCAGGAGAAATTGAGCGACTCTAAGGCTGAGCTATCCTTTCTCCACACTTGGATTAAAAGCCTGCTCTGATCATTTCAGAGACTGGCTGATTTGAGATTTAAGGTGAAAGAGTCATAACAGCATGCCTTGTCTGAAAATATTCTAAACTCTGCATGACCTTCAGCAAAATACAGAGTAGGCTAAATACGATTTGCAAATGAAGAGAAATGTTATTTGTCAGTCTTTTAAATGGGAGGACTTGCTTGTCATGATCGATACTAAAATAATGGGAAAATCAACGTTGCTGATCTAAACCCAGCCCATTTTATGTCAGTTAAATGTGGACATCACTCCAGTCACCAGCAAAGACACACAAAGAAGGCAGTGTGCCACATTTCTTGAGCTTTGCATATTTCTTAGAGAACATCCACCAAATCTACTGAGAAGTTTGGGAGTTTGGTCCTTGACATCCACTCTGTGAGGAGCCACTGATTATTTTAGTTATCATCCTTAAAGGCTCTTTGATACATTGAGAATGAGGCTTAGAACACCATGGGGAGGCCCATCCTGTCTGTTTCCCCTTGCTCTGGGTTTATACCTGGTTGCACAGAGCCATGGGTTTTGGTTATGTTCCCACCTCTCCGTGTTCTTCCCACAGACTTGCAGAATTGTCATACCTCAGTGAACCCCTAATTGTGTCACTGGGGCTACTGTTTTCTAGGCTCTGTAATCACTTTTCAGCTCTGTTGCACTTCTGTTGGGCCAATACTGAGGTCTCCACGTGCCGTTTGCACTTCTGCAGTTTGCACCTATCACCCAAAAACCCTCTCTCCCTCTCCCCAGTCTTTTAAAGCTCCCACCCCACACTATTCAGGCCTCCAGAATTACGCCATTTTGAGATTAGCCTACTGTAGCTCCAACAATATTTTCCACCCTGGCAGACAGACCACCAGGAGGCTTCTGCATGAGCAAGGTGGTGCAAAGCATCCCTGGGCCTGAGTTTCCCGGGAGTGTCTGGGGAGGAGGGTATCAGTATGCAAAGTGCCTTATGTCTCACCACTAATAGCATCTCTTCTTGTCTTTCTGGCTGTGATCTGTGGGTGCTTCCACAGTGCGAAGGACCCTGAAGAGTGGCCTGACCCCAGAAGAAGCCAGAGCCCTGGGCCTGGTCGGCACGTCTGAGCTGCAGCTGTGACACCCTCATGGGCACCCTCAGACATGTGCTGCTGAGCAGAAGACTAGCTAATGTTGGATGGAACCTCTCTGGTGGATGATGGGGAGGCTTGACACTAACATATCCATGGTCCTGAGAGAGAGTGCTCATTTCTCGTTGTCACCAAGGGGCTTGTGTTGCCCTACACATTGGCGTGGATCTCTGGGAATCTCCTGCACGTACTTTCTCCATCGTGTCAGCTGTGTTTCTCTTGTTTCCTTCACAACTGGTTTATTAGTTCCAAAGTGTGATACCTTTTCTGGGCAAGAAAAAGCCCTTTTAAGGAAATCACTTCTGTCACAGTTATGGCAAATAAGGCAATTTTGAGTAAATTCACAGACTGGGTCTCCACAACACCAAATTATCCAGATGTAAACTCCAACCTTGTACACAAATGAAAGCACATATTGTTTACCAGTTGTGGATTTTAGATGTACTAAATGTTTATACAAATTCATAAATGTACACCATGTTTCAAATACTAAATAAATAGAGTTTAATGCCATAATGAGAAACTTTTCTTCACCTGGTTAAGGGACCTTAAAGCAGCCATGCAGACTGGCCTCCTTCTAAAAGGCAAAGCCTCTTGTCAGTTCATCAGGACCCTTGCAGGATGAGCTTCAGGCCATGTGGGCTTCGTTTTGTTGGGAGAGTGAGCAGCACTGGTGGTGCACCCTGGGGAACTCCTGGTTTAATTGGGCATGGCCCGCACTGCAGGATACATTAGCTCTAACTTAATGCCTAGCACCTTACTCGGGAGGTTTGTTGTGACAGCAAAACACAGTCAAGAGTAGCTTTTATGTATCTTGACTATTCTGCAACTCACTTTCTTGCCTTTTATGGAAAAAATTATCTCAGAAAATTTACTAAGTCATCAAAGCAAAGTAGAAATTTAAAGCTTTGTCTATAGGTGATTTTGGAATTGTACATTTAGTTCTTGGCTTTCAAGATGACCAAGAGCTAAGGTGTCCAGAGGGAAAGGAACCATGAAGGGGTCTCAGCACTTGCAGAGCAGTGTTGGGTGTCTGGTGCCCAGGAAGAGGTGAAGCCTCCACAGGAGCCCCAGAGGTTCTACATGAACAACCTCTGGCTCCAAAATCAGGGGAAGGTAAGCCATTGCAGCATTTGAGGAAGTTGGGAGAGAATCCCACCTTTGCCTCAATTTCAAAGCCTCTGCACTATGCATATAACAAACACTTTGATGCCCTCTCTTGGTGGTTTGTTGAGAATGTTTGCTTTAAAATAAAAGATCATATTTAGAAGGAAGTGATGGCATACGTTTAATGTTAATGTTGGGAATCAAAACCTTCTCAAAACCAGCAAGCAAAATTAACTAATTTCCTATAGCTAGGAATTTTTGAGGCAATTTTGATTAAATTCACAGACTGGGTCTCCACAACACCAAATTATCCAGATGTAAACTCCAACCTTGTACACAAAATAAAACACATATTGTTTACCAGTTGTACATTTTAGATGTACTTAGGTAAGTAGAGTCTCTTTTACTTGCGGTGGTATTTTGAATACTTTCACTGTAGTATGGAAGTAATCAGAGCAGGGGCTGCCACTCTCGTCTAAGGATTGGACTCACCTGGGTGCATCAAGAACTACGAATTGTTCCTCTGCCAGGCATCATGATTTGGCTGGTCTGGAGTATGGCCCGACTTTTGGAATGTCTAAAATGTCACCTCATCTCCTTCCCTTGGCTGTAATGTGAAGATGAGTTTGAAAGCTACGGAGTCATAGATTGTTATTTGTTTCCTCCTTCCACCCCAAGGTAGTGGGAGTTGGAGACTAAAGGTGATGTTTTTGAGAACTTGACAAAATCAAATATAATTTCTGAAAACAGTTGTTCTTATTCACTATTGTTAACCTAAAATAAATGACAGATAGATTGGTGCTCCAAGATAGTTCATTCCAAAATAGCGGGGGGATTGCAGTTCAGGAGACACATGCGACGGCAAGCTAGAGGTGCCCCTGAGGAGGCTGGGGCAAGGGAGAGGTTTAAAGACAAGAGAAGTGCTTGTAAATTGTTTGAAACAAAATAAATACTGGTTAAAGCGTCTTATCACAGGTGTTGATGTCTGTTGGTTAGTGGAGACTGTCAGGTAAGTGTTCTTGTGCCAGTGGCTAGTTTTCTTTGCATGGCTATCTGTCCTCGTGGGCTAGCTGTTCTTGTCTGACTCATGTAGAAAGATGAGGCTTGGAAAAAGAAACTTCCTGCTGTTGTTTGTTTATATAGGCACAGTGTGCAGATGCCACTCCCTCATGGCCTCTAGGCTCTGTTTTGTTAGGGTTAGACGTAAGTGACTTCCTTTTGGTATTGATAAGTGTTCATCCAGTAAAAGAACTGATAACTAAGTGCTGAGCAAAGCTTTCCTAACGCTGTTACCTAGTAAACTGTGCCTGGTCTTTTCCTTCCCTGAAAGCCAGGAAAAGAAGTTCCTCATTTAAGATTTTTTCCTGCCTGGTACTCTGGAAGGAACATAAGAAGTAATGTTGGAGAACACCTCTCTCCAACTCTCTTTCTTTCACCCAAAGAAATGCCTGCCTGCTCAGAGGCAGGACATAGATGCAATGGAAAAGGACCCAGAGGCAAGTGTCTAAGGGGAGTCAGGACACACCTGAAAGTCCCTGTGAGTCATGCTCACAGCATAGCTCTAGAACCTTCTGGATAATTTCTCTTCCCATTGGACTGTTCAGTTCTACAGAGGAAACCGATCCATCAAAAAGTTTAGGAGAGCCTGAAAAAGACATCCATCCATCTGCATCTTCAAGTGTTTTAGTACTTTTTAGTGAAATGGAAGAATTGTTTTTGTCATTTTGTTAATTTTTTCTCCTTGTTGCCACTTGTCTTGGCTGCCTTTATTAGCTGATTTTTAATTTAGGATATTAAATTCCTCTAAAAGATATCTGAGAAGCAATAATTGCAAGATGCTATTCTATTTTTAATCTTCCTGGTCATTACCAGAGACATTCTTGAGCTTATATCTTCATTTGAATGCTGTAAAGTAAAAAAAAAAAGGCAGTTTTTTTGGTTAAAGATGTCTGGATTTTGGTTTCATTTCAATCTGAGGGTTTTGTGTTTTTGTTTTTCTGTTTTAAAAATAACTTACCTCAAAGAACTTAGGGCTAGAGGTAAGAATGCCCAGGGCCCTGAAGGGCTGAAGATACAGTTTTATTTTCCTCCTAGTTCTTTGTTGAACACAATGTAAAAACAGCAAGGGTCAGGAGGAGAAGACTTTGTTCCAGCTACCAATTTTGATTACCTCCATATTGTCTGTGGCTCCCAAATCCTCTATGTGTTCATGGCCCAGATACCACTGTAGTATGCTAAATGACAGCCACCCAAAGAGTCTGTAAATATTACTTTATAAGGATACTTCGTAGATGTGACCAAGGATATTGATGTGGGGAGATGAGCCTGGATTGTCTGGGAATGCCCTAAATCTAATCATAAAAACCCTTATAAGGTAGAGTCAGAGTGAGATTTGATAAACACAAAAGAGAAGTGAAGACAGAAGCATAGATTGATGTGGACCCAAACCAAGGTCCCCTGAGAGCCACCAGAGACTGCAAGATTTTTTCCTAGGGCCAGCAGAGAATACAGCCCCACTGACATTGTTAACCCAATGAAACTTATAATGAACCTCTGGCCTCCAGAACAAGAAAGTAAATTTGTGCAGTTTTAAGCCATCAAGTTTGTGACAATTTTGTTTTAGCATCTCTAAGGAACTGTACAGCTGTAACAAATACACACTGAGGACCTGTTATGGAAATAACCCTGTTTTAGGGAAGAATATAGGAAAAGGGATCATTAGCCATCCTCTAAGGGAGCTTCCTGAGAGCCATGGGAAGCAGTCACCAACTAAAATTAAAATTTTACTTTATCAACTATTCTGTGCCATTTCCAGTTTTATTAAATCAGAAATCATTTTATCAGAGAGATAAGTAAAAATAAAAAAATACTAAAATGTTTAAGGGATAAAATGTCTTTGCAATTGCAGTAAAGCTATATATTAAAATATATTATCAGTTTTGTCATAAAAGATATTTAGTAGAAAAAACTAATTCTGTTTGCTAAGCAATTCATAGAAGGAAAGTGGAACAAGTGATTTTTAAAAATAATTAAAATGCTCTATTGAAAGCATATGTTTGAACACTTCACATGTATTATTAAAAGGATCCTCTTAGCCATACATTTAAATGAACTGAGGATGAAGGGTATTTGAAGAACTTTCCCTAAGTACCTAAGCTGGGCAGTGATACATCCTGGCTTGTCCCACTAGTTGCTCCTTTTTGTTTTTAGGCCAGCTGCAGCTTAGCTAGCCATAGTTAGTGATGCTGCTGGACATGCGGCACAAACTGAATTGGTTAAGACTGAACCAGGGATGAGCCTGGCTTTCATATATTGTTAGTTTTTACCATTGTCATTCTCACTGTCTTCACCTTTATCTGTGAGGCCTGCACTCATAATAGATCTTATTCACATAAGACTAACTGTATGGATACTGAAAACATCCAGCTAGATGGTCTTATCCATTCTGATTGCTACATTTATCAAGGGTGTTCTAGGTGGACAAGGCTGGTATGCTAGGTGCTATAGGGAATGTAAGGATGTGTAATCACAAAGATGTCTTTTCCAAAACCACAAACTAAGGTGCACTGTCTGATAAAAGATTTTTGAGCCATAGCCATTGAGCATGGCAAGGGGCAGTCTGAGAGATCATTTCTAGATGTCAAAATATCAGCACATTATTAATGTTTTTCATTATGGCAAATCTTTTTTTGACCAAGATGGTTTGTGAGCTGAACTAAGGTAATCCTGCCTCTAAAAAAAAAAGCAGTGGCTTGTCTTACCAATTTATATAAACATTTAAACTAACAGAATTTTCACAACTTTTTTTCTTGTTGATTAATTTTGCTTGATTGTCTACTCCTATTGGTTTGTCCTAAAGTATAAGGCAACTCTTGATTTAGCACAAAATTAATGTGATTTTAAGTTCAATCTATTAATGCTTCATGGGATTCTGCACCAAGTAGGATGAGTTTCCAGAGTAATACAGCCTCCATATCAACAACCATTGGAAAACAGGACAAGGTAAACAATCAAAAGTTCACTAAGTGGTACCACGCATGAAGTGCTCCACCTCAAAGAGGGCTTCACAGAGCTCTGAGGTAGAGGTAGACTAGAGCTGGATCTTGGGAGCTACTGTTTATCAAAGAAGAACAGATCTGGGTGAGTTATATAGAAAGTTAATGATGGGAAAACAAAGCTTGGGACCACATTATAAAGGAAAATAAAGCACTTAATTTTTCTGAGTTTTCACCTATGTGCTAGCTCATTTAATGGTCATGTTTAACTACATAATGGAGACTTTGTGTGCTAAGAAGTGAATAGTTGGCTGGAAACGCAGAGTTCAGACAAGGTGGGCTTACGCGAAAAGAAATTCATCTTAAAACCCCAAGGGTAAAGAGCATAGCCAGCATGAATTGTGAGCCACCTAGAGTCCAACCAACTGTAATGGAACAGCCAGAGTTATGCTGCACAAATAAAGGTAACCAGGGACCCTCTCTGTGAATGGCTACTATACTGGACAGAATAAAGAAAACACATTATAATACCTAGAGTAACTGATAAAACCTAAAGAAAAGTATAGCTTAAAAACAGGTAAATTTAAATTATTTTAAAAATAATAAAAATCAAACTGAGGTGTAGATAAAACATGACTAAACAGGGGCAAATAGGGATGTACATAAAACATAACTGTGAGTTGATAGTTGTTGAAGTGGGTGATGAATACAAGGGATTCGTTTTATTATTGTATTTCTTTTTTTTTTTTTTTGGTGGTACTGGGGTTCCTGGAAGCCCCTCTACCTCCGGGCTACACTCCCAGACCTCTTTTTACATTTTATATTTGGAAACAGGGTCTCCTAAGCCAGCGCGCGCAGCTGGCTTCGAACCTGCGCGATCCTCCTGTCTCTGCCTCCCAAGCGCGGGGATTACAAGCGTGCGCCACCACGCCCGGCCTATTGTATTTCTTTGTACATGTTTAATATTCCCCATAATAAAAAGCTGAGAAAAAGTATGTTATGTAGAAACTAAAATCAGCCCTAGCCCCTTGCTTTCTCTTTGTCTAGTTGTTACTTATGCTTTACTGGATTAAAAACAGATTTTGAATTCCCTATGCAATAAAAGTAAAACCACCCAGGAAGTTTCAGTTTCAATGAACATCTTTGTCCCCCTTTCAGCTGATTAAAAATCCTGATACTTGGGGTGGGGGGGCTCCAGACAGAGGAGACCTTAGTGAAATAAAGGATGGGATCTAACTGAGGGAGATAGGAGGGGGGAGGGAGACACCTCACTGGACATGATTCACACACACAAAGCTACCAAGGCCAACCACTGTGCTGAGCACAGGGAGGTAGGAGGGAGAGGGAGTGGGGTGGGAACTGGAGGAGGATTCAACGAGTGCTGTGTGCATGTGTGCCTCTATTACCCTGAACTTCAAGATGTATGATTACAATGCACAATAAAAAAATCCTGATGGGAACCTTGCCTGGCCATTCTGATTTAGATTCAGAATGGGATCTGGATTTCTTACTTTATACACACAACTCCAGTGAAATGGGTACATGTTTGGAAGTTTAGAGACGGAACCTGTAAGTGATGGATTCTATGAGGTAGTGTGCGTAAGCTGCGCCTTTCATCCCTCTCCTTGGTTTGGTTACTTCCTTGCAAACTGCATGATGATGATGTGGCACTTCATGCACAATCTTTCCTATATCAATGCATCCTGATATTGTACCATTTATTTTTATTTTGTAACTACCATATACTGTCTTTTTCTTAGGCAATTGATTTCTTAGAGTTCATTACCGTTTTAGTTGCATTAGCTTCAAAACATAAATCTGTTTTTCCCCCATTTAACTATTCCAACCCCTCTGTTAAATCTTTTGTCAGATGTGCTTTCTTCCTCCTTCGCCAGGGCCAACTTCATGGGCAGGTGACCTAAGCAGTCATGCAAAGGCCCATACTCGAAAGGGCTTCACATTTGGTTAACTACTTTTCTGTCACTATCTTGAAATTCATATTTTTATCCTTGTATTGGTGTTCTGTAAGTGAAGTCTGATGGAACAGTGGAGCACATATGAACCAAGATATGGTTGTGCCCACTGTTCTTTAGTTCACATATAGCCTTTATGATGGCAGGTAAGGACAAGTTTCAGGTAGCCCCACAATGTGACAGAAACAAAGTGGTACAAGGTAAGCATGTCCATAACTGATTACATAGGCTAATGACAGCCTCAAGAAGTCATGCTTTAGCTGGGCATGGTGGCACATGCTTGTAATCTCAGCGCTTGGGAGGCTGAGACAGGAGGATTCCATGGGTTCGAAGCCCCTCAGCTACTTAGTGAGGCTCTCAGCCACTTAGTGAGACCGTGTTTCCAAATAAAGTATAATATACGTCTGGGAGGATAGCCTGGAGGTAGAAAAGCCCCTGGGTTCCACCCTTAGTACCACACACACACACACACACACAAAGTCATGCTTTCCATTTGAATTAGTCTTCAAACACAGAAGACAATGCATTCTAAGAAACATGAATAACCAAGGACACCTATTATATCCTTTATGTTATTTTCCTGTATTAGCCAACTACTTTTTTTTTTTTTCTTTCTCAGAACTAGGGATTGAACACAGGGGCATTCTACTCTGAGCTACACTCCTAACCTTATTTTTTATTCTTCAATTTGAAATAGGGTCTCACTAAGTTGTAGAGGGCCTCACTAAGTAGCAGAGGCTGACCACAAACCTACAATCTTCCTGTCTCAGCCTCCCAAGTACTGAGATTACAAGTGTGTGCCATCATAGTCAGCTAATAGCCAACCACATATTGCTGAAAAGGATGACACAGAAGAAAAGAAAAATGTATGGCTATCCATATTGCCTCTTTTTCAGTCCTTTGTTACTCATCAGTAAGTTAGAGGTAGATGTATATTGGAAAAGTTTGACATATCAGGAAGTAAAATAACAGTTGATCAAGTTTTCTACAAATTTTCCACTGCTCTGGTAAGAATGAAATACATATGCAATCAGTAAGCTTATATAAACTATGAAATACAAACTAATTTTGGTGATTCTGCATGAGTTCAATGTTTTTATATTTGCAATTAAAACTAGAACTGAATAACAAATGATAAAACACGTTAATAATTTAAAATTTCATTTTTAAACTTACAATAGCATTAAACAGCAAATAAGTTGTAGGAGAGACCATAGAAGAAATAGTATTGTTTACTTAAGTTTTTTTTTTTTTTTTTTGTATGTTTGTGTGTGTGATACTAGAGATTGAACCCAGGGACATTCTGTCTCTGAGCTAGAACCCTAGCCCTATTTTCATTTTGAAACAGGGTCTCACTAAGTTACAGAGGCCCTTGCTAAGTTGTTAAGGCTGGCTGCAATCTACAATCCTCCTGTCTCAGCCTCCCAGGTACTAGGATTATAGGCATGTGCCACCATACCCGGCTTCCCGATTTTTTAACATTTTGCACTATGCCCTGCTTTTTATCCTTCAAGGCAGGTCTTGAGCCCTTCCTTATCACAACCCTCCTCCTCCTACAGCCTTTTGAGGACTCCCATTTGTTGGCACTGGTCTGAAGGGCACCATTGCTCTCTTGGCTTCTCTACTGTTTCACTTGTGGAATTTGGAAAAGGGCTACAACTGAAGTAATGCATGAGCCCTGTGAGTATTAAAGGAAGGCTACCTGCTGCAAAGGAAGACGACATGACTTCTCATTTCTCTTCTAACTCTGACCTGTCTTGGAGAAGCAGTCAAAAGCTAGAATGGTACTGTTGGCTCTTTCTTGAATTGTTGCTCATTTATAAATGCTCAAAGTGTAATAACCTAAGAGAGCCAAAGCATCTTCCAAATTAGGAAAGATTTGACATAGTCCTGTCATTGTTAAAAACACAATATTTAATTAATTAATTAATTTGGTGGCACTGGAGTTCCTGGAAGCCCTTCTACCTCCGAGCTACACTCCCAGACCTATTTTATATTTTTTATTTGGAAACAGGGTCTCTAAAGCCAGCGCGACTGGCTTCGAACCTGCACAATCCTCCTATCTCCACCTCCCAAGCGCTGGGATTACAAGCGTGTGCCACCACACCCGGCAAAAACACAATATTTAAATGACTGCACTGAATTATAAATGGCTAGTTTTTAACTGTAAAGGTAATAAAGAGGTGATGCTATTTTAAATATTTTCCATTAGAAGTGATCCTGTTTAACTAATGTGCTGGCACATTTTAAAAGCAACTGAATATGGATGGCATTAAGATGTCGTTATGCTCCCAAATACTTCTTTAGGAGGCATGAGTATTGGGGATTGAGCGAATACCCTTATTCACGGAGCTGGCAAGCGTCTACCACTGACCATACCACTAGCTTTCCCAGAGACTTTTATACAACTTTTTGTTATATTAGTGGATAATTATGCATAATATCAGGATTCACTGCAATATATTTGTACATGCACACAGGGTAATTTAATTACTACTATCTCCCCTTTTCTTCCCTTCTTCGTTCTCCTGGTTTCCCTTCTATTTTCAAGATATTCTATTACAATATTTTCACAATATATTCCTTTTCTCCTTTTAAGCTCTCTAGTGTCCACATGAGAGGAAAAATATGACTTAACATTTGGAGTCTGGCTTATTTCACCTACCATGATGTTCTTCAGTTCCATCCATTTTTGTGCAAATTACATAATTCTTTGTCTGTGTAAGCCTCCATTGTATATATATATATATTCAATACTTCATTTATTCATTCATCTGTTGAGACAGGCTAGTTCTGTAACTTGGCTTTTGAGAATTGAGTTGCTAAAACATGGGTATACATGTATTGCAAATGTATGCTAACTTTAGTTCTTTTGGATAAATACCAAGAAGTGGTATAGCTGGATCATATGCTGGTTTCTTTCCTAGTGTTTGTAAGAACTCTCATACTGATCTCCATATCGGGCTTTTCCTAATATACAATTTCATTAGCAGTGGGATAAATGTTCTTTTCCCCACATTGTTACCAGCATTATTACATTTTTGAGGACTGCTATTCTAACTGGAGTGAGGTAAATTCTCAGTGTCATTTTGATCTACATTTCCTTGATTGCTTAAGATATTCATCATTTTTCATATGTATTTGGCTATTTCTTTTGAGATATGTTTTTAGCTTATTTGTCCATTTTACTGTTTGGATTTTTTTTTTTTGAGTTCTTTATATATTCTAGACATCATTAGTAGCTGGCGGAGATTTTTTCCCATTCTGCAGGCTTTCACATACTTCTTAGATGTTCAGAAACTTAATTCAGCACCATCCTATTTATAAATTCTAGGTTTATTTCCTGAGGTTTAGGAGCCTTATTGAGGAAGTTGATGACTGTGCCTATATATTTGAGTACTGACTCTATGTTTTCATCCAGCAGTTGTAAATTTCTGGTCAAATTCCAAGGTCTTTGATTCACTTGGAAATGACTTTTATGCAGAGTGAGAGAGATCTGTTTGTATTCTTCCACATGTGGATACCCACTTTTTCCAGCACCATTTGTAAAAAGACTGTTTTTCTCCATTTATTTTGTGTGTTTATCAAAGATCAGATGATTACCTTTGAATGGGTTTGTCTGTGTCTTCTATTCTGTTGGTCTTCGTGTCAGCTCTTATGCCAGTACCATGCTATTTTTCTTTTTTTATAGCTACATAGTATAGTTTGAGAATGTTGCTCTTACCGCTCAGATGAGCACTGGTATTTCAAGACTGAACTATTACAAAAAAAAGTAGGGGCGAAGCAGCCAGCTAGAGATTGTTCCTTAAAGGCCAACACTTTTGTGAATGTGTGTGTGTGTGTGTGTGTGTGTGTGTGTGTGTTAGTTACTGGAAAATGAATCCAGAAGCAATTTCTACCTACAAGCTATATTCCTAGATCAATTTTATTTGGAAACAGGGTCTAAGTTGCTGAGAGCCTCAGTCAATTCCTGAGGGTGTCCTTGAACATGTGGTCCTCCTCTCTCAGCATCCCAAATACTAGGATTAAAAGTTTATGCTACCACACCCTGAAAAGGCCAACTCTTTGTGTGTGTGTGTGTGTGTGTGTGTGTGTGTGTGTGTGTGTTACTGGGGATGGAAACCAGGGGCATTCTACCTCTGAGCAATACCCCAGACCTATTTTTTTAATTCTTTATTTTGAAACAGGGTCTCAGTAAGTTGCAAAGGGCCTAAGTATATGAGGCTGGCTTTGAACCTGTACAATCCTCCTGTCTCAGCCTCCCAAATGCTGGGATTACAAGCTGCGCCACCACGCCCGGCTAAAGGCCAACTCTTGATCTTGGCATTTTTTTTAATAGACTATAGAAATTGGTAGATGGAGGATCAATGCCTCTTTTTCAAAAGTGTTTATCATTACAATTAATAATAAAAAGTTTTAAAACTTCTCAAGTGTTTAAAGTGTCAAAGCAGACATGCAGGTTACTTCTTTTAGTTCCATAAAAGGGGTCACGGAAGAGATGCCCTGGTTTGGTTAGCACATAGAAGTAGTGCAAAGAAAGGAAGCATGGACAAGCACTGCATGGGAGAGAAGTCAGGAAGGAGAGCAAGTGAGCCAGTCAGGGCTGAAGTGTGCAGATGGTGCAGACTCCTGTTCCTCACTCTTCATTCTCCATCATCTGGGCTTTCAGTAAAAAAAATTGCCACACAAAGACCTTGGGGTTGGGTAGGTGATTCCCTACTTCCCCTGCTGAGAACCAGAGTACAGGCTTTCTTCTGCCCACTTCAGGGCTGCAGGGTCAGGAAACAGACATCAACTCTTTATGCACAGTCCTTCTGAGTTTGTTTTTAGTAGGTAGATTATAGGATAGCAAAGTATATCTCTTCTTAAAATTATTTTTGGCAAATATACAAACATCATAACACAAAACTAGAAGCAAAAACCACAGGAAACGAATGAGGAAAAGCTTTATAGAAAGCAAAATAAAAAATGAGCAGATTGGCATATGTTCACAGTAAAGGATATAAAGAACATATAAATAATGCTATATGAAAATATTATGATGCAGTGTTGTCCAAAAGAACTTTCTGAGATGAAAATGTTCCACATCTCTATACTGGTTACTATGGAATCTACTTGCCACATGAATACTTGTAAAGGGTTAATGCAACTGAAGATATGAATTTTTCATATAAGTTTAAATAGTCACATGTGACCAGTGGCTTCTGATTAAACAGTATATTTCTAATATTTCATAAGTCAAAACCAGTGGTTTCTTTGGAAAACTTCTCTAATCACTGCTAAGGGCTTAAGGATTGGTGTCAAGAGTAAAGCTTTCAATAGATTTATCTGACCTCTTAAATTAAGTTTGAAATTCTAAAGCAGTTTTTGGAGGTATAACTACTGTGAAGAATTCTTGGGGATAATTCAGTATGCCCTTCCAACTCCTGGCTAATGTTGAATGGGAGTAAAAGGCGTAGGGTTTTTGCCCCTCAAGATGATGCAGTCAGTTAGTTACAGAATCTAAGACTGGAGCCATCTGTGCATGGAAATCATCACTGTTGGGCTGGTCGAGAGCTGGGAGTGGAGGTGCTCACTTCCGGACAGGGTTTCCAGACCCAGCGGAGGGCTTAGGGATGGAGGAACCTGAGGGCCCTTTCTGAGCAACTGCAGGCTGCATAGGCCCTTTCTTTTTTGGAATTAAGATTTTGTTCTTGCTTTTAAATACTTTGCTGGGATCCAGCTTGTTCACAAAGGAGTCAGTCTCTTCCGTGAGTAGGTCTGTGTTGTAGGTGATGGGTTTATACATGCTGAACCATTGCTGTAAAGCAGAATTGGGAGAGAATGTCACAATTCAAAAGAGCAGTGCCATACTTTATAATCTTTAGTGGGGGTGTGGAGGTTGAGAGTTGGAGACAAAGGGCAGGAGTACAGATTGAGCACTCCAATCCAAAATCTAAAACTTTATGTGTCAACTGAAATAATCTATGCAAAATTTGGGAAGTTCTGAAATCTAAAGGACTTCTGGTCCCAAGCATTTCGGATAAAGATACTTAATTTGTATTAAGTTTTGCAAAATTGCCTTGAAAATCTATTAAGAAAAAGTGATGTCAGAACTTATCAACCATTGGTCAGACACATTGTTTTATGAGGTCTCATACTCTAAAATCAATGTAGTATGAGAACTAAGAATCTGAGTATACTTCCTTTTCTAGTGAGCCCACCAGGGGATACTGTCCCTCTGCCCTCAGCTAGTTCTTTTCTTGAGGATTCTGGCAGCACTTTCCCTCAGACTTATGACAGAGACTAGTGCTGGCCTTTCCCGAGCAAAGCTGTAAGTGCTGATGTTCTCTTCCCTACTGGCTTTCCAAGCAGCTAAGAGCAAAAGGCATCCATATTTATTGACCTTTCTTTGATCATAACCACCTCACAGTGTTTACCAGAAGAAAGTTGTCTTTATGTGAAATTTGAAGAAAATAGGCTGACTTGCTGTATATATAGTAAGGTGGTGATGGGGCTGAGTCTCTCATTTTCTGCTAATTTAGTGCTGTGAGAAACTACCATGAAGAAGGAGCCCAGACCATCTTATTCCGGTCACAAGTTCTTCCTGCCAGATTTGGTTTTTTCAAGCCAGGCTGTATAGCAGTATTACTTGCCACCTGTGTATCTGTAATGATGCCCAGACCTGTACTATAAATGAGGCATATCCATATGATGGAATGTTCAGCAGCTATTTGGATAAGATAGCTCTATATATACTGATAGAAAATGAGCTCCAACATGGAGTGTTAAGTGAAAAGAATATATGCAGAACAATCTGAATAGTACATTACACTTATGATTCAGCAAAAGGGAAACAAAACAATAACAAACCCCATACATATGCATGTATCCCACACATATGCATACATATGCATTATCCCCATACATATGCATTAAACCCCATACATATGCATTATCTCAGGAAGGGTATACAAACTGGTAACTATGGCTACCTCTGGGGAGGTAAACTGGGTAAAGGGGGAATAAGAGGCTTACTTTTCACTCCTCCTGAGTGCATGTATCTGTTATTCCAAAGACAATAACTGGCATAAACCCCAAAAATATTTAATTAAAAATTAGAGCTGGGTGTGGTGGCACATGGTTGTAATTCCAGTACTTGGGAGGTTGAGACAGGAGGATCACAGGTTTGCAGCCAGCCTCAGCTACTTAGACCCTCCACAGCTTAGTGAAACCTTGTTTCAAAATAAAGATAGGGCTAACAAGGTGTGGTGGTGCACGCTTGTAATCCCAGCATTCAGGAGGCGGAGACTGGTTTGCAGACAGCCTCAGCTACTCAGGGAGGCCCTTCACAACTCAGTGAGATCCTGTTTCAAAAAATAAAAAAACTAAACATTAGGACTGGGGATGTAGCTCAGAGGTAGAATGCCCCTGGGTTCCAGCCCCGGTGTCGCAAAAAAAAAAAAAAAAAAAAAAAAAAAAAAAAAAAAAAAAGAAAGAAAGAAAGAAAGAAAAAAGAACTCCCTAGGTGATTCTGAGGGTCAGCCAAGTTTGGGAGTCAGTTAAGTAGATCAGTATAAAGTGAGATTGTCCACCTATACTGGAATCACATGCCTTGCTTATTGAAAACAGGGATTCATGGGCTCTATCCCAGATTTCTTATATCAGACAGGGAAGTTGGGCATCTGCAATGTGCTGTAACCATCTTCTCAGAAGATGTGATACACATCATATTCTGAGATGGCAGGCATTCCCCCTTACCTTGGCCTGTGGGCTAATGCCATAGCTGGTGAAAGCATACTGCCACTGGGGCAGGCCCAGGTGGGTGATGAGCAGGCGATAATAGGCGGTAAAAGTATCTGTGAGAAAGTGCCAGTATAACGCTCTGTCTAGGAACCAGATCTCAGTGTCTTGGGCTAATGCTAAAATAGCAGACAAAGGAAATAAATAAGGGATAGCTTAACACGTATTTCCTTGTAACTGTAAAGTCAATATATACTCATGCTAAGACAAAAATCCAATAGTAGGAGGATATAAAATATAAAGTAAAAATTCCTTCTCATGCCTCCCTTCCAACCTCCCAGTCCCATTCTCCAGGGGCACTTTTACAAATTCTTATCAGTCAATGGATCTATTTGCTGGGCTTTGGCCATCTGAAGTACAATCAGGATTCTAAGCAGATGCTCTTTTTCAGTGTAGATTTAGCACTTTTCTCCTGCAGTGAGTACATACTATGCTCTCAGCTTTCCTGATGGAGACAAACTCGGAATGGCTCCGGCTCTTTTAAGAGGTGTCTCTCAGGAATCTAAAGTGCTCTGAAAAATTACTATAAAGGAGTCTAAACCAACTCACTCCTGGGAATCCTGCCTGTGCTGTCCTGATTGAGCTGACAAGTACTATCTTACCAGTTCCAGCCTCCCATCTCTTTCAGACTTCTTTTCTTTCTACCTCAAGCCTAATTCACCTGTTGTCTAGACAGCTGTAACATTTTCTTAAGTAGCCTTCATCAACCAGTCTCCCTCTTTCCACAACTGCTTATGATCACGAACATTTTCATTGGAATCCTGCCATTCTGTTAAACCACCCTGACTGATTCCCCACTGACATCCAAAGTATGTCTAAATCTTTCCTCACCTTTCCAAGCTCAGCATGAGAGGGAGTAGCTGGCCATGATTCCCAAAGTGGGTGGTATCGCCTCCTCCAGGGGGGCATTATATTGAAATGTAGGTCAAAAAACACAAATGCATACTGAATTTTTCTGCTTATTCACTTACAGGTAAATTTCTAGGGGAATGCTGAGTGATTTTTCTGAAAATGGGTGATAAGCCAACTATATATATGGGAATCCGTGCAGCCTATAAGCGATGTAACCTACTGGATTAAAAATTATGCATCAGTTGTACTTTCCCATGACTTGACTCCCCTCCCACCCCCATCTAATCCAAATCATAGTTCAAGATGCAGCCAAAGTCTATTTGCTAAGATTCGTCTAGCTGGAGATGGTCTTCCCTTTCCCCAGAGATAAATCCTGGTGTCTGTACATTCTCACTCCATCAGAGAGCTACTGAAGAGGGTTTGGCCTTGTCCAGTACTGTAGTTTCACAGTCCCTAGGTCAGAACTGCTGCTGGGCAGATCAGAGGGCACACAGCCTCAGTAGCCACCACCTGATCCCTTTTTTTTTAAATTTTCTCCACTTGGGTTTTTAAGGGCTGGTAATTCAGGTTTTTACGGTTGATAATTGATCTAGATAAAGCATGAAAGAAAGAATGTGTTTCCTGGATGCTTACTAATGTATGAGCTTGCAGGAGTCTGTAAACACAATGACTATTTCTTTTAGTTTTAAAAGTTTTAAAAACACAGAGGAGGATAGCTAAAACGAAGAGATTAATGAGCCTACAGGAGATGCACAGAGAGGACTAAAGAGGCTTTTGGGTCTTGGAACATAAAAGAGACCTGGCTATTTATCAGGAGTTTAGCGGAGGGATGTGCCTTTTGTGTAATGGCTGACAAGCAAAGTCAGTTAAGACCACACCCAACTTATAGCACTGGGCTTATAAATGAGTCTTACCTGGTTTCTCACTTTTGTAGACAAGGCAAACCTTCCCACTTCCATTGCATGAATCCAGCTCAAATATCACATTGCGAGAGTCAAAGTGAGGCTTCTCTGGCTGGTCTTCACTGGCTGCAAACCCAGAAGTTAATGGTAATATTAAAAAAAAAATCAACTCAAGCACATAGATAATATCCAACTTTGCTATGATGAAAAAATGGGGCGGGGTCTTATTTCAGACATATTTTTTATTATTTTATTAATGTATTATAATTATACATCATAGTGCAGTTCAATGGGATAAAAACACACATGTACCTAACTTTTGGTATATTTCCCTCCATACCCAAGCTGCTCCCCCTTTCTTCCTCCCAACATGTGTTGGTGAAATTGGTAGTATTACTTTCACATCTTACCATATATTATTTGAACTGTTTCCTTCTTCAATTTTCTCTCTTCCTCTTCTTAGCTCCTTTTTCCAACTCCCTTCCTCTACTTTACAGGTCTTTCTGCACATTATTTAAAATTCCTTGTTTCCTATTTTCTCTCTAGTTTCCATATATGAAAGGAAACATCTTTTTGACTTTCTTTTTTTTTCTTTTTGACAGTATTAGGAATTGAACACAGGGTCATCCCACTTCAGAGCTATACCTTCACCCTATTTTTTATTCTTTACTTTTTTTTTGGCATTACTGGGGATGGAACCCAGGGCATTCTACCTCCAAGCTACACCTCCAGCCCTATTTTTTAGTTTGTTTCTTTTTAATTTTTTGAAACAGGGTCTCACTGAGTTGCAAAGGGTCTTGCTAAGTAACTGAGGCTGGCAGTGAACCATGATCCTCCTGTCTCCACCTCTGGAATGCTGGGATTACAAGCATGTGCCAACACGCCTAGCTTGTTTACTTCTGAAACAGGGTTTCAGTAAGTTGCAAAGGGCCAACTAAGTAGCTGAGGCTGGCCGCAAACCTGCTGCCTTCCTATCTGAGCCTCCCAAGTATTGGGATTACAAGTATGTGTCACCATGCCCAACTATTCCTTTCATCTTTATGTTTTCAAATTATTTTGTTTCTTCCTTTTCATTTTTCTTATTTTTACTCATGTCATTCAATGGAGATGTTAACTGGGCACAGTTAGTGGCATTGTAGTCCCAACTATGAGAGACGCTGAGGCAGGATGATCACAAGTTCTAGGTCAGTCTGAGCAACTTAATGGGGACCTAGCTCAAAAAAAGGCTGGGAATGTAACTCAGTGGTAGAGTACTTGTCTGGCAGGCACAAAGCCCTGGGTTCATACTCAGTCAGTACCAAAAAGGAGGGGGATAGATGTTTATTCCTTTTTGTGCATATGGTACTTGGAATTAAACTCAGGGGTGTTCTACCTCAAGCTACACACCCAGCTCTTTTTAATTTTTTCGTTTTGAAAAAGGGTCATGCTAGGTGGGTGAGAGTACTGCTAAGTTGCTGAGGTTGGTCTTGAATCTGTGATCCTCTTGTCTGGCTTCTCAGGTACGGAGATTACAGGTGTATGCAATGATACCTGGCTAGTTTTTATTCCTTCAGTAATGAAGGTTGTGTATGTGCTGGTTTAAACGTAAGCTGCCACGCTGTGAAAGGGACATATGGCTGGTTTCTGAGGGCAACCTTAAGCTGCTGAGAGTGAACCCTGGCCAAAAGCCAGGAAGAAAACAGGAATTTTAGTACCACAACTACAAGAAACTGAAAAGAGTCAACCACAGGGGGCCTGGAAGAGGTCCCTGTGCTTCAGATGAGATAACACTTTCTGCTCACATCTTGATTTCAGCGATAAGGTTGCTGGGTCGTTAGAAACGTAAAGGACTCAGCTAACCTGGAGTGGAATTCTCAACTCATGTAGACTGCAAATAAATAGATAAAACTGATAATAAATTTATAATGTTTTGAGCCATTCATATACAGAAAGAAAACTGTATACCAAGGCACTGTTTTTCCCCAACAAGGTGTAATATTTATTTCCTATAGGAGAATGAGTCCTTTCACTTTCTACATCTTTTCCCCCTTATCTCTCCATTCTCTACTATGAGGACCACAGAAACCACTGTGTTAATTTGCTGAGGATGCTGTAACAAAGTACCACACACTAAGTGGCTTAACAGAAATGTACTACCTCAGAGTTCTGGTGCCCAGAAGTCTGAGATCAATGTTTCCACAGTTTATCCCTTCTGAAGGCTGTGAAGAAGAATCTGTTCCAAGCTTCTCCCCTAGCATTTGTTTTTGGCTGAAAGTTTTTGGTGTTCTTGGCTTATAGAAGAATCATCCCTACGTCTGCCTTCATCTTCAAATGGCATTCTTCCACTGTGTCCAAATTTCCTCCTTTTGTAAGGTTCACCATATTCTAGTATGATCGCATACTAATTAATACTAATTAAACCTGCAATTTTAAAATAAGGTCATATTTTGATTGGGAGTTAGGATTTGAATATATCTTTTTTGGAGGGAGGATGCAGTGTGTAAAGGTTGTAGGTACTGGCTTTGAAGCAGGCTGCCATTCTGTGAAAGGGACATACTGCTAGTTTCTGAACACTCTTTTATTTTTATTTTTTATTTTTGCAGGTCTGAGGATGGAACCCAGGGGCATTTGACCTCAGAGCTAGACCCCCTGCCCTACATTTTTTATTCTTTATTTTGAAACAGGGTCTCACTAAGTTGTGGGGGGCTCACTAAGTAGCTGAGGCTGTCCACAAACCATGATCCTCTGGTCTCAGCCTCCCAAATGCTGGGATTACAAGCGTGTGCCACCACGCCTGGCTTTCTGAACACTCTTTTGCCTGACTTCTTCCTTTTAAGTTTATCCAAAACATGATAGTACTTTTTAGAATATTCCTTGTATTATGTTCAAAAGTTCTTAAAAAGCTATCTAATACATTCCTACATGTTTTGTCTTTTTTCTTGTAATCTGAGAAGTATATTTAGTCTTCATATATAGGACTGGTGATTTTTTCACTCCTTTTCTCTCAGTAATCTATACTTTTCCACTATCTTCTAATTTCCACTGGTGTAGATGAGAAGTCTGATATTAGTCTGCTTAATACTCCTTAACAAGTATTTTGCTATTTTTGCCTAAAAGCTTGTCATTTTTTCTATATTAGAATTATGTATAGATTTACTGGTTTTTTTATGTTTGATTTGGGTCTAGGTGAGTTCTTTCAATTTGCAGAGAAATATTCTTTTAGTACTTACTTACATATTATCTTTCTTTTTCTTGAGTATTTATTACCTATTCTTTTTTTGAGTAAATATGATTCCAATGAGAGGTGTCCTGGGTACTACTTACATATTATCTTTCTTTTTCTTGAGTATTTATTACCTATTCTTTTTTTGAGTAAATATGATTCCAATGAGAGGTGTCCTGGGTCTATTTTCTTCTCTTCACACTCTCCTACTTTTAATTCACCTCTTTAAAACTTATTTATCTTTGCTTTATAATATTTTTTGCACTTAATTTTCAGGCTAATTTAGGTATCAATAATTCTTCATTTCGTTTAGTCGGCTGTTTGAGAATGTTTACTTTTTTTAATCTGTAGAAAGTCTTTATGATGTCTTAAATCTCATGTGTCCAGACACTTGGAATCATAGAGCCCACAGTCATCAACCATGAGGATGAGAACTGTGCAGAGGCTGGTACAGCAGGAGGCAAAAGAAGGACTGAGTTTCTCAGCATCTACACTAGCCTAATCCCAGAGCATCTACACTAGACTAATCTCAGAATACTATCATGTTTTGTATAAAATTAAAAGGAAGAAGTCAGGCAAAAGAGTGTTCAGAAATAAATTCCCTATTATTTAGTGTAGACACTGTAACTGAGTATCTGTTCTAAGCAGATAAACACCATTCTGATTGAGAAACTCCTCACTTACACCTTGCTGCTCACTGGCTTTAGCAGCCATTTGACTTATGAACCATTTCCCTCAGAAGTGAAAAGAGCTCGGAGGCAGAAAGGAGCTGTATTTAGGCCACCATATTCCCTGAATCCTCCTGATACTGAACTGTTAAGTTAAATTTAATCTATAACATTCATTCACTCGCCAAGTTCTCATCAAGTGCCCACTCCGCCAAGTACTGAAATATGGGCAGGAAACCAAAGATCTCAACCCTGGCATTTCCTCATGAAAATTTCCTTTGTAGCTATATGCTTTCTTTTTTTAGCTGTATTCCCTAGGATCTAAAAAGCTAAGAGCGGGAAAGGTTTGGATTTGGTGGAACATAATACAATACTACAACCTTCTTCTATGGTGGTCAATGTTAAGAAAGGGAAACAAGCAGGCTAATATATAACCCAAAGCAAAGTTCCTCCAGGTACCTTCATATGTATCATCCTCCAGGTCTGCCAGAGTTGGTGCATTAGGAAGTGAATACATGGAAGACTGGTTGAGCTGAGTCAGTTTTGAGATGCTGTTAATTGTCATGATGCCCAATGGAATGATGTGTTCTAGGGGAACATTAAAAAGAAAATGACATAAAGTGTAACAGCCTAGTTATTAAAATGGTTATCATAAGAGTTTCTACTTAAATAACCTAAGCCCAGCTATTGCTTAATCCCATGGCTGAGGCATCTGATAGAAAGGTAGAAAAATATAATAGTACTTACTGCATAGTCCCAAATACCAGCCTTTTATAAAATAATATAAAATAAAATAAGAAAAGGGAATTAGGGACCATAGGTGAAGAGCAGTTCCTACTATCTTTATAAAAATTTTGAAAGGATACTCACAAATAATGGGAAAACCTGGATTTGAAAACTTCATGTGAAAAACACAAGTGGCTTAAAATATTTTCTATTTCTCTTATTTAGCCAATATTCTGCATAAAGATCTGTACTTTCCAAAGGAATAACAGTTTTGATTACATAATTGACCCTTTCTCTTCTGGTTATAAGCTTTTATAATGAAAAACCTCTCTGTATTTATTATTTCCCCTTACTCAATGGGGAGAATTTGGCAGCTTTCTTGGCTGGTCTTCTGTGACTAGGGTATAAGTAAGGAAAGAAAGACTGTATGTTTTACTTATCTATCCTAGAATCCTTGTTGTATAGGATGCTGGGCAGAGGGAAGGACACAAAAGAATAAAAGTCTGACTTCTGAAAAAAACTGGAATGGTTGATGGTAATTAAAGAGCTGGTATATAGCTGAGCTTGGTGGCGCACACTTGTAATCCCAGTGCTTGGGAGGCTGAAACAGGAGGATCACACAGGTTCGAAGCCAGCCTCAGCTACTTAGTGAGGATCTCAGCAACTTAGTGAGACCCTGATTCCAAATAAAATATAAAATAGGTCTGGGAGTATAGCCTGGAGGTAGAAAGTCCCTGGGTTCCACCCCCAGTAACACACACACGCACACACACACACACCTGGTGTAAAGACCATTAAATGTCTAAGGAGAAAAGACCACTAAAATATACTCCAGAATCTGCTTATATGAATTTTCTGTCACTAAGGTGAGTTATTAAAAAAAAAAAAGAATGGGTAAAATAAGGGGTATAAAAAGACCAGGACTATTGAGCATGGTGATACATACCTATAATCCCAGTATTTGGGAGACTAGACAGGAGGACTGCAGGTTTGAGGACAGTCTCAACAAGAAGCAATACTCTCAAATACTCTCAGCAACCTAGCAAGACCCTATTTCAAAACAAAAAATAAAAGAGGCTGGGGGTATAGCTCAGAGTTAGACTGCTTCTGGCTTCACTCCCCAGTACCACATACACACACACACACACACACACACAAAAAAAAAAAAAAAAAAAAAAAAAAATTAACAATAAACACCAAAACCAGGATTGGGAAGATTATATTACAGAGTGTAATCTGCAATGGTGAACAGGAAATCATACACAAAAAATAGCCATGTGACACCTCCTCTCTGAAATAGGCTCCCTCTCCATGACAGAGGCTTTCAGTTAGTCTAGTTTCTGTTGTTCCAAATTCCAATGGCCACCTCCATGCTATAAGGGAAGGTATTGGTGCTGGTGGCCAATGGTTTCTAGGTCACTAGAGGGAATGATTCAAAGCTAATGTTAAATGTTCATCTGTAAGCTATAAAAAGTACTTCTGGTCAGCTGGAGAAATAGCAAAGAAGCTTTGGGAATCACCAAAGATAGGCAGGAGATGGATACAAAGAAGGGGAGATGTCAGCTCTGTAGATTTGCTGTGTGACAGAAGTTACTCCTAGTTAGGGCTAGCAGTGAGGAGGTTTGAGGGGCTTTCTAAGGTCAAAGTAGACCTGGGATGTGAATGAAGGCCAATAAAGGCCAAAAGGGGGAAGGGATGACATCCTGTGCTAAGCATAGGTTGTATTCCAATGGCTAGATCAGTATTTCCTAGCTTATGAACTTTTACAGGAGTCTTCACCTGAATGTGCAGTGCTGCCTTTAATGTCTGTAAGGTAATTGCATTCTCTGACATGCTGAGTTCCCACATGTGCAATGCAAATGTTTTGGCCTATGTACACTTAAGGCTAAGATGAAAGCCTGAAAAATGAGGTGGTTGATGACTTAGGCTGAGGTAGGGAAAGAAGGAAAGGCTCTGGTTTGAGGGTATCTTAACAACAGTGAGAATAGAAGAGGCCCCTGGAAGTGATGTCCAGCTGCTCCAGAAACACCGGAGGCTTATCCCCAGAAGTCTGCTCTGAGGTGAAGTACTCGATAAGTTTGAGCTGGTTGGGTTCTTTGTGTATTTTTTCCCTCTAACCCTATTTATGGGACACCTCCAAATTGAGCTTCCAGGTCAGTACAAGCTAGACACTGGAGTAGAGTGGCAATAGGTGAAGCACTGATGATTATGTTAGTTTTGGGAGAAAAGTCCAGCTCCACCCACAAAAAATGTCAAGATTCTAAGACTCAAAAGTTGTAAGGGCTAAGAACCATGCCATCCAGCCTCTCTGGCAGGAAAATATTCCCTGACATCAAGGAGGCTGACTCACCATCTAGCTTCACACTCCATGTCATGTGGAAGCCATTGGTCATCAGGTAGAAGTTCTTCATATCCTCAGGCATCATACAGTTGTTTTTCTAGAATCACAAAGCAGCCAAGTGTTAGGTCAGACTATGTCTCAAAGAACTGGGGGCATTATTTACCATGTTTCAGGTCTCTGAAATAACGAGACAGATAATTACCTATAAAACTTTACTGGAGAGATATTAGGGTCTGCAAGGCGAGTCATCGGTTTGACATCCCCTACCCCCTTAACCTCACCAATATAAAGTGGCCTAGGTGTTTTCTCTCTCACACTATAGCTCATTGGCTAGCTGCAGAAGAAATTCAAAAGGAAGGTGCTGAGAGGGAGACAGGGAAACTTGGTGAGAAAGAAAGTTCTAGGTAAGACTGACAGTGTTAGAGCAAAGCAATTATTGCATAAATTTCAGACCCATAGTCATATATTCATATATTACTTTTTTTTTTTTTTTGGTGGGTCTGGGAATGGAAGCCAGGGGCATTTGACCTCTGAGCTACACCCCCTGCCCTAGTTTTTACTCTTTATTTTGAAACCGGGTCTCACTGAGTTGTAAAGGGCCTCACTAAGTAGCTGAGGCTGTCCACGAAACACAATCCTCCGGTCTCAGCCTCCCAAATGCTGGGATTACAAGTGTGCACCAGCACGCCCGGCTATATATTACTTTCTGAAACAAATCACTGGACAAACAAGAACATCTCAAAAGTGAATCCTTTTGTAATTGTGTCCAAATTTTTGGCTTATTGGAACCTTCTGAGATATAATGGCCAACTGCATATGTCAAGTTTGCTTTAGGTCATAATGTCAGTCAGTTGTATGTACCCAATATGTGGGTAAGTATTATATGGCAGGAAAATCTGAGTTCACTTCCCAATTCTGCCATTAGCTAAGTGACCTCGAGTATATCACACAGGCTTTGAATCTAGGATAAATAAATTACAAGGCGGGTGTGGTGGCGCACGCTTGTAATCCCCGCACTTGGGAGGCAGAGACAGGAGGATCGCGCAGGTTCGAAGCCAGCGTGCGCTGGCTTAGGAGACCCTGTTTCCAAATAAAAAAAATGTAAAAATAGGTCTGGGAGTGTAGCCTGGAGGAAGAAGCGCTTCCAGGAACCCCAGTACCACAAAAAAAAAAAAAAAAAAAATTTCAAGATTGAATTTGCAAAACACTGGAGGTAGGAGTGTATGCATGACAGGGAGAGAGAGGACTAAAAAATTATGATTGTTAGCATCTACAAGAACTGTGAGAAAATAGCCTTAAGCTTGCAGGTGATTTTAAGCAGTATTTGTAGATTATTAAGTGGGCAGCAGCTGCAATTTTAATGAATCAAGGTTTTAAATTCCTTAAGAACTAGAGTATGTACTCTGATCAGTTTTTGTTTGTTTTCTCTTGTTATCACCAAGTTCCCAATCTCACATAAGTGAAACTGAAGGAATTCCAAGATTCAGGCTTAGTTCCTACTTAGTACATTATATGGAGTTAAGGATTTGCTCCTACTGCCTCCTGTATGGTTATATTGTCTGTGCTTCCAGAAAGAAAAATTGTGCACGTAGAATGCTTTTCTCCTACTCCAGGGACCCTTGCACAGGAAGCCTACAGTCAACAGTGTTCTGACAAGATTCTTAGGTCTCCAGTAGCTTATAAGGCCAGTATCAACTTGAAGATTTTGATCACTAGTGCCATCTAGTGGTGAAAACAGCAAAACTACTAGCAATTTTTTAAAAACCAGCAATGCAGAATATTTTATTAAACTTAGATTTGAGTAAAACTAATAAAATGCAACCATATGTAACACATTTTTAAAATAGCAACATAAATATTTATTTTATAAATAATAATTAGCATGTTATTATTTTAGATGAATAAAATTGAAAGTAATTTTAATTATTTAAATGACATTGACGACTTGGGGATATTTACTTCTTATATCAATAATTCCAGAGTAATATGTAAACATTGTTGTGAACATGAGAAGTACCAATCATTATTAGTGGGAATAACACGAGAAAATCCCAGCAGAGAAGGGCTGGTAGACTCCTTGAGAATTCTAAAAGTAATAGTTATATATTTGTTATGTGTTTATTCCACTCAAAATACATTCTAGTAATATACAGTATTTTAAAAATTATTCAAAATTCATAAGAAATAGAGGGAAAAGTCAGTAAAATCAAGTAATACATTTCAAATACTAATTTAAACACATGAAGAAAGGACCCTATAGAGGAGCAATTAAGGTTACCAATCAGAGGGAATGGGATGGGGGAGGATGGAATCTCTTTAATAAAAACTCATGATGTACATAAACAAATGTATCAAAGTTAATCACCAATCAAGCATGGGATCGAGGGTGGGGGAGGGAATGGGATAGGGAATGGATAAAGGCTAACTGGATGATGTGTGCTCATATATCCTCACAAGTCTTGGAGTACAATGCACCAATAATATATTTAAAAAATTATCAAACCCGGGCGTGATGGCGCACGCTTGTAATCCCCGCGCTTAGGAGGCAGAGACAGGAGGATCACGCAGGTTCAAAGCCAGCCCTGCGTGCTGGCTTAGGAGACCCTGTTTCCAAATAAAAATGTAAAAATAGGTCTGGGAGTGTAGCTCGGAGGTAGAAGGGCTTCCAGGAACCCCAGTACCACCAAAAAAATAAAAATAAAAATAAATAAATAAATAAATAAATAAATTAAAAAAATAAAAGAAAAAAGAAAAAAAATTGTCAAATAAACAAAGTCATAAAAAATAATGACTGATGGTCCCTGACCCTGCTGCTTGCTTCTCTGTTGCAGTTCTTTTAGTTCCAGGCATTTGAGGTCCTACGGTTTCTTCAGTTTCTTCCCATCATGTTTACCTTTCCTGAGTGGGGCTTCCGGGTACTACTTCTAGGTGGCTCCTCTGCCCTGGCCAATCTGGAAGGAGTTTACTGTTGCATAGGGAGGGATCTGCTCACTACTTTTCCTCACATCAATTCAAGTGTAAGGACAAGACTGGCAGGGAGTATGAGATTGGATATTCAGACTAGAGGAAGGGGAGAAAGTAAAAATTTGGAGGATCTGGGGAGAAAGTAAAAAATGAAGAATAATGCTGACTAGAGTTTGAAATAACAGCACGTTATGTAAAAATAGTATTGCTATCTCATTCAATGATTATTCTTCACATAGCTCCCAATTTTCAGTATTTCACCCTTCTCCCAAGAAAGCTAACTATAAGTTTCTTTAAGCCACTCTATAAAATGAGTTAACCTAGTCATAAAAAAAGAATGAAATTATGTAATTTTCAGAAAAATGAATAGTAGAACTGGAGATCATGCTACATGAGATCAGCCAGACTCAGACAATCAAGGGCTGAATGTTTACTCTGACATTTTGAAGCTAGAAAGAAAATAAGAAAAAAAGAGGACCTCGAAAAGAAGAGAGATCATAGAGTATTTGGAAAAGGTGGAAGATAAGGAAAAGGAAGGTTTTGGAAAGGAAACAGACCAAGTGATGGGATATGCATGTATGAATGTATCACTAGGAATCATGGTATGATGTATAATTATAATGCCCCAATAAAAGATTTAACAAAGGAGTAAGCCATAAACTCTGTTACTGCTTCATCAGTTGGGGGAGATTCCCAAAAAAATGACTGCATGAGAACTGCTTGAGTCTCAAGGAAATGGCTGTTCACTGCCTTCCGCTCACTGTCTTTACTTCTGGACAATCCTATGTTCTATTATTTTTTCTTTTATGTGGGAGGGGAGCTGAGCAGCAGATCAGGTCAGCAAAGGTGTTAGAGGATGGAAATCCATGCTCCTGTAGGTAACTGTTTATGAGAAGCTGCGACTATGGTCAGATGAAGAGTTGCCTACAAAGCCCACCAAGGAAGAGCACTAGCAATGAGCATAACTGCATCTCATGAAGTTGAAAGAAACCTTGGGCTGTGGAGGGATGGCATGAGAATCCCCAGTAGAATTCTCAAATATATTCTCAAAGTCTCCTAAGGAAGGTAGAGGGTCTGGTTTACTAGAATCTCTAAAATCCAGGAAGGCTTGGAATGCTGTATTTCATGCTCTGAAAAATAACCGCCAACCAAGACGGCAAACTATCCTTTAAAATCAAAGGAGAAATAAAAATCTTCCAAGAGAAGCATAAATTAAAGGAATTCATGACTATTAAGCCAACAATGTAAAACTTAAAGACCTCCTACACAAGAAGTTAAAAACAAACACCACAGCTTGGATAAAGGTGAATCTTATCAGAAGTACAGTTAAGCAAATTAAAATTAGGACCAAACCAAACATAAATATACCAAAATGGTACGATAATAAACATCTCTCTACAATAACCTCAATTTAATTGGCCTCAACTCTCCAATTAAAAGACAGATTGGCAGAAGAGATTAAAAAACAAGGCCTAACTATAGGCTGTCTACATAAGACTCACCTATAAGAGAAAGGATCAAAAATGATACTCCATAAAAATAGAGATCAAAAGCAAGCAAGATTAGGTATCATCATATCCAACAAAGTCAACTTCAAAACTAATCTGAAGCCAAGCATGATGGTGCACGCTTGTAATCCCAGTGCTTAGGAGGCTGAGACAGGAAGATTGCACAGGTTCCAAGCTAGCTAGCCTCAGCTACTTAGTAAGGCTCTCAGCAACTTAGTGAGACCTTGTTTCCAAATAACATATAAAATAGGTCTGGGAGTATAGCCTGGAGGTAGAAAAGCCCCTGGGTTCTACCCCCAGTACCACAAAATAAATAAATAAATGAATAAATAAATATATAAATAAATAAATCTAATCTGAAGAGTCAGAGAAGGCAACTTCATATTGGTAAGGGGTACAATTCAACTAGAAGATAATATTTATGCCCCAAATGTTGGTGCACCTAATCACATGGAACAAACACTAGTCAACAGAAAGGCTCAGAAAGATTTTAATACAACAATATTGGATTATTTCAACACACTTTTCTCAATGATAGGTTATCCAGACATAAACTCAGGAAAGATACTTCAGACCTAAAAACTAAAAATCAAATGAATATTCCAGGCATGTATAACTCTACAGCAGCTAAACTCACTTCATTCTCAACTGCTCAGGAAACTTTCTCTAAAACAGGTCATATTTTAGGTTACAAAGCAAGTCTTAGTAAATTTTTTAAAAAAGCAAAATAATTCCTTGCATCATTATATCACAACAAAATAAAATTAGAAGTCACCAGCAAGAAAACTACAGAAAATACATAAACACATAGGTATTAAGCAATATACTCTTGAACAGTAAGGGCCATAGAAGAAATCAGGAGAGGAATTTAAAATTTCCTAGTCTCTGGGATACCCTGAAGGAGGTTCTAAGAGGGAAGTTTATAGATTTTAGTGCCGATATAAAAGAAAAACCAGAAAGGTTCCTAATATAAAACCTCATGATATGTCTGAAAGTTCTTAAAAAACAAAAAATCAATTCCAAATCCAGTAGAAGAAAGGAAATAATATCAGAGCCAAAATAAATAGAGAATAAAAATTACAAAGGATTAATATAACAAAAGATTTGTTCTTTGAAAAGATAAACAAGAGGGCTGCAGCTACTCAAAGGGCCGAGGTAGTGGCATTGAGCCTTTTCATGGGGGCCTTATCCCTATATATGCAGCTGCAGACACTGGGTAGATCATATAGAGGCTGTTTCCTGGTTTGGGCACCTCCAAGAAGAGCGGTCCCAAGGGCTAGTTGCTCAGTGAAGTATATACACCTGCTCCTCTGGCACAGGAACAAGTCACAGGTAGTCCTACCAAGTCTGGTCTGCTTCTATAGAAGCATGCTCTTTGGTAACCCTTTGGATGAGGAATGAAATGGAGGCACTTCAGATCATCTCAAAATGTTTGTCCTCTACTGCTTAAGAGACAAAAGCAGGTAACAAAATGGTGATCAAAAAATTTATACAAAAACTCATCTTAAAGGTTTTGGGGGTTACAAGCTTCTTTAAGAATCTGAAGAAATCTCTTTCCAGGAAAATATATATAGCTAATACATGTTACATACATAATACATTTCAAGGAGTCCCTGAACCATTACTCACTCCTTGCACATCCTCCACCTACACACAGAACACAAAATATGCTAACAGTAACCAAAATGTGAGGAGACTTTTCATCTTTTAGCATTTTGAGGGGGGAGTTCAAAAAAAATTTTTTTTTTGGTGGTACTGGGGTTCCTGGAAACCCTTCTACCTCCAGGCTATACTCCCAGACCTATTTTATATTTTTATTTGGAAACAGGATCTCTTAAGCCAGCAAGGCTGGCTTTGAACCTGCACGATCCTCCTGTCTCTGCCTCCCAAGCACAGGGATTACAAGTGTGCACCACCACGCCTGGCGTGGGAATTCAATTTTTTATGGTGACTGTGTTTTGTTTAGCATAATATAAAGGCTGAATCTTAAAATTACACATCCCAAATTTTATCTTCTATGTTTGTAAATTAGCTCTCAAGAACCCCACAGGTCTTCAAAAAACCCAGGCATGTCAAGCACAAGTGAAAAATATTTTTATATTACTGATCCTAATGTGGTTTATACTTTAGATTTGGCATCTCTGTACTTAGATCTGAGGTGTTTCAAGTAAAAGGCTCAAAGGAAAATTCTAAATCAGTGTATCTGAGTATTCTCCTACTTTCACAGAAATCCCAATTGTGTATGTCTGAGGAAAACGTTCACTAACTGCCTCCATCAGTTAAAAATCTCCGCGCTTGGGAGGCTGAGACAGAAGGATCACGCAGGTTCAAAGCCAGCCTCAGCTGGCTTAAGAGACCCTGTTTCTAAATAAAATATAAACTAGGTCTGGTAGAAGGCCCCTGGTTTCCACCCCCAGTACCACACACACACACACACACACACACACACACACACACACACAAATATATATATATATATATATATATATATATATATATATATATATATATATAAAATGTTTATTCTCAACTCTTTCAGACCCCTGATGGCTATTCATCCTGCTGTTACCACATTTTCTAGGTGTCACTCTAAGCTGAACTGAAATCCAATAAAGTTGCATTATCTGAAGGCAGACTAGATTCCACTGAAATTTACTGCAGACAGTAGTTCTGGAACCAGTTATGGAAAGTGTGCTCCAAATGAATAAGTAACAATATAGGAACAAATGGGAAGTTCTTCTCCTCAAAGAGTTTAGGTAATATGTAAAAAACAAGGAAGATTATAGCTCAGAAATTACTTCATTAAATATGTACTATAAAATGTCATATCCTTAATGATGCACCATCCTAGACAAGGCCTTCCTGCTCTTATGCTCCCCTCCAGGAAAACACCACTGATATCACAGCTCACAAAAGAAAACAGAGGCAATTCTCCCCAGAGTGGCTTAAGTCTGTAAAGGATCAAGAGAGAATTCTTCAGGTATATCTTATTACTATTTGTAAACAGTGTCAACAAAACACTGCCACAGCAGCACCAGGAAATGTTCTGATGGGTCGGCCAGGAAGAGTTCAACACTGGTTCTCATGCTAAGACCATGCTCTGCTGATTGATTACTGCAGCTTTGTAATATATTTTGAAATCCTTTAGTGTGATGACTCAAGTTTTATTCTTTTTAGTAAAGACTGCTTTGGTTATTCAGGGTCTTTTGTGGTTCCATTATGTTTTAGGATTGCTTTTTTTCTATGAAGAATGACATTGGAATTTTGAGAGGGACTGCACTTAATCTGTAAATTGCTTTGAGTAGTATGGACATTTTAGTAATAAAGTGAAATAAGCCAGGCACAGAGAAACACAGTATGATCTCACATGTGTAATATAAAAAAGTGAACTCAAGACAAGTAGAGTAGAATAGTGTTTATTTGAGGTTGGAGAGAATTTGGTCAATGGATGATAGGAGGAATAGGTTCTGGTGTTCCACTGCACATCCCACAATGACTACAGTTAATAATATATTTTAGATTTCATGATAGTTAAAAGAATTTTTTTGTGTGTGGTACTAGGGATTGAACCCAGAGGCTTTCTACCTTTGAGCTACACCTCCAGCCCAATTTTATTTCTTATTTGGAAATAGTCTCACTACTTGCTGAGGTTGTCCTCAAACCTATGATCCTTCTGTCTCAGCCTCCCAAATACAGGCTAAAAGACAGAATTTTATAGTCCTCATCAGAAAGAAATGATAAATATCTGAGGTGATGGAAATACTAATACCATGATTTGATAATTTTACCATGTATATGTGTACATGTGCATATACATAGATGACATCTATATATATGCACACACATATACATACACATATATACTGAAATATCACATTAAATCCTGAAAATATTTTAAATTAAAATAAAAGAGTTCACAAATAGATACTGTCTAAAATTCTTTTTCTCTATTATGGGCTGTGAGTAGAGATGGAGGTAGGGGCTGAGAGAGCCCATGAAAAATAAACCTCAATTGCCATTACTAAGCTGTCAGAAAAGTTGTTGCTGGCTCAGCTCAGGGAAGAGAGTCATGCTGGCAGGAACAAACACATACCTAGAGGCTGTATGATTGCTGAGAGCAAGACTCCCACAGTTTGGTCCTCCGTTAAGAGGGGCAGCCATACAGAGCTGAAAGGGAATGTGTTCAGAGGCAGACAAGTTTGAGTTGGGAAGCACTAGCTATGAATGTAGTTAGGAGTTATTTACAAAACTTAAACTTGTTCTGCTTAGTCTGATGATTATTAATATGTATCTTTTTCTCTTCCTTGCTGGATTTTTAGTTTAGTTGTGTACAACTTTGAATATCCATTGCCTCAGAGGAGATACTTCATGCTGTGAAAATGGAGTGCGATGAAGGCAGCTGTGGCCAGACACAGGATTAGGCTTCCTGCCCTAATACATCCTTCTTGGAAGAATTTACATTGCTGTCTCTTTGTTGGGAGACAAGGATTCCGCTTGACAACACTTACTTGTTCCCATGATGAAATCATATGACGTTCAGCCGGAGCCTTTTCTAGGATGGTCACCTCTGTCACACCTGGGGAAGATTCTGGAGAAAGAAACAGAAAATCTGTAGAGTTGCAACTGGCCTGTTCTCACACATTTCTACACTATCGGTTGACTAACTCTTCATGATGACTTTAGGAGCTTTAGGAATATCTAATACTTCTGGTGAGCATTTATATACCCTATGACAAAAGCTTAGAACTGGTTCATCACTCAAAGGCACTTGGTCTCATAGCTTAAAATTCAATATGGTCTACCGAGTAGAAAGAACACCAACAGAGCACAGTTTGTACTCATTTATCTTATTGAACAGAGATTCTAAATCTCAAGTTTTACATTCGACTTCTCAATGAGCAAAATATATGTTAATGATATGGTGAGAATGAGGAATATCACTTCCTTAACTTCTATAAGACAACTTGCCTGCTAACTTTCCTTCTAAATAAAACTCATCCTGTATTTTACAATATGAGGTCCAGGATTTAAAAGCTAGACCAACATTGTGAAAAATGAATTTTGCCTAGAAATATACTGGGCACAAAATAAGATATATTTTTACATCCTTCAGGAAATGGTCTCCAAATAATCATTTTCTCTACTTTGAGGAGCTGTCTTTTACTACTCTAGATAAAAGACAAGCCACTTGGGACTATAACAGATTTCAATGTCTCCTCCCACATTCTTCACTGTCTGTGGTCACCAGACTCAAAATTTTGAAATCCTTAGTCTATGAAAGACATAGTATCTGTTATAAAAGTTGTTATGGCTTGAATTATGTCCTTCCCCTCAAACCTAACCCTGGTACCTCAGAAATGATCTATTCAGAAATAGGGTTATTGCACATATAAATGGTTTAAAATATGTGATAATGGAGTGAGGCAGATCCTTAGACTAACATGATTGGTGTTTTATTGTTGTTATTATTTTGGTGCTAGAGATTTAACCCAGAGGCATTCTACCTCCAAGCTATACCTCAGCCCTTTTTATTTTGAAGCAGGGTATCACTAAGTTGTTGAGGGTATTGTTAAGTTGCTGAGGCTGGCCTGGAACCTGTGGTCCTCCAGTCTGAGCCTCTCAGGTACTGGGATTACAAGCATGTGCCACCATAACCAGCTGATAGATGTCTTTATGGAAAGAACACCATGTGAAGAGACATACAAAGAATATAGCAGGTGAAGATGGAAGATTAGAGTGATGTATCTCTAAGATAGAAATTGCTAAATGTTGCAAGAACCTACTAAGAAGAGGTAAAGGCAGGATCTAGTTCCTGCAGGTTTTAGAACAAGCATGGCCCTGCTAACACCTTAATAGAAGATTTTAGGCCCCCAATACTGTAAGAGAATTAACTCTCTGTTGTTCAAAGGCATCCAGTATATAGTAGTTTTTACAGCAGCCCTAACAAACTGCCCTTTTTCTGATGCTGAGCACCTAATTCCCAATGTCACCACTCTGTTTTATACCATGATCACTTCAAGCCTTGAAAAAATCATAGCCACAAACTCTTCCTGCTCTGATCCATTCTCAGTGCACCGATTCTACCCATACATAGGCTTGTGTCCTATCCAATCTTGTCCAGTTCTCCCTTTTGGAAGATAGGGGCCTTGTTATGTTTGATGGTATATTTTCCTACACTCTATACCCTCTACTCCAGTAAGATAAGGTTTCCTTGTTCTGTCCCTCCCAAGTCTAAATTCATTTAATTATTCTGTACCCTTTTCCTAATAAACATAACCAATTATGTCTATGTTACTTTTCATCTACCCAAATCCTACTCACATTGTATTTTTTATATTTTTTGTGGTACTAGGGATGAAACCCAGGGGCATTCTACCTCTGAGCTACACCCCCAGCCCTATTTTTTATCCTTATTTTGAAACAAGGTCTCACTGAGTTGCAAAGGGCCTAAGTAGTTGAGGCTGTCCTTTAACTGTGATCCTCCTGTCTCAGCCTCTCAAATGCTGGGATTACAAGAATGGGCTACCACACCCAGCTCCCTACTCACATTTTAAAGCCACACTCAGTTCCCCCTCCTCCACTGACCTCATTGAATATTTCTACAGCTTACTGTGATCTCTGATTTTCCTGACACCTCACATTTGATCTCATGAAGGGTTGGTGCCACATGCTTGTACTTAATTATATTCTATGTTGAAATGATTATTAGTTATTTACTGTGAGGCCCTGGGCACACTATAATTTATTGAGTAAGTTTTAAAAATCTTCAGTAATATGGTACATGTGTTTTTAATGTGGTTCATTGACTCCATAATTATGCCAGTATCCTTTCTATGCATCACAAAAGTTTCCTTCAAGTTGTCAGAAATCTTGAATTCTGGGATGCAGTGACAGGCCAATACAGGAAATAACAAATGCTGACCCCACCTATTCTCATCTTTTTTATACATTCAGTAACCTTATGACTAGAGATGAGTCTTTATTTCTTTTTTACTTCAGTAAGAGAATACTATACTTTTCTTAATAGAAACAGATTGAGAGTAATTTGAACCAATGAAAAATAGCATATAATTAAATATTTTAACCTCTTATTCAATTTTCTAAGACATTGGAAGCATGGTTTATAGTGGAAAAACATTGTGGACTTCAAGCCACTCAGTCTGGATGAGTCTTTGCTCTGTCCTGATTGGCTGGCATGGAAGATGAAGTCTATCCTTCAGGGGTGGTCCCATATGGCATTTTTCCCCATCAAAGCCAAGACAGTAAACTATAAATGTTATTATTCACATTTTATAGATAAGGACACTATCTGAGGCTAAGAGGTTAAGTCATATAGTAAATCCTCTGATTCCCAAGTATAGATTTAGTTGAACAAAAGAGTTTATGTGAAAAAGTTGATGCATGTTTCTTGCCATGGCTTCTTAGAATTTTTCCTAGGCAAGTTCAGAGTCTAGCTTTAATCATTATTAGCAACCTAATATTTCATGTGTGCTAGGAAAGAATACAGAACCCTTTACCCAAAACCATATTGCATAGTGATTCTATGTCTTCAGGGCAATCGGTGTCTAAAGTTGCAAGAGGACACATATAATTACTCACTGTTTAAATTACAGTGGTTTACTTCAAATTTGGGTGCTATCAATTCCTTCCTTCTCTGTATGCTCATACTATTTCCCTAATGAGAGGTGAAGTCTATTTCTCTTTCTTCTTGGATTTGGAGTTGACCAATAGTAGGTGCTTTGACCATTAGAATAGGGGAAAGACAGGTTGTGCCAGATTTGGCTTAAACTTTAAGAGGACTGTCAGTTTTCCTTGTCCTTTCTTGAGTCCTTGAGTCCTGGGCCATCACATAATAAATTCAAGCTACTCTAATGGAGAGAGAGAGAGAGTTCATATTAAGAGCACTGAAAACATGTGAGTACAAGAACCATTAGATAATTCTGTTCCCATATGCTATCTAACTGCAAACACTTGGGAGACCTCAAATTAGAAATGTCCCAGCTAAACCCAGTCAACCTAAAGAACTAGGAGAGTCAGTAATCTATTCCAAGCTGCTATGTTGTTGGATGGGTTGTTACCTGGTAATAGATAACTGCAACTTACTCCTTAGTAGAAAATAATTGGAGTCAACAATCTCTGGAGTACTTAATGATAACCTGTTATATCACTGGCTTGGCAAAATTACTGCCAGATATTAAAAAGTGTTTAAGTAGAAAACACTGTCTGAAGAAATTTACTGCTAGTTAAACAAGAAAAAAAACCACAGAAGTGAAAACTTCAAGATAATATATAATTATGTGTTAAACTGGGTGATACTGACCCTAAGAACCACAGGAACTGAAGACTGATGAAGACTAAACAAGTGATAGACATCAGTAATAATGCCTAGCTGATCTGGACCTGGAAGCACAATATGGAAGGTACTAGAGACTGGCTGGATCCTACTGTGTTCCTGTATTATAGAGACTGAACAGCTAAAGACATTTCCCAATTTCCACTGCAGGTAGGCTTTCCCAGGTAAATAAAATTCCTGTATGGAAAACTTGCCTTAGAACTTAGAAAAGGGAATGAGCAGGTGAGATGGAGGGCAAATGAAGAGACTAGATCTGCACACAAGCATAATTTCAGAGGTGTTTCATCTCATTGGACTGGGTATTGTAGTGGTGGCATCAACAGCAAAAGCAATAGTAGCTTCCTATTTCTCACCTTTTTCTCCTGTAGTTGCAGGTGTTTCCTAGTTAACACCTTTTTTTGGCAGTAAGATTCTTGAAACTAGACTACCATAATAATGAATGCATATCTATGTTTATAGCTGCATAATTGCCAAACTATGGAACTGTTAATGATTCGGGGGAGAGGGTTACCATCTGGGGGAACCGTCCCCAGGAATCTTTGTTAGACGCCTGGGAATAATTCCCCCAAAATACCACTAAAAGATAAAAAGCGCAGGTTCTTGTCCTGAGCTAAGGATAAATATGCAATAGCCTGGACTCTTGCTGAAGATTCAAATGAGTTTATTAAAAAGATAGAAATACAGAAGAGAGTTACAGCCTCATGTTACAACATGAGGGGGTAGTTCTAACGAATTCACCTAAGTACAAAACACGGAGCAGACTTTTTATACACGACACCCTCCATCTTGTTCATGTAATTCTGACGTAGTAAAAGTCCCTGTAAGATACCTCCCCTTTCCCGCCAAGGTGTACTTTCAGGAAGGTTGAAGGTTGACCCCCTCCTCCCATTCTAGCTAGATTATCCAATTATGTAAACCTGTCTTTAGAATGAGGATGAAGAAGTCCTAACTCCCCTCTCCTGTAGACTTGCTAATTACATTTAGCTAGGTTAATTTACATTGGAATAGTTGCCTGCTTTTTTGGGCAGAAACCAAGTCCTTTCACCAATTTTTGAAATATATTAATAATCAGAGCTTTCTCAAATCTTCCTAGGCCATTCCCAATACTGGTACAGAAACCAGCTGAGATGTACATCAACAGATGACTATGGAATATACACACAATGAATTCTACTCAGCCATAAAGAACAAAATTATGTCATTTGCAAGGAAATGGATGGAACTGGAAAATATTATGCTAAGTGAGATTAGTCAGTCAGAAAATGTTTGTATGTTTTCCCTTACATGTGAAAGCTAGGGAAATTTTGGGACACAGGAGGGATTCCAAACACAAGAGGAGAAACCTTAGTGGAGTGAAGGAGGGGACCTAACTGAGGGAGATGGTGGGGGAGGAGGGGACAGACTTGAAAAGGGAAATATTTCAATGGCCATGATGTACACACAAAAACTTAACAATCCCATTCAATATGTTGAGTACAGGAAGGTGGGGAAAGGAAGTGAGGTAGGAACTGGGGAAGGGCTCAATAAGTACTGTGTGCACGTCACCCTGAACTTCATCAAGATGTATGACAATAATACACCAATAATAATTTTAAAAGATTCTCATTAGTCTGATCCCTTAAGCTCTAATGATTTTGTAGGTTAATACCTCTTAATTAACTCCCTTCTGCCTTAATTAGCTAACACGTATTTTTGGTGGAATGTATCTACAGAGTGTACCTACTCTATAGATTGTATTCTATAGCCTGCAACTAAGATTCTTGACAAATATGAATAGTTTGGGTCTGTATGTTCAAAAAAGGTGACATGTCAAGATGGTTGAATATTTCCATGTTAGAGAAAGTTATCATTTACATAGTATTATGGTTTGGACCAAAAACATCCTCAATGAAAGCTCACATATCTGGTAATGAAGCAGTGTTTAGAGCCCTTATGAATCATAAGGGCTCCAACATTATCAATAGATTACTCTATTTGATGAATTAACAATTTGAATGGGCTTGCTAGGTGGTAACTGTAGGCAGGTAGGCTGTAGCTGGAGGAGGTGAATCACTTGGGGCTGTGTTCCCTGCCCCTATCTTTCTCACTCTCTGCTTCCCCATGGCCAGGAACTGATAAGCTTTCTTCTGCCATACCCTGCTGCCATAATGTTTCTGCCTTGGAGCTAGCCACCCAAAGACTCTGGAACTGTGAGCCAAATAAATTTTCCCTCTGCTAAGTTGTTCTTGTCAAGTATTTTGGTCACAGTGATATAAAGCTGACTAATACACATGGACACACAAATATGAGAGGCTTTTTAATGAGATAACATTACAGGCCTTTAGGAGCCAGATAAAAGATAACCTAGATATCTTTGTGGATAAGAATATTCAAAAATATATAAAAATTAACATTCATTTATGTAAACCAAAGAATTAGGTAAAGGTATATTTGAAGCCTGAGCCTAAAAGTGGGTTATTTGAAGAAAAAGGGTAGGAAGTAGGGATGTCATTTTGGAAGATGGACTGCATAGAAAACAACAAAGAAAAACTGAGGTTAATATTAAAATTAAACGGGCAAGTTGACCAATGGAATGCATTTGGCACTGATAAGGCTATTTAGTCTACACATGGCAGTAACCACTAAACACATGTTATCCTTTGGGAGTCTAAAATTTGGTGACCAATTGCTATACCTATGTGACCAGACTACAATAAGCTTTTGGAATCTGGGTTTTAAGCAAGCTTCCCTGGGCAGAAACAATGCAACATACTGCTCCATTTCACTGCTTAGTGAAAGTATTCTACGTGACCACTCATGGGAGGGAAAACTTCAGAAGCCTGTATGTGGATCTGTCTAGACTCTGATGTGTCTTTTTTTCCCTTGCTGATCAAAATAATAAATTATCACTGGGAATACTACTGCTTTTTCAATACCGAGTCTTCCTAGTAAATCACTGAACATGGAGGTGGTTGTGGGATCCCAGAAACATGTGTCCATCTTTTTAGTATTTCTGAATTAGTTTATTTTAGGTAAGCTTTTGGAAACCGCTGTTATTTCTGAGCCAGATTTAAGTCTTTTTCTATTAGTAGGTGATGTGCACCCACTTATATTTGATATGATGAACTTGTCTCAACTTTATCATATTTTTATAATTACATATACTAACTTCTTTTTGAGATGTATATCATTTCTTTTTTGTTTAAAATATTTGGGGGAATGTAGTCTTTCTATAGCTGAGTAATTACTAGAAATTATCAACTTTAAACAATATAGTAGGTCACAGTTCTGTGGCTTAGAAGGCTGGCAAAGCATGACTGGGTTCTCTGCCCAAGCTGAAATCACTCTCATCTGGCGCTTGCAGGAATACTCCCATTTTTGACAGAATCTAATTTCTTACAGTTATAAGTCTAAAGTCTCCACATCTTCCTTGCTGTTGATTAGGATGGCAATTTCCAGAAGCTACTTGTATTCCTTGTCATGTAGTTCTACTTATCTTCAAGTAAGCCACAGCTCAAGAAATCCTTTTCATGCATTGGATCGTTTTTGGCATCCCTTTCTTTTAGCAGCCTGCTCTACAGGACTAGATCAGATTCACCTGTATAATTTCCTTCTTGCCATTTAACATATCAAAGTTATAAAAAAAAAATCAATGGACCTTAGCTGTCGATGGATAATTTTTATGCCTCGATCCTATTCTACTCCAAAGACTATTGTAGATTTGGAGTAAATTATTTTTATTGTAGTAAAACGTATTAATCACTTCTAAATGTACGGATAAGTAGCATTAGGTATTCACATTGTTTTCCAACCATTACCACTATTCATCTCCTGGATGTTTTCATCTTCCCAAATATAGCATATTTTGAAACAGAGAAGTATGAGTGAGAGTCACTTTTTCCATCTTTCCCATTATTGTTTTGGTTAGTCTTTATATTTCTATATTAATTTTATATTTTTATTTGGAAACAGGCTATCTTAAGCCAGCGCGGCTGGCTTCGAACCTGCGCCATCCTCCTGTCTCTGCCTCCCAAGCGCAGGGATTACAAGCATGCACCACCATGCCCAGCTTTATATTAATTTTAGAATTGGTCTGTCAATTTGCAAAACAATTGAAATTGTTACAGTATTTGTAGGACCTATATTTGCAGATCAATTTGAAGAATACTGGATTTTAATGGATATTAAATCTCTCAGTTCATAAGCATGGAGTATCTTTTCATTTATTCTGGTATTAATATGTTTCTACATTCTTTTGTTTTCAGTACACAAGTCATGGACTTCTGTTAATATTTCTACTGTTTAGATGTTATTGTAGATGGAGAGTTTTTCAAATTATTTTTAGACTGTTTGCTAGTCTATGGGCTTTTGTTGTTGTTCTCTTGGGTGAACTCCTTAGAGTTTTCTATATACAAGAGTGCATCATCTGTAAATGGAGATACCTTTACTTTTTCCTTTCCAGTATGGATGTTTTTATTTAATTTTCCAACTTATTTGCCTTGTCTGGAAACTTTAATACAGTGTTGAGTAGAAGTGGTAAGAACGGAATTCTTATATGCAGAAAAAACCAAACATAGGTCTGAGACTGCAATCCTTTGAAAGGCATACTTGTAAGGCTGGCCTTTGGTTGGTATCTAGGAAACTGCATCTCAGGCAGGTTCCCATCATTCTCTCATAAGAATGACTTATGGCTAAAGTGTTAGTACAAAAAAATATGATTTATGTCGAACACCTGTTTTCCTTTGGGGAGTCTGGAATTCTGGCACATGCTAGGTAAAAGATGCCTGCATAACTGATTTCTAATGTAAGGTCTGACTTCTCTAGAAGACAACAGTTTAGACAGGTTACCACAAAATGTTGCTGAAGGAATTAAGGATATCCCATGTGCTTTCACTGAGAGGACTTCAGAAACTTGCACCTGGGTTACTTGACTTCCTCATGTATACCTTTCCATTTTCTCATTTTGCTCTAAATCTTTTTGCTGTAATGAATCAGAGCCATGAGTATGACCATCTCTGACATATTTTTTGTTGTGTTTCTGATCTGGAGGGGAAAGCAGTCTTTCACCATGATGTTAATTCTGGGCTTTTCACAGATGTTCTTTGTCAAGATGAGAAAGTTCGGTAGGGTGTTGTGACACATGCCTGTAATCCCAGTACTCCAGAGGTTGAGACAGGAGAATCACAGGTTTGAGATCAGCCTCAGCAACTTAACGGGACTATCATAAACCTAGCAAGACCGTTTCAAAATAAAAAATAAAACAGGTCTGGGGGCATAGCTCAGAGATAGAATGCCAGTGCCCCCGCCCCCAAATGAGGACGTTCTACCTTTGTTCTCTCCTATTTCTAGTTTAAGTTTTATTTCATCACAAAAAGCTTTTGGATTTTAGCAAGTGCTTTTCCAGTTTCTGAAAGGTGAGATGATTACACACCTTTTGTTTGTTATTCTATTTACAAGTTATATTACATTAATTCATTTTCATATATTAAACAAAAAACACATTGCTAGGGTAAATCATACCTGGTCTTGAACTTCTATTACAGAAAAGAGACGAATTTAGAAAGTAACCAAACTGAATACAAAATTTCAAGTAGTGGCAAGACTGATGGGAAGGCACTGTAGTATGGTTTTCAACCTTAGTCACTCTCCTTGGTTTTTTAGCTCTTCTTTATCTTTGAAAATCTTGCATTGTCTCCTCTAGGGTATGTATGTTCCTTAGTTCACCAAAAGGCCAGTCACCACCTTTTTTGTGCAATCTCTAAGCAACGAGAGATTACTGATTTCTTTTTCACGCTGCTAGGGACCTAGTATTCCCCACCCCCATCCCCGACACGGAACAGTGTCCTTTTTTAAATATTTGTGGTCCCAGAGTCTAAGCACAGTAGTGGTTACTAAATAAAATTAACAGACTGGCATAACAAAAGAAAATCTATAACCCATTAGGTTTTAACTAAGCCTTTGGATCACTTCCTGCTCTTGGTAGCCCACATTTCCCGGGCTCACATTGCTCCCAGAGAAAAGCAGGTGGGTCTCAACGCTACCGCTTTGGCAGAGACCGCCTCTGGGGAGACCCACCCTCTCGACGGCCAGTCGCTTGCAGTCTCTTTGCACGTCTTTGCCCATTCTTCCCGGCCGTGGAGTGGGCCGGAGCATCCTTCTGGCTTCCCGGCTCTGCCTCCGAACACTCCCGGCAAACGCCTCGGGGCCCAGCGCCCACCCTCTCTCCCTCTGACCACAGAGCCGCAGCAGCGACGCCCACGCCTGCAGGAGGGTGGCGGCGCCCCGCGCCTCCCGCCCGCGCTCACCCAGGATGCGGGTGATGCCCAGGGTCAGCTTCTCCAGGTGCGGCTTGCTGCAGCCCAGCAGCGGGGACGGCAGGTCCTCCATGGCTCGCGTCCCGGGCCCGCGCGCGGCGGGCGCCGGGGGCCGGGCTGGCCGGAGCGGGGCGGGCCCGGCGGGGGCGCGGCGGCCGGGCGCTTCACGGCATGCCGGGAGCTGTAGTTCGCGGCGCCTGGGAGCGCGGCGCGGTGGAGACGCGGGCCCCGGGCTGGTCTGGCAGCAGCAGTTCGGCGGGGCGCTCGTTCCCGCGGCCCACCCCTCGGGCACCGCGGCCCGCCGGGGCCCGGGCGCCCTCGCCGCGCCGCAGCAAGCGGGGGCGGGCCTCTGCGCCGTGCGGCCAATCGGGGCTGAGCCTGCGGCCCGGGGCGTGGCGGCCCCGCTGCGCCGCCCCCGGTGGCGGTTGTTTCAAGATGGCGGACGCGGCGGGCCCCTCCCGCCCGGGCGCCGCGGCGTTCTGGAGCCGGGACTGTATCCTTTGCCCGGCGGGCAGGGGGCGCCGGCGCCTCCCGGGCGGCGAGGCCGAGCGGTCGCGCGGGGCTCGGGGTGGGCCCGGGAGCGCGGTGCGACCTCGGGGCGGGACGTGGGCGGGCCTCGGCCTCGGTGCCCAGCCGAGCTCTGCTGGGGTGTCGGGTGTCTCCAGGTGTCTCCAGGCTGGAATTGAGGTGTCGGGACCCAGCACGGAGGGATGCTGGTCTGCTTTGGCGGGGAACGCCTGAAAGATGGCCTAGAGTCCTGGCCCAGCCGAGGACTGTGAGGGTCCCTTTACTGACCTCCCAGGGTGACCTCAGACAGAAGGAGCTGATGGCTGGAGAGGAGAGGGTGTTGGACGGACAAGGGGCTTTTTTGGTCTTAATTTAGAATTTTCCATAGTCTGCACCTTGCGGGAGCTTTAAAGGCACTAAAGTGATACTTTGAGAGGTGTAGGGCTTGGTTTCCCTGGGATGTGTTTTGTGGTGCTAGTTAGATTCAAAAGTGAATCGTAGTGTGTGGAAGTCGCGTTAACTTAGGTGTAGATTGTGGGTCAATCCGGCAGGTGTTAGTTTGGGGATTGCTTTGGGGTGGAGAAGCTGTGGAGTTTTCTAGCCAGATGGTAGTATTCCTAGTTCAATATCTGTGATGTTTATTTCACAGTGCTACCTTTCCTAGATTGGGTAGACTGTTGCAGCCTGAAGTTTAGTCCCAGTAATTTACTTCTTGTTCTTAAAAGAGGCATTACTGAAAGAGGAGATGTTAGCCGAGTTATCAGGTGCCTGAAAAGGCCAGAGTATGTCTGTTTGCCAGGATTGGTATTGGCATTTTTTGACCCATTACTGTTACCTTTGGAAAATCACTCCTTGGCTCACCTAGGTCCCAATGGAATGTACTAAATTATATTACCAGTTTCTCTTATTGAGCTACTAGGATTAAAATGCCATTATGTGGAAATGATATTTTTGCATTCTGTGCTGCTAGGTATTTGGTGTTACTTTCTAAATGTATCTTTGATAAGTTGGTGACAAGGAAATGAAACCATGGACATACACTGTGGATGAAAGCACACTAATGCATTGTGCAGATTAAATATTTTTCATTTACATACCAGTAGGGTTGAAAAGATAATATGTACATTGGAGACAACTGGGCTGAATTAGGAAGTTAGGAAGTTGAGGTGAATCTTCATGAACACCATCTCTGCATTGATAGGATATTGAGAGAAGTGGGATTCCTAAAGGCTATTAACTTATAACACGAATGGTAATGTTCTAATATAGAATAAATAGTTGAGTGTGGAAGGACAATCTTGCAGTGGGCCCGAATAAGTTAACAAGAGTATGGAATAAACCCATGCCTTTGTACTTAGCAGCCATGTGCTTACTCATGTAATCATACACCTACTTCATATAGAAGTCATAAAAACTCCCAACTTCAGATTAAAGATTCTCTTTAATCTGAAAATTTAATGTAAAGTACTCCTCTTTCTATTAATAGTGAGCAACTGAAATCATATAGGGGAAAAATGTGATTACGTCCTGTAGAAACTTAGATGTAGGAAAGGAATTGCAATCTAACATCACCTGTTTTCCAAGCCTAATTCATATTATGACCAATTAACTTCCAGACACAGATATTTTTATTTTAAATCTCCACAGGGCATAACAGCAATGTCAAATGTACATTTGTTACTGAGTATTTGCTGAAAAGCATAAGAATAGTTATGAATCATTTGGTTTAATCCTATGTTGTTGGGTCTTGATTTCTATTCTATCTTACTGATGGTTTCCCAGACCAACCCAGAGCCTTTGTACACATCACTCATTTAGTCCTTCCCCAATCACCCCATTCCCTCCCCCTCCCTCTTTCTTATATTTGGCTTAATGATTTGCCGAAAGCCAGCTAGTCCAATGGGGCGCGAGTTTGCTCGTGGTCGAGGGTCTCAGTAAAGGTGGGGAAGGATAGAGTGATTTTCTACAGATTCTTATCTGTAGCGGTTCTTTCCTAGGAAAATAATCCTATGATCGGCGCTTTTAAAAAGAACCTGACATGGATCGATGCTTCTTGTGCAATCGAACACTTTATTTTGGACACAAGATTTTTATATATTCCCCTCTCCCAGTGAATTTCTAGTAAAAGGAAGTGCAAAACACCCAAGGTACAAAAGAGAGATACACATGCAGATTACCAACCCTGAACAAGACAAAAGTAAAGACCTGGGATATCTCAGGTCTTTGTGTTTGAAATCAGTCCCATTATCTCAGGTGGGCCTTGTGCTCAGGAGCCCAGCCCCCTTTGGCCTTGCAGCTGCAGAGGCTTCTATTTGGCTAAAAGTCACACCCAAAAATCACTTGTTGAAGAATCCAGTTTGTTTTTTAAGAGTTTTCTTTAACCCTTTTGGAGCTCATTCCTAGGGCTTAGTCCAATGTCCTTCTTTATAATGGGGGACGAAGCCTGAGATTCCAGCTTTCATATAGTTATCGTAAGGAAAATCCGTGTTCCTTCATGATGATCTAGGGAATTTCGATGAACGTCTGCTGGATTTTGTCTGCAATACTATCCGCTGTCTGAAAAACTTAAACTCATGACACATTTTAGCAGGTAAACACCAAGAAATAACATGAGGTCTTTAGATTTAGTTGTCAGATATATTTCTCTAGCAGCTGAGCATTTTCCTTCTTTTAATAATCCATATTCCTATCACTAACCTTCTGCAACTTTCTTTTCTTTTCTGATTACCCTAATTCTCTCTTTCCCATTCGGGCCAATCTCAGGATAAGCTCTTCTTCATACAAAATACTTTCTTATTCTCACCATATTTTCTTTCTTTCATCTTTACACATCTATTTTATCTGTCCTTTGTTTTGACATAGCTATTTTTAACCAGGTGGTGTCGCTGTATTGAAGGTCGAAGGTGGACTGGAATGTTGCTACTGCCTCTAATTACCATTTGAACAAGGCTGAAAGTTTGCTGGAAAGATTATTTTACATGAATTCAATTTTTTTCTCGCAGTCCTGATCTTTTTTCCACCGGAGCAATTTCATGTGGAAAGTTAAAAGAATCATTACTAAAAGAATAATAGTTATGAAAGAATATCTAAGAGTGGAGGGGTTTTTTGGCCAGAGACGATGCCCTCTCTCGGGGCTAATTGCCGATGACTACATGGATTCTCACACATGTAGATGCCGAGATGAAGTGGGCAGCAAAGTCTTGGCAATGATTGACTTTGATATGTTTGTGAATGTATATCATGTACATTAGGTAATTTCCCTCTTCCCCCTCCCATCACCTCCAGTTAGGCCTCCTTATTTGCTTATCTATGTTTTTTCCAATTTTGTCTAGAGCCTCCTATGACCTCTTTTCTCCCTAGCTTCCACATATTAGGTAGAGTATCCAATTTCTTACTTTTTGTGACTAACTAATCTCACTTAGCATAATGTTCTCCAATTTCATCCATTTCCCTGAAAATGATATAATTTTGTTCAAAAGAAATAAGTTTACTACTGCTCACTCTAACGCACTGAGTTTGAATCACTTGCCAGCAACAAGTGTGTGTGTGTGTGTGTGATTATTTCTGACCACAGAGACCTTCTGAGCTAGTATATTATTTTTACATTAACATAAAGTCTTTGCTCATTTTTATCTGAAAATTCAATGGCAGAGTTTATAGTTACTGTAATGTGTTGAGCAGGTTCCTTGTAATTCATATTTATTAAGATACTAAAGCCAGGCATGATGGCAAAAGTCTGTAATCTCAGTACTTGGGAAGCAAAGATCAACTCCATTAAAATGTATGACTACAATGTACCAGCAAAATAAATAAATAATAAAATAGTCTAAAAAATGAACTAAACTTATTTCTTTTGAATACTAAAGATCTAGAATAGAGATGCCTCTTCCTCTCTGGGATTCTAATAACTACTTTAATTCTGGGGATTTAGATAGATTGGTACCAGTATTAAGGATGCTTTGTGCACACCTATAATTTTAGTACTTGGGAGGCTGAGACAGGAGAATCACAGGTTTGAAGCCAGTCTAAGCAACTTAGGATCTCAGCAACTTAGTGAGACTTTATTTCCAAATAAAAAATAAAGTAGGCTTTCAGGTGTATCTTGGAGGAAGAATTTCCTGTGGTTCAATCCCCAGCATTACAAAAAAAGAAAAGAAATAGAAGTAGAAATAAGGTGGCATAGGAACCCAATATTAGGTCCAATATACATTTGGTATATATTCTGTATTTTTAATTTCTCTATAAAATACACATTTGTTTGGAAATTCTGTATATATTGGAAATATTGGGATTCTTAAGGTGTAATATATAGATAGATTACATATGATAGGAAAGATAGGTTGGATGGAAGAAATTTCAAATATTTTTATTCTCATTTTTAAAATTTTTTATGAAGTCAGTATATTTAAATCTTTTCTATTTGAGAAGAAAATTGGCAGCTGGTCATGGTGGCACATACCTGTAATCCCACTACAGAAGGTTGAGATATGAGGATCGCAGGTTTGAGACTAGCCTTAGCAGCTTAGCAAGGCTCTCAGCAATTTAGTGGAACTGTTTCAAAGTGAAATAAAGTGAGGATGGGGTTATTGCTCAGTGGTAGAAGACATTTGGGTTCAATCCCCAGTAACACACACACACACACACACACACACACACACACACACCCCAAAGAAGAAAGAAAAGAACAAGGTTGGCATGGATGTAGCTAGAAGTGGTAGGTTTGCCAACATGTTTTTTTTTTAATTTTTTTAATTTGTGCAGATTTTATTTTTTATTCATTATTTTGTTTTTTTAATATATTTTTATTGGTGCATTTTATTTATATATCATAATGGGGTAACAAGACTTGTGTAGACTTAAATGCACACATCACCCAGCCAGCCCCCACCCATTTCCCACCTCATTTCCTCCCCTTCCCTCCCACCCATGCTTGGTTTAGTGGTTGAGTTTGATATGAATAAGTACATCATGTGCTTTAAAGAGTTTCCTTCTTCCCCCCTCCCATCCCCACAGTTAGGTTGCCTTATTTGCTCCTCTATAGGTTCTCCTTTTTCACCTGGAGCTTCTCCTATGACCACTTTCACCCTAGCTTTCACATATTAGGGAAAGCATCCGATTCCTTACTTTTTGCAACTGGCTAATCTCGCTTAGCATAATTTCCTCAAGATTCATCCATTTCCCTGAAAATACCACAATTGTATTTTTTTTATGGCTGAGTAAAATTCCATTGTGTACATATCCCACAGTTTTGTAATCCACTCATCTTTTGATGGACATCTTGACTGGTTCCATAGTTTGGCTATGGTGAATTGTGCAGCTATGAACATAGATACACATGCATTAGTTTGGTAGTTTGGTTTCCTTTCTTTTGGGTAGATACCCAGAAGTGGTATTGCTGGATCAAATGGTAAATTTGTTCCCATTCTGAGAATCCTTCATACTGTTTTCCAAAGTGGTTACACTAATTTGCAACCCCACCAATAATGTTTTAGAGTTCCCACTTCTTCACATCCTCACCAACATTTGTTGTTGTTTGTGTTTTGAATGATTGCCATTCTAGTTGGAGTTAGGTGAAATCTCAGGGTAGTTTTGATTTGTATCTCTCTGATTGCCAATGATGTTGAGCATTTTTTCATGCATTAATTGGCCATTTTCATTTCTTCTTTCATGAAGTGTCTATTTAGTTCTCTTGCCCATTTTTTGATTGGATGATTAGTGTTGAGTTTCTTGAGTTTTCTGTATATTCTAGATATGAGTCCTCTACTGAGGTATAGGTGGCAAAAATCTTTTCCCATTCTGTTGGCTTTCAATTGAGGTTCTTGACAGTTTCCTTTGCTGAACAGAAGCTCTTTAGTTTCATGCAATCCCACATATTGATTCGCCTTTTGGTTTGGTCTTCTCAGTCTATGCAGATGGTCGATATCAATGGGCTTGGATTTAATATTGAGTAAAGGTTACCTTCCACACTTTACACAGATTTGGAGTCTAGGTCTCTCCCTGCTTCTGTTAGCAGCATATGCCTCTCAGACTGAACTCGATGTAGGAGTCTTTGTTCTACACAGCTAGAACTGGGCTAGTCTGACTACTCCCTGTTCCCTAAAACTGAGATGTCTGTGGTGTTCCCAGCAAACCTACTCATTTGGATTAGAGTTAAGCGTAAAATTTCCCCCACACTTTCCACTGATCTGAGCCTGAGTCTGTCTAAGCTTCCTATATGATCAACAGCAGATCCCACTCCCATCTTCTCTGGGTTCTTCTCCAGTTCACCAAGACTTCACTTGTTGTGCTCTGGATCTCTAGGGTGTGTGGTAATCTCTGCCGCCACCGCTTCTTCCCTGAGTTCTATCTCAAAGTCTCAGACTTAGGGAGTTTTTCACAGCTGCGCCAGACTCTGAGGCCACCGGGCTGAGGGCTTTCCTTCTGAAAACTGCGACTACTAGGGTGTAGTAATTTCTGCCACCCCTACTTCTGCATTGTGTTGAACTGCTAGATCTCAGATCCAGAGAGTTTATCAGCCCTGGTTGTCTCTGAGAGTGCAATGCTGGGCTTTCTCCTGTAGGGGCCGCAATTACACTTACGATTGTAGTGGTGCTGGGGTGGAGCTTCCACTGGAGCTTTCCTGGGTGTGTTGAACTCATGGAGGCTGATGGCAATATGGCGTCTCTGCCATGCCCTCGGCCGTGAGTCTGGCGTATCTCCCCTCTGGTTTGAGCTCCGCTCTGAATTCCTGGAAATCATGATGGGCTTGGCCGCTGAAAATGGTGGCTCATCTTCACACTGAAAGAACTGCTGAATTATATCTGACTGGGTAGCAACTGGTCGCTTCAGCTCCTTCACTTTTCCTCACTGGAGTTTTGGTCTGTGAGGCAAGGTGATGTAGGCGCGGCACCCGCCACAGCAGCAGGCAGGTTTATTTCCTGCTTCTCTGGTAATTCTAGTTTTTTTTTTTTTTCTGTCTCTTGTATTTATAGTTTTTATTTCTCTAATGCTAGTATTTTCTGACCCTGTAAGGCGTTATTTTTGCTGCTATGGAGATTGAGAGATTGAGTGTCAGCTGTGATTGTAGAAGCTACTTTACTTGGTCTCCATCTTTCCCTAATCCAGCTTTTTAAAAAATTGTATTGGTGCATTGTAGTAATACAACTTAATGGGATACAAGATGGTGGAGACATATATGCACATGTCATCCAATTAGCCCTTACCCAATTCCCACCCCATTTCCTTCCCATCTCTCCTTCTCATGTTTGGCTTAGTGATTGATATATGTTTGTTAAAGTACATCATGTTCATTAGAGAATTTCCCTCTTCCCCACTCCCATCTCCTCAGTTAGTTAGTCTTATTTGCTCATCTATAGTATTTCCTTCTTTTTCTAAAGTTCTTCCTATGACTATTTTTCTCCCTTGATTCTGCATATTAGGGAGAGCATCCGATTTTCATATTTTTTGTAACTGACTAATCTCACTTAGCATAATGTCCTCCAGTTCCATCCATTTCCCTGTAAATGACATAATTGTGTTTTTCTTTATGGCTGAGTTAAATTCCATTGTGTACATATCCCATAGTTTTGTAATCCATTCATCTGTTGTTGGACATCTTGGCTGGTTCCATAGTTTGACAATGGTGAATTGTGCAGCTATGAGCATAGATACTCATGCATTAGTTTGATAATTTGGTTTCCTTTTTTTTGGGTAGTGGTATTGCTGGATGATATGGTGAGTTTGTTTCCATTCTTCTGAGGATCCTCTATACTGTTTTCCAAAGTGGTTGTACTAATTTGTAGTCCTACCAACAATGTATTAGAGTTCCTACTTCTCTACATCCTCGCCAGCATTTGTTGTTGTATGGGTTTTGAATGATTGCCATTCTAGTTAGAGTTAGGTGAAATCTCAGGGTAGTTTTGATTTGTATCTCTCTGATTGCTAATGATTTTGAGCATTTTTTTATGCATTTATTGGCCATTTGAATTTCTTCCTTTGTGAAGTTTCTGTTTATTTCACTTGCTCTTTTTTTTTGATTGGGTTATTTGTTTTCTTAGATTTGAGTTTCTTGAGTTCTCTATGTATTCTAGATATTAGTTCTCTATTGGAGGAATAGTTGGCAAAAATTTTCTCCCATTCTGTTGGTTCTTGGTTGAGGTTCTTGATAGTTCCTTTGCTGTACAGAAGCTCTTTAGTATCATACAATCCCACATATTGGTTTGCCTTTTAGTTTCTTGTGCCTTAGAATATTGTTGAGAAAATTTTTATATGTGCCTATGTGTTGTAGTGTTAGACCTATGCCCTCTTCAAGGGGCCTTAAGGTCTCTGGTCTAATTTTCAAGTCTTTGATCAATCTTGAATTGATGCTTGTACAGGGTGAAAAAGTGGGGTTTATTTCCATTTTTCTGCATATGGTTAACAGTTTTGCCAACACCATGTATTGAAGAGGTTATCTTTTTTCCACTGTTATGTTTTTGGCCCCTTTGTAAAAAATCAATTGGCTGTAAGTCTGTGTATTTGTTTCTGAGTCTTTTATTCTGCGCCATTAGTCTGTATATCTGTTTTTGTGCCAGAACCATGCTGTTTTTTTTTTTTTATTATTGTGGCTTTGTAGTATAGTTTAAAGTCAGGTATTGTGATTCCTCCTGCATGTTTTTTGTTGCAGAGAACTACTTTGGTTATTCTGGATTTTATGTTGTTCCAAATGAATTTAAGGACTTATTTTTCTATGTTTGTGAGGAATGATCTTGGTAATGTAATGGGTATTGCATTGAATCTGTAGATCACCTTTGGAAGTATGGCCATTATAATAAAAATAAAGCAGGGAAGGGGCAGGTAGATGGGGAGATAGATGGGTTCCTACATGGTTAGAAAGTGAGGGCCTCGGTCAGAAAATGACCTATGACCAAAGTCCTAAAGATAGCAAAGGGGTGAGTCATGAAGATATTGGGAAAGAACTAACTGGATCGAAGAAATAAATGTAGACGCTCTGAGAAAAGAGCTTGTATAGCTTATTAACAAATGTAAGGAAGCCAGAAATGAATGAGGTGAAGAGTAATAACAAATGAGGGCAGAGAGGTAACAGAGCAGAGAGGTCAAATGTTTGGCATTGTAAGCCCTTGTAAGAATGTTTTTTTAATGTGTATGAAAAGTAACAAAATGTTTGTTTTAAAAACTGTGCCAAAAAAATGCTGTTGAGTATGTATGTATAGAAAGAAGAGAGAAGAGTTACAAGGTAATTGCATTAATCTTGGTGTGAGGTAAAAGTGGCTTGGATTCAGATAGTATTGGTAAAAAGTATTTTAAGTATAGATACATTTTTAAGGCTATACCAACAAATATTTTCTTCTTTTTTTTTTTTTCCTTTGTGGTACTAGGGATAGAACCCAGGGGTTTTTCTACCTCCAGGGTATACTCCTAGACCTAATTTTTTATACTTGATTTGGAAACAGGGTCTTACTAAGGTTGCTGAGAGCCTCACTCAGTAGCTGAGGCTGGCTTCGAATCTATGTGATTCTCCTGTCTCAGCCTCCCAAGCACTGGGATTACAAGTGTGCGCCACCACACCCGGCTACCAACAGACATTTCTGAATGTGCAGTATGAAGCAGGAGTCAATGATAATTTCTTGTTTTTTTGCCTGGAGTATTGCAAGGATGGAATTGGTACTTATTGTAGTAGGCAAGGCTATAGGAGTAGCAGCTTTTGAGATAAGGATTAGGACTTCAGTTTTGGACCTGGTTAGTTTTAGTTATCTTTTATAAATGATACTGTCAGGTTTAGGCAATAGGTTCCTGCTAAAAATTCATTTGATAGAAGTCAGCTTCTATCTGACTGAAGATAGAACTGAATGTTATCACCAAAATAAGTAAATGGAATAAAGTTTCAAGGAATAGGCCCTGGGCCACTTAAAGGTTTATAGGCTATAGGAGTCTAAGGAGAGTAAGTAGGAATTACTGGGAAAGTAGAAGGAACATTATAAGTATGAGGTATCTTTGAAACTCATCAAAAAGGGAATTTTAAAAAGAGTGTTCATCTATGCCAAGTACTATTGACAGAGAAGCCTGAGAATTGATTGCTAGATCTACAAATGCAGAACGCTATAACTGTGAAAAGTAGTTGTATTGGGTTGATAGATTCAAAAGCTTGATTAGGGTGGGTTTCAGATTGGTAGAAGAATTGGAGACAGTGAATGTCTCTTGAGAATTTTTATATAAAGGAGATCAGAGCTGGAGCACACAATCAAAAGAGGTTTTACTTTCTGTAAAAATAAATTATTACATCTTTGGATGCTGGTTGGAGCGAGATACAGAGTGAAAAGAGGTTTTATTTTCTGGAAAAAAAATATTACATCTTTGGATGCTAATTGAAACAGTTTAATAGGAAAATCATCGATTCAGGAGGAAGGGGCAGAGAACATCAGTAGTAATATTCTTGGGTAAAAATGATGTAATTTTTTTGTTTAGGGGTTCATTGGCTTTAGGTAGGAGTAAGAATAGTTCATCTAACAAAAGGAGGGAAAACAGACTATGGACATAGACATAGGAAAAGTGATTAGATATGCCAGTAGAAACCTGGGGAAGTCTTTACAATTTGATTTTTCTTTTAAAGCAAAATCCTATTCGACCTCTATCAGAGGAATAACTGGCTAGGATTTCTCCCATTCTGTAGGTTCTCTCTTCACATTCTTATTTCCTTTGTCACGCAGAAACTTTTTAAATTGGATGCCCTTCCATTTGTGGGTTCTTGGTTTTATTTCCTGAGTTTTGGGGGTCTTTAGGTTAAGTCTCTGCCAGTTTCTATATGTTGAAGAGTTGGTTTGTGTTTTCTTTTAGTAGTTGCAGAGTTTGCTTTGATCCATTTTAAGTTGAATTCTATGAAGGGTGAGAGATAGGATCTAGTTTCATTCTTCTACATATGAGTATCTAGTTTTCCTAACACCATTTATTGAAAAGGCTATGTTTTTTACAATATATATTTTTGGCACATTTTTCAAAAGTCAGCTGGCTGTGTGTAGGTTCGTTTCTGTATCTTCTATGCCACTTGTCTCTGAATCTGTTTCAATGCCAATACTATACTCATTTTGTTACTAGAGCTCTGTAGTAAAATTTGAAATCAAGTATTATGATGCTTCCTACATGGTTTGTATTCCTCCGAATTGCTTTGGCTATTTTGGGTCTTTTGTTCTTCCACATGAATTTTAGGATCATTTGTTTTAAGAAAACAGAGAACTAAAAAGTTCTCTGAGGAACAAAGCTATGTCATTTGCAGGAAAATGGATAGAACTAAAGAACATTATGCTAAATGAGATCAGCCAGTCTCAGAAAGTCAAAGATTGTATGTTTTCTGTTATACATGGAAGCTAGTAAGAGAATAGGAAAGGAAAGGGACTTCATGAAAATGAGGGGAGATACCAATAGAATAGTGGAAGGAGATAGGAGTAGGAAGGAGGGGAGGAAAAAAGAGGAGAAAAAGGGAGGCTTGAGGAAGGAAACAGACCAAATAACATTATGTTCATACATGAAGGTATCAGTACCCATCTGACTAGCATGTACAAGGAGGAGAGTGAGGTAGCAACATGGGTAAAGAGGGAAATATACCAAAGGATGTTGTGTGCATAAATGAATGTATCATTCTGAATCTTACTATAATGTATGAATTATAATTATATAACACCAAAAAAATTCTGAGAAGAAAAAAAGAAGCATCAGCAAAGTCATTAGTTGAGAATAAGGATGGGGGAAGTTGTGTCATATTTGAGGAGAAAAATAAAAGTGAGAAATAGTTGATTGAGCTTCCAATCATAGGAAAGCTGAGTGGGGTCCCCAGTAGCTGGTTTCTTTCAACTGTGAGCAGACTGTTGTGAATGATACATACAAATGTGTGTTTTCCAAGATTAGTCATGTTAGTTTTTCCATAGATCATCTTTGGGGAATATTATGAAGTGTCTTCATTATTGTATTTTGTAATTCAAAGTATAGCCATTCAGAACATGTCTTACATCATTGTCTTAGATTTTCCATGCTGGGTTCTTTTTTTCCCAAGTACATTTCATACAGCAAATAAACATGAATAAGTACCTACTGTGTATATACAGCCATGTCTTAGTCCTAAGTGACATGAAAATATGAACCAGTGTTTCTTATTAAGGAGCCTACACAATTTCATCTTATAAGGTTGTTTCCTTCATGTCATCTTTCATAGTTTCTGATGAAGAACAATCAGTAGTATATGTTCCAGGTATGGCTTTTTATATTAAAATTTGGGTAGTTTCCTTTGCTTGTTAAGTGTTAAGAGAAAATAAAACATCAGGACAACTTTGCAGGTATAACTGGATACAGAACAATCCATTAGAAACTAAAATTGTTTTATTCAAAACAAATTAAAAAATTTATATATTTTTGAGTATTTGGCTCAATCTTAAGGTTTGAAATATTGGCTCAACTTAGGAAGGAGCTGGGGAAGTCAGCTTTTAATTAACTTGTAGAATACTTCATATACTAATGTAATAGTTTATGTATAATTTTCATGAGATTGTCTTAGAAAAAAAACTTTTTTGCAGTACTGGGGATTAAACCCAAGGGCATTTCATCTCTGCACTGTACCCCCAGCCCTAATTTTTAATCTTTAATTTGAAACAATGTCTCACTAAGTTGTGGAGAGCCTCATGAAGTAGCTGAGGGTAGCCATGAACCTGTGATCCTCCTGTCTTGGCCTCTCAAGTACTGGGATTACAAGGGTGCACCACCATGCCCAGGTTAATAGTTGAAATTTAATATTTAAAAGGAAAGTATAAAAATTCCCAATTCAGAAATATGTAAGATATTTTTTCAAAGGATATTGGTTATTAGATAAGTAGCAAAAGGGATTTTTGAAGACACTCTAGTTTGGTGACAAATTCTTTTGATTTCTCCTAAGTTAAGGTATTTATGCATGTTGTAATATATTGGCTTTCATATGGCTTATGATGTTTACAGCAACTTTTAAAAATATTTGAACTGGGCTTGGTGGTGCATGCTTGTAATCCCAGTACTTGGGAGGCTGAGACAGGAAGATCCGGGTTTACGGTCAGCCTCAGCTACTTAGTGAGGCCCTCTGCAACTTAGTGAGACCCTGTTTCAAAATAAAGACTAAAAAATCCGTGTGGAGGTATAGCTTGGAGGCAGAATACTCTGTGTTCCATCTCCAGTACCACAAAATTTTTTTTATTGAACTTTAAAAGTATTTCTAAGCCAGGCGTGGTTGCCCTGGCCCATGCTTGTAATCCCATCATTCAGGAGATTGAGATAGGAGGATCATGGGTTGTGGACAGCCTCAGCTACTTAGCGAGGCCTTTCACAACTCAGACTGTTTCAAAAATAAAAAGACTAAAAAATAGGGCTGGAGGTGTTATTCAGAAATACAATGCCCCTGGATTCTAATACTGCAAAAAAAAAAAAAAAAGTATTTCTGTAAAACAACCTTTTCACAATTTATTATATATAAATAGAGCTTTCTAATGAAGTTTATAGAGTAAGTTTTTCCTACCAGGTTCCATAAATTAGAGGATATGAAAACAGATGAGGGGGGAGGGGGGAAGGGTTTAAGAGAATGAGAGAATATAATTTTAAAATCTTGTTTAATGAAAATCTTTAGGAATTTCTACAGAAGGAAATATCAGATCAAGACACAAGTTGATAAGTCCCAAAGCTGATGTTAAAGTTAATAAGACTTCCAGGGTGAATGATGCATCAATCTCTATGGAGTCTTTAAAAGGTGCAGGAGATTCAGTAGATGAACAGGTCAGTAATTTTAATTTTTTCCTTATTTGTCAGTTTTTTAAAATCAGTGCTAAACAATAAAGGTAGAAGATCTTTAAAAGAACATTAGGTGATGTACAAGCATTTTTAAAAGATATATAAACTACTAGTATTCTTATCAATTACTAGTACTATGACTGTAAAATAACTATACTATGCAGATGTTTTGCTCTAAAATATCTAGACATGTTTTAAGGCTTAGCTAAGTTAATGTATTATCTTAATGTGTCTCAGAATATCTACATTCTGATTTGTGTGGCATTAGTAAATCAAATTAACAAGAATTAAAAAAAATTTATGTCCTTAATGATTTTTGTTCTTGTGAATTTGTTAGTTGATGCTTGAGCCCTTTCATGTAAGAATAACACTTTTTAAAGAAAATTAGCCTGTATTATCATCATCATCATCATTGGCCTTGCTTGGAAAATAATACACAGATCGTTATTATTATAGTGTAATCAATTTCTTCTTTGTCTTTGTCTCTACAATAGTACCTGTGCATTCCTTTGTGCATGCCCTCTTTCTGAACTGTTTAATTTTTGTTACATTTTCTCCCTCAACCAGAGTACAAGTCAAAATATGATATCTATGACTTATTGGCTAAATCATCTGCTGCCTGTTTTGTTAATTTTTTTGAACCAGGCCATGTTATTCTTTTATATATTGTCTATGACTGCTTTCCTATTCCAGTGGTAGAGTTCCTGCAAATACTGTATGCCAATAAGCCAAAAATATTCCCTTTATAGGAAAAAACTTATAATCCCTGATTTATTTATATTCTCAAAGACATTTCTGACACTTAGTGTGTTACTAATGATTATGTTTAGTAGCCTACAGGATTCAGCTGTGATTGTGATTTCAAGTTTCATCTATGTTGTATTTTGTATCATTATATACTTCCTTCTATGGCTGACTACTTTTTTGTTGCATGTCAGTTAATGGACATTTCTGGCATTCCCCTTTTTAACTTTTATGAGTAATGCTGCCATGAATGTTGATATTAAAGATTTTGTGTGGAAATATGTTTTCAACTTTTTTGGGGAATATAGTTGGAATTGCTGATTTGTGAAATAATTATGTTTAAACTTTTTACAAAATCCTAAACTATTTTCCAAACTGGCTATACAGTTTTATATTCCTACCAACAATGTATGTGGCTTCTAGTTCTTTATATTCTTCTCAACCTTTTTGTCTATTCTTTAATGAGAGCAATCCTAGTGAGTGTGATATGGTAGTTCGCCAATGACTAAAGAGGATGAACATCTTTTTAATGTGCTTCTTGGTCATTCATATTTCTTTTCTAGAGAGATATCTGGTCAGATTCATTTTTATTGAATTGCAGAAGTTCTTTTTAGGTTCCATTTATAAGTTCCTTATCAGATTTGGTAATATTTGTTCTCATTGTATATATTCTATTTTTTTTAAAAAAACTGAAACATCTTTTGAAACAAACATTTTTAATGATGTATAGTCCAATTTATTTTTTTGTTTTGTTTATTTTGGTTTGGTGTCAAATCAAATCACTGCCGAAGATCAGAAAAATTTATGCTTATATTATTTTAAACATTAGCTCTTAGTCTTATTAGCCTTTGTCCCATTTTGAGTTAATTCTTATATATAGGGTGAGGTAATAATCTATCTTCATTTTTTTGCATGTAGATATCTAATTGTCCCAGGCCATTTCTGGAAAATATTATCTTATTTCATTGTCTTAACACCCTGTCAAAAATCTTTTAATCATAAAAGTAAGGGTTTATTTCTGTACTTTCTGGTTCTATTCCACTTATTTATTTATTTTTTTTTAATGCCAGTACTACCTTAATTACTCCAGCTTTGTAGGAAGTTCTTGAGAACTTCCTTCAACTTTGTTCCTTCAACTTTGTTCCTTTTCAAGAATAGTTTAGTTACTTTGGGTCCATGTATTTCCATAGGAATTATAGAATCAAGTATTTTATACTTTTTTGTGGTATTGGGGATTGAATCCAGGGGCATTCTACTTTGGAGTTATATCCCCAGACGTATCTTTTACTCTTTAGTTTTGAAACAGGGTCTCACTGAGTTGCAAAGGGCCTTTCTAAGTAAATCAGCCTGTCCATGAATCCCAATCCTCATGTCTCAGCCTCCTGAATGCTAGGATTACAAGTGTACACCTCCATACTGGCTTATTTTATACTTTTTGATTCTATTATGAATGGAATTGTTTTCTTAATTTCATTTGCGTTCACTGTTAATATAAATATAATTTTAATAAATTAATCTGATATCTTGCAACCTTGCTAAACTCATTCATTTTTTAATTCCTTAAAAATTTTCACATATAAGATCATGCTGTCTGTGAAGAGATGTAGTATTATATAATCTTTCCTTTACAATTGTTTTTAAGTGACTTAAATTAATCTTTAAATCTACCCATGATGTTGCTATTTTCATCCTTTTGTATATAACTAGATTTCCATTTGATTTTTACTTCTGTATAAGAACTACTTCTAACATTATTATAATGCAGATGCACTGAGATTTTTAAAAAAATTTTTGTATACCTCAAAAGGATTTTCCTTCTTTTTTAAAATTTTGGAATGGGGCATTGAGCTCAGGGGCTTTCAGACTCTGAGTTACACTACCAGCCCCATTTTATTCTTTCTTTTGAAATAGGGTCTGACTAAGTTGTGGAGGACCTCACTGTTGCTGAAGCTGGCTGAAAACCTACAATCCTCCTGTCTGAGCCTCCCAAGTATTGGGAATCCAGGTGTGCGCTACCATGCCTGGTTTTCCTTTTATTTTTGAAAGATATTTTTACTTGATATAGATTTCTGAGTAGATGAGTTTTTTCTTTTTCTTTTCTTTTTTTCCTTTTTTCTTTTTTTTTTTTTTTTTTTTTGGTGGTACTGGGGTTCCTGGAAACCCTTCTACTTCCTGGCTACACTCCCAGGCACCTTTTTTTTTTTATATTTTTATTTGGAAACAGGGTCTCCTAAGCCAGTGCACCTGTCTTCGAACCTACGCAATCCTCCTGTCTCCGCCTCCCAACCGCGGGGATTATAAGCATGTGCCACCATGTCTGGCTAGATGGTTTTTTTCTATTTGAGCATTTAAATCATGTTGCACTGTTGCCTGTCTTGCATTATTTTTGGAATGTCTGCTGTCATTCTCTTGGCTTGTAGCTGTAGTTTACCAAGCCCTGTAATCTATAAATATATTTTTGTTTTAAAATTTTAATTAAAACTTTAATTAAAGTTTAATTTTATATGTCTTTGTGACTTTATACAAATGAATCTCATATTATGCAAATTACATGACTGTTTTTTACTGCATATTATGTTCATGAGATTTCTTTATGTTGTATGTAGTAAATGATTTAACTAATAATTAGGGCCTATTCAATTATTTTAACTGAGAATATTTAATACAAAGAATTGTTAAATAGGTGTCTGAAAAACAAAAAAGGAGAAAAAGAACATTAGGACATCACAAAGGTAGTAACTGCAGAAACAACCACCATCTGTATGGCTAGAACAACTTAGAATTATTATGACCTAGAAACCTGAAAGGAAAGTCCCCTTATTGCTGGAATTTGGACTTTCATGATTGGGCATTAGCCTGACTTTCTCAGGAGGCTTGATAAAGACCAGTTCTGCAATTGCTGGGAAAAAAATATTGCAAACTGGAATCAGTTGATCTTGTCAGAGTGAGTAACTCAGACAGGGGTGACTGACTGACAGTAACAGGAAACAAATAGGAAGGGATATGTAATTTTTCTAACATCCTCTGGTCTCCATCTAGTTCTGTCAGTAGAGTTTATCAGAAAGCAAAGTATAAAAAGAGAAAAAAGGTTTCCAGAGTTTCAGCTTCAGCATCACAAAGCAGAGCATGGGAGATGGGTCCAAAGATGAAAGTCATAGCATAACAGCCAGAACCTATAGACTTCCATTGTACAAATATGCCACAGATGCTGTTCTCTAGATGATAAGCATTTGTGTCTTAAAGTTTTTGCTGTTAAACATATAGGCTGCTAAAGTTCTATTCTATGTGGTAGAGCTTCTCTTATATGATGTTTCACTTACTTGCACTACTACAGAAATGTCTTTTCATGGGTTATCAGCAACTTTTTCCATGGCCAAATCCATTGCCTTTTATTTTCTGGTGTATTTGATTTTTATTTTTTGGTACTTGAGATTGAACCCAGGGGCATTCTATTTCTGACCTACTCCCCCAGCCCTATTTTATTTTTTATTTTTTAAAAGGGTCCTGCTAAGTTGCTAAAGGCTTGCTAAATTACTGAGTCTGGCGTAGAATCTATGATCTTTCTCCTTTTTTTTTTTAATACTGGGGATTGAACACAGGGGCATTCTATGTCTGAGTTACCCCCGCCCAATTTTTATTTTATTTTTTGAAATCGGGTCTCGCACCAGGCGTGCTGGCTCACCCTTGTAATCCCTGTGCTTGGGAGGCGGAGACAGGAGGATAGCACAGGTTCAAAGCCAGCCGCCCTGGCTTAGGAGACCCTGTTTCCAAATAGAAATATAAAAAATAGGTGTCTGGGAGTGTAGACCGGAGATAGAAGGGTTTCCAGGAACCCCAGCACCACAAAAAGATAAAAAAGAAAGGAAATAGGGTCTTGCTAGGTTGATGAGTCTCTACTTGCTGAGTCTGTCCTTGAGTGTGTGATCTTCTTGTCTCATCCTCCCAAGTAGTGGGATCACAGATATGTCCCACCACACCTGGCTTATTTAACTTTTTCTGATCATTTGCACTGTTTATTGACCTCACATTCACCTTCAGATTTCTTTTTTTTTTTACAATACAGTATGCTTCTAATTCCCTTATTGTCCTTTTAAATGTCCACATGGGCTTAAATTAAAGTCAAATTAATTAAAATAAGATATTAATATTTTGGGGTTTTTTCTGATTTTTTAAAAAAATTAAAGTTTTATTTAATATCTTTAGTTATTACAGGAAAGTTTCAAACATGGCAAAATCTAAAGGAAATGATGAAAATCTGAACATCATCTGTAATACTGTATGTTGAGTTTTAAATCTTTGTTTTTCTCTGAGTTGGGAGGCAGACCCACCTTTGTAACTTACTGCCTAGACATTTGCACATGACTGTCTTGCTGGCATTTAAATTGAACATACTTAAAATCATTTATTTTTTCTTCTTATCATTTTATCTTTTCTATTTCCTTGATGTACACCATCTTTTCCACCTTTGCACATTATTAATTTTAACGTTCATTTTAGGGATCTTTGGTTATTCTTGGCTACCTGAAGTAATTAGAGTAACATACTTTGGTAGTTGACCAAATACCAAGAAACATTCTTTCTTCTTTTTATATGTCACCTATGGTTTCCAATGACTAAAGTTTCATGGCTTTGAAGACCTCTGTTTTTTTTTTTCTTCTTTTGCAATCCTGGGAATGGAACCCCGGGGCATTCTACCTACAAACTACACCCCCGGCCCTATTTTTTTATACGATTTGTGTGTATGTGTGGTACTGGGGTGGAACCCAGGGGCATTCTACCTATGAGCTACACCCCAGCCTTATTTTTTATTCTTTATTTTTGAAACAGGGTCTCACTGGATTTAAGATCATAGACTATGGAACCTACATTTGACTTCTGATTCTGTTATTTTACTAGTCTAACCCTGCCCAAGATATGGACCCTTGATGTGGAACAGGAATAATACCTATCTAATAACATTGCTATGAAAATGAAATGCAATAATACATATGCATATATAGTACTTAGAATATTCCTGGTAGGCACTATGTATAATATGTATAAAATTATTATTCTTTGGTTTAGTACCCATTGGGATGAACCTTAGGGTATTTTTTTGTGTGCATAGTTCTGAAGATGGAAGCTAGGGGCTTTCTACCTCTGGGCTACACTCCCAGACCTATATTTTATATTTTATTTTGAAACAGGATCTCACTAAGTTACTGATAGCCTCACTAAGTAGCTGAGCTTGGCTTCGAACCTGCATTATTTTCCTGTCTCAGCCTCCCAAGTACTGGGATTACAAGTATATACCACCATGCCCAGCTAATCTTAGGGAATGATTAGTAACTTGTGCCCCTTCTGTCAGCTTTACCATACCTCTAACAGAATGATTTTTAACATCTACCATTAGACACTTGTTTCTGTGATATTCACCAAGAAAAAGCTGTATACCTAATGTTCTCTTGTATTTCAGTAGAAACATCTTTGCTTTTAAGTTTTTTCTCTGTGGTTTTTCTTATAAGAAAACCTGGTTCACAAGCAGTTCCTTAGCCTGTTCTAAGTTCACAGTAGGTTTAAATGAAATAGGTAGATGGTGTTCCACTAAATAAAAGATACCTAAAATTTTCCTGTTCATGCTTATTTTAATAGGTTTCTCAAAAAGGTTTAAAATTATTTTCAGAAAAAAATTAATCAAAAGATGTATTTTGTTTTAGAATTTTTTCAGGGGAGGAACGAAAAGTGCATCATTGAAGGACTTATGTCTTGAAGACAAAAGACGCATTGCTAACTTAATTAAAGAACTGGCCAGGTGAGAGAAAATGCATTATTATTATTTAAGAGAGAGAGTTTTCTTTTTTTCTTATATTTTTTAATATTTTGGTGGTACTGGGGTTCCTGGAAACCCTTCTACCTCTGGGCTACACTCCAAGATCTACTTTATACTTTTTTATTTGGAAACAGTGTCTCTTAAACCAGTGTGGCTGGCTTCAAACCTGCGCTATCCTCCTGTCTCCGCCTCCCAAGCGCGGGGATTACCAGCGTGTACCACCATGCCCGGGGAGAGTTTTCTTTTAAAAAAAAAAATTTATTGTCTCGGTGTGTGTGTGTGTGTGTGTGTGTGTGTGTGTGTGTGTGTGTGTTTACTGGGAACTGAACCCAGGTGTGTGTGTTTATAGGGGATTGAACCATCAAGGGGCATTCTATCTCTGAGTTATACCCCCAGCCCTATTTTATCTTTTATTTTGAAACAGTGTCTCACTAAGTTGTGAAGGGCTTCACTAAATTGTTGAGGCTGGCTGTGAACCTGTGATCCTCTTGTCTCAGCTTCCCAAGTACTGGTATTACAGTGTGCACCACCATGTCTGGCACTAATATGTTTTGACGTCATTATGTATGCTACTGATTTTATGGAGCAAAAACATTTAGAAAAAGGACTGTTACCCAAATGAAAACCTGTTCAAAGGCTTACACTCAATGACCTTCTTCCCACCAGGGCTCACCTCTGGGAGGGTTTCACCACCTCCCAGTAGTACCATGGGCAGAATACCAAGCCATGTAGTGTATAGTCCTTTAGAGGAAGTTTACCCAAACTATAGTAAATAATAGAGGGGAGATCCTTTGGGACTATTCAGATATACTGTTTGCTCTGAAACTATTACTACTGAGGAACTTGGTCTAAATTCCTGAAGGTCTTGCATAATTGCTAAGACTTGCCTTGAACCTGTAATTCACCTGTTTGGCCTTCCAAATGATGAGATTACAGGTGTGCACCACCACACCCAGCCACTGGTAATATTTTGATTAACTATTGTGCAGTATCACAATTGACACTGACAGAATTAACCAGTCATTTACAGATCTCACCAATTGTGCATGTATTCATTATGTATTTAGTTTTATGTGGTTTTATCACATGTATAGATTTCTGTGCAATCACCATAATTAAGATACAAAACAGTCCTTTTACAAAGATCACTCATACTCTCTTTTTAAGGACAGTACTTAGAAGATTTTTTTTTTTAATTTCCCCCTTGGGTTGAACCCAGAGGCATTATACCTCCAAGATAAACCCCCTAGCCTTTTATTAATTTTTTTTTACTTTGAAACAGATGCTTGGTAAATTGCCTAGGCTGGCCTTAAACTTATGACCTTCCTGTCTCAGCCTTCCAAGTACTGTGATTACAAGCATGTCATCATGCCTAGCTTAAAAGCTTTTTTTAAGGACAATAGTTTCCTTTCTATACCTTTCCCTAATCTGAAACTACTGCTCATCTGCTTTCCATTCATTCTACAATTTTGTCATTTCAAGAAATCTATATTAATGGGATCATATAGTATGTAACATTTGAATTTGGCTTTTTTTATTCAGTCTAATTCTCTTTAGAGCTATCAAAGTTGTCACATGTTCCAGTAATTTGTTCCTTTATGTTGCTGAGTGTTAGTCTATGGTGTAGAGTTACCACAGTTCACTTAACCATTCTATTGAATGTGTAGTACTAGGTATTTGTATGTGTGGTACTAGGTATTGAACCCAGGGGCATTTTACTTCTTTCTTTTCCTTTTTTTTTTTTTTTTTTTTTTTTTGCGGGTCTAGGGATGGAACCCAGGAGGATTTGACCTCCAAGCTACACCCCCTGCCCTATTTTTTATTCTTTTTAATTTGAAACAGGGTCTCCCAAAGTTGCAGAGGGCCTCACTAAGTAGCTGAGTCTGTCCGTGATCCTCTGGTCTCAGCCTCCCGAATGCTGGGATTACAAGCGTGCGCCACCACGCCTGTCCATTTTACTTCTGACATACACCCCCAGCCCAATTTTTACTATTATCATTATTATTATTATTATTATTATTATTTTTTTTTTAATTTCAAAACAAGATTTCACTAAGTTGCTGAGGGCCTCACCAAGTTGCTATGGCTAACTTTGAACTTTCGATCATCCTAGCTTAGCCTTCCAAGTACTGAAATTACAGGCATGTGCAACCAGGCTCAGCTTGAAGAACATTTTTGTTGTTTCCAAGTGTTATGAATATTCATGTCTTTTTTTTTTTTTGCAGTACTGGGGATGGAACACAGGGTCATTCTACCTCTGAGCAACACCCCCAGCCCTATTTTTTAGTCTTTTTTAATTTTTGAAATAGGGTCTTACGGGTTGCAAAGGGCATAACTAGCTGAGGCTGTCCGTGAATTCTTGGTCTTAGCTTCCCAAATGCTGGGATTACAAGCATGCACCACCACGCTTGGCTTCATATATAGGTTTTTGTGTAAACATAAAATTTTCATTTCTTTGGGATATTATGTCTTAAGTGCATGCTTAGTTTAATAAGAAACTGCTGGACTACTTTACAGAATGGTTGTACTATTTTATATTTCCATCACCAATGCAAGAGAAATCTAGGTTCTCTGTATTCTAGTTAAATTTGTTATTACTAATTTTTATTTTGGTAATTCTCATAGATACTCATAGATATTTTCATGGATACTTAAGAGTAATATCTCACCTTGGTTTTAAATTGTATTTCTCTAATGGCCAGTAATCTTGGACATTATCTCAGTATTTATTTCCCGCTATTATCTTGCTCACTTGTCCATTTGCAATGAGAGTATTTGGGGTTTTACATTGTTGAGATTTGAGGATTCTTCATTTGTTTTTTATCCTTTGTTGAATATAATTTTATTTTCTTGTTGTTGTTATACTGGAGATGGAACCCAGGCACATTCTACAACCAAGCTATCCTGCTAGCCCTATTTTAATTCTTTTATTTTGAAACAGAGTCTCACTAAGTTGCAGAGGGCCTAAGTTGCTGAGATTGGCCACAAACCTGCAAGCCTCCCAAGTACTGAAATTATAAGTATCTACAACTATGCCTTGTTTACAATTTTATTTTTTATAGTTTGTAGCTTGTCTCTTCATTTTCTTCAAAAGATCTTTCCTAGGGAAACAGATTTTAACTAGATGAGTTTATAATTTTTCTCTTAAGTCTGTGATACATTTTTTTTGGTGGTGGTACTGGGGTTCCTGGAAGCCCTTCTACCTCCAGGCTACACTCCCAGACCTATTTTTTATTTTTGGAAACAGGGTCTCTTAAGCCAGCGCGGCTGGCTTTGAACCTGCGCGATCCTCCTGTCTCCGCCTACCAAGCAAGGGGATTATAAGCGTGCGCCACCATGCCTGGCTCTGTGATACATTTTTAATTAATTGTTTTATACTGTGGTATCTAAGTTGAGTTTCTTTTTTTTTTTTTTTGTCCAGATGCTCTAACACAGTGTGTGTGTGTGTGTGTGTGTGTGTGTGTGTGTATGCTGGGGATTAAACCCAATGCCTTGTATATACTAGGCAAATGCTGCACTACTGAGCCACATCACCAGACCCATTGAAATCTTTTGTGTACTTTTGTTGGAAATAAGTAGGTATAGGGGTAATATGGATCTCTTTCTGAGTTCCTTTTTTTTCTTTTAATATTGATCTAATTATCCATCCTTCTGCCAACTATCTTGATTACAGATACAGAATAATAAACAATTTCTCCCGCTTTATTCTTCTTTGTCAAAATTGTGTTAGCTCTTCTCATGCCAGTCTTTTCCATTATAATTTTAGCATACCTTGTCAATGTCTATTCTGTTGACATATAAATAGATATAACATCAAATTGCAAATCAGTTTTAGGAATAAAAGTCTTTACTATGAGTCTTTTAATCCATTAATATGGTATGTCTCTCCAGTTATTTAGGTCTTTCATTTCTTTCAGTAGCAATTTGTAACTATCAGAATACAGATCCTATACATGTTTCTCATATTTGTATCTAAACATTTAAATTTTTGTTGGGGCAATTATAAATGGTATTGGGGTTTAAATTTTGGTTTTTATATATTTGTTGATTGTTTATAGGAATGTAATTTAATTTTGTGTTCATCTTGATTCCTGCAACCTTGCTATGTTCACTTATTCTAGTATTTTACTGTTGATTGCTTGAGTTTATTTTATATTGACACTCTTGTCATGTATAAATAAATACAGTTTTACTATTTTATTTCCAATGTGTGCCTTTTATTTTATTTTTTCTTGCCTTATGGGGCTGGCTAGGACTTCCAGTATTATGTGAATAAGAATAATGTAAGGGAACATCCTTGCAATATTTCAGATTTTAGGTGGGAAGCATTTAGTCTATCATCATTAAATATGAAGTTTTCTGTAGATATTTTTGGTAACTATGAGATTGAGGAAAGTTCTCCATTTCTTTTGTTTTTATTTTATTTTTAAGGGATGTGGTATTGCTGTGTTACTCAGGTTCTCCCTGAACTTTTGAGTTTGAGCTTTTCTGTTGCCTCTGCTTCCCTCTGGCTATAGGTGCACATCCTTGTACCCAGCTCTCTTCCTAGTTTATATTATGATTACTGAATTTTGATAAATATCTTTTTTCTGTATAAATTGATGTAATTATATGACTCTTTCTTTAGCCTATGTTATGCCAGATCACAGTAATTATTGAATATTGAACCAGCTTTGCATACCCATAATAAATTTTGCTTGTTAGAATTGTTTTTATACATTGCAAAATTGAATTTGCTATACTCTTTTTTTTTTTTTTTTTTTTTTTGGTGGTACTGGGGGTGGAACCCAGAGGCTTTCTACCTCCAGGCTATACTCCCATTTTATATTTTATATTTTATATTTTATTTGGCAACAGGGTCTCACTAAATTGCTGAGAGCCTCACTAAGTAGCTGAGGCTGGCTTCGAACCTGTGCGATCCTCCTGTCTCCGCCTCCCAAGTGCGGGGATTACAAGCGTGCACTACCACGCCTGGCTGCTATAGTTTTTTTTAGGAATTTTTACATTAATGTCCATGAGAGGTCTATAGTTTTCTCTTTCATACTGTCTTAGCCTAGTTTTGGCATCATGATTAATACTGACCTCTAAAATGATTGAGAGATTGCTCCCTCCTCTTCTTTTTTCTGGAAGAAATTGTAGAAAGTTGATGTTAATTCTTATTTAAGTGTTAATATTCTCCTGTGAAATCATCTATACCTGGAGAATACTTTTTAAATAATTTTTAAAATTAAATTTGATTTCTTTAATGGTTATAAGATTATTCATGTTGTCAGTTTTATCTTAGTTTAGTTTTAGAAGTTTGTGCATTTTGAAAATTGTTCAGTTTCTTCTAAGCTGTTGAATTTATGAGCATAAAGTTGTTAATAGTATTCCCTTATTATTGTTAGTGACCCTAGAATCTGTAGTGCTTCTGACAGAAACAATTTGTATTTCCTGTCTTTTATCTTTGTCAGTCTTGCTAAGTTTATCAATTGTATTGACTTTTTTCCAAAGAACCAGCTTTTTGTTTCATTGATTTTTCACTAATTTTCCTGTTCTCTATTTCATTGATTTTTTTTCTCTTACTTCTATTATTTACTTCCTTCTCATTGCTTTGGACTTATTTTATCCTTTTCCTAGTCTCTGAAGGTAGGAACTTAAGAGACCGTTTCTCTTTTAATGTAAACATTTGATGCTATAAACTTCTAGATATGCTTTTATTGTACACCATGTGTTTCAGTTTGTCATATTTTCATTGTACCTTTCACATTTCCTTTAATATTTTCTCTTTGACTCATTCATTATTTAGAACTGTGCTATAAAATTTCCAAGTGTGGAAATTTTTGCTGGGGTCCAGCCTTGGCCAGTCCAGGGGTCTTGAAGGAGATGTAGGCCTAGCAAAATTGAAGAATGAGAGATGCTGTGCTTAGTAGCAGGGGGAGGGCATCTCTGCTTATGCCATAGAATATTCTTTATTTATACATGAATCTGACAAATTATAGCAAGCCACATCCTATGTATTTTGTTTTTGATTTAGTTTTTCAAAACCACATTACACATACATTGTTTTTCATCTAGTTTTTCATTAACCTGAATTTCACGTAGCAGGCACACCTTGATGATACCTGTGTTTCCTGTTTTTTTTTTTTTGTTGTTGTTGTTGTTAAGTAAATTTTTATTGGTGCATTGTAGACATACATCTTAATGGGATAAAAAAAAATTGTGGAGATACACACTCACATATCACCCAGTCATCCCCTACCCTTCCTTCTCCCTCCCTCCTTCCCATGCTTGGTTTCCTGATTAACTTTGATATGTTTTTTTTTCTTCCATATATGGTCAAGTTATTTTTTACAAGGTTTCCAAGAACATTTGGTGAAGGAAATAATATTTTCACTAAATATTGTTGAAAATAATAACTACATGAAAAAGAATAAAATTGGGCCCTTACCTAGCACCACATACAAATATTAACTCAAAATAGATAAAAGACCTAAATGTAATTTTTTTTTGTGTGGTATTGGGGATGGGACCCAGGGGCTTTCTACCTCCAGGTTATTCTACCAGACCCATTTTATATTTTATTTGGAAACAGGGTCTCACTAAGTTGCCAAGAACCTCACTAAGTAGCTGAGGCTGGCTTTGAATCTGCGTGATCCTCCTGTCTCAGCCTCCCAAGTGCGGGGATTACAAGCATGGGCCACCACGCACAGCCTAAATGTAAATCTTAAAACTATAAACTTTTAGAAGAAAGCCTGGGTGATAAAACTTCACAACATTGAAATTGGCAGTGATTTCTTGGATATGATTCCAAAGGCACAGGCAACAAAAGAATAAACAAACTTCATAAAAAATAGAAAAATATTATACATCCAAAGAAAATGTAAACAGAATTAAGTTACTGATAGAATGGGATAAAATATTTCCAAATGTTATATCTGAAGGTATATTAATATTCCAAATAGAAATCCTAGAAATTAGCAACAATAAAAGCAAACAATACAATTTAGAAATAGGTAAAAGACTAAAATAGATAATGAATCTCCAAAGATTTTTATATGATCAATAAACACATGAATATCACTCAACATTATCATAATATAAGTAATCATTAAGGAAATACAAATAAAAACTATAGTGAAATACTACTTCTCATTTGTTAGGATGGCTACTTAACCTGAATTACCTCGCTCCAGCCCTTTACCGTGAGTTTGTTACTCTCTTTACTTGTAAAGTGTGTTTCTTGTAAGCACCAAATGGATGGAGTCTGGTTTTTAATCCATTTTGCCACTTTATGTGTTTTTATTGAGCAATTGAGGCCATTTATATTCAGTGTGATTATTGAGAGATAACTTTTAATTCCTAATATGTTAAGATTTTATTTCTGTTTGAAATACTGTTTATTCTTCTTTCCTTAGTGGTCTGCTGGAAAGAAAATCTTGTTTCTTTGGTTCAGGCGTGTATTACCTATTTCTTCTTTGTAGTTAATCTCTTTGAGTATTTTTTCTAGTGCTGGTTTTGAAGACATAAATTCCTTCAGTTTCTCTTTGTCATGGAAGCTACTTATTTCCCCATCTAATTTGATAGATAGTTTTGCTGGGTAGGAAATTTTTGGCTGGAAGTTGTTTTCTTTCTGAGTTTGGAATATGTTACTCCAAGCCCTTCTGGCTCTCATGACTTGGTTTGGGAAGTCTGGAGTGATTCTAATTGGTTTGCCTCTGAATGTTATTGGCCTTTTGTTTTTGTTGCCTTTAAGATTCTCTGCTTGGCTTCTACATTGGTCATTTTGACAATTATGTGGCATGGGGAACCTCTTCTCTGATCCTGTCTAAAGGGAATTTTATAAGTTTCCTGGACCTGTGTATTGACCTCTTGCTCTATGTTTGGAAAATTTTCTGCTATTATTTCTTTGAAGAGATTATTGATCCCTTTGGTTTCACCTTCTTTTCCCTCCTCTCTCCCGATTATTCTTAGGTTAGCTCTCTAAAAGTGGGTCCGTATTTCTTCAATGTCAGATTGCTGCTGTCTGATTTTTTTCTATAAATTATACATTCATTTTTTGAAGTGATCATCCTCTAGGAGCAAGATTCTATTCTCCATGTGGTCTGATAGATTGTTTATAGTTTGAATTGATGCCTTTACTTCAGTGATTGCATCCTTTATTTCTTTTAGACTCGCTCTAAATTATTTTCGAAAGTCCTATATTATTTCTACAGTTATATTCCTGATTTGATCTTCTGGAGATCTCTGAATTTCTGTGTTATCAGGTTCTGATATTATGGGGTTGTGTGCATTCATTGCTCTATTTTTGTTCCTCTTTCCCATGATTTCAGAAGTTTGTTCCTTCTCTGGGTTCTTCCTCGGGTCACCACGACTTCACTTAGGGTGTTCTGGATCTCGAGTTTGTGATAATCTCAGCCCCCACTACTTTACTGGGTTTTATTGTAAAGTCTCAAACCCAGGGAGTTAATCGAGGCTGTTTGAGACTATGGGGGTGCCGAGCTTGGCATTTTCCCATGGGGAGCTGCGACTAGGATGTGGTAACTTTGCCACCACTACTCCTTTACTGGGTTGGACTGCAAAATCTCAGACCCAGGGGGATTATCAAAGCTGCGCAAGTCCCTGGGGATTTATCCACTGCAGTTTCACTTATGGTTATTGTGTTCACTGATCAGGAGCTGTTGCGGGCATGGTGAACTTGCCGCCACTGCTGGCAATATCTGTTTTTTGTTTTTTATTAATTTTTAATGAATTAACCCAGAAAACCTATTGCTACTCTACATCACACATAATAAACTTTAACTGAATTTATCCTGTCCTTTATCTTAGCTACTAAATATTAGACTTACTGTATCTACTTCTAAAATCAACTGCTGATTTTGTCTGCTGTTTCTATTAACTCATGCAACCACCAACCCCCCACTTAACTTATTCTATTTTTCTAGCGTACAATACCTACATCTAATTTTCTATAATATCTGTTAAGTTGTTTATCAAGAGAACTCTTGTGCTTTAGTGAGCAGGCACCAAGGAGGTCCCTGCCTGCCCAACTTTGTGTAGGAATGGCAGAGTTCTGACATCAAGCTATTTTCCAGTAATATTAACTCTGTGCTTGCCATACATCATACACTCCTGTATAAAGAGGTGGAGGATAGGTTGGAGGTGGAAAAGTATTCTGATTATTGCCAGTCCCCTGAGGGAGATACTACATATGGAGGGCCTTGCACAGTAGGTATAATTTGCCTAAAGTTAACTTTTTCCTTTCATGACTAAAACCTTAAGTGAATTAGGTATTGTAAGCAGAAGAGCAAAGAGCCCTTTTCTATGTAGCTTCTTGAAAGTTTTCCCATAGTCATATTCTTATTAGTGCTATACCCAGCACAAATTTTAGGGCATTATCCAGTTATATTCTCATCAATTTTCAGATTATTACAGAACAGCAATTCTCACTAAGAAATTTTTAAATTTCATTAATATTATCATTATTATAAGTAAAATCAAGAGGGATAATGGCTTCAGTTTTGCCAGAATCTTCCAGCCCTGCGAAATTCTCTTCTCAGCTACAACCCTGTCATACAGTAGGAATGGTGCCGCCTCCGCCAAATTTTTCTTTTGTTCCATTATTTACTTTTAGTTTGGTCCTATATTGATTAGAGAACAATTAAAACAATCTTTTGAGGATTATTTCATGGCTTAGGATATGGTTGATGTTGGTGAATGTCTATGAGTACCTGAAGAAAAAATATTTTTAACTATTACCCTCTTAGCTGACATTGAGAGTTTTTTTTTTTGTTTAACAATTTTATGCAACTAATCCTCCCTCTTTGCTGCTAGTGCCTCTTTTGCATAGATGCCTTCTTTCTCTTCCTGTTCCAGTCCATTGATCCCCTTCCAATGGATTTTTTCCTCTCCCTACATATATCCCAGCACACCAGTCCAGGCTAAACTCTGCTTGAGTGTCTTCTTCACTCCACCGTGGTTTTGACTTTTCACATTGGACAGTTCTCATTGCTTGGGTATTTTCTTCCAAACAATGAGAACTTAGGCTTTGACAGCCCATGCTGGGCCATCCATTGGTGGTTATATTCTCACCCACCTGTGGCTCTGACTCCACATGTTGCTCTTCCCCCTGATATCACTGCCCTTCTCACTGATATCAGAGCTTGTCATTCCACACCAGCCTTTTATGAGGATAACTCTGCTCAAGAAGTGTCTTCTGACATTACAGAAAGGGCTATCCCTAAATGTACATCCTTTTGTCCTCCTGAGGTCTGATACCCTATTTCAGGTTAACATTTTGTATGGTTAGTCTCTTTATTTTTTTAAATTGACTACACTTAATGAGGACCTATAACCAACCACTACATAGATCCCTTTTCACTACACTTGGGCCCTCTATCTCCCTGCTAGATCATCACTATTCTCCTGTAAAGACACTCATCTCATCCTACTTAGGCTCTGACACCACACACAGCTAGTTATTTATTTTTTCACATGGATGCTCTTCTTACCTTGTTTAGGATTTGACACCATCTAGTTAACTACTCCATGTATGGCTGCCCTTCTCAACCTGCTTGGGCTCTGACACTCTGCTCTGGACAGCCTTGCTGTGCAGAGGACATCTTTATCCCTCCTGCCCCATGACATGGTTCTAATGTCTTATTGTTAAGAAGAAAAGGCAAAGTGAAAAATAAAGAGAAACAAGCTTAACTTTCATTGTGAAGAAAGAGAAAAAAAGTGTTGTTTTTGACACTTATATTTTCAGGTATTTGAAAGGTAAAGGCAGGAGGATCAAGGTTGAAGAAAGCCTGGGCAACTTAGTGAGAACCTGTCTTAAAGTAAAATATATAAATAAACATATGTATAAATAGATAAATAAATAGGGCTAAGAATGTAATACAATGGTAGATCTTTTGCCTAGCATGTGTGAATTTGTGTCTTTATCTCCCTTACCACCAAAAGTGAAAAGTGTTCTCTTAAAGGACATTTAGAGGTATCCATGTTCATTAATAAGTACATAGTTTCATATTTATATACTTTACCTTCTAGATAATATTATATAGAATAAGATAAAAGCTGCTGTTTCTGTGATCTGCCTGCCTGGCCTGGCCTTGTGTATCAGTTCTTTAAATGAATAGCAGAGATTATTTTTTTATGGTACTGGGGATTGAACCCAGGGGCATTCTACCTCCGAGCTACACCCCCAGACCTATTGTATTTTTTTTTAAATTTTTTATTGGTGCACTGTATTCATACATCATAGTGGGATACAAAAAAAACTTTTGTAGACATACATGCACACATCACCCAGTCAGCCTCCACCCGATCCCCACCCCATTCCCTCCCCATCCCTCCTTCCCATGCTTGGCTTAGTGGTTGACATCTAGTATTATAGCAATTTATCCAAAATTAAAAATGATAATCTCACATAACAGTTTCATTTGTCTGATACCAAGCTTTTGGTAACTTAAAGATAACATTTCAATATTTCTTTTTGCTTTCTTTCTTACCAGAGAATATTTTTTTTCTTTTTTTTTTTTTAGGTGAAACTATCATATATTTATATATTTATTTTTCAGAAAAAAAATCTATCCTAATATGGAATATGGACTCTAGATACCCAAAACGATCTTGAAAAAGAACAAAGCTAGAAGATATATATTTTCTGATTTCAAACCATATAAAGCTACAATAATTGAAACAGTGTAGTACTGTTCTAAAGGCAGATATATAAACCATTGGAGTTAAATAAAAGCCTAGAGCTAAATTCTTCCCTATATTGTCAAGGTATTTTTTTTTTTTTTTTTTTTTTTTTGGTGGTACTGGGGTTCCTGGAAGCCCTTCTATCTCCGGGCTACACTCCCAGACCTATTTTTACATTTTTTTTATTTGGAAACAGGGTCTCCTAAGCCAGCGCACACGGCTAGCTTCGAACCTGCGCGATCCTCCTGTCTCTGCCTCTCAAGCGCGGGGATTACAAGTGTGCGCCACTACGCCCGGCCGTCAAGGTATTTTTGACAAGGTTTCCACGAACATTTGGTAGCGGAAATAATAATCTTTTAACTAAATACTGTTGAAAAATAATAATTACATGAAAAAGAATAAAATTGGACCCTTACTTAATCCCATATACAAATATTAACTCAAAATAGATAAAAAACCTAAATATAAATCTTAAGACTATAAACTTTTAGAAGAAAATCTGGGTCATAAAACCTCACAACATTGAAATTGGCAGTGATTTCTTGGATATGATTTCAATGGCACAGGCAACAGAAGAGTATACAAACTCCCTAAAAAAAAAAAAAAATATTGTATATCCAAAGACAATGTAGACCGAGTTAAAAGTTACTGATAGAATGGGATAAAATATTTCCAAATGCTATATCTGAAGGTATATTAGTATTCCAACTAGAAATCCTAAAAATTAACAACAATAAAAGCAAACAATACAATTTAGAGATAGGTAAAAGACTAACATAAATAATGAATTTTCACAGATAACTAATCTTAGTTGTCTGTTGTATGAAAAATATTATTTCTCTGGTTCTGGTGTGTGTTACCTATTTCTTCTTTGTAGTTAATCTCTTTGAGTATTTTCTCTAGTGCTGGTTTTGAAGACATAAATTCCTTCAGTTTCTGTTTGTCATGGAAGCTTCTTATTTCCCCATCTAATTTGATAGAAAGTTTTGCTCGGTAGGAAATTTTTGGCTGGAAGTTGTTTTCTTTCAGAGTTGGGAATATGTTCCTCCAGGCCCTTCTGGCTCTCATGACTTGGTTTGGGAAGTCTGGAGTGATTCTAATTGGTTTGCCTCTGAATGTCACTTGGCCCTTTGTTTTTGTTGCCTTTAAGATTCTCTGCTTGGCTTCCACATTGGTCATTTTGATAATTATGTGGCGTGAGGATCCTCTTCTCCGATCCTGTCTAAAGGGAGTTCTATAAGTTTCCTGGACCTGTGTATCAACCTCTTGCTCTATGTTTGGAAAATTTTACTGCTATTACTTCCTTGAAGAGATTGTTGATCCCTTTGGTTTCACCTTCTTTTCCCTCCTCTATTCCATTTATTCTTAGGTTAGCTCTCTTAAAATGGGCCCATATTTCTTCAATGTCAGATTCCTGCTGTCGGATTTTTTTTTCTAAATTAGATACTATGCGTTCATTTTTGGAGTGATCATCTTCTAAGAGCGAGATTCTATTCTCCATATGGTTTAATTGATTGTTTGTACTTTGAATTGAGGCCTTTACTTCATTAATTGCATCCTTTATCTCTTTTTGGCTCTCTCTGAATTCTTTTCGAAACACCTCTATTATTTCTACAGTTATTTTCCTGATTTGATCTTCTAGAAATCTCTAAATTTCTGTTTTATCAGGTTCTGATGTTGTGGGGCTGTGGGCATTCATTGCTCCATTTTTATTCCTCTTTCCCATGATTTCGGAAGTTTGTGCCTTCTCTGGGTACTTCTCTTGGGTCACTATGACTTCACTTAAGGTGCTCTGGATCTCGAGTCTGTGGTATCTCAGACCCCACTACTCCTTTACTGGGTTGTATCACAGAGTCTCAGACCCAGGGAGTCGATAGAGGCTGCTTTAGACCATGGGGGGTACCATATTGGGCCTTCCCCTATGGTGTGATATTTCTGCCACCGCCACTCTCCCACTGGGTCAGGTCCCTGGGAGTGCAGTACTGGGATTTCTCCTCTGTGGCCCGCAATTTGACTCACTGTTGTTGAGTACGCAGATGGAGCTGTAATGGACTCAGTGAATTCGCTGCTGCCGCCGCCGGTGGCAATATGGCGCCGCTGCCATGCCCTCGGCTGTGAGGCTGGTGTATTTCTTCTCTGGTTTTGAGCTCCGCTCTGAGTCCCTGGTTGCTGTCCGCCGATTCTCTCTGGAGCCTGGTGGGCTGTTGAATGCGTTGGTCTGGAGCCGTAGCCGTCTGGTGAACTCGCCACTGCCGCCTGCAGTAAGGTGCTGCTGCCGTTTCCTCGGGCATGAGGCCGGCGTATCTCTTCTGTGGCTCTGAGCTCCGTTCTGAGTCCCCCTCCTCTCTGGAGCCTGGTGATTTTTTTGTTTCTCTGGTGATGTTGTTTTCTGGCCATGAAAGGTACTGATTTTGTGGTAATGGAGATTGGTTGTTAGTGGGGCTCTTAAGCCCCGCTTTTCTTGGTCGCCATCTTCCCGGAAGTCTCTATTTTTTTTTTTTAAATGGTCTTGCTAGGTTGATGAAAGTCTCAGTATTTCCTGAGGCTGTCCTTAAATCTGCGATTCTCCCATGTCAGGCTTCCAAGTACTGGGATTACAGACATATGTGACCAGGTCCATTTAAATCAATAGACTTTTAATATATAGAAAACAAAGATGAAGTATTAATAGAAAATTATTAGAAGGGTGAAATTTAAAAGTTCTCTTAGTTCATATTTTATTTATTTATTCATTTATTTGTTTATTTATTTATTTATTTATTGGTGGTACTGGGTTCCTGGAAACCCTTCTACCTCTGGGCTACACTCCCAGACCTATTTTATACTTTTTTTTAATTTTTGGAAACATGGTCTCTTAAGCCAGCACAGCTGGCTTTGAACCTGCGCAATCCTCCTGTCTCTGCCTCTCAAGCGTGGGGATTACAAGCATGCACCACCATGTCCGGCTCTCTTAGTTCATATTTTTCAGGAAAAAAAAAGACTAGCTATGAAAAATGACGTTTTAGTTGTATTAAAGGTCAAACCAAATGTCAGAAGATTTAGAAACTTATGTACTCCTGCTGTGACATACTTAAGTGTAGCATACTTAAGAGTTTCAGATCTTAATGCAAATTTTTTAGAATTATTTCAGGGCAGAAGTCACCAGTAGAGAGCTTGGTACCAAACACTGGTCATTAACAACCATATTTTAAGAAGGATGTAATATTTATTAGTTTTCAACACAAATGAAAAAACAAATATCATGTTTTTCAATTACAGTGTGACTTGTAATATAAAGGCAAAGTGCTAAGTGCAGTTTTTTTGTTTTGTTTTCTGTGGTACTGGGAATTGAACTGAGAGACATTCTGTTTCTGAGCTGTAATGTCCAGCTTTATTTCATTTTTTATTTTGAAACAGGGTCTTGATAAGTTAACATAGACTGTTAGCCTAGAACCTGCAATCCTCCCATCTTAGTCTGGTATTATAGGCATGTGCACTCTTCCTGGCTAAACGATAGCTTCATTTTTATGGTTGCCTTTGAGGTTTAAAGCATCATTACAATGGCAGGGCCTTTATATAAATAGAATATTCTTAGTACTGTTAGGTGGGAAAACCGTATGTGTTCCAATTCTGAGTGGCTTAGCTTTATTGTGGAGGTATTAATTGAGGCCCTATCTATGAGATCATATTTATTCAGTATCTTTGTTGATGCTTTCTATGAAATAATTTAAAAAGATGCCTAAGTGATTTATTGATCGTTCTAAATGAAAATAAATTCAAATAAAAGATATGTATAAAATTTAGAATTGGCCTAATCGGTTAGAAATAAGGAGTAATTCTAACAGGATAAAAAGTAGTAGTGATAAACAGGCAAGAAAATTTTTAAAAACCTGGTTCTTGCCGGGCGTGGTGGCTCACGCTTGTCATCCCAGCATTTGGGAGGCTGAGACTGGAGATTCGTGGTTTGCAGACAGCCTCAACTACTTAATGAGGCCCTCTGCAAGTTAATGAGACCCAGTTTCAAAATAAAGAATAAAAAATAGGACAGGGGATGTAGCTCGGAGATCAAATGCCCCTGGATTTCATTCCCAGATCCGCAAAATAAATAATAAATAAATAAATAAATAAATAAATAAATAAATAACCTGGTTCCTTAGTGATATTCCATAGTTTAATTACTTGAATGTGAGCCAGCAAAATTAACCTATAGAAAATAAAACAGATTTAAAAAAAAAAAGAAAATAAAACAGATTTTAAAAGCCTGGTGTAAGTTAATAATCTATGAATCCCTCTTTAATAATATGTACCTACTAAAAAAAATCTGACTTTTCACTCTTGTTAACTACACTAATAAAAGAATACAAATGTGAATTCAAAATTTATGGACCAATGTACAATAGATAGTAGCAAGATAAATTAATAATAATTTGAATTTTTTAGCTTGTGGAAAGAATGCTAAGGAAGTTGATATATGTGTTTCAAGAAAGTGAAAGGGTTTCCCTGAGATGTCTAGTATTGATTTACATTTGCAGACGGGTAAGTGGGATATTGATTGATCTTTCTAGGAGGTATTAGGATATAGAGAATTATTTTTGTTGAAGTTGCTGAATTAAATGGCCTCTGAAAGTCTATTACAGTAAAATTAATGAATTGTTTTCATAGATGGGTAAGGTAGTGTCATTTATGGGGACTTGTAAAAGTGAATGGTTTTGCAAAATATTATAGTTTATGCTGAAATATGATGACAAATATATGAATTTGCATTTTTTAACTGAGACTATTTTAAAAAGGGGAAGGGTGCCATGGATTAATGTACATATAGCACTACAGACTTGGTCTTTAAAGGAAAAAACAACTTTTAGCCTTTTTGAAATAATCTTGGCCACAGTTGGAATTTTTGCTCTATATAAGCCATGTTCTAAGACACCTGATCAAGCTTCTGCTGCCTCATGTCTGATGCTTCTACTGTTAAATAATGTATGGTCCCTAGTGAATATTTATATGTTCACTCATTTGAGGACAAGATTTTTTTTTAGGACATTTATTGTTATTTTTTTCCCCTCAGAGGACAATTTGCTATTTCTACTTGACATTTCTCAGAAAAAAAAATAGAATGTATAGCACTATTAATTTCCCACTGTAAAATTAGTAGAACATTATTTTATATTTATTCTGACTTTTTAATTTTTAAAAAACTTTTTTGTTTTAGTTAAATGTACATTGCAGTGTATTAGAAAAAGTTAACACTTTAATTTTTTAGTGACTCAGGGTTTTTTGTCTTCCCATTAAAAGCCTCTATAGATTTGGGGGTTGGGGGTGGCATGTAATAGTTTTATAATGAATTACATAGAAAATTTCAAGAAAAGATAAGGAACCGTAAGCTTACTTTAAGTAGAAAAGCAGTCTCTGTGAACTTTATTGGAGTTTAAATTTGTAGATTAGTATGCCAAATGTTACTTGGCTGTGGTCTATTCTGAGCTCCATAATTCAAATAATATATTTTTGAGTAACCATTGTGTACTCAACAATCTTTCTCCTGGTTCTGCTAAGACTCTGCTTCCTAAGATAGTTTTTCTATAGCAATTATTTTTCTCACTTGTTCTTTTGTATGACATCTGGAAATGTGTCATTTGAATGTAGATAATCTTTGACCTTGATGGATCTACTCAGAATTATGCATGGACCATGTTTTGGTTTTGAAAAACTGAAAAGTCATAACTATAGGTACATGTGGTACCTTAACATATGCCATAGCTGTTCAGTTTTTTCTCAGATAGTTTTCATCTTGTTGTGGTGTGTGTGTGTGTGTGTGTGTGTGTGTGTGTGTGTGTGTGTGTGTGGTGTTTTAATTAGTTTTTACCCATGAGATTATATGTGCTGATTATTCTCCCTCTCCCTCTCCCTCTCTCGCTCTCGCTCTCGCTCTCTCTCTCACTCTCGCTCTCACTCTTTTTGTACTAGGGATTGGTTCCAGAAGCATTCTACCTTGGAACTAAAACTGGAAACCTTTTTCTATTTTTGTTTTGAAACAGGCTCTCACTAGGTTGCTGAGAGTCTCACTAACTTGCTGAGGCAGGTCTTGAACCTGTTATTTTCCCATCTTAGCCTCCCAAGAACTGGAATTACATGCCAGTTGTAATATATTCATTGCATTTCTTCCACCTGAATTAAACAGAGAAAAGAATTATTGAGATAAATAAAGGAAGTGGTAAAGAGCAGAGTCTACTAGAAATACAAAGTAACTCAAAAGTAGAACTGTGACTTGAATTATGACATTTGAGAATTGAAGTATTCTTAGGTAGGACTTTGTAACTAAAAGTGTTATCATTTTATTTTTCAGGTTTTGATTGAAAAACAATTATTGGTAATTTGCTATGTAATTATCTTTTTCAATTAACTTATAGAAGATAATTTTTCTCATGTTATACTGAAATATTTTCTGATAGTTTTTAAAGTAATTGAATAATCTATAATATAACAAAGGTAACTGGATCTGCTTCAATGATGCTTTATGTTACCTCTTACAGAGGCCAAAAAGTTGCATCTTTATCACTCTGTGATAAAAAAAAGTTTCATCTATATCACTCTGTGGTATATTTTTCCTTCTAATTTTAACTTAGTTGAAATTACTTTTTTTTTTTTTTTTTTTTGCGGGTCTGCGGTTGGAACCCGGAGCATTCGACCTCTGAGCTACACCCCCTGCCCTATTTTTAATTCTTTATTTTGAAACAGGGTCTCACTAAGTTGCAGATGGCCTCACTAAGTAGCTGTCCACAAGCTGCGATCCTCTGGTCTCAGCCTCCTGAATGCTGGGATTACAAGCATGCCCCACCACACCTGGCTGAAATTACATAAATATTAAAACTATCTGACTTAAAAAATAAAACTGCAAGCCGGGCATGGTGGCGCACGCTTGTAATCCCTGTGCTTGGGAGGCAGATTAATAAATAAAGTGTGGTGGGTTCCCCCTGCTCACAGATATGTGGGAAGCCAGGTATAAATGCCACCATAAGCCTTTATTCGTCCAGGGTCGGCCGCTTGCCATCACGGGCAGTTCCTTCCCCACCTGCTCCCATGCAGGCCTGCGGGAGCAGGCAAGCAAGAGAGTGTGTGTTTGTCTATCCCTGAGAGTGTGTGTTTGTCTATCCCTGGGTGTCTCTCTCGGCCTGTCTGTGTTCCTCTGAGGTAGCAGTGTAAATTGAGGGGAGTGGTCTCTGTGGGAATCACGGAGCTCTGTGGGGTAAGGAGGCGGGTCTTTCCTGCCTCCTGGCTACCGCCCCCCCCCCCTTGTGGGGCAGCGGCTCAGACCTTTCACCCAGGCCAGTTTGATTAAGGGGGGTGGGTAAGTGACGATGGATTTGACCTTCTAGCGACTTCCTGCTGTCAAGGGGCATCGTCAGTGGCCCCAGGCCGGGAGAAGTCGGGGTCCGAGTCCCCCGGAAGGGGGCAGGTGGGTATGGCCACAGCGAGAGTTGGAGGTTACCCTGTAGAGCTTAGTGGTGTGCTTTGAGGAGACTTTAACAGGCAAGGTGCTATTAAAGAAAAAAGGAAATCGTGAGAGTGGATCCCAGGCTGGGCAGGAGCCCTTTTAGATATAAGGGAGATTATCACTAGATCTATTAATACAAATAGCAGTATTTCCCTGAGGAAGACATGTATCACCCCTTTAGCAGTTTTTCATTAGAGTAGAGTCATTAATAGCAGCAACTCCCGGAGGGGACCCCACACCACTCTTTTCAGCAATGAGTGTGTATGGGTTTGTCTGGTCAAACAAACACCTGTTACTGCATCAGGAGCATCAGTTACCACTTTCAGAGGTTTAATACTTATGGCATTTTGGCATCCGAAGAGGGAGAGCACCGTAGTAAGTAAACAAGTGGACCTGCTAAAATATAAACATCAAAGAGAGTCATGTTCAGAGAAACATAGTTTAGTGGGTCCCAGCACCGTGCAAAAGAATTTGTCCTGGAGCTGTTATAATGGCGCCCATTTAGATATGGCCTAAGCCTTGGGCAGAGGCAGGAAAGCTTGCCGTCATCACCCTGGACCGAGACTGGGAAGGGAAACTAAGGCCTGAAAGATTGAGCTGGCCACCAAAGAGGAAACTGGTTTACCCTGTACCTGAAGAATTACCCTGGGCCAGCGAGGAAGATGGAGGAAGGAGGATGAGTTATTTCAGGAGCTTTCAGTCCTCGGCCAGACCAAACAGAGCCAGCGGCGGATCCTGAAACAGGCTCCTGGAGGTGGGTGTCTTTCCTGTCATCCTCCCCTGGGTGGCGCTTGCTGCCCAGATGGCCTCAGGGCTGCTACCAGGGATTGGGACTGTAGGTCCGCCATCTGGCGAAGTTGGAGGGTACGCTCTACTTCTGCCTCTTCCTCTCTGGAATTAAAAACTCTGAATGCCATGTTCACCAGATCTCGGACAGGGGTCTGCGGGCCATCCTCAGCCTTTTTTAATTTTCTCTGAATGTCAGGGGCTCATTGCCCAATAAAATGAGTGGCCAATATGATCGACCCTGCCTCAGAGGATGGATTTAAAGGGGTATAGCGGGTAAGAGCCTCTCACAACCGATTAGGAAAAACTGCTGGGTTTTTGTTTGGACCCTGGGTGATTTCCCTAAGCTTATCATAATTAACCGCCGTATGGGAGACAACTCACATACCATCAAGAAGACATTGTATCATATAACTTTTTATTTCTATTCCCTTCTTTACATTATAATCCCAGTGGGGCTCCTCGGAGGGAACTGCAGCTGTGCCAATAGGAAGCCCCAGATCTATTAAGTGAGCCTGATCAGCTCTTTCCCTGGCCGCTTTCAGAATCCGATCGCGTTCATCTGGAGTTAAAGAAGAAGTTAGAATGACATGAAGATCCCGCCAAGTTAAATCATATGCTATACAATATGTTGGAATTCCTTGATAAAACCAGAGGGATTGGTAGAAAAGGAACCCAGTCTCTTTTCCAGTTGAGTGAGGTCAGGAAGGGAAAAAGGAACATGGACCCGGACCACACCTTCTGCACCAGCCACCTCACGAAGTGGGGCCAGGAGAGAGGGAGATGGGGCCTGTAACTCAGCTGAGTCAGACTCCGGCCCCCACATTTCATCGCAAAATGGCGGCCGTGAGTCCACAGAATTATAAGCCTGTGACCCAGAAAGACAACCGGGTGGCACCTCTGAGTTGCCACGTGATGTCCAAGATGGAGGCTGCGGCTGGCGGGAATCCCCAGCCAGCATGCCTCGGGCTGTAGAGCCGGTAGAGGGAGAAAACAGAAAATGCAGGCGCCAGAAGCTCTGTATGTACATGAGGTTGTACCACTTTGCAGACTGTGTGCAAAACTCACTCTAAGCCATCAACATCCTAGGATCTAATGTGCCCATTTTAGGCCATTGAAAACCATTACTTAAATCATATGTTGGCCAGACCTTAGTGCAGAGCGAAACAAGTCTCTCAGGGGACAATTCCCCAGAGAACCCCAATGTCTGGAAATTAGCCAGAAAACGGCCCAGTGGAGACTGAAAGTCAGTCTCAATCTTTGATGGCTGACTTCCCTCCATGACTTGTAAATGGGCAAGAACAAAGATAGGATATTGCCGTCCCAATATCCCCCAAGCATCTGGAGCAGAATGGTTATATAAGAGAGAGATAACGTCTTATTTATGTTTATACACCCCCGGATTGGCCTGGCTGAACGGATAGAACCTGGGTACTGGATCCAGATTACAAAGACAGCCAGAACCCCAAGTCCGGAAAAAGGCTAAAAGACGGTACCCGCTTACTCAATTAAGGGGAAGCTTACCACAGTGTGAGCGCAGAAAGGCTTCAGAGCTAGGCCCACGCTGTGGAGATGTGTCTTGAAATAAGGGCAGTAACAAGTTTTAAAAATGGCTGCCGACTCCTAGGATTGGTTAGGAGCGGAAAGTGGGAGGGATTAAAGATGGCGGGGACCCCCAGTAGGGCCACGTGGGAGGTGGGAGGGGTTAAAGATGGTGGGCCCCCAGTAGGGTCATGAGGGAAGTGGGAGGGGTTAAAGATGGCGGGCCAAAAATGGCAGTCCCTAGTGATTCCATGTGGCTGGGGTAAATCCCTGATGTGACACCCAGGCAGACACCAGGCAGATTGTGAGTCCAGGCCGCATAGCATGAGCTTCCGCCGTGGCGCAGATGTGTTTGGTCCAGGCACAGAGAAGCAGGTCACAAAGTGGTGGCTGCAGAATCAGCAGGAAACTCTGAAGATTGGAGTCTTTTAGTCTGCAGGCAGGAGGCCAGTTTCAGGGCTAGCTAGACAGTAGCTAAGGCGGCAGTGAAATCCAGCGGACAATCAGTCATGCGGGGCGCCAAGGGTTGGGCGGGCGTGGCAGTGTCCTGCGGTGGCAGGTCTTCGTGGCGTTGGGAGTTTAGGCATAGCCGGCCTGTGCCAGGGCCTGGACCTGCCCGGTGGTTCGCACGGGCCAGGGTAGGCGGCACCGTGTCGGCCAGTGTCTTTTGGTGGCTGCATTGTCCAGGATTCCGGGGTACAGGCCTCGGCAGCCGCAGAAGCTAGGCTGGGAGTGGCGCTGGGTAGGCAGAATGGAGCTGGGGTGTGGCGCGCGCGGGGCTTGGTCAGCAGCCACATATTTGGAGTGACTGGTGGCGCGCAGTTGGAGGTCCCAATCATCAGCACGGGTTGAGTTGCCTGCAGGCAGAGTGGATGGAGAGTCCAAGCAGCGCTAGCTGGGCTCGGGAGGGCCGCGAGTCAATCAGGCAGGGCTAGGTGTAAGGCCCCATCAGTTCGATACGGGTATTCGGCACCAAAATGATTAATAAATAAAGTTCGGCAGGTCCCCCCGGCTCACAGATACGCGGGAAGCCAGGTATAAATGCCACCATAAGCCTTTATTTGTCCAGAGTCGGCCGCTCGCCATTGCCCGCAGTTCCTTTCCTGCCCACTCCTGTGAGGGCCCATGAGAGCAGGCAAGCAAGAGAATGCGCGTCTGTCTATTCCTGGGTGTCTTACTCGGCCTGTCTGTGTCCCTCTGAGGTTGCAGCGTCTACCTTAAATCCAGGGGAGTGGTCTCTGTGAGAATCACGGAGCTCTGCGGGGTAAGGAGGCGGGTCCTTCCTGCCTCCTGGCTACCGGGCCCCTCCTTGCGGGGCAGTGGCTCAGACCTTTCAGCAGAGACAGGAGGATCATTCAGGTTCGAAGCCAGCTGCGCTGGCTTAAGAGACCCTGTTTCCAAAAATAAAATAGGTCTGGGAGTGTAGCCCGGAGGTAGAAGGGCTTTCAGGAACCCCAGTACCACCAAAATAAATAAATAAATAAGTAAATAAATAAATAAATAAATAAATAAAACAAAACTGCAGGTTAAATAATATCTGTCTTAGACATTTTATTCCCTCTTCTTCCCCTTTACATGTATAGTTTCTGCTTATATTTAAGTTTTATCTTAAACTTATAGAAAAGTTACAGAGAATATTTGTATACCTTTACCCAGCTTTATATACATTCTGCAGTAAAGTAGTATAATTACCAAAACTCAGAAATTGACATTGATGTAATAGTATTAACTAAATTGCAGACTTTATTCATATTTCACTATTACCATTATTCTGATTGTTATGAGAATTATGGACACAATGGCAAGAATGATGGGTCACACTTAATGTCTTTCACAGATACTTGGTTTATTAATTCATACAATGCTCATAACACTCCCATCCTTCTCTGACTAAGCCACTAGCCAGATAGCATTTGGTTACCTGAGACAAAATGGGTAACCTAGGTTCAGGGTCACTGTCACAGCAGCCGTTGATGGTCAACGTGTGGATGCTGGAGGTTCTGGGAGTCAGACAGGGATGAGCCCAACTGTTATCTAGAGGAATTTTCTCACAGCTATGAGGAGAATGCTCCGGGCCAAGTCGACTTTCAGCCTCAGACAGTGGGTTAGAGCTGCTGGTCTGGTCATTTGCCAGGTCAGATAAGCCCTGAATTGATGTCACTGATTACATAGGTCCATTGCTTCAACCATTTTCTTGCTTTTCCAGCTGTTCCATTCTATGGACATGTGTCCAGGATATGTGTCCATTACTTTGCCCTTATCTTGTCGTCCAGTTGTCCCATCCTGTGGATGTGTAATCAGGGTGTGTGTGCATTAATTTGCCTTGGGCATGTCAGTTACATCCTTCTTCTGCCCCATTTCCTTTTGCATATCTGGCCAGTTCATCTGTCCCTACACTATACTTATATTTTGACATATATTTCATATACTCACAACATTTTTGTCATATATTTTGTATGCTCACAACACTGATTCAGTAGCCAACTTAGGATCCCACTTTGTATTTAGTTATTGCATCTTCTTTGTGCAATCTATGATAGTTGTTCAGATTTTCATAACCTTAACACTTTTAAAGAATATTAGTCACGTGTTTTGTAGAATGTCCCTTAATATGAGTTTGTCTGTTTTCTCCTAACTAGGTTTAGAGTCTACACTTATGGCAAGAATACCATGTATGTGATGTGTCTTTTCAGATGGTTTTATCAGGGGATATCTGAAATTAATATGCATTTTTTGCTAGTGATGTCAATATTGATAACCTGGTTAAGGTGATGTCTGCTAGGTTTCTCCATTACAAAATTATTTTTACCTTTTATAATTAATAAATGTCATGAGTTTTCATATAATATTGTTATGTGTTTTTAAAATTTTTATTGATGCATTATAATCATATATCATATTGGGGTAAAAAACTTGTGTGGACATACACGTATACATCACCCATTTAGCCCCTACCCAATTCCCACCCTATACCTCCTTCCCATGCTTGGCTTGGTGGTTGACTTCGATATATTTAAGTTCATTTTGTGTTTTAGAGAATTTCCTTCTCCCCCCCTCCCATCTTCTCCTTTAGGTTGTCTTGTTTGCTCCTCTATAGGATTTCCTTTTTTATCTAGAGTTCCTCCTATGACCCATTTCTCCTTAGTTTTCACATATTAGGGAAAGCATCTGATTTCTTATTTTTTATGACTGGCTAGTCTCATTTAGCCTTATGTCCTCCAGTTCCATCCATTTCCCTGAAATGATGGTAAGCTCTTTATTGCTGTTCCAATCTCTTTGATTGCTATTTGTTGGTTTAAATTTTCTATATCTTCTTGACTCAGTTTAGGAAGGTTGTATTTATCTAGAAAGTTGTCAATTTCCTTCAGATTTTCCATTTTGTTGGAGTATAATTTTTCAAAGTAGTTTCTGATAATCCTCTGGATTTTTACACTGTCAGTAGTAATGTCTCCTTTTTCATCTTACCTTCATAATTTGGGTTAATTCTCTTTTTTAAAAAAAGTTAGGTTTGCTAGTAGTTTATACGTCTTGTTAATTTTTTTGAGAAACAAGATTTTGATTTTGTTGATTTTCTGTATTGTTTTTTTTTATTCTCTACTTCATTGATTTCTGCTCTAATTTTAATAATTTCCTCTCTTCTAATGTCTTTGTGGTTAGATTGTTCTTGTTTTTCAAGGGCTTTGTGGTGTGTCGTTAGGTTATTTATTTGAAGATTTTCTGTTTTTCTTATGTAAGCACTCAATGCAATAAATTTTCCTATTAATACTGCCTTCAAAGTGTCCCAAAGGTTTTGATATGTTGTATCTTTATTTTTGTTTGTTTCTTGAAATTTCTTGATTTCACCTCTTACATCTTCTGTGACCCATTCTTCAGAAGTGCGTTTTTTTTTTTTTTTTTTTTTTTTTGTTTTTTTTTTTTTTTTTTTTTTTTGGTGGTACTGGGGTTCCTGGAAGCCCTTCTTCCTCCGGGATACACTCCCATGGCTACACTCCCAGACCTATTTTTTTACCTTTTTATGTGGAAACAGGGTCTCTTAAGCTAGCAAGGCTGGCTCTGAACCAGTGCGATCCTCCTGTCTCCACCTTCCAAGTGTGGGGATTATAAGTGTGCGCCACCATGCCCGGCTTCACATGTTTTCTTTTTTGAAGATTTAAGGAAGTTCATTAAAAAGATAGAAATACAGAAGATAGTTATAGCCTCATGTAACATGAGGGGGTGCTTCGAACGAAATTACCCAAGTCTACACATATTTATGTTGTTTCTCTGGGTCTTCTTATAGTTGATTTCTAGTTTCATTCCATTATGGCCTAAAATGACACAAGGAAGTATGTAACATGTTTTGAATTTGCTAGTGCTCATTTTTGGCTGGAAGTTGTTTTCTTTCAGAGTTTGGAATATGTTACTCCAAGCCCTTCTGGCTCTCATGACTTGGTTTGGGAAGTCTGGAGTGATTTTAATTGGTTTGCCTCTGAATGTTATTGGCCTTTTGTTTTTGTTGCCTTTAATTCTCTGCTTGGCTTCTACATTGGTCATTTTGACAATTATGTGGCGTGGGGATCCTCTTCTCTGATCCTGTCTAAAGGGAATTTTATAAGTTTCCTGGACCTGAGTATTGATCTCTTGCTCTATGTTTGGAAAATTTTCTGCTATTATTTCTTTGAAGAGATTATTGATCCCTTTGGTTTCACCTTCTTTTCCCTCCTCTCTCCCGATTATTCTTAGGTTAGCTTTCTTAAAGTGGGCCCATATTTCTTTAATGTAAAATTCCTGCTTTCAAATTTTTTTTCTTACTTATAAATTATTTGTTAATTTTTGGAGTGATCATCTTCTAGAAGCGTGATTCTATTCTCCATGTGGTTTAATAGATTGTTTATAGTTTGAATTGATGTCTCTACTTTAATTATTGCATCCTTTATTTCTTTTAGACTCGCTCTAAATTATTTTCAAAAGTCCTATATTATTTCTACAGTTATATTCCTGATTTTATCTTCTAGAGATCTCTGATTTCTGTGTTATCAGGTTCTAATATTGTGGGGTTGTGGACTTTCATTTCTTCATTATTTTTCTTCTTTCCCATGATTTCAGAAGTTTGTTCCTTCTCTGGGTTCTTCCTTCGGTCACCATGACTTCACTTAGGGTGTTCTGGATCTCAAGTTTGTGGTAATCTCAGCCCCCACTACTCCTTTACTGGGTTGTATTGCAAAGTCTCAGACCTAGGGAGTTAATCGAGGCTGCATTAGACTGTGGGGGTTCTGGGCTGGGCATTTTTCCATGGGGAGCTGTGACTAGGGTATGGTATCTCTGCCACCGCTACTTCTTCACTGGGTTGGACTGCAAAATCTCAGACCTAGGGAGATTATCAAAGCTGTGCAAGTCCCTGGGGGTGAAGTGCTGGGATTTCTTTTCTAGGGGCCACCATTTCACTTATGGTTGTTGTGCCTGCTGATCTGAAGTGGTCATGGGTGTGGTGTATCGCAGCTGCTGTTGGGAATATGGTACTGTTACCATGCCCTCCGCCGTAAGGCTGGTGTATTTCTTTTTTGGTTTTGAGCTCTGTTCTGAGTCCCTGGAGGGCGTGATGAGCTTGGCCACTGGGAGTTTTAAACTTTCTTTGCACTGAAAGAACTTCTGAATTACACCCGAATGATCTGCAGCTGCTCACGTCAGCTCCTTGTTTACCTTTTCTCTATGGAGCCTGGTGCTATGAAGCAAGGTGGCGCTGGCATAGCATCTGCCACAGCAATGTGGGCTGGTTTCTTCCTGTTCTCTGTTTGTTCTTCTAGTCTTCTTTTTTTGTCCCTTGTGTTTACAGTTTTTATTTCTCTGCTGATAGTGTTTTCTGGCTATAAAAATTGCTGATTTTGTGGCAATAGAGATCGAGTGTTAGCAGGACTCATAAATGCTTCTTTTCTCATTCACCATCTTCTGTTATATGTTTTATTGCTAAAAGTGTTCCAGCTTTGGAAATTGAAGAGATGTTAGGCAAATACAAGTAAAACCAAATAAATATGTAAGCAAGGAGGTAATTATATGTGAATAATTATATACCTAGCCTAAATGACTTAAATAATGTACTCTGAATCTTAAAATAATAAATGTCGCCGGGCATGGTGGCACATGTTTATAATCCCCACACTTGGGAGGCGGATACAGGAGAATCGCGCAGGTTCAAAGCCAGCTGTGCTGGCTTAAGAGACCCTGTTTCCAAAATAAAAAAAGTATAAAAATAGGTCTGGGAGTGTAGCCCAGAGGTAGAAGGATTTCCAGGAACCCCAGTACCACCAAAATAATAATAATTATGCTAAGTGAGATTAGTCAGTCACAAAAAGTAAGGAATCGGATGCTTTCCCTAATACATTCTTAAGAGATAGTGGGTTGTAGTCTTAGTGCCCTTTTGAACATTATTCGCTGCGTCTGTGATTTCTTTTCTTTTTTGTTTTTTTGCGGTACTGGGATTGGAATCCAGGGGCATTCTATCTCCCAGCTACAACCCAGCCCTATTTTTTATTCTTTATTTTGAAACAAGGTCTCACTGAGTTGCAAAGGGCCTCATAAGTAGCTCAGGCTGTCTGTGAACCAGGATCCTCCTGTATCAGCTTTCCAAATGCTGGGATTACAAGCATGTACCACTACACCCAGTTCGTACATTTTATTTATTTATTTATTTATTTATTTATTTATTTATTTATTTATTTACTTACTTACTTACTTACTTACTTACTTATTTAATGGTACTAATGTTTGAACCCAGGGGCATTCTACCTCTGAGCTATATCCCAAGCCTGATTTTTTATTTTTTATTTTGAGACAGGGTCTCACTAAGTTGTGGAGGGCCTCACTAAGTAGATGAGGCTGTCTCCAAACCCAGATCCTCCTGTCTCAGCCTCCCAAACCCTGGGATTACTAGCATGCTGTACCACGTCTACCTTAAACACTACATTTTTATTTTTATTTTATTTTTTTAAATTTTTCTATTTTATTTTATTTTTTTAATTGGTGCATTGTAGTCATATATCAATCACATTGGAGTACAAGACTTGAGAGGATATACAAGCACACATCATCCAATTAGCCCTCATCCAGTACCCATCCCATTCCCTTCCCCTCCCTGGATCCCATGCTTGTTTGGTGATTAACTTTGATACATTTGTTTATGTACCTCCTGCGTTTTAAAGAGGCTCCATCCTCCCCTATTCCTTACCCTCTGATTGGTCACCTTTGTTGCTTCACTATAGGACCCTTTCTATAGCTCGACCTCTTCCTGTTGCCCCTTTCCTCCTAGTTTTTGCTGATTAGGGGAAGCATCTGATTTTTATTTTCTGCGATATTTCTCTGTGCATGCCGCGTTGCAAGTACTGATCCCACTCTTGACGGCCCCAGTAGTGGCCTGGCTACCCAGTGGGCTGATCCAGATCTCGCTGGCTCAAACAGCGGCCTTGCTTCATGGGAGGCCACAATTCTGGTCTCGCTGGCCCCAACACCAGCCTAACTCCTCAACTGGCTCCAATCCCGGCCTCGGAGGCCCCAGTAGAGGCCTTGCCTCACAGCAGGCTCTGATGTCAGCCATTGGCCCCGACACTGGCCTAACCCCTCGGCAGGCTCCGATCTTGGCCTCAGACGCCCTAGCACTGGCCTTGCCTCATGGCAGGCTCCGATGCCGGCTTCACTGGCCCCAGCACTGGCCTTGCCTCACGGCAGGCCCTGATCCCAGCCTCACTGGCTCCAGATTCGGCCTAACCCCTTGGCAGGCTCTGATCTCGGCCTTGGAGGCCCTAGTAGTGGCCTTGCCTCACGGCAGGCTCCAATGCCGGCCATTGGCCCCGGCACCAGCCTAACCCCTCAGCAGGCTCCGATCACTGTCTCGAAGCTCCAGCACCGGCCTTGCTTCACGGCAGGCTCCGATCCAGGCCTTGCTGGCACCGGCACCGGCACCGGCCTAACCTCTCGGCAGGCTCCGATCCTGGCCTTGGAGGCTCCAGCACAGGCCTTGCCTCACAGCAGGCTCCAATCCCAGCTTTGCTGTGTCTGTCGCCGGCCTCACCCCTCGGCAGGCTCCAATCTAAGCACCCTCTTCGCCCAACCAATTGTCCAACGTTCTCAAGGGTGCGTGGTGGTAACCTTCTGCCTCTAGGGATATTATTTCAAAGTTCCCAGGTATAATGCATCGGATCTCTGCCTCTCCTGAGTATTGGCCACTGCCATTGCCACTGCCTTCACCATTTCAAATCCTTCCCAGGCTCTTTTTCCACTCTGAATGTTGTCCAGTGTTCCTAAGCATGTGTGACGGTAGCATTTGACATTTGGTGTAATTTCTCCAAAAAAATAAGGTTGGTAGGATCCGATTTCTGCTTCTCCTGAATACAAGTCTCCACCGCCATCGCGGAGACCGCTTTCAACACCGCCTTTCTCCTTGGTCTTCACTAAACTCTCTCCTTACAGGTGATGTCCAAGATTCTTAACAATATAGAGAAACAGCAGTCCTCCTTCACGGGGAATTTTTCCATAAGTTCCAGTGCATTTGGATAAGTTTTGTCTGCATCTCTAGTATCCTGGCATCCGCCACGACCTTCTTAACCCCTCTCCGATCTTTTTCCTTTTTCTTTTTCTTTTTCTTTTCCTTTTTTTTTTTTTTTCCAATAATAGAAGACAGTATGTGTGGTTTGAGGAGGTAGTGGAATCAGGCACTCAGTAGCACTGTGACCCGGTCGGTTTCCCCATGGGTCCAGCGTGCTCCGCACTACTCCACCTGGGGCCCAGAGTCCCGCGACCCGGGTCCCAGCTGGCGTGCCCCGCGCGACCCCCTCCCAGAACCCAGGGTACTGGGCCTGGTTTCTCCAGGGGTCTGGCGTGCTACGTGTGGTCCGGCCCGTGGCCCAGAGTCCCGCGACCCAGGCCCCTGCTGGCGTGCCCCACGCAACCTAAACACTACATTTTAAATAATATCTAAATGTTAAAATTTGTCAAGAAGGAGTTAAAATTATTCCAGTGAAATATTTTTTAGTGATGAAAGCTTTTTAAGCCATGCAGCCGGACATAATGGCACATGCTTGTAATTTTAGTACTTGATAGGCTGAGACAGGAGGATCACAGGTTAATGGCCAGCCTCAGCAACTTAGTGAGACACTGTTCCAAACTAAAAAAATAAAATAGGGCCGGGCGTGGTGGCGCATGCTTGTAATCCCCGCGCTTGGGAGGCGGAGACAGGAGGATCGCGCAGGTTCGAAGCCAGCAGTGCTGGCGTAAGAGACCCTGTTTCAAAAATATAAAATAGGTCTGGGAGTGTAGCCTGGAGGAAGGAGGGCTTCCAGGAACCCCAGTACCACCAAAATAAATAAATAAATGAATAAATAAATAAATAAATAAATAAAATAAAATAGGGCTGGGAGTATAGCTTGGAGGCAACCATTCAACTCTGGTTTGATTTAACCCCCAGCACCAAACCAAACCAAATATAATAAAACAAAACCAACCATACAGTTACCTTGATTGAAAGCAATATGTCCTTTTCTGATTACAAGGCATACATATGAAATCTGTTCCTTCCTTTTCCAATTTATCAAATGCAACCTGCATACCCAGCTTCTAAATGGGAGATGTTAAATTGGGGAAGAAATTTACCTTGTTGATTCCTAGGTGAGCTGTATAATTCTCTCTGGGATGGAAACTTTGCTGACTTAGCTTTGTCTTTCACATTACTGTAAAGTATCTACTCATGAAGTATCTGGAAGAATATAAGAGATAATTCCTAAAATAACTCTCTTCATAAAATACTAGTTTTACTAAATGCTTAGAATAGGTGATTTTTATATTAAAATAGACAAGACTCTTTTATAGAGAAAAATAAAATGTGCGGGGATTTTTAAGGTAAAGCATGAGACTTCAGAGGAAATTCAGTACTTTTGGCACAATTTTCAGGCCCCCCATTCAACTCCAATGGTATGAATTCTCTTTTTCTGTTAGATAAGAGTACATTTTGTGTATATTTTTGAGAAATAGTCTTGAGTTATTAATTAAATGATGATAAAGGCAGTTTCTTTATGAACACATATTATCCTCCTTATAAATAATTAACAACACAACACTGGACATATCCTTCTCCAGAATTTTAACTTTTTAACCTATTAGTTAAATAGCTACTTTCCTTACTTTAACTAGCTTGTTGCTATACTCTAAATGAGGTGGAGGACAAAGTATTTTTACATGACTTTATGATCTGAGAATTCAGGGTTAAAAGTATGGACCAGGATACCAAATGTTTTCCTGTACATGTATCTCAGTTTAAGTAGGATTAAAGATAAATAAGGAATATTTCAGAATGGATATTAAATCTTGAATTTGCTTCACTGACAGATCCTTTACATTTGAAATCTGTATTAATATACTTGCTGATGTTAACTATGCTAATGGGCTGCAAAGAAACCTTGCATATCTTTAGATAGGCCTATAGAAAAAGTGTTACTCTTTGTTCTTAACACAGTTTGTTAATTTTATAGCCTTCCAGAGGATAATAGTTACTAAAGGATATTCTAATCACAGTGGCATAAAAGAAAAGATTTTTAAAGTCCTATTTAATAGTGTACAGCATATATTTCAAACATTCCAGAGACTAAATTTAAAGAGTGATTTTTATCTAGATAGAAACTTTAAGCTTTGGGAAAAGCTCATCATAGACTCTGGTATGATGGAATATGTCTGTATAAACATTCTTACTCTCACTGATCTTAAATGTCAGGTCCACCAATGTGAGTGAATATTCAGATATACCTGTATGTTCTAACCTGGCCAGGCAATAGAGATAATTTCTGCATTTACACTAATGTTAAAGTACATTTGATAGTCGACTTTTTTTATATATCATTGGAGTATCACTTCAAGGAGAAACAGTTCCTTGGGACACTCCTCATATTTATATGGCTTTATCAATGGAATTAAAACTGCAGTGAGGCCTTGTTTAGAGGCTTTGTTTAGTTTTCTTTTGGATACTCTGTACTGAATAAAGATATGGTGATTTCTACATTAGGCGTTCAGTAAATATCTTCAAATAAGTAAGTGAAAATTAAATGTTATTTTTATCTTTTGGGGATATTCCTCTTCAGTTATGTCTATAAGACTTTACCAGTTCAAGCAGTGCGAGATCTTGCCGCTTATTTCTCCACCTTGATGTTTATTTTTCCTCATAATATATATCATCTATTTCATGGAAAATTCTACAGATTCATCATTTCCTTTATTTTACATTTATAATAATACCAAACTTTGTGTCTTTAAACGTTTCACTATTTCTCATATCTATTTCTTCCTTTCTCGTCCTATGGGCAAGGCTTTTGCCTAAATTATGGCATTATATGACTTTTGCCTTGACCAAATGTTTGATACCTTCTTTCTTATTTCTTTACAAATTCTTTTCATATTTATAAAGAACACATATGAAGAAAATTCAAGAATTTTTGCTGGAAGGGATTTTCAGAATTGTCTAGTCCTAGCCTTTTCGAGAAAACAAATGCCCAAAAGGAGAGAAACAGGCTGTCAAAATCACTGCAAAAGACATTAGTGCAAGTGTGCTTGAGAGTGATGACAAAAATAAAGGAAGACATTGTGAAGTAATCTGAACAAAGAAGTCAGGATAATTGGATAATAGACTATATATGCTCTCCATATCTATATATTTGTTTAGTTTTCTAGGTTCCTTGTAAATGTATCCTAGAGATCACCTGTTAGAAAGAAGGGTCTGGGTCTCATTCATAAGCTCAGTAGTATGCTAACCATAAATCATAAGGCTTGGGGAAATGACTTGAATGTCATGATGAACCAGAAGAAATAAATCTTTATTGAGCACTATGTACTTTCACACAATTATTTCAAAGACAAGATAGAATCAACTGTCACTCAAAATTCTAATTATCATTCACTTATCTCATTGATTTCATTCAGTGTCTCTGTCAGAGGGCAAGCAAGGAAGGTCTATGAAATTTGTGTTATTCAGAATTTGTTCTAATAGAATAGGGTTTGGGAGAAAGTATATTAAATAGCTTGAATAAAATATTTAGATGCATTTCACCTATACCTTTATAATCTTGTAGGATAAATATATTGTATCCTCCTTGGAGAAATAAGAACCAGCAATAGAGAATTCGAGGTTTAACATCTCTCTAATACAACATAGCATAAAAATTAGAGTTATTACAATATATACCTCAGTGAATTGTAAATTTTACTGTTGGTCTTAATGTTTAGAGTTTTTGTTTTGTTTATTGTGGTAATGGAGTTTGAACCCATTACCTTTCCACTATAAGCCCAGCTCTATTTTATATTTTACTTTGAAACAGGGTCTCCCTACACTGCTGAGGCTGGCCTTGAACCTGTAATCCACCTGTCTTAGCCTCCCCTGAAATTACAGTTGTAAACCACCACACCTATCTTGTTTAGAGATTTTTTTTTTTTTTGGTGGTACTGGTGTTCCTGGAAACCCTTCTACCTCTGGGCTACACTCCCAGACCTATACACACACACACACACACACACACACACACACACACACACGTGTGTGTGTGTATATATATATATATATTTTTTTTTGAAACAGGGTTTCTTAAGCCAGCAAGGCTGGCTTCATACCTGTGCAAGCCTCCTGTCTCCACCTCCCAAGCGCAGAGATTACAAGAGTGCGCCACCATGCCCAGCTAGAGATTTTTTGATTACATGCTCTTGCCAGAAACCATCCTTTTTCATATGATTAAGCTTGAATTTTTTAAGAGTTAAATATTAATAATACAGAGTTTTTGGTTTATTTTTTGTTGTTGTTCTGCTTTAGTACTGGACATTGAACCCAGGGACATTCTACCTCTGAGATACACCCCCAGCCCTTTTTGATGTTTTGATTTTTTGAAGCACAGTCTCACCAGTTTGCTGAGGGTCTTGCCAAGTTGCTAAAGGTCTTGCTAAGTTTCTGAAGCTGACCTTCAGCTCACACTCCTTCTGTCTCAGCCTTCCAAGTACGGGAATTACAGACATGTACCACCACATCTGACTAGTCTATATTTTTAACTTGATGACCTTTTTGGAATAATGCAGAGCTTCCTTTAAGTTAACACCATCGTTTTATTCCAGTCGATTTATTTATATGTTACTGGGGAATGCAAGATACCAATCAGTACTGGAAAAAAAGCAAAATCGACTATGCATATTTAGTAAAATATTTAAGATACATATGTCGACTATTTCATTAATATGATTTAAACAAAAATAATAAAAAACTGATAATTTTGATAATGAGAAAATAAAACGTGTCTTAAATATTGGAGTATTTTTCTATCCTGGAGCCATGTCCTCTCTAGTTTCTGACTTGGGCGTGGTGGCACACATTACTTGGAAGGCTGAGACAGAAGGATCGAAAGTTGGAAGACAGCCTCAGCAACTAGTGAGATCTTGTTCCAAAAATGAAAAATAAGAGCTGTGTGTATAGCTTGGAGGTAACATCACTTTGGGTTCTATCCCCAGTACCCCACGACACAGACTTAACAATGTTTTTGATGTTTAGAAACATTATTAATTAAAAGTCACATACATATTTTGTTATAAAGGTGAGGAAGATTGCCTTATGAGAGAGTAAATGAAAATACACAGAATATTTGGCACACCTTTGAAGAAATTTAATTTTGGTAAATTGCAGTTATAAGCTCATATTTCTAATTCTGATGGACTGTTCCCTTTTAATTTTTATATTTCTTTTAGAGTAAGTGAAGAAAAGGAAGTGACAGAAGAACGACTGAAAACTGAACAAGAATCATTTGAGAAGAAGATCAGGCAGTTGGAAGAACAGAATGAACTGATCATCAAAGAAAGGGAAGATATCCTTTTTAAAGTCCTCTTTTTTAATGTGCAAAAAGTTTGATTTTTTGATGAGAAAATATAAACTCTATAGAATAATTGTTCTAATTTATAGCAGGGAGTAAATCTGCATGTGCTGCCATTTCTAGGCAGTAAGAATGACACTTAACAGCATGTGCTGTTGCTTCCTTTGTGCCTCATAAGCCACCCAGCTGTTCTGCTGCTGCTATTATGCTGCAAAGCACATATTTGTCAACTAAAAAAGACAATAAGAAATTTGGGCATTAAAATGTAGTGCTGGAACTTTATTAAATTCCATTCCACTGTTTTTTTAATTGAGTTTGACCCTCCTTATATTTGGTATTCTTTCTAGCTAAAACTTTGAGAGTTGTAAGGAATTTTACTTGGAAATCATAAAACTTTTTAAAAAAATGTTCTAATGTAATGATGCTGTAATTGATAAATGTTGATTACACTATAGCATAAAATCACCAAACTATTCTTATGGAACAGAAAACTTCTGATGGAACTTGAGGTCTTTGAGTATGTATGTGTATGTATGCATATGTTTATATACATATTATATTATTTGTATAAAGCATAGACATTTTATCTTAAAATTATACTTAAAGAATATGTGAGTTAAAATAAGCCCATTTATAAACTCTTTTGAATAGGTAGAATTACTTATCTTTGAGTGTTTTACACAGTGTCATTGATACAGAAGAGAAGTGACTAATTCTAAAGCTAAGATGATGAATCTGCCAGCTGAATTAGTGTAGTGAAACTAGTATAGTGAATACTTGAAAGAACTGTTGTCCTTATTGATAATAGTGAATTAATTCATTAACTCAGTTGTTAGTAATTATTTCAGATATTCTGCAAATGTCCAAAATGGTCATGTATTGACAATAAGTATGCCTTTGTGAATATTAATGAAATAGAAGAATAAAGATAAATTTATTGTTTTGTAAAACACAAGACTATAACCATAAAATATGAGTTCTGAACCTCTATTTTTCAAATAGAGTTCATGATAGGAAGTTAATATAATCAGAATTCTCAGATTTGATTTTCTGAGTAGAGCATTAATAAGACTTATTTGCCCCACAGTTCTAAAATAGTTTTTCAGGATTGATTCTTATTCTACTTTTCACCCCATATCTTTAGGCAAGATAGTCATGTTGGGCCTTCTCTTTTCTTTGCCCACTTTGACTTTATTGCCTTAGATTGTCAACTCTCAGGCCAGACTGTGTTCTTCTGCTACTTTTCAAGTTATGGAAATGCTGTTTAGTCAGACTTCACAACATACTTTGCACTTTGAAGAAATGATAGGCTAGAAATACTTTTTGCACAAAAATTAAATTTATAGACCTATTTTTCATAAAATAATAACTTTGGAGGTAGATGATTTGGTGGCTTAAAGTTTTTAGTGCTGACATCTCTATAATTTTTACTTTTTTAATGGTTGCTCCAATTGTAGGCATCACATATACGTTAAGGCAAAAAGGAATTGGGAAGAAATCCTGACAGTTTTGACTGTTCTCCTTAAAACAAAACAAAAAACCATAAAATCTTCCTCAGAGCATTTCCTAACCCCACCCCAATCTTTCTTATGATATTTATTTGTCCTGAATTTTATTATGTGGTCATGCTTAGTTGCAAAGGCAGCTGAGAAAGTGCATATTTATCTTCTCTAATTTACATCGTGGGAGGCAGCAAGGGAAAAGTATATTGGAGTGAAGTCAGCCTCCAATTCTGATAGCAGAAGTAAGGGAAATAGGATTCCTTTTTTATATGGAGAGGAGTTGATACTTTGATCTTCCTGGGACAAAGTATATATTTATCATTGAGTGGAATTAGGGTCATTTGGGAAAAGAAGGTGAGAGAGATATGGACTAGATAATTTAGGAAGCCTGGCCACAATTAGAATGGGTCCTTGTTTGTCTAGTGAAATAATTAAAATTGTGTATCTTTCTGGAAAAGTAGAATCTAATTTTAGTGGACTTAACTTATATTGAGCACTCTCTGGTCAAAATAAATGCTTTCCAGTGCTGAAGAAGTTTAAACTTAGCATGGCTGTGAATGGTTTCTTCTGGAAGTCTGTAATGATATCCTGGGGAATTGGCACAGTTTTTCCTTCTCATGTTTCCCCATGGTTTGGCTCAGGGGTTAGCATACTGCTTCTGTGCACCAAATCCAGTAGAGTGCCAATTAAATCTAGTTGTACCTCTTCCTTTATGTATCTCCTATGGCTGGTTTTTGTGATCTATCTGCAACTAGTGGTTGCAACAAAGATCCTGTGCTTCTTCTAGCCCAAAATATTATCTGACTCTCTAAAGAAAAAGTTCCCTGAGCCCTGTTCTTTTTTGTAAGCTAAGAAGGAAAAGGCATGTAAATAAAATAAATGACTTAGACATGTAGCATAGTTAGACCTATTTTATATATGGTTGACTTTACTTAAGAGGGTTGGCTTAAACATTTATTATTATTGTGAATGAGGATTGAAGTAAATGTTAGACTAGTATCAAAAAGAAAATAGTTTAGATGGCATAATTGCTTTTTTTGTTTTGTAGAAAAATACTAATTGTATTTTTCTACAATTTGTAGTATTGGGAGTTGAACTCAGGGCTTTCTACATGTTAGACAGATGTTCTACCACTAAACTACATCCCCAGTCTTTCTTTAAGATATTTTTAATCACCAAAGGTGGGGCGTATTTGTAGAATTTATTGTTCAAAAAGGGAAAAATAAATGATAAAAACAATGATATTTATGATTTTTATTCCAAGTACATTACTCAGGTACAAATCTTTTTTTTTACCAAAATAAACCTGTCAAAGGCTAATATAGGTGATTTTACAGTACATAAAACTCTATAAAACTTAGAAACATAAAACGAGGTTGTAATTTAAAACAATATAATTTTAACTACAGATACATTTACCTATCATACATGAATGATTCAGACTCTTTCATATACATGAAATCAGATCATTTCAGCTTATTTTAAAGTCTGTTTCAGTATTAAGAACTAGAGTCATGCATTATAATTTTGGGAATTTTAAAGCGATGTTATACCAAACTTAATTTTTTTTGTTTCTAAAGTTCTCATATTTTGATTTATTGACCAAGCATACAAACATAAACCAGTGCCTTATTGAAAACAAAAGGATATTTTACATGTTTGCATCAGGATTAGGCTTTTGAAGGATTTTTTCTTACGGAAAATTCAGAGTTTATTAAAAACAAAAATTCTTGGTAAATTTCAGTCTTTCAGTAAGAAAGCTTATTTCTTAAGACCTTAACCATATAAATGAATATACTGTTTATAAAACAAAGTAGTCCAATGAACCTGGTAAATTTCTGACTGGCTTAATGAGAATGAAAAGAGAGGTAAATTTGACATTTAAAGAGATTTTAAGTATGTCCAATGATGGTAATTCTGAACTATATTAGCATGTTATAGTATAAGACACAGGATGTAGCCATTAGAAAAAATGATTAATATTTGAACTAGTTACATTTCTAGAGCATATGACTCAGACCAGTGCTTTCATCAAACTTTACAGAAGCCTGGCATGTGGTGTATGCCTAAAATCCCGGTACTTAGGAAGCTGAGACAGCAGGTTTGTGGCCAGCCTCAGCAACTTAGGGAGGCCCTTAACAATTCATTCAGACTTTTTTTCAAAATAAAAATAAAATATGGCTGGGCGTGGTGGCGCACACTTGTAATCCCCGTGCTTGGGAGGCAGAGACAGGAGGATCACACAGGTTTGAAGCCAGCCGCACTGGCTTAAGAGACCTTGTTTCCAAATTAAAAGAAATATAAAATAGGCCTGGGAGTGTAGCTCAGAGATAGAAGGGTTTCGAGGAACCCCAGTACCACCAAAAATAAATAAATAAATAAATAAATAAATAAATAAATAAATAAATAAATAAATAAATAAAATATGGCTGGAGGTATAGTTCAGATGTAGAATGCCCCTGGGTTCCATCCCTGGTACCTCCCCCCAAAAAAAAATCTTGCAGAAGGAAAGTAAGGTCTAATGTTTGCCACCCTTACTGTTATAAATGCCCTCATGAGGAAAATGACAGAGAAGAAAGTACAGTGGGCTTTAGCATCAAAAGTGCTGTTTTTTCACTGACTGGCTGTCTTATCTTTTGGGAAAGATTCTAAATTTCTCTTGAGTCTCTTTTTTGTATCTCTAATATGTAGATAACTAATAATGCCTTCTTTGCAAGCCTGTTGAAAATTGATTTTTTTACCTCATAAAGAATCTAGCAATGCCTTCTACTTAGTAGGCATAGAATAAAATATAATATTTTGTATTTCAAGTAGTACTAATATGGATGAGATGACTGCCCCAGTGTTTGGCATTTTTGTCCTTTTCTTCACTAGCATGTTGGTTTTCACTAGATTATATAAGTGTTTGTGATTCTTAGAGGACCAATAGGAGAGTGAAACTGATCTATTCTCTGCTTAATCATATATGCATATAATATATATGCACACATATAGACACATATTATCTGCTTAATAATATATATATGTATATATATGCATACACACACACACACACACACACCACACACACACACACACACACACACACACACACGATTAAATACTGGGGATTGAACCCAGGAACATTCTACCTCAGAGATTTACCCCCAGCCTATTTTTCTAGTTTTTATTTTGAAACAGAGTCTCACTAAATTGCACGCTTACCTTGAACCTGCAATCCGTCTCAGTCTCCCAAATACTGGGATTACAGGCATGTGCCACCATATCCAACTCTCTGCTTAATCTTGTAAGCTATATGGAAGCTTAATCTTGTAATCTATACTACTATACCTGTTGGTTATTCATTAGGAAGAAATCAAGATATAATTTCCTCTTCCAGAAACTAGACTAAAGATGTTTATGGGGTTTTTGTTTTTGTTTTTGTTTTCTGGTGGTACTGGGGATGGAACCCTTCTACCTTCAGGCTACACTCGCAGACCTATTTTATATTTTATTTAGAAACAGGGTCTCTTAAGTCAGCTAGGCTGGCTTTGAACCTGCACATTTCTCCTGACTCCACCTCCCAAGCTCCGGGATTACAAGCCTGCGTCACCTCGCCCGGCAAGATGTTTGTGTTTTTATCCCTCTTCTAATTTGTTTCCATTATCTCCCTGTTTGGGACTTGGTAAAGTGTTGAAGTTTAAAGATACTTGAAGATCATATCTTTGGTCCATTTAAAAACCTTGCTCTAGAAAGACTTTTAAAGTAACTAACAGTCTTTTTAAAATGTTTTTGAATGAACCAAGGGTGTTAGTATATCAGTGTTTAAAGTAAAAAATCCACAAGAATTTTATCTAATTACACAAAGCAATCACTGGTTTGGAATAACAATAAGACTTCAGAAATATTTAAAGCTTTCTATATAACTATTATTCTCATTACTGTCATAGAAGCTGGACTACCATGATCTGCCACCGTCATCTATTAGATTTTTAACAAGGATAGGAACAGTATTAAGGATGGGAAGCATAGTGGAAATAAGTTTCATAGATCATAATTTTCAAGAGAAAGAATAAGACTGTCCTCTTTAGTTACTTTTACCAGCCCCGCAAAAAAGAAGGCAGGACATTTTATAGTCTTTGAAATAATTTTGGGAGCCTCAGCTACTTAGTGAGTCCCTTTGCAACTCGGTGAGATCCTGTTTCAAAGTAAAGAATGAAAAATAAAGCTGGGGATGTAACTCGGAGGTAGAATACCCCTGGGTTCCATCCCCAGTACCAAAAAAAAAAAAAAAAAAAAAAGGGAGAAGTAAAAATCTACACTGAAAGATGACCATAGGTAGAAGAGAAGGGTATGGAAGAGGAAAGGGTGTTCTCCTGTCTGGCAGTGTGGTTTACTGCTGTAACAAAGTACATTACTAAACATCTTAACAGCTTTGATGAATCTTGGCCTTTTTGTTTTGAATAAATATTAGAGTTTTTATGTTTACAATTTGAATTATTTAGTGATATTGTATGTACTCAGATAAAACTGTTTTATTCTGTTTAACAAGAGATAGCATGCATTGTTTTACTCATCTAGTATTTGTTTTCTATCTGATAGGAGTCATACTACTTGAGGCCATTTTATTTGTTCTGTGGTGCTGTATAAATTTAGCAAGTTTTGGACCATCCTTCTTTTATATTGTCCTCAAATCATTTTAAATCAGAGAAATGTTATATAACTATTTCCATTTAAATTATAGGTAAATAAGCATGCTTGAAGAATGAACTAATTATTTTATTGTTGTCTATACCATTCTTAAAGATTATTTTTGTCCTCTTAAAAAACTTATATATTATTGCTATCTATAGATAGAAGTTGATGCTAGGTGTTTAGAAAAATAATTAAAGTAATTGTATATTAAATTTCATTTAAATATAAGCCTCTAGGTGTGAAGTTACTCTTTTTTAAAATTTTTATACATATTTTTATTGAAAATAAATGATATACATTTAAACTGTACTTGGTACCCTCTCCCCCCCACCCCTTCTTCCCTTCCCCCCTCCTACCAATGATTGTCCAGGGTAACCATGCTATATTCATACTTTTACACATATTCAGATGTAGCCCCTCATTAATCAAGTTCAGCCTTTTTCCTCTCATATCTTTCCATTCAAACTTTGTGAGATTTCTCTTCCATTATCTGGAGTCCCTCTGGTATCCCCTGTGCTCCCTAATTTGGGCATATTTGAGGAAAGATAGGTCCCTTCTCTTTCTGTGCTTGGCTGATCTCACTTAACATAATGCTCTCCAGGACTTTCCATCTTCTTGCAAATGACATGATTTTGTTTCTTTATAGCTGAATAGAATTCCATTGTGTGTATTTCCCATAATTTTGCAATCCATTCATCTGTTGATGGGGACCTGGGTTGGTTTCATATTTTTGCTATTACGAATTGTGCTGCTATGAACATAGGTATGCATATGTTGCTGTAGTTCTCTGATTTCAACCCCTTTGGAACCATACCCAGAAGTGGTAAAGCTGGATCATATGGTGGATCTATTCCCAGTTTTCTAAATAATCTTCACACAGATCTCCATAGTGGCTGAACTGTTTGCACTTCCACCAACAGTGTAAAAGAGTTCCTCTTTCCCCACATCCTCACCAGGATTCGTTGTTATTTGATTTCTTTATGTTTGCCACTCTGACTGGGGTTAGATGGAATCTCAGTGTAGTTTTGATTTGCATCTCCCTGATGGCTAATGATGTAGAGCATCTTTTCATGGAAGCCTACAGAATGGGAGAAGATCTTTACCAGCCACCACTCTGATAGGGGGCTAATATCAAGAATATACAAAGAGCTCAAAAGACTCTACACTAGGAAAACAAACAACCCAATCAAGAAATGGGCAATTGAACTGAATAGACACTTTACAGAAGAAGAGATACAAATGGCCAATATATACATGAAAAGATAGTCTATCATTAGCCATCAGTGAAGTTACTCTTTGAATAGTAAGTTATAGTTATGCTTTACTTTTCTGGAACTTACCTAGGAAATAAGAATAAGAAGTACTTCTCACTTGCTCTGGTCACCTATATATGCACCTGTCTGAGAGCTTGTGGTTTTTGAGTTATCAAGAGAACAAATTATTTTTAGACTTTGTTTCCTTTTAGTTACTATTAGAACTTCTTTAAGTAAAACATCTTATATTTGTATATTGCTTTTCAATTTTCAGAGCATTTTCATCCATTTCTTTCTCCCTCTTGTACTGGGGATTGAGTCCAGAGGCATTTTCACCTCTGAGCTACATCCTCAGCCCTTTTTTTGTTCTTGTTATTTGGAAATAGGGTCTCTGTAGGTTGCTGAAAATCTTGCTAAATTACTGAAACCTGTGATCTTCCTGTCTTAACCTCCTAAGTACTAGGATTATAGGTGAGCACCACCATGCCTACTCACCCTTTTTTAATCTTCATAATAACGTGGTTAAGTTAGGTGAGACAGATACTCTTATTTTCTTTTTATAGATGAAGATACAGGTCTGTAGAGGTATAGTGGATGGCTTTGATGTTGATTGATGAAAAGTAATCTCTCACATGAATGACAACAAAGTCAACATGGCAGCTGGGGAAGCTGGTGAGCAGAGATAATCTCTACTCCTACTGTCCTTCCACCAACATCTTGCTTTTATTTAGGGTTATAACTAAAACATTATAAGGTATTATTAATCACAGAAAATAACAAAGAAATCATAGGATGAGTCAGGAAATAACACCAAGCTAGGCATAGATGAATCCAGCAAGGAAAGGGTAAACAAAGAAACTGTCAGGGTCTTTGCTTATCAGTCAAGGTCCCTGGTTATTGGTCCAATTGGTCCTTGGAAACTTGTCTGCCTGCAAATAATTCCCACTTGCGTGGGCAGTTAGTGCTCCTCCCAAGCTGGACCAAGGTGATCTCAAAGCAGATGACTAACAATGCTCAACAGAGAGGTAGCTGCAATAAGCTCAATTGGAGATCTAAGAATGACTCTTTTGATACCAGTGTTCTGCTCTTTTCATTATACAAAGTTATTTCTCACTGGTGAATGATACAAATATCAGTAAGCCTGTATTTTCCTAGACTGATTTGTAGTTCAAGCACAATTTTATAAAAATTTGTAATATGTTTTAGAGTACTTTGGTCAAAACTTCTTTTTGGTACTCAAAAGAGTACCTTAAAAACCCTATCTTGTGCTCCATTAAGATGTATGACCCCAATGCACCAATAAGAAGTTAAATAAAGTGAAACACAGGATTAAAGAAAAAAGAAACTCTAAATTATGGAGAAAATCTAGATGTGTGGACTATTTCAGTCATTTTCTTGTATTTTGACTTCTCGTTATTGTTTTTCCCTCTGGAACATTATTCTGAGCTGCCACCTCACTGCATTTCTGCATTACCTTATAAGGTTCTTGTGTTCCTGTCTCCATTCTTTCCAACTATACTCTGACTTAATTCTATCACTGCTGCCAGATCAACCTGTTTAAAAATACTTTTATTACATCACTTGGTTTTTAACTTGTGTGTATATGTGTGGGAGTACTGGGGATGGAAGCCAAGAGTGTTCTAGCTCTGAACTACACTCCCAGCCCTGTTTTATTTTTTATGTTGAAACAAGATCTTGCTAAGTTGACAAGGCTGCTCTCAAACCTATGAGCCTCTGTCTCAGCCTCCCAAGGACTGGGATTATAAGCATGTGCCAACACACCTTGCTATCACTTGCTTTTAAATCTCTTTTGATAGCTTCTTATGGCCTAAAGAAACAAATGGGTATTTTTTATTTTTGTGTCTTTTGCTAGTTTTCTTCAAGGTTTGTTAATGATATCTTCCCTGATAAGGTATTTTTACCATATTTAGATCTTAGCATTCATACATGTATCAACTATCTTAACTTGAGTGTCTTCTTTATGTGTGTGGGGTGCTAGGATTAAACACATGGGTGTTCTGCCCTGAGCTTTACCCCAGCTCTATTTTTATTTTATTTATTTATTTATTTATTTATTTATTTATTTATTTATTTATTTATTTATTTTTGGTGGTACTAGGGGTGGGACCCAGAGGTTTTCTACCTCTGGGCTATACTCCCAGACCTAATTTTTTTTTTAATATCTTATTTGGAAACAGGGTCTCATTAAGTTGCTGAGAGCCTCACTAAGTAGCTGAGGCTGGCTTCAAACCTGTCTCAGCCTCCCAAGCGCAGGGATTACAAGCATGCGCCACTACGCCCGGCTTATTTTTTTTATTTTGAAACAGGATCTCACTATATCATGCACTGCCCTGAGATCCTCCTGTCACAGCCTCCCAAGTACTGGTATTATAGGCACTATGTCTAGCTTGTATGTCTTCTTATTCTTCTTTGGGAAACTGTGGGGGTACTTTCAGGATACTTGAATCTTGAATAAGAAAACAAAACAGAATCTCTGATCTTTATATACCTTTGTCTACTTTGTACCATTCTGATTTTAAGTCACTGATTGTAGGAACATTTCCAAGGCATTTCCAAGAATAAGCTTATGTGCTTTTGCTTTAGGCTTGAGTAAGGGTCAAAAAGTGAGGACCGTGAAACAAGGGAGATATTATCTAGGCAAAAGGAAACTTATATTTGAAGAAATGCTTTTTTTCATTTGTTTTTAAGGATAGAAGAATTTTTTAAATTTTTGTTTGTGCATTGTATTTATCCATCATAATGGGGTAAATATCTTGTGTTAGACATACACACACATCACCCAGTTAACCCTTACCCAATCCCCACCCCATTCCCTCCTAGAAGAAATTTTTAAGATTCACTTTACAACTAATACTTTTCTGATTCTCTGTTTTCCTCAGATTGATACAAACTTTAAAAAAAATTCCAAAGGTTTTATTGAACTGCTAAAGTCATTCTTTGGAATATTGCGGGAGGAGATTATATTTTTAATTTCATATCTTTTCATTTCTATTCTAGGTTTAGCAAGTTTTTGTTGTTATTATTTTAACATTTGTTGTTATGGACTGAATTATGAACCTTTCAGCTTTACATTGGGGCTCTAATTTACAATGCGACCAAAGCTGAAGATGGGGTCTGTAGGAGATACTAAGGTTAAATGAAGTTATAATGGTAGAGCCTAATCCATTAGGACCATGACTTGTAAGAATGGGAGGAGATTTCTTCATCACCTGCTCCACTTTTGTGAGAACACAGCCAGAAGGCATTTATCTAAAAGTTAGGAAAAGAGCTCTTCACAGAAGCCAAATCCCACCAGATCTTGTTGAATTATCTGGCCTCCAGAACTGTGAGAATATCAGTGTCTGTTGCTTAATTTTCCACTATGCAGAATTTTGTCATGGCAACCTGATGACTAAGACAGTGTTTATTAACATATGCTTGGTTCTTTGGTATTTTTAAATTTTACATATGCAGTAAGAGGGTCATTTAATCTATTTGTTGAAGAGTGGTATTTCTGGACTTCAGTGTGTCTTCAGATACTATTCTCTGATCATCGTTCAATATCTTTATTCCTCTTATTGGATATTAATGCATTTTATTACTATCTTATTCTTTGATAGATTTGCTTTTAGGAATCTCTCTGATTTGCTTGAGATCATTTTATTATCTATGGTATACTCATTTTGTAATAAAACAATTATAATTTCTAGGCTTGATTTTGCTTTCATTTTGATTTTTTTCAGCTTGCTAAAGTCTCTAGCTATGGAACATTGATGACCCTAGAGAACAAGTTTCTTATTACTGCATAGTGAGTGACACTAGAGTTCAAATACAGATGGATTGAGGTTTTTTAAATGGCCCTGTTGACTAAAGGCTTTATCTATTTTTTGATGCCCACATGTAAATACACATAATAGACTGATTAAAAATATATATTATACATCTATAACATTTTCCAGTGATAGTTCTGCACTGAATAAGTAGTATTAAATCTATATAACATTGTTTAAAATTACTTTGTAAAGTTTCAACTTTTCTTGCATGAAGAAATAGACTTTCAGTAAATTAATTTCATAAGAATTATTATTCAGAGAAGTTCATTATTATGTTTAACCTTCTACTTTACTGATCTTCCTTAAAGGGCTATTCTGGTGTAATTTTTTAGCTAAATCCATTTGTCATACTTTGTCTTGTAATTGCTTTAAATTTGATGACTATAATAAGTAACTTTATTATTAATCAGTAGTAACGTTTCCTTAGTGCTTTAACCTTAAGATGACTTTCATTTATGAATGGTTAAGTTATGCAGATGGTGATACTCTTACTTCAATTAGAGACTTATACAATAATACTTTTTAATTTAATTTTTGTATTTAGGACCAAGATCAAGAATTTCAAGCTTTCACAAATAGTAAATCTAAGCTGGGCGTGGTGGCACACACTTGTAATCCCACAATTTGGGAGGATGAAACAGGAGGATTGTGGTTCATGGACAGCCTCAGCTACTTAAGCCCTTTGCAACTCAGTGAAACCCTGTTTCAAAAAAATAAAGAATAAAAAATGTGCTGAGGAATAGCTTGGAGATAGAATGCCCATGGGTTTCATCCCCAGAACTGCAAAAAAAATTAATAAATCTAATTATGATATAGTCACATAATTATCAGAAGTTAACAGAATTTGTGAATTGTATCTCCCTATGTCTAATATGGTAAGGATCATCATCCCTTTATTTACATTTTATTATTTTTTCTTAATACAGGTTGAGTATATATTATCCAAAATGCTTGGGACCAAAAGTATTTCAGATTTTGAAATTTTTCAGATTTTGGAATTCTTGCATATTATCTGTTGAGCATTCCTAGTTTCGATCTGAAATCCTCCAAAACAATTGTGATGATCAAATGGTTGTTGATCAGTTTGAAATTTTAGGGTTTCTTCAACCTCTAAAGAAAACCCAGGCTATGGAACATCTTGTTTTCTTGAATCCTTATGCTTTTGAAGAGCAGAACTAAGTATAGAAAGAGTCCTTCTTATCAAAAGAGTCTCAGTCTTTGAATTTCTAAGTAAACATAGCCTGGAAAAATCCAGTTATATATAGATAATATTTGTTTTGTTTCATTCAGTCAGTATTTAACATTTTTGAGCCATACCTATAAGAAAATTTTCCACATAGAGTTGATAAACACAGGAAATGTGACCAAAGGCAAGGGAGAAAAGATGAGAGAGGGGAGTGAAAGCACAGAAAAGGAGGCTTTTGGTGATTACCTTCGTGAGAAGAAGTTTAAAGAGAACCTGTGATACGGTGACAAAAAAGAATTGTTATTAGTTAAGTACAGAGAAAAGTTGCAAAATAGCTATCTCTGCCTCACATTAATAGCCCCAAAGCATCAGTGTGCCAGCTGAAAGCACAAGGACTAGTTCAGTCTAAAGGCAAAAGGAGTAAGGGAAAGTTTTAATAATGGTAAGCATAGCTATATAGTGATGTCACAGCATTTAGAAGGATATTCTGCACATAATGTTATATAGTAATTTAAGATGACAGAGCTGATTTAAAATGCTGCTAACACAGCTCCTCCCACCTTGTTAAATAAAAAGCAATCATATGAAACATCTTGCTTATAAACCTATAGTAAATCAGGAATTGGATGTCTCAAATATGATTCATTTCAATGTGTGAAATAACAAGAAGTACTATAGTATTTTGGGAGGAACACCAGAATTATGAAACTTAGAATTTTAACTTAGCTTTACCATCACACTATCACTGTATAACCTTGGATAAAGTTATCTCTGCAAATCTTAATTTTATTTTATATAGCATGTTAACAATAAGAGAATTATTTACCACACATAATGATCAGATAGTCTAAAATATATAACATTTCTTTCAAAACCTATGAAGTTCCATAAAAATTGAGGGTCTATAAAATATTCCCTGCCCTGAGTTTCTCCTACGGCCCATTTTCTCTCTAGCTTCTGCATATTAGAAGGAGCATCCGATTTCTTATTTTTTTGTGACTGACTAAGAAGGAGATACTATAGAGGAGCAAATAAGGTGACCTGAGGGGATAGGAAGGGAGAAGAGGGAAATTCTCGAATGTACATGATATACATTAACAAACATATCAATCACTTAACCAAACATGAGAAGGAGGGAGGGGGAGGGAATGTGGCAGGAATTGAGTAAGGGCTAATTGGGTGATTTGTGCATGTATGTCCCCACCATCTTGTATCCCATTAAAATGTATGACTACAATGCACCAATAAAAAATTAAAAATATTTCTTTCCTTAAAAAAGTTCACAGCATGAAGATATGATATATCCTGAAAATGTTATCTTTTTTTAAATGTAATATTCTATTTGAAGATTTTTTTTCTTTTTGCCTGTAGAGTTCTTGTTCAAACTTCTGTTGTCCAAAGAGTAACTAGCTTTCTAGTTTTAAAGAGACAGTCTAAGTTTTGAAGTTAAATGGCTTTTTCATTGTGTAAGAGAGCATCCCTTTAAATTTTTGAAGAATTGTAAGGAAGCTTGTTACTAAGAAAAGTCAGCTAGGATTGCTAAGGAATCTCAGCATCATATGATGGTCTGAGAAGGTATAATAGTGATCTGAAGGAAAGTAATTCAGAAACAAAGCTGATAAAAGCTGTTTTGAAGTAAGCTTACATAAGAATGCTTATGAATCTGAATCAAGATCAGACTTCCTTGCATATAAGAATGACAAGTAATGGTAGTCAAAACAAGATGTACATTTATGTCTTTTTCATATAAAAGATATATAGGTATGAGTAATTTGGGGTGGATATGGTGAGTCCATAGATTTTAGAGTTACTTTTTTTTTTTTTTTTTTGGTCTAAGTACTCCAAGCTTCAATCATCAGGTTTATATTCTAGGCATCAGGATCTTTGGACAGTCTATTAATTTTGAAAAGTTTTTTAAAATTTTTGATTCTATTTTTACCCTTGTTGAATTTTAAAATGCAATTGATTTTTATATATTGAATGTGTATCTTTTGGCCATGCTAAATTTCACTTATTATTCTAGTTGTTTTACATATTTCTTAGAATTTCATGTGGAATCATTTAATCTGCAAATGAAAAGAGTTTGTTTCTTTGTAATATATCTTTCATTGGTGCATTGTAATTATACATGACATATAATTTGTGTTTCAGAGTGACAGGAACATACATACATGCAGTGCGTAGCGTCTTTCCCTCTGGATCCCACCCTGCTTCTTCCCCTTCCTATACACAGTATTCAGATTGGACTTGATAACCTCATATATGTATATTTCATTATTTGAACTGTTTCCTCAATGTCTCCATTTTTCTCTTTCCACCTCCCTCTCCAAATCCTCTTTCCTGGTTCTCTTTGTAGCTCTCCTTTATCTGGGTCTCTTTTGTTTCCTAGTTTTTCCTCTAGCTTCCACATATGAAAGAAATCATATGACCCTTTACATTCTGAGACTGGCTAATATTCTCTAGTTCCATCCATTTTTCTCCAAATGACATAATTTTGTTCTTCTTTATGGCTGAGTAAAATTTTATTGTGTATATGTACCACAGTTTCTAATCTTTACATTATTTTTCTTGCCATAATGCAGTACTTCCAGTTAGTTATTAATAGAAGTGATGAGAGAGAACATCCTGTCTGGTTCAGTAAGGGCAAATACATATTTCATCCTTAAATTTGATAATAGCTGTAGGTTTTTTGGTTTTGATAAATGCCTGTTTATCATATCTAAGTATTTTCCTTCTCTTTCTCTCCCTCCCTTCTATTTTTGTTTCTTGAAAAATTTCTCTGATTCCTATTTGGCTAAGGGTTTTTTAATTATTGTTTTCTGTTTCCTGTTTCTTGAATCATTAATGTACTTTGATGATTCATAGATGAAATTTTATTATATATTATCTTTTTTCTTCTTTAACACTATTGCGTATTTACAGTCTAATACAATAACATACTCTTTAAATACCTTCCATAGCTGGGCGTGGTGGCGCACGCTTGTAATCCCCGCGCTTGGGAGGCAGAGACAGGAGGATCGCGCAGGTTCGAAGCCAGCCACGCACGCTGGCTTAGGAGACCCTGTTTCCAAATAAAAATGTAAAAATAGGTCTGGGAGTGTAGCCCGGAGGTAGAAGGGCTTCCAGGAACCCCAGTACCACCCAAAAATAAATAAATAAATAAATACCTTCCATATGAATGAATTATTGAATTGCAGTTGCTTGATTAGAGAATGTCTGACTCTTGAGAGGAAACTTGCACTTTATTGTTGAAGCTGCATAATCTAGCACTTTACCATCACCTGTTGATAGTATATATAAATTGCAATAAAAGCTTTTTGGGAGATAAATAAACGTGTAATAATAAGACTACATATTATCGAATTGATGTAGCAGTTTTAATTTAAACGTATATATATATGTTTACTTACTATAAAAAGTCTCTGTCCAAGATTTAGCAAGTCTGTTTTACATTTAATAGGTGCTGAATTGTTTTATTTTCTGTTTTCCAGAATGATAGAAAAAAGATGAAGGACCAATTAAATTACATATTTGTTAAAGAAACAATATATTGCAAAAGTTAATAGAAATAGTGTATGAGCAAAGACTTTTTTTAACAATTTTTTTATTGAACATAAATAGTATACATTTACACTATATTTGGTGCCCTCTCCCCCCCCCCGCCCCCGTTTTCTCTTCCCCCCTCCCACCAATGGTTGTCCAGGTTAACCATGTCTTATTCATAATTTTACACATGTTCAGGTGTATACCCTCATTAATCAAGATCGGCCTTTCTCCTCTCCTATCTTTCCATTAAAACTTAGCTAGTATTTTCCCTCTAATATCTGGAGTCCCACTGGTATCCTTTGTGTTTTCTAGTTTGGGCATATTAGAGGAAACATGTGTATCTTCTCCTTCTGTGCTTGGCTGATCTCACTTAACATGATGCTCTCCAGGGCTTTCCATCTTCTTGCAAATGATATAATTTTGTTCTTCTTTATGGCGGAATAGAATTCCATTGTGTGTATTTCCCACAGTTTTGCTATCCATTCATCTGTTGATGTTGATCTGGGTTGGTTCCATATTTTGGCTATTACAAATTGTGCTGCTATGAACATAGGTATGCATATGTTGCTGTATTTCTCTGAATTCAACCCCTTTGGAAAGATACCCAGGAGTGGTATAGCTGGATCATATGGTGGATCTATTCATTTCTATATTTGAATTCTTACTCTGTCAGCATTACCTTGCTGATATGTGTAGCTAAACTAGAATTTTAAACAAGAGTTTTCCAGTTTCTTAATATTTTATATTAAGTATTTAATATATTACAGGAATATGTGGCCAGGAATGAAATTTAAGGCTTATTTTACAAAATAAAATTTTTTAGCCAGGCGTGATGGCACACGGTTGTAATCCCTGTGCTTGGGAAGCGGAGACAGGAGGATCCCGCAGGGTTGAAGCCATCTGTGCTGGTTTAAGAGAACCTGTTTCCAAATTTAAAAAAAAATATATAAAATAGGTCTGGGAGTGTAGCCCGGAGGTAGAAGGGTTTCCAGGAACCCCAGTACCACAAAAATAAATAAATAAATAAATAAATAAATAAATAAATAAATAAAATCTTTCGGTTACACAGCATTCACTGAGACATGGTATAGAAAGGAATGGGATTTTTCTGTTATATCAGACAGCATTTCAGAATGAAACCATCTATTCTCTATAATGTTGTGATTAACAGTATGTTTTTTTGTTTCTTAGCCTGATTTTAAAAAAAAATGGACCACGTGCTAAGTGTGTTAATAAAAGTTTTTAAAATGCAATTCAAATATTAAAATGTTCTTTATTGATGTTAAAATGATCGATCTTGTCGTAAAATATTAATAATTTTATAGAAAGGTTATTTTTTCTTTCCATCTAAATACCCTAGGGTGATAGTGTTGGGAGTACTGTTTTAGTAATAAAGATTATCATGCGGATGAGTTCCCTAGAAGGCCCCATGATGGTAATACCCCCAGATTCTGTCTTTAAAGAAAAGTGCTGAGAGGCAATCATTTTTTTTGTATGTGTCCCATTTTCATTAATGCATGGTAATTGATGGAGTTGCAGTGACTTGTAGCAGTAATGAGTTCTAAACATAATAATGCACTCTTTTCTAATAAGTGAGCACTGCTGGGGTTTAAAAGCATACTAAATCAGTTGCTTTAGTATGAATTTATTAGTTTTTTTCAGCATTAGCTTTAATAGTAGTTATTTACATAAGCGTACATCCCATTAACCGCCATCAGGGCTGGAAAACATGCTGAACTGTTCATATTTTCATATAATTATTGAACATAATGGTTTCATTTGCATTTCTAAACAGTGATGTTTCTGTCAGCCTTGGAAATAGTGTCTTTACGCAGTCCCTATTTCACATCCACTTATTTGACATCGTTAAATTTTATGCTAATGTGTTTCCCTAGAATATCATCAGTAGGACAGATGCTTGTGCTTTAATATACAAATCAGGAATGCTTTTCCATCCCCCAAATGGCAAAGGAAAAATTTTTAAATCTGCACTTTTAGATATAGAGTCCATCTCCATATAAAATAGGTTTATGAAATAAAATTTGGGGGGTTAAATTTTATAATCTAGTTGTCTCTTCAAGTGCATTATTATAAAAGTTATCTACCTGACTAGGGTTAGTTTTGTTGTCTATAATGAGATATGTCTTAGTAAAGATCTTGTGACTTATGAATATTTAGAATTTTGCTTCTGAAATGTTGATCGTGAGATGCAAGTTTTTTGTTGCTTTTGAATGCATCAGGCCACAGTGTTAAAGTATTCTATTTTTATTCCTGAGTTTCTTAACCTGGATTGTAAAACTTTATGGTGGAAGCTGTTATGTTAATGTTCTTGGGCATCTTAGATTTTCATATGAATTTAGAAAATGGTCAGTGTAAAAGTACGAATCATTTGCTGGGGAGGCATGTTAAGTGAAGCAGCAGAACTAATTCAGAAGAGCAGCTTTATGGACTGACTCCTTGCCTCTTGGATATGTGTGGATACTGTCGGCTGTGTTTCTCCAACATTTGTGAATGCTGGCATCAAGTGGCTGGAAATTTTTAAATAAGAGCAATCAATTAAAATAATTGTTTTGAGAGTTGACTCAGGTCAACTCTTTTGGTGGTGGATGGTAGGCATGGAGCCACTAGCACTTTTGTTCTCTGTGCACCTCTACTTTCCTTGTGCTCTGACAGCTCAGGGCAGCGTTTAACTGTTGACTGTTGGTGGACCTGCAATGCTAGAGCTGACTCTGCACAGTTCAAAATGCAAGGTTGGCAGTCTAGCAAGATGAGTAAGAAGCAGCTTTGAGAGGTGTTCTTGCCCCAAATTACTTGCTAAAAATATATTAGAACTGATCTAGAATAAAACTGATACAGCATAAAAGGATTATTTGGATGGAAATATTATTTGGCTTACCAGGTCAGGAGGCAACTGAAATTTTTGCAAGGACTTCTCTTCTCTGGGGAATTGCTAAGAAAGAAATATGATAAGGGTTCTGAAGAAAGTACTATAGAATGGAATTTCATAGCTATTCATTTTTCTGCAGCTTTTTCATGAATTTTCTGTATGATCTCTTAAAATAATCTGAAATTATTACCTCTCACAGTAATGAGATCTTCTGAACTGTTATATTGAAAACACTGGTTAGGCTCTTCTATCAGGGAAAAAGTGTCTTTGTTGTTGCCAGATCTTTTGCCAGATTGGACATTGTATGTGAGAGTAAAAGTTATTCTCAAAATCCAGCCTCACTTATAAACAAGGCAACTCTTTAAATAGTTATTTATGATTGCATCCTTCAACATCAGTCCCTCTCCTCTCTCCTCTCTCCTTTTTCGCAAGGGCAGTTTTCTAAAAATACAGAGAAAGAATCATTTTCTGACACCAGAAGATAGCATTTATTTTTTTCTTCCTTGTACACATTTTTTTCTTTTCTGAAAAGAGGTTAACATTGAGATGAAAGATTCATTTGCCTATTCAGTATTAAAGTACAGTGATATTTAACCTGACAACTTGCCTCTGAACATCTCTGTTGCCATAGAATCTACTACCCTAAAGGTAGCATAGGAAGTGTGTTTAAAGGTTCCATGGCTGTTTTATAATCCATGACTTTGGAGAATAAAAGAAATCTAAAAGCCAGGCATGGTGGTGCACACTTGTAATCCCAGCATTCTGGAGGCTGAGACTAGAGGATCGAGGTCTGCAGACAGCCTCAGCTCCTTACTGAGGCCCTGCGCAACTTAGTGAGACCCTGTTTCAAAATAAAGAATAAAAAATAGGGCAGAGGGTGTAGCTCGGAGGTAGAATGCCCTTGGGTTCCATCCCAGACCCGCAAAAATAAAGAAATAAATAAAAAGAAAGAAATCTAAATTATGCTTTAGAATACTGTCATACACGTGTGTGTGTGTGTGTGTGTGTGTGTGTGTGTGTGTGTGTAAAATTCTAAAGATTCAGGTATTGTGTATAAAGTACCAGCCAGTTGGGAAGACTTTACATGTTTGGATATACTTATTTTCTTTTTTATGGCTTGGGGAACACAATTACCAGCTCCTTTTTTGAGATGATGAAAGTACTTAGAAATAAACCTCCAGCACTGTGAAATGCTTGAGCTCCACCTGTTCTATAAGGCTGCAGGGACTCTGGCAGTCACTGTGTTTCACCTGTTCAAAGAAATTTTCATTCAAGGTATTTATTTTTTTCTTCTGCATGTATTTTCTTTATTTTTCCACTATTACCTAGTACAAAAATTGCTCTTAGAAGTCTCTATCCCTTATAAATTTACAACTATATATCCATTAATTTTTCCTTAACTCTGTGCCTCATGCTAGTATTTGAGGACATGGGAAAAACTTGTGAATTACTTGATAATTAATGCCTTATACAATTAAAAATTGTAACCTGTTTTATGTAAAAATTAATACATGCCCATTGTTGAACATTTTGGGAGTACTCTAGAATATGGCTTAGTTCTTGAAATTACTGGTATGTGATCCTCTTATTTTCATTCAATCATCCCTTCAGTTGCCAAATGGATTGCAAATAACGCTAATTTAACATGACAGTGAAATTCAGAATTTTGTAGATATCTCACATTTACTTTTGTACCAATTTATTGTTTGGCTTCTTAAGTACAGTGGAAAAGTTAGTCTGAAGATGCTTAATGGCTTATATTTACAATAATTCTTGCCAGTTCTCTTGTGGAATCATATTGTGAAAGTTCTCTGCTTGGTTCTAAAGGATGCATGCTTAGGTCTTAACAGTGAGGAGGGAAAGGAGGACTCAAAAGAAAAGGAAATCTGAAATTAATGTGATTGTTAGGTAAATATTGGGAAGTGAAAATTCTATGCAGGCCATCAAGTACTCAGAACTTATTAGCACACTGCTAAACGATGTAGGAAGAAAACTTGAAACTGACCTTGCTAAACTTCTAATTATTTCTCTGAAAAAGAGAATAATAGAATGTACTTCTGTGGGTTTGTTGTGCATTTTAAATGAACTAATGTATATTTAGTGCTTTGTACTATAACTAAGTACATTGAGAGTCACTCAAAATAATTCTTTTTCCTCTTGTTGATTTTCTAGAAGTGGGCATATGACTAGGTTTTTTCATTCTATTTAATTGTCTGGTTTCTTGCTACTCCAGGTACAGTCCATGGATTTGTAATGTGAGCATTACCAGCAACACCTGGGATCTTGCAAGAAATGCAGACTCTCTAGCCTCATACCATCTTTTTCAGAACCTAAATTTTAGTAATATCCCCAGGTGATGTGTACATTCAGTCACCATTTGTACTAATTTCTTTCAAAAAGGACTTTTATCCCGAGAGACGCATGGGCAGTGGAAATATAAAAGTGTTTGCCCCCCTTTTTAAGTTCTTTCTTACAAATTTGTCGCAAGATAATGATAAGCTATAGAGTTTTTTCTATTCCTGTTATATAGGTTATTCTTCAAGTGTCATATGTGTGGCTCAAAGTTTTTATATTCATGTTGTTTTTGTTGTTGTTGTTTGCAGTACTGGAGATTGAACTCAAGGGTATTCTATCTCCGAGCTACACCCTCTGCCCTATTTTTTATTCTTTATTTTGAAACAGGGTCTCACTAAGTTGCGCAGGGCCTCAGTAAGGAGCTGAGGCTGTCCGCGAACCGCGATCCTTCGGTCTCAGCCTCCCGAATGCTGGATTACAAGTGTGCGCCACCACGCCCAGCTTTATTCTTTATTTTGAATCAGGGTCTCACTGAGTTGCAAAGGGCCTCACTAAGTAGTAGCTGAGGTTGTCGAGCTGCAATCCTCCTGTCTCAGCCTCTCAAATGCTGGGATCACAAGCGTGCATCACCACGCCCGGCGATTTTTTAAATCTATTTTTTCTGTCAGTTATTGAGAAAGAGTGTTCAAATCCCTGAGTATGATGGTGCGTTTATTTATGCTTGATATTCTATCTGGTTTTACTTCATACACTTTGAAGATCCATTTTTATTTTTTTTATTTTTTTATTTTTTATTCATTTATTTTTTTGTGTTTTGGTGGTACTGGGGTTCCTGGAAGCCCTTCTACGAACTCCGGGCTACACTCCCAGACCTATTTTTACCTTTTTACTTGGAAACAGGGTCTCCTAAGCCAGCGCGCACGGCTGGCTTCGAACCTGCGCTATCCTCCTGTCTCTGCCTCCCAAACCGGGGATTACAAGCATGCGCCACCACGCCCGGCTGAAGATCCATTTTTAGATGTATAAAATTTTGAGATTATCTCCTAGTGAGTTGACCTTTTTATCTTTATGAAATGACCTCATTTATCCCTGGAAATATTCTTTGCACTGAAATTCACATTTTCTAATGCTTCTATATTTTCTAATGTTTACTGACCTACTCTAGCATTTTTGTTGTTGTTGTACTGGGGATTGAACCCAGGGGCATTCTGCCTCTGAGCTATACCCCCAACCCTATTTTATTCTTTATCTCAGGTTTGTGGCAACTTAATGAAACCCTGATTCAAAATAGTCTCAGCCTCCTTAAGTACTGGCATTACAACTGTGCACCAGGATGCCTAGCTACTTCAGCATGTTTTGATTAATGTTAGAATCTTTTCATTAGTGTATATCTTTTTGTATTCTATGACTTTTAAACTAATTATGTCTTTATATTTAAAATATGTTTCTCATAGCTAGCACATACTTGATTCTTGCATTTTAATCCATCAGTCAACTGTACCTTTTAATTGAGATATTTGGGATATTTATATTTTATGTGATTATTGGTATAGTAGGTTTGAGCTTCTCATTTTATAATTTGTCTCATTTGACTTTTGTTCTTTACCTTTTTTCTTTTGGATTTATTATATAAATCATCTCTTTTAAGAGTTGGCTTAATAACTATTACTAATTGTCCTGTCAGAGTATTAACTATTTACTCTGTTCAGTCAAGCATTTAATGGTTGCTCTATGGTGTATCTATATGCCTTCAATCAGTCAGCCTTCTAGTGATGGCTTATATCATTTTAGTTAAATTACCATAGTATAGTACCATTTCTCTCTTTCTAATATTACTGCTATTATTAAGATACATTTTTTTTTAAATTAGGGATTTAACCTAAGGGAGTACTACCTCTGAGCTCTCCCCCCAGCTATTTTTATCTTTTATTCTGAAAAAAGATTTTGCTAAATTGCTAAGGCTGGATCACATGCCTTTTTTGTATCAACTAGAACTTCCAATATAGTATTGAATAAAGGTGTTATTACAAGACATCATTTATTTCTTCCAGATTTTAGTGAGAAAGCATTTAGTCTGTCACTGTTAAGTATGATGTAAACTATAAATTTTACCTAGATATTCTTTGTTATGTTACACAAGTTCTTTTCTATTCTAAGTTTGCTGATAGTTTTCTATCACCAATGAATGCTGACTTTTGTTGAAAGCTTTTGTAGTATCTGTTAAGCAGCTTATATTAACATGTTTTTTTGTTGTTTGTTTTTTGTCTGTGTGGGTCTGAGGATGGAACTCAGGGGCATTCAGCCTTGCCCTATTTTTTAAAAATTCTTTATTTTTTTTAAATTTATTTTATTGGTGCACTCTATTCATACATCATAATGGGATACAAATAATACTTTTGTAGACGTAAATGCACACATCACCCAGTTACCCCCTACCCAATCACCACCCTGTTCCCTCCCCATCCTTCCTTCCCTTGCTTGGCTTAGTGGTTGACATCTAGTATTATAGCAATTTATCCTCTATTAACGTTGATAATCTCACATAACAGTTTCATTTGTCTGATACCAAGCTTTTGATGACTTAAGGATAACATTTCAATATTTCTTTTTGCTTTCTTTCTTACCAGAGAATATTTCTTTCTTTTTTTTTTAAGGTGAAACTATCATATATTTATTTATTTATTTTTCACAAAAAATCTATCCTAATATGGAATATGGACTCTAGATACCCAAAATGAACTCGAAAAAGAATAAAGCTAGAAGATAGATATTTTCTGATTTCAAACCATATAAAGCTACAATAATTGAAACAGTGTAGTACTGTTCTAAAGGCATATATATAAACCATTGGAGTTAAATAAAAGCCTAGAGATAAATTCTTCCATATATTGTCAAGGTATTTTTGACAAGGTTTCCACGAACATTTGGTGGTGGAAATAATAATCTTTTAACTAAATACTGTTGGAAAATAATAATTACATGGAAAAGAATAAAATTGGACCCTTACCTAATCCCATATACAAATATTAACTCAAAATAGATAAAAAAAACCTAAATATAAATCTTAAGACTATAAACTTTTAGAAGAAAATCTGGGTCATAAAACCTCCAACACTGAAATTGGCAGTGATTTCTTGGATATGATTTTAATGGCACAGGCAACAGAAGGGTAAACAAACTCCCTAAAAAATAAAAGCATGTTGTATATCCAAAGACAATGTAAAACGAGTTAAAAGTTACTGATAGAATGGGATAAAATATTTCCAAATGCAATATCTGAAGGTATATTAGTATTCCAACTAGAAATCCAAAAAATTAACAACAATAAAAGCAAACAATACAATTTAGAGATAGGTAAAAGACTAACATAAATAATGAATTTCCACAGATAACCAATCTTAGTTGTCTGTTGGATGGAAAATCTCATTTCTCTGGTTCTGGTGTGAGTTACCTATTTCTTCTTTGTAGTTAAGCTCTTTGAGTATTTTCTCTAGCGCTGGTTTTGAAGACATAAATTCCTTCAGTTTCTGTTTGTCATGGAAGTTTCTTATTTCCCCATCTAATTTGATAGAAAGTTTTGCTGGGTAGGAAATTTTTGGCTGGAATTTGTTTTCTTTCAGAGTTGGGAATATGTTACTCTAAGCCCTTCTGGCTTTCATGACTTGGTTTGGGAAGTCTGGAGTGATTCTAATTGGTTTGCCTCTGAATGTCACTTGGCCCTTTGTTTTTGTTGCCTTTAAGATTCTCTGCTTGGCTTCCACATTGGTCATTTTGACAATTATGTGGCGTGGGGATCCTCTTCTCCGATCCTGTCTAAAGGGAATTCTATAAGTTTCCTGGACCTGTGTATTGACCTCTTGCTCTATGTTTGGAAAATTTTCTGCTGTTATTTCTTTGAAGATATTACTTATCCCTTTGGTTTCACCTTCTTTTCCCTCTTCTATTCCAATTATTCTTAGGTTAGCTCTCTTAAAATGGGCCCATATTTCTTCAATGTCAGATTCCTGCTGTCGGATTTTTTTTTCTAAATTAGAAACTATGCGTTCATTTTTTTAATGATCTTCTAAGATCAAGATTCTATTCTCCATGTGTTCTAGTCGGTTGTTTGTACTTTGAATTGAGGCCTTTACTTCATTAATTGCATCCTTTATCTCTTTTTGACTCTCTCTGAATTCTTTTCGAAACACCTCTATTATTTCTACAGTTGTATTCCTGATTTGATCTTCTAGAAATCTCTGAATTTCTGTTTTATCGGGTTCTGATGTTGTGGGGTTGCGGGCATTCATTGCTCCATTGTTATACCTCTTTCCCATGATTTCGGAAGTTTGTGCCTTCTCTGGGTTCTTCCCTTGGGTCACTACGACTTCACTTAAGGTGCTCTGGATCTCGAGTCTGTGGTATCTTGGTCCCCACTACTCCTTTACTGGGTTGTATGGCAGAGTCTCAGACCCAGAGAGTCGATAGAGGCTGCTTTAGACTGTGGGGGGTGCCAGGCTGGGCGTTCTCCTATGGTGTGATATCTCTGCCACCACCCCTCCCCCACTGGGTCTAGTCCCTGGGAGTCAGTATTGGGATTTTTCCTCCAGAGCCCGCAATTTGACTCACTGTTGTTGAGTGCACAGATGTAAATGTAGTGGACTCGGTGAATTTGCTGCTGCTGCCGCCGGCGGCAATATGGCGCTGCTGCTACACCCTCAGCCGTGAGGCTGGCGTATTTCTTCTCTGTTTTTGATCTCCTCTCTGAGTCCCTGCAGGGTGTGCTGAATCCAGCCCCTGGGAGCTTTAGATGCTCCCTGCGCCGAGAAATCTGCCGAATCTCGCCCAGCTGATCCGCAGGGGCTCATCTCGGCTCGCTGTCCGCTGCTCTTCTCTGGAGAGTGGTGGGCTGTTGAGTGCGTTGGTCTAGAGCTATCTGGTGAGCTCGCCGCTGCCGCCAGTAGTAAGGCGCTGCTGCTGCGTCCTCGGGCGTGAGGCCGGCGTGTCTCCTCTGTGGCTCTGAGCTCCGTTATGAGTTCCCCTCCTCTCTGGAGCCTGGTGCTGCAAAAGAAGATGGCGCCCGCCGCTCCATGCTGCAGCTCCAGCTGCAGCACTGCGGTCTGGTTTCTGGTGTCTCGTTTTTCCAGCCCTCTTTTTCTCTGTCCCTTGTAATTACATTTTTTCTTTCTCTGCTGATGGTGTTTTCTGGCTATGAAAGGCGCTGGTTTTGTGGTAATAGAGATTGGTTGTTAGCGGGGCTCGTAAGCCCCACTTTCCTCCGTCGCCATCTTCCTGGAAGTCCCTTTTTAATTCTTTATTTTGAAACAAGGTCTCACTAAGTTGCAGAAGGCCTTACTAAGTAGCTGAGGCTGTCCGTGAACCATGATCCTCCATTATCAGCCTCCCAAATGCTGGGATTACAAGTGTGCACCACCATGCTTGGCTCATATTAACACATTATGATTGTTTATGCTATTAATATGGTGAATTGTATTTATTTTTAAATATTGATCAGCTAAAGTAGACTTTTCCCTCTTTCACATGGAAATGTTTTACAAACAAATTCGTAACAATTGCCATTTGGGTACTTATTTCTTCTTGAATAAGCTTTGACACTTCATGTCTTCCAATAAATTTTTCAATTTTATCTTTGCTTTTAAATTTATATGCATAAAATTGGAGAATGCAGGAATTTTGGAACTAACTGAACTGGTTTCTTAACCTATATTAATTTTAACTAACTTAAAACTAGAAAATTTATTTTCTTCTCTTTGTAATATGCTTAAAAAGGGATTTGTAAAACATGGTTGTTTCTTTTCTTATGGAAGAATTACTCAGTTTGTCATTTCTCAATTTTAAGCCTACTGGTAGACTTGAGGGAGACAATTGTTTATAAGAACTAAGGAGGCTGAGACCTGAGGATTGCACTTTACGGACAGCCTCAGCTACTTAGTGAGGCCCTCCAAAACTTAGTGAGACCCTGCTTCAAAATAAGAATAAAAATTAGGGCAGGAGGTATAGCTCAGAGGTCGTATGTCCCTGGGTTCCATCTCCAGATCCCCCCAAAAAAGAACTAAATAAATTATCTGCATTTATTTCAGTAACCCTATAATTTATCTGAAATCTCTAAAGATTTTTTGTAGTTCAGTGTGACCATATTTCTGCAAACTAGCTTGGGAGACTGTGTGTCAGGTGTAAATATATTTATTTGAGGTTGCAGGACAGAATTTGCAGCTATGAATCCAGAATGTATATTAATTATTACTTGTATACAAGTATAAACATTGCTAATTATTTATAATGATATGTGTAAATTGAGTCAGCTTCCTTTTTTATAATATAGTAACATAATTGTACTACATTTTTTATATTTGGTCCCAGTTCTTTATCCCCTTTCTTTATCTACTTTTAAATATATATTTGCACACACATACACACACAAACACACACTTACTTTTATGTTGACTTTAAGTATAATCATGTAACCTACTTTGGCCAAATAGAATAGATACTATGCAGTTTCAAATCTGGGCTTTAACATGGGACATTGGATATTTCTTCTTGTTCTCTTGCTTTTATGTTATTATTATGAAAACATGCACAGGAGAAGAATGAAACATTTTGCGAACCATTCTGCCCTTAGCTGCCCAAAGTAGACATGGCATACATCATTCGTTCCCCCAAAACTCCTCTAGTGGGTCCTTTTAATCACTACCACATCCAATTTTTTAAGGCTAAAAAAATATTCCTTCATAGATATGTATCACATTTTCTTTATCTACTTATTTGTCTGGATATTTCGTTTGTATTTGTATCTTGACTATTATTAACAGCCAGGTTTTAATACTTTAATAGAGCTTATCTGTGTTATTTTTTAAATTTTCATAAGATACAAAAATATCTTATATGGAAATATTGTCAAATATTCTAAAGTTTCCCATAGGATGTTTGAAATCAGTCTTACTTTGTAAACACCTGGCAGGTATTGGGGTTTTTTTTAAATGTTTTTATTCATTACTACTGGTCACCACTCTAGGAAATTTTTAAATTTTTTCTCTTTTTTTTTTTTTTTACTGTTTTACCTACTACAAAACACATTTTAGTATTTAATACTATTTTAGTGTCTAATATATTTTCAGCATTTAGTCTTATTTTGAAGTATTAGATTACATAGTAATGGATGTTCACTGCATTGCTTTTTGGTAAACTGTTGTGACACTTAAATGAGGATAATATGGTTATAGCTTGTCAATTACTATTTATTTTTAGGAATGACACATCACTGCTATAAGCTTTAAATATAGCTTCTTAGTTTTGGTTGTGTTGGGGATTGAACCCAGGGCCTCAAGAATACTTTACAACTGAATTGTATTTCCAATCTTGTTTTTCTTATAAATTCTAAGCATTGAATCATCTTAGTCATTGTTTCTTCCAAAATAGAAATAGTTTAATATATTTAATTATTTATATTTCTCCTAAAGCCTTATATGTTTAATTATATTTGTGATGTGACTTTAAGAAATAGAAATAAATATAGTAAATATGGTATAGTAAGGCTCTCTTTTCATAGCTATGCATCAAGATTACCTATAGTGATAATAATAGCTAGGTGAGAAAGAATAGTGACTTACTTGTGTTTAAAAACACAAATAAGTAAACAAGCTTAAAGCTTGTCAAACACCAATTAGTAGTACAGCTAAGTTTTTTAAAAATATTTTTATTTGTGCACTGTATTCATACATCATAATGGGATAAAAAACTTGTGTAGACATACATGCACACATCGTCCAGTTAGCCCCTACCCAATCCCCACCCCATTCCCTCCCCATCCTTCTTTCCCATGCTTGGCTTAGTGGTTGACATCTAATATTATAGCAATTTATCCAAAATTAACAATGATAATCTCACATAACAGATTCATTTGTCTGATATCAAGCTTTTGATCACTTAGAGATAACATTTCAATATTTCTTTTTGCTTTCTTTCTTACCAGAGAATATTTTTTCTTTTTTTTTAAGGTGAAACTATCATACATTTATTTATTTTATTTTCAGAAAAAATTATCCTAACATGAAATATGAACTCTAAATACCCAAAACAATCTCAAAAAAGAACAAAGCTAGAAGATGTACATTTCCTGATTTCAACCTTTTAAAGCTACAATAATTGAAACAGTGTAGTACTGCTATAAAGGCAGTTATATAAACCAGTGGAGTAACATAAAAAGTCTCGAAAAAAATTCTTTCATGTATGGTCAAGTTGTTTTTGACAAAGTTTCCAAGAACATTTGGTGAAGGAAATGATAAGCTTTTCAATAAATATTGTTGAAAAATAATAATTACATGGAAAAAAATAAAATTGGGCCCTCACCTAACACCATATACAAATATTAACTCAAAATAGATAAAAGATCTAAATGTAATTCTTAAGACTATAAACTTTCAGAAGAAAACCTGGGTCATAACACTTCACAACATTGAAATTGGCAGTGATTTCTTGGATATGATTTCAAAGGCACAGGCAACAAAAGAATAAACAAACTTCATAAAAAATAAAAAATATTGTACATCCAAAGACAATGTAAACAGAGTTAAAAGTTACTGATAGAATGGAATAAAATATTTCCAAATGCTATATCTGAAGGTATATTAATATTCCAAATAGAAATCCTAAAAATTAACAACAATAAAAGCAAATAATACAATTTAGAAATAGGTAAAAGACTAAAATAAATAATGAATTTCCAAAGATTTTTATATAACCAATAAACACATGAATATCACTCATCATTATCATAATATAACTAATTATTAAGGAAATACAACTATAAAACTATAGTAAAATACTACTTCACATTTGTTAGGATGGCTGCCTAACATTAATTACCTTGCTCCAGCCCTTTACCTTAAGTTTGTTACTCTTTTTACTTGTAAAGTGTGTTTCTTGTAAGCAGCAGATAGATGAAGTCTGGTTTTTAATCCATTTTGCCACTTTATGTGTTTTTATTGGGGAATTGAGGCCATTTATATTCAGTGTGATTATTGAGAGATAACATTTAATTCCTAACAAGTTAAGATTTTATTTCTGTTTGAAATACTGTTTATTCTTCTTTGCTTAGTTGTTTGCTGGACAGAAAATCTTGTTTCTCTGGTTCTGGTGTGTATTACCTATTTCTTCTTTGTAGTTAATCTCTTTGAGTATTTTCTCTAGCACTGGTTTTGAAGACATAAATTCCTTCAGTTTCTGTTTGTCATGGAAGCTTCTTATTTCCCCATCTAATTTGATAGATAGTTTTGCTGGGTAGGAAATTTTTGACTGGAAGTTGTTTTCTTTCTGAGTTTAGAATATGTTACTCTAAGCCCTTCTGGCTTTCATGACTTGGTTTGGGAAGTCTGGAGTGATTCTAATTGGTTTGCCTCTGAATGTTATTGGCATTTTGTTTTTGTTGCCTTTAAGATTATCTGCTAGGCTTCCACATTGGTCATTTTGACAATTATGTGGTGTGGGGACCCTCTTCTCTGATCCTGTTTAAAGGGAGTTCTATAAGTTTCCCGGACCTGTGTATTGACCTCTGGCTCTATGTTTGGAAATTTTTCTGCTATTATTTCTTTGAAGAGATTATTGATCCCTTTGGTTTCACCTTTTCCCTCCTCTATTCCAATTATTCTTAGGTTAGCTCTCTTAAAATAGGCCCATGTTTCTTCAGTGTCAGATTCCTGCTGTCCGATCTTTTTTTCTGAGTTATAAATTATGTGTTTGGTTTTGGAGTGATCATCTTCTAGGAGCGAGATTCTATTCTCCATGTGGTCTAATCGATTGTTTATATAGCTCAATGATTGCATTCTTTCTTTTAGACTCTCTCTAAATTCTTTTTGAAAGTTCTGTATTATTTCTACAGTTATATTCCTGATTTGATCTTCTGGAGATCTGAATTCTTTGTTATCACGTTATGATAATATAGGGTTGTGGGCATTCATTGTCCTATTTTTGTTCCTCTTTCCCATGATTTCAGAAGTTTTTGCCTTCCCTGGGTCACTATGACTTCACTTAGGGTGCTCTGTATCTCGAGTCTGTGGTAGTCTCAGCCGCCACTACTCCTTTACTTCGTTGTACCACAAGTCTCACACCCAGGAAGTTAATCGAGGCTGCGCAAGACCGTGGGGGTTCCAGGCTGGGCGTTTTCCCATTGGGAGCTGCGACTAGGGTATGGTATCTCTGCCACTGCTACTCCTTCACTGGGTTGGACTGTAAAATCTCAGACCCAAGAGATTATCAAAGCTGCGCAAGTTCCTGGGAGTGCAGTACAGGGATTTCTCCTTTAGGGGCCACAGTTTTACTCACGGTTATTGTGTGCACAGATCTGGAGCTTTCGCAGTGCACGGTGAACTTGCTGGCACTGCTGGCAATATGGTACTGCTGCCACGGCCTCGGCTGTGAGACTGGCGTATTTCTTTTCTGCTTTTGATTTCCATTCTGAGTCCCTGGAAGGTGTGATGAGCTTGGCCACTGGGAGTTTTAGACGTTCTTTGCGCTAAAAGAACTGCTGAATTACATCCGAATGATATGCAGCTGCTCACTTCAGCTCCTTGTTTACCTTTCCTCTCTGGAGCCTGGTGCTGTGAGGGAAGATGGTGCCGGTGCAACTCCGACGCTGCATTGCAGGGTGGTTTCTTCTCTGGTCTCTGGTTGTTCTTCTAGTCTTTTTTTCCCATCTATCCCTTGTGTTTATATTTTTGTTTCTCTGCTGATAGTGTTTTCTGGCTATGAAAAGTGCTGATTTTGTGGCAATAGAGATTGAGTTTTAACAGGACTCGTAAATGCCACTTCTCTTGGTCGTCATCTTCCCAGAAGTCTACAGCTAAGCTTTTTCATCTTGAATCTGCAGATTTCTGTATCAATATCAATGAAATAATTAGTTATTATCTTCTTATTTTTTACTTTTAGTCTTTATTTATGATATTGTACTGTTAGGGACTATATAGAAAACCATTTTAGAGGTCTTTTCAATTTCAACAGTATTAAAAACAGCACTATTTTTTAAGTAAATAAGCAAATAACCAAGGCTTAATATTTATATTGTTTATACCCAGTAAGAATATATCAAATTGAGCTATAATTTTTCCTATAGTGATACAATCTTAATTTACAAGGTTATTTTATTTTTGTTTTAAATATAAAATTGGTGTATTGATATAATCTTTTAATCAGTAGTACTCTTCTGTTTAGATTTATCACATATCAGTTATGAGGTTTTTTTAAAATAAAGGTTTAAGTGATATGTAAGTGATGTTATGTAATCCATATTCGGTGTCAGGGAACTCTGATTTTTTTATCTTAGTTTAGGAAATAAGCTCTTCATAGTCTCATGGGAGGTTTGTGAATTTAATTTTGGGGTTCCTATGTCTATGGGAAAGGATGCATATAGCATATAAAAGTTTTAGCCTGTCTGAGAGACTGAACTTCTTCACTCAAAAAATTATTCACGTGCTGGGCGTTGTGATGCACGCTTGTAATCCCCGCATTTGGGAGGTGGAGACAGGAGGATCGCGCAGGTTCGAAGCCAGCTGCACTGGTTTAAGAGACCCTGTTTCCAAATAAAAATATAAAATAGGTCTGGGAGTGTAGCCCAGAGGTTGAAGGGCTTCCAGGAACCCTAGTACCACACACACAAAAAAATTATTCACTTACATCTATTATTTATTTACTTGCCAGACAAATTTTATGGGTACAGTAGCGATACAAGTGAAGGAGATCATGTATACATTTAAATAGTACATAAGTAACAAATAGGTAAAGTAATCTTATTTTATTTGTTTACCTTATTTGTTACCAGAAACAATTATACTAGGTTTTAAGGTAAGGTTAAGGAGATATGTTATGGTTTAGCTTCATGAAAATGAAACAGTCACATGAAACACCATTTCACAACAGTGTTTTAAGAAAATGTTCAAAAAGAGATTGTTTCCTTTAATAAAATGCTTATAACAAACAGCTTACTATCTTTTATGGTATTCAATGATAAAAAGAGCATTTGCATTATCTTTTCTTTCCTTCCCCACATTGAAATATTTTTATTTTTTATAATTTAATTGGTGTTTTATAGTCTCACATCATAATGCAGTTCATAGTGATAATGATATCACTATCACCCACAGCACTTGATGAGTTTTCCCCTGGCTCCCTCTCCATTTCCCCAAAATTCCCCATACAGGATATTGAGATTGACATTGGTATTCTCATATATATACATATGTGCATAATGTCTATGGAAGTAATTCTCTTTCTTCTCTGTCCTTCCTTTCTCTAGAACTTCCTTTCTTCTAGAAGAAACTCTTATTCCATTGGAGTTTCTTCTCCATTATCTAAAGTTCCTCTTGTATCCTGATTACTACCTTGCTTCTGCATGTAAGAGAAAACATATGGCTCTTCACTCTCTGTGACTGGCTAATTTCATTTAACATAATGTTCCCTAGGTCTATCCATTTTCCTGCAAATGACATAATTTTGTTTCTTTTTGTTGATGAATAGAATTCCATTGTGTGTATAGCCCATAATTTTATAATCTTGATCATCTGTTGATGGACACCTCAGTTGGTTTCATAATTTGGCTATTGTGAATTGTGTATTTCGTATCACCTAAGAAGTTCAAATTTTACCTGAAAATATAAAGAGAGTTTTATAGTTATAAATTCTTAGCAGATTTGTGTAACCACCTAAGTCTTCCCATTTTCCTACTGTAGCAGCTTTAGAATATAATAGAAATGCAAAAAATTAGGCTGCTCAGCTGGGCTACTTTTCTTGTGTGCCAGGGCACATGAACCTGTGTTCCATAAGGGAAGGAATTTTGATTAGACAGAAGAAAATCTTAGGAATGGTAATAGAAGAGGATTAGGTATTAGCAGTAAACTTTATTAAAATAAAAATCATCCCAAGAAATCTTTAAAAATCAAAAACCCTTCTTGAATTAAGTGAGTTTGGTAACTTTACAGGATAACACCAACATACAAATATCTATTGCAATGACTAATTACAACGGGAAAATTTTAAAATAGCACCATTTATAATACTTCCCTTCCTAATGAAACAAGTAGGTTATTAAATTCAATAATATATATTGATTTGTCTTGAAGCATACTAACTCATTCTTCTAACATTGCCAATTGATTTTTAAAGCTTGTTCAGTGAAAATTTCAAATATTAAAAATTTTAATTCCAAAATCTTATTTTATACTTTTCTTCTATGCAGATTTTCTTATTTGTTTAATCAACATGAACTCAATTCTAATACCTATATTAAATCCATATTGGATAACTCCAACAGCTGGGAAATTTTAAATTTGATATTTATTGTTTTTATGGGTCACTTTTTCCCCCCTTCTTAGAAATTATTTTTTCTGCCGGGCGTGGTGGCGCACGCTTGTAATCCCCGCGCTTGGGAGGCAGAGACAGGAGGATCGCGCAGGTTCGAAGCCAGCTGCGCGCACTGGCTTAAGAGACCCTGTTTCCAAATAAAAATGTAAAAATAGGTCTGGGAGTGTAGCCCAGAGGTAGCAGGGCTTCCAGGAACACCAGTACCACCAAAAAAAAAAAAAAAAAAAGAAATTATTTTTTCTTTTTCCAGTGTGGGTATTAAACTTGGACCTGAGCTATTATCCTGGCCCTTTTTATTTTGAGAGAAGATCTCATTGATTTGAATTTGCAATCCTTCTGCATCAGCCTCTTAAGTAGCTTGGATTACAGACTTGTACCACTAAGCCCAGTTTATATTATCTCTTGCCAATGATACATTGTAGCTAGTTTGAGTTCTATTGTATTCATTTGAAGATTTTTGAGATTTATTTATTTTTCACCTGAATTCAGACAACAGATTCTGTTTTCTAAAATTGGACAGCACCTGAAATCTCTAATTAGTGTATTTAATCCTACCTGCTTGTAGACCTCACAGTGTATGTGTAATTTTGGTGTCAGCTAGAAATTTAGGCAGAATTTATTATGTAGAATTTGTGTGCTTCCTTTTTCTTAAAATATTCCTCCTCAATTCCAATTTACCATTGTTATCCTTAACTCTGTTATAATACTTAAGAGGTAAAACTTTATCTATCTGAGACTTAGCATTTTGTTCAGCATTGACTGTGTCATGGGTAAAATGCTATAAGAACAAGGATTTCACCCACTGTTTTTCCTTCTTTTAAGTGGCACCTCTCCCTCTCATTTTTTCTATTTCTCATTCATCTCTATTGCCTTTAGATAGTTTGTTTTTTTTTGTTGTTGTTTTTATAGCTAGAGTTTTTATGTCTAGAGCTTTAATTTGTTGTCTATGAGAGGAATGGTTTAAAACAAATTATTTCACCTTAACAGGAAGTTAGACTTATATTTCTCTTATTTTTCTTTTGATCTGTCACATCTGCATTGATATTTCATCTTTAATACCTCATATTAATAACTGATCTTTTTCCTACAATTTGGTAACTTTTATTTATATTTAAAAAGCCAATTTTTTGAAGAGAGCATAGGTCCAACATTTCAACACATAGGCACAGGTAAAAGTTTCTCAACAAGACCCCAAAAGTAGCTGGGCATGGTGGCTCACGCTTGTAATCCCAGCATTCGGGAGGCTGAGACCAGAGGATTGGGGTTCACAGACAGCCTCAGCTACTTAGTGAGGCCCTCTGCAACTCAGTGAGACCTTGTTTCCAAAAAAAAAAAAAAAAAATTGGGCGGAGGTTGTACCTCGGAGGTCAAATGCCCCTGGGTTCTATCCCCAGACTCGCAAAAAAAAAAGAAAAATGACCCCAAAGGCACAAAAACTTAAAAAGATGATTGCTATGTGTGATTGCATTAAAACTGAAGAGCTTCTGTTCACTAAAAGGAAACTATCAAGAACCTCAACAGAGAGCCAATGAATTGGAGAAAATTTTTGCCACCTACTCCTCCAATAAATATCCAGAATATACTAAGAACTAAAGAAACTCATTGCTAAGAAAACACATAACCCAGTCAAAAAATGGGCAAGTGAACTAAATAGATACTTCACAAAAGAAGAAATTCAAATGGCCAATGGATATATGAAAAAATGCTCAACATCAGAGAGATGCAATCAGAGATGCAAATTGAAACTACCCTGGGATTTCACCTAATTCCAACTAGAATGGCGATCATTCAAAACACAAACAACAACATGTGCTGGCAAGGGTCTGGAGATGTGGGAACTCAATCCACTATTGGTGGGATTGCAAATTAGTGCAAACACTTTGGAAAACAGCATGGAGGATCCTCAGAAGAATGGAAACAAACCTACCATATGATCCAACAATACCACTTCTGGGTATCTACCCAAAAGAATGGAATCCAAACTACCAATTAATGCATGCATATCTATATGTTCATAGCTGCACAATTCACAATTGTCAAACTATGGAATCAGCCAAATATCCATCAGTGGATGAATGGATTAGAAAACTATGGGATCTGTACATAATAGAATTTTACTCAGTCATAAAGAAGAATAATATGTCATTTGGGGGGAAATGGATCAAACTGGAGAACATTATGCTAAGTGAAATTAGTCACAAAAAATAACCCAGATGCTCTCCTTAATATACTGAAGCTAGGGAGAAAAGGGTCATAGGAGGAACTCTTGATGAAGAAGGATAAACCACAGATGAGTAAATAAGGCGACCTAACTGAGGGGAATGGGAGGGGAGAAGAGGGAAATTCCCTAATGTACATGATGTACATTCACAAACATATCAAAGCCAATCACTAAGCCAAACATGAGAAGGAGGGAAGGGGGAGGGAATGGCGTAGGAATTGGGGAAAGACTAATTGAGTGATGCATGCCTGTATGCCTCTACCATCTTGTACCTCATTAAGATGTATGAGTACAATGCACCAATCTTTAAAAAGCCAACTTTTAGCTGGGTTTGGTGGTGCACGCTTATAATCCCAGCATTCAGAAGACTGAGACCAGACAGCCTCAGCTACTTAATGAGGCCCTCTGCAACTTAGTGAGAACCTGTTTCAAAATAAAGAATTAAAAAATAGGGCAGGGGGTATAGCTTGGAGATTGAATGCCCCTGGTTTACATCCCCAGACCCACAAAAAAAAAGCCAAGTTTTGACATTATAAATTTAAAAAAAATTAAACAAATGTTTATGCTTTCTGCTCTTAAAGTTTTTCTTTCTTTCTTCCACTTAATTTGGCACTAACTTGCTCATCATGTTCTAGCCTCTTATGAAGGAAACTGGGTTTTGTTTTTTGTTTTGTTGGTACTGGGGATGAAACCCAGGACATTTTACCTCTGCACTACACCCCACCCCTATTTTTTATTCTTTATTTTTGAAACAAGGTCTCACTGAGTTACAAAAGGCCTCACTAAGTAGTAGCTGAGGCTGCCCAAGAACCTCGATCCTCCTCAGCCTCCCAAATGCTGGGATTACAAGCATGCACCACCACACCTGGCTGAGATCATTGCTTTTAAGCCTTTCTTTTTTCTTGATGGACATTGAAAGGTATAAATAGCCATCCAAGCTCTGTTTAGTTGTATCATACAAATTAGCAGATGAGATACTCTTGGAACCTGTGTTATATTTGAAGAAAATATTGAACATGCAGATGCAGAAGGCATGAATAAAACAGTGCTAAAATATAAATGCCATACCATGAAGAAACTCAGCATGATAATAACTATTCTGACAGAAAACAAGGAATGAGAAGAAAACTTAGGTGCTGTAGAATGGCTACAAATGAATGATAATGATTTCTCTTATAGACCCAACATCATTTGTAGTTTTCTGCATGAAAATGAAAATGAAGATGAAGTTGTAGCCTCCAGCCTCAAATAAATCTTTGGAGTTCTAACTTGCTCTTCCAAGAGAACAATCTTGCTCTTCTAAGAGCAAGAGATCCAGATGAAAGACAGTTCAGACCTAATCTATGAGCAGGAGAAGCCACTGTACTTGGGATACTGAGGGTTCTGGTCCTCTCCTTTATATCCCTTCTTCTGAGACAGAAGGTTCTGCTTTTATGGAAACTCAAGATATTGCCTTAGAAATTACTCTTAGATAAACTATTTCTTATAATAACTAGGCCATGAACTTTTAAAATATTTTTATATAAAACAGTGGATTTGATGGACGTAGTAGTGCACACTTGTAATCCTAATACTTAGGAGACTGTGAGACAGGAGGATAGCAGGTTTGAAGCCAGCCTACGAAACTTATTGAGGCCCTGTTTCCAAATAAATAATACTGGGTTAGGAGTAATAACATGGAGGTAGAATGCCTTTGGGTTCAATCCCCAGTACCAAAAATATTAAATAAATAAATGAATGAATAAATAAATAAATAAATCTAGAAATAGGGAAGTGAAGGAAATCAGTAGTTTACAGAAGTCATAAGATCAGATAGGAAATAATGAAACAAAAATCAGAGAAGCAATAGAGAAAATCAGTGAAGTCAACCTGGTCCTTTGAAAAGATAATAAAATTATTCTATTCATGCTGATCAGGGAAATAGAAGACAAATGAACAAATTAGGAATTGTCATTCCTAATGTAGAGCTATCATCTCTACAGAGTCTACAACTATTAAAGGAACAAATTTAACTTTATGCATATAAATTTTACAATTTACAAGAAATATATTTCTTGAAAGATACAAACTACCAAAGCTCATTCTAGAATAGAAAACCTGAATAGCTCAATGTCTATTAGAGAAATTAAATTTGTAGTTAATCAAGTGAAGGAATAAAGTAACACTTCTTGGACAGAGAAGCATATCCTAACATACAGAGAAACCGGAAGCATAGATGTGTGCCATTTAATATGATAATTTAACTTAATTAGAATTAAATAAAGATTTAGTTCCTTTATCCTACTTGCCATACTTTATGTTGCCGATCACCCTTATGTGACTGGTACTGTATAGAACAAAGAGAGAATATTTACATTGTCACAGAAGTTCTATTGGAAGTTCTATAGGCAACTTCAGGAACTTGATTTGATGAGAGTTTGATTTACAGTGAGAAGGAAGTTGCAAAGGCATCTTGGAAGGCACTGAGTCTGGAAGGTAAAGAGTAAGTTCAAGTCATTTTTCTTTAGTGGAGTAGGTATTTGGACTGACCTTAGGGTGGAGGGGGAATATGTGGTTTTGACTACTGAAGGTAGGTGCTGGTAAATTGATTCAATTTGTATTTCAAAATAATCTTTCTGGAATCAAAATTAAAGAAATGGCAAGGGTGAAATTAGTGTTCTTGAGTTCACTGTGTAGTCCAGATAAGAAAGATACTAAGGACTGAGATAAATCAGAGGTGTTGAGGATAAAAAGGAAGAGATAGAAGAGCGTGGACTTTCCTAGGCATTCCCTTGTTCAGTTTACAATGAAGCAAACTCCCATTTAAAGGGTTAAATTTCCTATGTACTAAGGAAGGACAGATTATGCAAGAAATAGAAAATATTTATAGTGGAACCAAGAATATTTTGTAATTCTGCTTTCAGCTTACCTAGCTTTCATGCGTTCTTGGCTTCCAGAGATATAATTTCTAATATAACATGACAGCACCAGGCCACCTTGTGTTATTGATAGGGAAGTAGATTGACAATTTCAAGCTCTTTCCTCCTTTCCCTTCTTTTATCCTAGTCACCCTTCGCCCTGAAAGAAGAGTGTATGTGACTGTAGTTGCATAGTAACATGAAGACCACATCCTGTCCCCATATTCTTCCACTCATAGCAATACTTTGAATTTCCCTTGCTTCTTTCCTGAGGTTAATTTTATACAAATACAGTGAATAAAATTATTCTTTCAAATATGGCACTGTAAATATTTTTCTTTCAGTAAGTTTGAGCTAAAAATGGGGTAAGTTTTTTTCTTCAATTTTATTTAAAAGGATAACATTCCAGCTAAAATGTTTATTTTATATTTATCCTGAATTTAAGAATAACCTAAGGTTAATTACTGAAATGGAAGAGAAGAGGTAACTATTTTATAGAAAAATTCAAATAGTTTATGTCCTTTGTCCTTCACCCTTTTAGGAAGTTAGAGCTTTCTTCCACCTCCTACTCCTGAGAGTAGGCTAGACTTAGTTACATTATCCAAAGTATAGAGTACTGGAAGGAAAAAAATAGTAACTTTACAGTGGAGTAACTTGGCAAAGACTACTAAAATCAAGTGATTGAGATTAGTATCACCAGTGTCTTATGGGTATTTTGTACCTCTGATATAATTTGATACAAATGGCCCCTTCTATTTCTTCCAAAAAAGTCCATAACCCCATTCTAACTATAAGAAAAATATCAAGCAAGCTCAAGGTGAAACATATTTGACAAAAATTCCTGACCAGTACTCCTAAAAATGTTTAAAGTCTTCAAAAATAAGGAGATAGGAAACAAGGTGAATGGAAGCAGGGTGAGGCAGAGGAGTGCTACCCAGCTCTAATAGCCTCCAGAGTGAGAGTGAGAGTGAGCAAGAGAAAGAAAGAGAGAAAGAAAGGGGGGAGGCAGAGGAGTGCTACCCAGGTTGTGGTAGCATTCCTCCTCTCTGAAGGGGGAGGCAGAGAGGGAGAGGGAGAAGAAGAGGGAAAGGGAGGGAGGGAGGGAGGGGGAGAGAGAGAGAGAAAGAGAGAGAGAGAGAGAGAGAGAGAGAGAGAGAGAGAGAGAGAGAGAGAGAGAGAAGAGGGGGAGGGGAAGAGATCTCTGAGGAGAAGAAAGGAGAAAGAAAACCATAACCCCTGTGACAAACCTCTCCCAGCCATGTTCAGCCTGCTTACCATTACTAACAGTGAATCCATTTAAATTGTTAATCCATCAATGGATTTATCATCAATGGATGATATTAGAATCCTGATTCAGAGCCTGGTGTGGTAGCATATGTTTATAATTCCAGTACTTGGGAGGCTGAAACAGGAGGATCGCAGGTTCAAATCCAGCCTCAGCAACTTGGTGGGGCTCTCAACTTAGTAAGATGTGTTTCCAAATTAAAAAAAAAAAAACAGTTCTGGGGGTGTAGCACAGAAGTAGAAAGCCCCTGGGTTCCATCCATAGTACCACACATGCACAAAAACAATCCTGATTCAGTTTTTCACCTCTGAACATTTTTGTGCTGCCAACACACAAACTTTACCAGGGCGCATTCTATATCCTTTTTCTCCTCTTATTTCCTTCTGGTATTAAAATCATATGTTTGATATGGCCCGACAGATGGGAATACTCTGTTTTCTTGTGTTTCATTTTGGATAATTTCTGTTGCCTTATTAAAAGTCCTTTGAGTCTTTCCTGTATTCTGTCCAGTCTGCTGAAAATTCCATGAAAGGAATTATTTCTTATATTGTGTTTTTCATTTCAGTCATTTTTATTTGATTGTTCTTAATTATTTCCTTTATTGATATTTTCCATCTGTCCATACATATGCCTATATTTTTACTAAGTCTTTTAAAAACTATTTTAAAGTTTCTGTCTGCTAATTCCTATATCTCAGTCATCTCTGAATTAGTTTTGTTTTTTGTTACTTTATCTCTTGTAGGCTTTCTCCCCTTTTGTTTCTTCACCCATTTCTCCTTCCCTCTGCTTAGTGCACTCACCTCCTCTCCCCTTTTCCCTTCTATGAGAGAAAAGTCTGTAAAGTGGGCAGACTTATACACATATGTGCCACTGAGAAAGACTCTCGGGTCTCTTGCTTTACTCCCATTCTTAAAGGCTGCTGGTAGAAGTCTGTGAAAAAGATCTAGGAAATGAGTGCCTACTCTTGTGTCTGGTGCTCCCAAGAATGTCTAAATTGCTCACCAACTCCCACTCAGCCCTAAAAATTTGCTAAAATTTTCAAATGAGTTTTTTCTTATCTACCTTTACAATCACCTCGTTCCCTGGCTACATGGCATGCCCTAACCCATGAGTTCATTCTCTTTCTCTCTTTCTCTCTCTCTCTCTCTCTCTCTCTCTCTCTCTCTCTCTCTCTCTCTCTCTCTCTCTCTCATACTACTGGGGATTGAACTCTGACATTCTACCTCTGAGATACACCCTCAGTCCTATTTTATTTTGAAGCAAGGTGCAGAAGGCTTTCCTAACTTATTGAGGCTGGCCGGAACCTACAATCTTCTTGTCTCATCTTCCCAAAGTATTAGGAGTACAGGTGTGAGTACTACAAAGAGATGGTATAAATGTTCTCCTGCAGTGCATCATAATGCTTTTATTCTGGGGTGCTTAGACACATGGGCCTCCTATCATGTTCTTCATCTAGTTATAGGATCTACTTTATCATAATTTTTCTACTGTTTGATTAAATCAGATAAAAGCAATGACCACTCATTTTTGCCTTAATTCTCCTTCTGTCTAAAGAACACAGCATTCAAAATGCATCCAAGAACCTGGTATCATGGCACATGCCTTTAATCCTAGTACTTGAGAGGCTGAGAAAGGATGATTACAGAACCAAAGCCAGCCTCAGCAAGACCCTCCATAACTTAGTGAGACCTTGTTTTTTTGTTTTTAAATAGGACCAGAAGCATAGTTCAGAGGTAAAATGTCTCTGGGTTCAGTCTCTATTCAAACACACACACACACACACACACACGCATGCACGCACGCACACATTGCATCTAAGTAGGATGGCATAGTAATAATGCTCTAAGAAGATACAGTAATCATATTAAGAACTAGAGAATTGGGGAGTAGTTCAGTTGTAGAGCACTTTTACCTGGCATGTGTGAAACCTCGGTTTGATCTCTGCCCCCTCCCAAAAAAAATTAAAGTTTTTCTTTGTAGGCTGAAGGAACTAGTTTTCCATAATAACTTTGCTTCACAGTCTCTTTGTGCTTATGTCATTAGCATAGACCTCTATTGGTTCTCCATAGTCCACAATTAGGACAGTCTCTAGAATTGTCAACATGGATGTTTCTTCCTTTTACCTAATATCAGTCCAATGAAAAGCAAATAAATAGGACAAGCCCCTAAGTATTAAATAAACCATTTGGCTAGTATTTAGATTTACTGTATTTTTATTTTTTGTGGTGCTTAGAATTGAACCCAGGACCTTGCACATGACAGACAAATTGCTTAGTCTCTGAGCTATATACCAGGCCCAGGATTTGGCCTTCTGAAGGTAGCTTGGCATTTTCACTTTTTTTTTTTTTTTTTTTTTTTGGCGGTACTGGGGTGGAACTCAGCGTCATTCTACCTCCGAGCTATACCTCCAACCCTAGTTTTTATTCTTTATTTTGAAAGAGAGTCTCACTGAGTTGCAGAGGGCCTCACTTAAATAACTGAGGCTGTCCACAAACCAAGATTCTTCTCTCTCAGCCTCCCAAATGCTGGGATTACAAGTGTGTGCCACCACGCCCAGATTGAAGAAGTTTTTCTGATGTTTAGAAATGTGAGCCAGGTGTGGTATGATACACTTGTAATCCCAGTACTTGGGAGGCTGAGACAGGAGGACCCAGGTTCATGGCCAACCTCAGCTCCTTAGTGAGGCAGTCCACAACTTAGTGAGACCCTGTTTCAAAAATAAAGAATAAAAAATCAGACTGGGGTTGTGGCTCAATGTTAGAATGCCCCTGGGTTTAATTCCCAGGAACAAACACACACACACACACACACACACACACACACACACACACACACACTGTGAAATACTAGTTTACTCTGGCTTCAATTTTAAGTCAGAAATAATGTGGTCAGTAATGTATCATTTTGAAATGATGTTTTGTTTTGTTTTAGTTCTTGCTGTAGGGAATACACGCTCTGATGTAAAGTTTTAAAAATAAAAATGCTTAGCTATTTTATCTTTTAAAATTTTAAGGCTGGGCATGGTGGCGCACGCTTGTAATCCCAGCATTCAGGAGGCTGAGACTGGAGGATCGCGGTTCACAGACAGCCTCAGCTACTACTTAGTGAGGCCCTCTGCTACTTAGTGAGACCCTGTTTCAAAATAAAGAATAAAAAATAGGGCAGGGAGTTTAGCTCGGAGGTCAAATGCCTCTGAATTCCATCCCTATACCTGCAAAAAAAAAAAAAAATAGTTTTATTTTTTTTATTTTTTATTTTTTTTCTTTCTTTCTTTCTTTCTTTATTTATTTTATTTTATTTTTTTTATCATGACCTTCTTTATTTTTTTTTAAATTTTATTTTATTGGTGCACTGTATTCATACATCATAGTGGGATACAAACTTTTGTAGACATACATGCACACATCGCCCAGTCAGCCCCCACCCGATCCCCACCCCATTCTCTCCCCATCCCTCCTTCCCATGCTTGGCTTAGTGGTTGACATCTAGTATTATAGCAATTTATCCAAAATTAAAAATGATAATCTCACATAACAGTTTCATTTGTCTGATACCAAGCGTTTGATGATTTAAAGATAGCATTTCAATATTTCTTTTTGCTTTCTTTCTTACTAGAGCATATTTTTTTCTGTTTTTTTAGGTGAAACTATCATATATTTATATATTTATTTTTCAGAAAAAAATCTATCCTAATATGGAGTATGAATTCTAGATACCCAAAACGATCTTGAAAAAGAACAAAGCTAGCAGATATATATTTTCTGATTTCAAACCATATAAAGCTACAATAATTGAAACAGTGTAGTACTGTTCTAAAGGCAGATATATAGACCATTGGAGTTAAATACAAGCCTAGAGCTAAATTCTTCCCTATATTGTCAAGTTATTTTTGACAAGGTTTCCACGAACATTTGGTGGTGGAAATAATAATCTTTTAACTAAATATTGTTGAAAAATAATAATTACATGGAAAAGAATAAAATTGGACCCTTACCTAATCCCATATACAAGTATTAACTCAAACTAGATAAAAGACCTAAATATAAATCTTAAGACTATAAACTTTTAGGAGAAAATCTGGGTCATAAAACCTCACAACATTGAAATTGGCAGTGATTTCTTGGATATGATTTCAATGGCACAGGCAACAGAAGAATATACAAACTCCCTAAAAAATAAAAAAAATATTGTATATCCAAAGACAATGTAAACAGAGTTAAAAGTTACTAATAGAATTGGATAAAATATTTCCAAATGCTATATCTGAAGGTATATTAATATTCCAACTAGAAATCCTAAAAATTAACAACAATAAAGGCAAACAATACAACTTAGAGATAGGTAAAAGACTAACATAAATAATGAATCTCCACAGATAACCAATCTTAGTTGTCTGTTGGATGGAAACTCTTGTTTCTCTGGTTCTGGTGAGTGTTACCTATTTCTTCTTTGTAGTTAATCTCTTTGAGTATTTTCTCTAGCGCTGGTTTTGAAGACATAAATTCCTTCAGTTTCTCTTTGTCATGGAAGCTTCTTATTTCTCCATCTAATTTGATAGAAAGTTTTGCTGGATAGGAAATTTTTGGCTGGAAGTTGTTTTCTTTCAGAGTTTGGAATATGTTACTCCAAGCCCTTCTGGCTCTCATGACTTGGTTTGGGAAGTCTGGAGTGATTCTAATTGGTTTGCCTCTGAATGTCAGTTGGCCCTTTGTTTTTGTTGCCTTTAAGATTCTCTGCTTGGCTTCCACATTGGTCATTTTGACAATTATATGGCGTGGGGATCCTCTTCTCCGATCCTGTCTAAAGGGAGTTCTATAAGTTTCCTGGATCTGTGTATCAACCTCTTGCTCTATATTTGGAAAATTTTCTGCTATTACTTCCTTGAAGAGATTGTTGATCCCTTTGGTATCACTTTCTTTTCCCTCCTCTATTCCAATTATTCTTAGGTTAGCTCTCTTAAGATGGGCCCATATTTCTTCAATGTCAGATTCCTGCTGTTGGAAATTTTTTTCTAGATTAGAAACTATGCATTCATTTTTGGATTGCTCATCTTCTAAGAGCGAGATTCTGTTCTCCATGTGGTCTAATCGGTTGTTTGTGCTTTGAATTGAGGCCTTTACTTCATTAATTGCATCCTTTATCTCTTTTTGGCTCTCTCTGAGTTCTTTTCGAAGCACCTCTATTATTTCTACAGTTATTTTCCTGATTTGATCTTCTAGAAATCTCTGATTTTCTGTTTTATCAGGTTCTGATGTTGTGGGGTTGTGCACATTCATTACTCCAGTGTTATTCCTCTTTCCCATGATTTCGGAGGTTTGTGCCTTCTCTGGGTTCTTCCCTTGGGTCACTATGGCTTCACTTAAGGTGCTCTGGATCTCGAGTCTGTATTATCTCAGACCCCACTACTTCTTTACTGTGTTGTATCACAGAGTCTCCGACCCAGGGAGTCGATAGAGGCTGCTTTAAACTATGGGGGGTGCCAGGTTGCACGTTCTCCTATGGTGTGATATCTCTGCCACCACCACTCCCTCACTGAGTCAAGTCCCAGGAGGCCCAATACTGCGATTTCTCCTCTGTGGCCCGCAATTTGACTCACTGTTCTTGAGTACGCAGATGTAGCTGTACTGGACTCAGTGAATTCACTGCTGCTGCCGCCGCCGGTGGCAATATGGCGCCTCTGCCACGCCCTCGGCCATGAGGCTGGCGTATTTTTTCTTCTCTGGTTTTGTTTTCCACTCTGAATCCCTGCAACGTGTGCTGAGCTCAGCCACTGGGAGCTTTAAATCCTCTCTGCGCCGAAAGATCCCGCCTGGCTGTTCTGTAGCGGCTCACCTGGCTTGCTGTAGCCGTCCGTTGAATTCGCCGCTGCCGCCGGCAGTATGGCGCTGCTGCCGCGTCCTCGGGCGCGTGTGTCTCCTCTGTGGCCCTGAGCTCTGTTATCAGTCCGCTTTCTCTCTGGAGCCTGGTGGTTTTTTTTGTTTTTCTGGTGATGGTGTTTTCTGGCTATGAAAGGCGCTCTTTTTGTGGTAATGGAGATTGGTTGTTAGCGGGACTCTTAAGCCCTGCTTTTCTCGGTCGCCATCTTCCCGGAAGTCTCCATTTTTTTTAATATTTAATAGTTTACCTCTGCTTTTTTTTTGGGGGGGGGGTTTCCTAGAAGCCCTTCTACCTCTGGGCTACACTCCCAGACCTATTTTTTTATATTGTTTTTATTTGGAAACAGGGTTTCTTAAGCCAGCAAGGCTGGCTCCAAACCAGCTCAATCCTCCTGTCTCCTCCCAAGCATGCTCGGCTGTTACTTCTGCTTTTTATAGTCTTTTTAAGGATGTTTTTGCCCATAGAATTCCACCTTGCATATTATATTTCACAGAAAGTAAGATGTATAATTTAATAAAATCAGTTATAAAAGATTTAAACCAGATGCACTTAAATGTAGTAGCCTTTTCCCTACTATCTATCAGTTTAATTTACATCTTCAAGGGATTATAGAGGGAAAAATACAAAAGAAGTGAATTTTTATTGCATGTCAACTTATGATATTCTCATTGCTTTTATGATACAGACTATAGTAAATACCTCAGTGACTATAAAGAATTTCAATAATCAGTCCTTTAATTTACATTAAAAACATTGAATCTTAATTACTGTAAAATACAAATGAAATCCAACTTTTCCATAGTAGATTCTGAAGTATTTGCTCTTAGATAAAAACACAAACTGAGGTGCTGTGTACTATGCTCCATTTGCTATGTTCCATTTGCTGGCAGAACTAGTTTGGAACTGACTAGTTGGAAGTCTAGTTTCAAATACCACTTTTTAATCAGTATAGAAAAATAATAACCACATATTTATCCTTGGATTTTTAGTTCTCTCATGTGTCTTTATGAGGTGTCCTTCATACTGTTTTCATTGGTCTTTTTTACGAAAGGCTTTTAATGTCAATAGTAGAGTAGCAGGAACACAGAAACTGGGGGTACAAGAATAAGTAAAACAAAAAAAAAATCAAAGCAAGATTTAATTTGGTCAGTTTCCTTACATTCTAGAGTGGGGAGTAAAGGAAAATGATAAATTGGCTCTCTTCTCTTTTTTCTAGCCTCTGAGATTTTTCTGACATATGTTTTTGGGTTTGATGTAGCTTTTCATGTAGCCCTATGATCCTTTTCTCCCATTGATACTTCAATTTTTGCTTATAAATAAGGGATCATTCTTCCTATTAGATAGAAATATGCTAATAGATCCAGAAGTCCCCACTGTTTAGTTCTGTAGAAAGTGTCCAAAACTCTGAAATATTCAAGACCTATTTTCTGCTAGTTGGTAATTATTTTCTGGAGTAGACTCCTCGCTTCTTTGTTTAAACCTGGGTCAAATGACTTCAACGTGGAGTTTCTACCAGCTTCCCATTGGATCATTCACTAATTTACCCAGCTGCTTTCTTAGTAGGAAATAGTGCTGTCTTTGTGGTAGTTGGTAAAAATAAAAACATAACCTACAATAAAGTTTATAGTTAGGGGATATAAACACAATAGATAGCAAGAATAGGGAAAGATAATTAAGGCAAGGATTTCAAACATGCAGGTTTTAAAATGTTTTTTTAAAACTTTCTGGATTTTTAACTCTAGCTTTGGTAGCAAGATCAGTTCTCAAAATGGTTTCCTTTACCTTTTACAAGATATCTTGTCAATTTTAAGGCCATAAATATATTTGAAAATTATATATTATATTTGCATTCAGCCCACACATGTGGGACTAATGGACATTAATCCTATTTATAAGGAAAACATATAATATATTAAAGATCTATTTACTAACATTCCCATTGTATCTTTCTCAATGCTATTATCCCCTTTTTCTTTTTTTAAATTATATCTTCTGTTTGAATGTTCTTAAATTCTGTTTTTAGATCGTGATCTTTATGAGAGTAATTTCTGCTTTTTTTTTTCTTTTTTGGTGGTGGTACTGGGGTTTCTGGAAGCCCTTCTACCTACGGGCTTCACTCCCAGACCTATTTAACATTTTTATTTGGAAACAGGGTCTCCTAAGCCAGCGCGCAAGGCTGGCTTCGAACCTGCGTAATTCTCCTGTCTCTGCCTCCCAAGTGCGGGGATTACAAGTGTGTGCCACCATGCCCAGCCTAATTTTAGCTTTCAAGGATAATTGTTTCTTAATTTAACAAATTAATAAAAATTTAAAGCTAGTGGCTAGGTGTGGTGGCTCCACGCTTGTAAATCCCAGTAATTTGGGAGGCTGAGACTGGAGAATCACAGGTTTGTGGCCAGCCTCAGCTACTTAGTGGGGCCCTTTGCAACTTAATGAGACCCTGTCTCAAAATAAAGAATGAAAAGTAGGACTGTGCATGTAGCTCAGAGGTAAAAATGCCCCTGGATTTAATCCCCAGTATTGCAAAATTAAATAAATAAATAAATAAATAAATATTAAATAAATAAATAACGTTTAAAGCTATCAAGGTTGAAAAGTTAGGAAAGAAAAGTGTATATTTTAGCAATATTGATAAAAAAGTCTATAATAAAATGTGTTTTGTTGATACATTGGTCCAATATGTAGTTCTCAAAGAGCTAATCACTATTAAAACCAATCATAGTGACCTTAAAGACCATCTTTTTTCAGGAGACCAAGTTATTTTCATTTATTATTTTCTCAGTCTCTTTTTTCTTGGAAATCTTAGAGAGTTAGGACCATAGTCTTTCTGGTTATCAGGCTAGAGAATGGCTCACAGCCTAAATTCAGTCCACTTCCTGTCTTTGTACAGGAAGCTTTATGGAAACACAGCCACACTTATTTGGTTTATGTTTTGTGTGTGTGTGTGTGTGTGTGTGTGTGTGTGTGTGTGTGACTACTTATGTGCTACAGTAATAGAGTAGAGTAGTTATGGGGAAAGTTCTAGGCTCCTGAACCTAAAATACTTAGTATCTGACCCTTAACAGAAGAGATTTGCTAAAATTTGCATAGAAATCAATCCACAATTACATGTCTAGATTGTTTCTTTCTCCTTTACTCCTACATAATGTCACTTAATAAAAACAGCCAATTTGGACAGTATTATCTTAAGTTACAAGGTTGTTTTCTCTTTTCTTCTTAGGAGCTACACAAAGTATGTCTTTTCTGTTCCATATAACTTGTGGCCATTAATGCCCTGTGCTATCTGGAAGCCATGTAGTTGTTCAATGAGGATGTTTTTTGGTTTAATACTTAGGTTTTTTCATAGTTTTTTATTGTTATGTATATTTATGTGAAGACATATTCTTCCTTAGGATGCTTCATCATGCACACAGTAGACTTGTAAGCATCAGATCAGTAAGGGAAGGTTACATCTCTTAGCACTTTATGGTATCTTGTCTTAATGAAACAGCCAGGGTAGTCTTTTTCAGTTATATTTTGTGTGCCTTATAGGAAGTACAGGAGATACCTTTAGAAAACCGAGATCATTTATCAAACAAGTCCTAGATTCTTAGCATTTTAAATTATGTAATAGTATCCATGTAATAATGAGTGGTATAATTGTTTTTAGCAAAACTATAATATTATCATAATAAACCTTATAAAATTACCATAATTAAACCTTTTCTCCTATAAATTTTAGTTCGTTATAACCAGGGCACTCAGTTTGGTGTATTTATATGTGATTGGGAAAGAAAATGCTAACCCTGTAATTTTTTTTTTTATTGGTGCATTGTAATCATATATCACATTGGAATACAAGACTTGAGAGGATATACAAGCACACATCATCCAATTAGCCCTCATCCAGCCCCCATCCTATTCCCTCCCCCTCCCTCGATCCCATGCTTGTTTGGTGATTAACTTTGATACATTTGTTTATGTACCTCCTGCATTTTAAAGAGGCTCCATCCTCCCCTATTCCATACCCTCTGATCACCTTAGTTGCTTCACTATAGGGCCCTTTCTATAGCTCGACCTCTTCCTGTTGCCCCTTTCCTCCTAGTTTTTTCTGATTAGGGGAAGCATCTGATTTTTATTTTCTGCGATATTTCTCCATGCATGCAGCGTTGCAAGTACTGATCCCACTCTTGACGGCCCCAGTAGTGGCCTGGCTACCCGGTGGACTGATCCAGACCTCGCTGGCTCAAACAGCGGCCTTGCCTCATGGGAGGCCCCGATTCTGGTCTTGCTGGCCCCAACACCAGCCTAACCCCTCAGCTGGCTCCAATCCCAGCCTCGGAGGCCCCAGTAGTGGCCTTGATTCACGGCAGGTTCCGATGCCGGCCCTTGGCCCCGGCACCGGCCTACCCCTCGGCAGGCTCTGATCCCAGCCTCGCTGGCCCCAGCATCAGCCTAACCCCTTGGCAGGCTCTTATCCAGTCTCAGAGGCCTCAGTAGCGGCCTTGATTCACGGCAGGCTCTGATGCCGGCCATTGGCCGCGGCACCGGCCTAACCCCTCGGCAGGCTCTTATCCCGGCCTCGGAGGCCCCAGCACCGGCCTTGCCTCACGGCAGGCTCCCGATGCCGGCCTCGCTGGCCCCAGCACTGGTCTAACCCCTCGGCAGGCTCCGATCCCAGCCTCAGAGGCCCCAACACCGGCCTTGCCTCACGGCAGGTTCCAGTGCCGGCCATTGGCACCAGCACCGGCACCGGCCTAACCCCTCGGCAGGCTCTTATCCCGGCCTCGGAGGCCTCAGTAGCGGCCTTGCCTCATGGCAGGCTCTGATGCTGGCCTCACTGGCCCCAGCACCGGTCTAACCCCTCAGCCGGCCCCGGCCCCGGCCTAAACTCTCAGCAGGCTCTGATCCTGGCCTCAGAGGCCTCAGTAGCAGCCTTGCTTCACGGAAGGCTCCGATGCTGACCTCTTGCCCCGGCACCGGCCTAACCCCTCCCCTCGTCAGGCTCCTATCCCAGCCTTGGAGGCTCCAGCACCGGCCTTGCCTCACGGCAGGCTCCAATGTTGGCCGCTGGCCCCGGCATCAGCCTAACCCCTTGGCAGGCTCCGATCTTGGCCTCAGAGGCCCCAGTAGCGGCCTTGCCTCACGGCAGGCTCCGATGCCGGCCATTGGCCTCAGCACCGGCCTAACCCCTCGGCAGGCTCTTATCCTGGCCTCAGAGGCCCCAGCACCGGCCTTTCCTCACGGCAGGCCCTGATCCTGGCTTCGGAGGCCTCAGTAGAGGCCTTGGCTCATGGAAAGCTCCAATGCCGGCCACTGGCCCTGGCACCGGCCTAACCCCTCAGCAGGCTCTGATCCCGGCCTCAGAGGCCCCAGCACCAGCCTTGCCTCATGGTGAGCTCCGATCCCGGCCTTTCTGGTCCCGGCACCAGCCTAACCCCTAGGCAGGCTCCGATCCTGGCTTTGAAGGCCCCAGCACCGGCCTTACCTCATGGCAGGCTCCGATCCCGGCCTTACTGGCCCCAGCATTGGCCTAACCCCTTGGCAGGCTCCAATCTCAGCCTCAGAGGCCCCAATAGTGGCCTTGCCTCGTGGCAGGCTTCGATGTTGGCCATTGTCCCTGGCACCGGCCTAACCCCTTAGCAGGTTCCAGTCGCTGCCTCGAAGGCCCCAGCACCGGCCTAGCCTCATGGCAGGCTTCGATCCCAGCTTTGCTGGCCCCGGCACCGGCCTAACCCATCGGCAGACTCTGATCCTGGCCTCGGAGGCTCCAGCACCGGCCTAGCCTCAAGGCAGGCTCCAATCCCAGCTTTGCTGTGTCCATCACCGGCCTCACCCCTCGGCAGGCTCCAATCCAAGCACCCTCTTTGCCCAACCAATTGTCCCACATTCTTGAGGTTGCGTGGTGGTAGCATTCTGCCCCTGGGGATATTATTTCAAAGGTTCCAGGTGTAATGCATCAGTTCTCTGCCTCCCCTGAGTACTGGCCACTGCCATTGCTACTGCCTCCACGATTTCAAATCTTTCCCAAGCTCTTTTTCCACTCTGAATGTTGTTCAATGTTCCTAAGCTTGTGTGACGGTAGCATTCGACATTTGGTATAATTTCTCCAAAAAAATAAGGTTGGTAGGATCCGATTTCTGCTTCTCCTGAATACAAGTCTCCACCGCCATCGCAGAGACCGCTTTCAACACCGCCTTTCTTCTTTGTCTCCGCTAAACTCTCTCCTTACAGGTGATGTCCAAGATTCTTAACAATATAGAGAAACAGCAGTCCTCCTTCACGGGGAATTTTTCCATAAGTTCCAGTGCATTTGGATAAGTTTTGTCTGCATCTCCAGTATCCTGGCATCCGCCACGGCCTTCTTAACCCCTCTCCGATATTTTTCCTTTTTCTTTTTCTTTTTCTTTTCCTTTTTTTTTCTTTTTCAATAATAGAAGACAGTATGTGTGGTTTGAGGAGGTAGTGGAATCAGGCACTCAGTAGCACTGTGACCCAGTCAGTTTCCCCATGGGTCCAGCGTGCATTACTCCGCCTGGGGCCCAGAGTCCCACAACCCCGGCCCCGGCTGGCGTGCCCCACCTGACCCCTGCATGGGACCCAGGGTCTTACTGCGCCCAGTTTCTCCAGGGGTCTAGCGTGCTACGCGCAGTCTGGCCCGGGGCTCAGAGTCCAGCGACCCGGGCCCTGGCTGGTGTGCCCCGCCAACCCTGTAATTTTTTTTAAAATGTTTTATAATTAATGAAATATGTTCTAAGCATATGACACAAATCAATTCCTAGAGTTTTTTGTTTTGCTTTAATTTTTTAATTGAAAACTAATAGTTGTATTGGTATATGTTTTATAGGTGTAATGTAATGTTCTGATAAGGCTATGCTGTGGAAGGATTAAATCAAGCTAATTAACAAATCTGTTACCTCACATACTTTTCAATTTTTGTGATAAAATATTTGAAATCTATTCTTTACCAACTTTGAAATAAGCAGTGCATTGTTATAGTCATCATTTTGTGCAATGTGTTATCTTCCTGTCTAACTGAAATGCTCTTTTGTCAACATACCCTCATCCATATATATATATATATATATATATATATATATATTTTTTTTTTTATTTTAAGGCAGCACCTCCCTAAATTGCTGACACTGGCCTCTAACCTGAAATCCTCCTGTCTCATTCTCCCAAATACTAGGATTACAGTGCTGATTGGCTCAGCACTACCTATTTGTTGTTGATGTTGATTTTATATCTTGAAGCTTTACTGAAATTTTCAGTTCTAATAGTTGCTTGGTAGAGTCTTTGGGGCTTTCTGTGTAAAAGAAATGGCTGAGACAATGTTGCATCTTACTGTCCTATTTGAGTGCATTTTATTTCTTTTGTAATTGATTTGGTTAGAACCTCCAAATAATGTATCAAATAGAAGTGGTGAGAGTGAGCATCCTAGTCTTGTTTCTAAACTTAGAGGAGAAGCTTTCAACTTTTCACTGTTGAAATCATAATAGTTTAAATCTTAAATTTCCCCCAAAAGCTTATATGTTGTAATGTTCATAGGTGAGGCCACTGGGAGGTGATTACATTATCAGAACTCTGACCTGATAATAGATTACTTCATTTATGGATTCAAATCTTAATAAGTTTGCAGACAGGAGCTGTGTTATAAAAGCAAGTTCTCTTTTCACTTCCAGGCTACCATGAGCTGAGTAGTTCTCTCTACCACGGGTTTTTGCCATGATGTACTTTATTGCCAAAGGCCTAAAAGCAATAGAACCAAGTAACCATTACTGAAACCTCTATAACTGTGAGCCAAAATCAGTATTTCCTCCCTGACGTTGGTTTCTCTCAGGTACTTTGCCATAGTGACTCAAAGCTAATAGAAGTATGATGTTACCTGTGAGCTTTTTGTATATGACCTCTTTTGTGTTGAGATATATTCCTTCCATCCAATTTGTTGAGGATTTGCAAAAATGTTGAACTTTGTCAAATACTTTTTCTGCATTTATTATGATTATCACTAGGAGTTATATTGAACAAATATCTATTGTTTTGCCTACAAATATGAAAACATCATTTTATATTTTATATATTCTTATGTAAGAAACTTTACATTTTAGGATTTAATATTTAGAGGTATTTAATGGATTTTATTTCAGGTATCATTTGGAAGATTTATATTTTAAGTTCATTGTGATTCAAATAGTTCATATTTCAACAAAATTAGAGAAACACTGATGATATAACAGCAAAATTTTAAAAATAAACTGTTCAGCTAATTTCCTATAAAAAGTTCTGACTTTGGTGACAGAAAAGCTGCTTTTCTTTACTGAAGTACAAAATGGACAGAAATAGAACATGCAACGTTGTCATAGCAGTTTAAACTAATGCTTCTTACCATTCCTCCCAGGGTTATCATGTGCAGGTTGATCACCTCTCAAGGCAGTTTGCTAAAATGCTCACTCTAACCCCCATCTAGAGTAGGGCCAGGATTTTGCATGTACTAGGAACTCCTTAATGATACCCATGCTCATATCTGTGGACCACCTTCATAGATTAAGTTTTTCTCTATTTATGGCAGTTCGATAATGTGGAAGGATTAAACCCAATGTAGACAGACTACTAATACTGAAATAAATGTATTTTGCTAAGCAAGGTATGAAATTGAGAAAGCTAGTTATAACTGTGAAACAAATGTAAACAAAAAATTAAGTGAAGCATCATAAGTTCTAAAAATTTTATCTTGTCTTCCTTATGTCTGAATGAAATGCTGGTATTTTTCAGAAAAAAAATGAAAATCCTATAAGAAACTATATTTAGTATATGCAGAAAAAACTCTTTGGACTATTTGTAATTTCTCTTGAACTCCATTCTTTCTCTTCAATGGAATGCTTGTTTTTCTTTTTTTTTTTTTTTTTTTTTTTTTTTTTTGCGGGTCTGGGGATGGAACCCAGGGGCATTTGACCTCCGGGCTACACCCCCTGCCCTATTTTTTTTTTTTAATTCTTTATTTTGAAACCGGGTCTCACTGAGTTGCAGAGGGCCTCACTAAGTAGCTGAGGCTGTCCGCGAACCGCGATCCTCCAGGTCTCAGCCTCCCGAATGCTGGGATTACAAGCGTGCGCCACCACGCCCGGCTTGGAATGCTTGTTTTTCTTATGCAACTTTTGGCTTAGGTTTTTGAAAGTCACATCAACACAAACAAGGAATCATCCTATCTTTTGAGTCAGTTGAACATTTACTTCTACACCTCAGACTTCTGGATCATCTTAAAACAGGGACACCAACGATTTGGTATGATTAAAAGCTTGAAAGGGAAAAGTGTTTAATTGTATGTATTTTATTTTATTTTATTTTATTGGTGGTACTGGGGTTCCTGGAAACCCTTCTACTTCCGGGCTACACTCCCAGACCTATTTTTATACTTTTTTATTTGGAAACAGGGTCTCTTAAACCAACACGGCTGGCTTCGAACCTGCGCGATCCTCCTGTCTCCACCTCCCAAGCGCGGGGATTACAGGCATGTGCCACCACGCCCGGCTAAATGTATGTATTTTAATATATGTTAAAATTATTTTACATAAACACATGTTTAAATTAATGTTTTTGTTTAGAAATAAGGTCTGAAATTGAGAGTTGTTCTAAAGGGAGTTATGAAAAGTAATATTCTCATAGACTAGACACATAAACTACATTTTAAAATTATAAACTATACATTTTTATGATTATTTTTCTATACAATAATGTAGTATAAACTTAAATTTATTATTATTATTATTATTATTATTATTATTATTACCATTATACCATTATTATTGATATTGGAAAATGAATTCAGGGGCTTTTCTGAGCTTCACCCCCAGCAATTATTTAATTTGTTTATTTTTTTGTTTTGAAACAAGGTCTTACTAAATTGCTGAGGATGTGGTTCATCACACAAACTGGTAGAAGTTTGAGGTGTGAGGCCCACATGCACATGTTTTGTGTATTCATTCCTACTGGACTTAAGTTGCTTGGTTATAGTTTTCCACCCTCACCTAATGTCTCTCACAGTGATACTCAAATTCTCATTATTTTTAAATACATCAAATACACTGGAGAAAATTTGTATTTCAAAACAAGTGTTATAACAGAACTGACTGTATATGAAATTTCACACTTTTTTGAGAAATGGACCTTTATATTTTATTGCAATTCAGTTCCATACGCACCAGGGGGAGTAGTAGGTTCACATTTTGCAGCAGCACTGACCAGTGCTTTTCTTAGTTTTGCAGCTGCACATATGGTAAATTATTATCATTTTATGGTTACAGTTATAAGCAATTTGGTAGAAAATGACAGCTAAATTATGTAGTGTTACTTTTATTTGTTTTAATTTGTAATTCAAATATATTTTTAAATGAGAAAACAAAACTCAGAACAATTTTTAGTAGGAGGAAAGCCCTTCTTCCTGTTGCTTAGTATTAGGCCACCCAGTAGACCTTGCATTTCACTTTTAATCAACCCATTATGAATTATAGACATTGAAGCACAGAGCTATGAGACCTTCTATATTCTGAAGAATAAATATTTTTAGCTATAGTATCAGGACTCCTACTAAATAAAAAAGGGCATGTAACAGCCAATTGAATTGACAAATAGATAAATTTCTGTTTTTTACAACAATTTTTAGAGGCAGATAATCTCAAATTTTATTCTATGAAACAGCCTTACAAATTATGCCGAAGCAAATTTACTTCCTTTTATCCTATCAGTATTTGTTACAGATTGCTCCCTGGAGTCTGGTATCATATCAGTATTTGCTACAGACTGCTTCCTGGATACAGGCATCAGGGTCCATGGACATCTTTACACCAAACTATTAGTTTGAATTGAAGGAGTTCACAATGAGCCACAGCTTACAAGATGTTCAAAGTTTCTGACTTGTTTTGGGCTTTTATCTTCAAAGGGAGTGTTATATAATTAGTACTTGTTACAGAGGTCATTAAACTATGCATATATATCTGGTATTAATAAATAGATTTACCAGTGTCAAGAAACCAAAATTTGCTGTATTTATTTAATTGTGCACCACCATCATTATAAAGCTTTTTTTTTTTTTTTTTTTTTTGGTGGTACTGGGGTTTCTGGAAGCCCTTCTACCTCTGGGCTACACTCCCAGACCTATTTTTTTACATTTTTATTTGGAAACAGGGTCTCCTAAGCCAGTGCGCACAGCTGGCTTCGAACCTGCGAGATTCTCCTGTCTCTGCCTCCCAAGCGCGGGGATTACAGGCGTGTGCCACCACACCCAGCTATAAAGCTTTTCTTAAATGTTGATTTATTTCTGCTGGACAGAAATCAGCATTGATTTCTGCTGATGTCCAGGTGGGGATCTGCAGACCTTAAAACATAGTCTTAATATTCAACATAGTACATGGGAGTTACTTTTCATAACTCCCTTTAGAAAAACTCTCAATTTCAGACCTTATTTCTAAACAAAAACAACATTCTACATAGTTGTTATATTTCAGAGCCATTATCTGAACTGGGAGAAAGATATAGATAAACTACTTGATCATGTAATATGTTGACAGTAAAGTAATATAGTATTTATATTCTTTATTCTATTAGTGTAAATATGCCATATCAGTGATTTAGACCAATGTAGGGAGTTATTTAATATTTTCCATTGCTTTTAAGTCATTTAAAAACAATTATTGCATAAATAGTATAGATGAAACCAGGAAACAAAGTCATTTGGTTGTTAGAAACCAAATATTACTGTAATCTCACTAATGTCACTTGGAGAAACAGAAAAAGTTTTATTTTGATGGTAATTTAGGCTTTCATTTTACTTGGTACTATTTTTTTATTATTTGTGTTATCCTAACTTAATTCATTTGTATTACACAATATGCCATTTTGGATTTACTTTAAAGGGTAATTAAGTTGGGAACTAATCATGAAATATTATTCTATAGTAAATTTCATGTTTCTTTGGAATTGTTATATATTGGATTTAATTGTAAAAATTCTAACAATTTTAATCTTTTATTGGTATAATATGATCCATGAGAGTTTGAGTGTGTGATGGAAACAAATATACATATCAAAAATCCAACCTTTTGATTTTAAAGTACTAACAATGACAATAGAAGATGATGGTTTATCAGGTTTCTTACCTACATTTTATAAACTATTGCCAAATATGTACATGCACATTATATTATATAATATTCTTTTCTGTAATGGAACTACTATAGAGCTTCATGTCACACTTTTTTCTTGCAGAGCTAAGAAATTTGGGGACTCCAAGCATATATGTTTAATTTTAATATGTGGTAGGGTATAATGTTATAAGGGGAGGTGACAGAAACAAAATGTCTTCATTTTATGATGAGTAAGTGAAAGGAAGCCAGGGAAGGAGATTGTTTAAGGAAGGAAGAATTGGTCAAGAAGGAGGCTCAAGCCTGAAATCAGCTTAGTACACTTAGCAATTAATACATTAGAGAATACTTGTCAGGAATACAGAATAAAAAGAATGAGGGGTAGGAAAACATATTATATTCAGTCCAAAAGTACATTGGAAATGAGGAAGTAGAGAACATGAGCATATACTAATCTTTTCATTTTTTGTAATGAGGAATAGAAAAAAATGTTGGCAACACAAAAAGAAAACATTGTTTAAAGAGAGTTTTAGAATGCACTTAGTTGAAGGCTTATGAGATTAGCCAAAAGTTACTGAGGTTGTACCAAAGAATAATTTATGCAACAGTGTCCTGATTGAATATAGATGAGATAAGGAACACAGTTGGAGAAGTTTGCCTTAGAAAACATTCATTCATTTACTCATTCATTCAACAGTGTTTGGTTACCAAGACCTGATGTAATGATGTATTTAAATGGGAGTTGTGAAGAAGTTAAGGATATTTTAAAGGTTCTTAATAGCCATCTGCCTTTTCAGTGACATAAGACAAACTTTCTGTGTGTGTGTGTGGGGGGGTACTGGGGATGAAACCAAGGGGCATTCTACCTCTGAGCTACAACCCCAGCCCTGTTTTTTTTTTTTTTAAGTCTTTTTTTTTTTTTTTTTTTTTTTTTTTTTTGGTGGCCCTGGGGTTCCTGGAAGCCCTTCTACCTCCGGGCTACACTCTCAGACCTATTTTGTATTTTTTTATTTGGAAACAGGGTCTCTTAAGCCAGCGAGGCTGGCTCCAAAACAGCACAATCCTCCTGTTCTCTGCCTCCTAAGTGCAGGGATTACAAGTGTGCGCCACCACACTCAGCAAGTCTTTTTCTTTTTTGAGTTGGAAAGGCTCCTTGCTAAGTAGCTGAAGCTGTCAGGGAACCACATTCTCTGGTCTCTGCCTCCGGTATGCTGGGATTACAAGCATGTGCCACCACGCCTGGCCCCCAACATTCATTCATTCTTTCTTTCTTTCTTCCTTTCTTCCTTTCTTCCTTTCTTTTGAATTTTATATGTGGAACATATCAAAAATGGTATACATTTGGACTGCCTGGACATAACTTTCAAATGAGTATAACTTTTGCTTCCAGATGCAGTTGTGTATTACTATCTTGTTCTATTTTAAGGTTTTCTTATTCATATCAGATAGTATTATAATTTTTATTTATATGTCAAACAAAACAAAAATCCAAGAGAAGGAAAGTCTGTTGTATTTATCCTTCCTCTTTCCCTTCCTTTTTTACTTCCCACAATCTTGGAACAGTTTTTCCTCCTTTGCTATGCCCTGAGGTCCTGCCACCCACCTGTTTCTTCCTGGGAGCCAGTTGATAATAAACTGATGTCTGAAATTGAGTTCAAAATAAATCATTCCTTCTCTAAGTTGTACTTTTCTGGTATTTTGGTCATTGCAATGAAAAAGCTGACCAAAATACCCACATTTTTAGTCTTTCTATTCCTAATTAGTGTTATGAAATTCCTTTCTTCTTTGTTTAGACATTTTTCTTTAGCTATTCCTTTAAAATTAATGGTAATAAATTAGTAGTTGTCCTTTTCTTGAGTATTTCTTCTTCATTTCTGAAGGATATTTTTGCTGTATACAAAATACTGTGATGAAAAAAATTTTTTATCTCTCAAAAAATCTCATCCTGCTTTCTTATGATCTCCATATCTTTGTGATGAGAAATCCATTGTCATTGTACATTTTTCCCCTTCAAATAGGTACTGCTTCTATCTTGCTTTCAAGTTTGTTTATTTATTTTTGTCTTTAGTGTTTAGAAGTTTGATTCTTATACTTCTTGACTTGGGTTTCTGCAGATTAATCCTGTTTGGTGATTGCTTAGGTTTTCTTGCCAAATTGGTGAAATTTTTAGTTGTTCTTTCTTTTGAATACTTTTCCATCCCCATCCTCTTCCTGCTATATTTCTGGTACTTTGATGACATTAATGTCAGATATTTGGTTATAGTTCAATAGGTCCCTTAGACTCTGTTTTTTTTTTTTTCTTTTTTCTTTTTCAGTCTATTTTCCCTCTGTTGTTCTTACTGGGTAATTTGTTTTGTTATATTTTCAACTTAATTAATCTTTCCCATATCTCCTTCATTTTGTTATTGATCCCATTCAAGTAAGCTTTTTATTTTGGCTATTATGATTTTCTCTTCTAAAGTTTGCATACAGTTCTTTATATCTTCTGTTTCTTTACTGAGAAACTATTTTTTCATTTGTTTCAAGCATACATATAATTCACTGAACATTATGATTACTTTTAATATCCTTTTCAGATAATTTCAACATCTGTGTCTATCTCAGTATTGGTGTTTGTTCATTAGCTTTTCTCATTCACGTTGATGTTATCTTGGTTCACTTGGTATTGCAAGTGACTATTAATTGTGTTCTGGACATTTATGTTATAATGTTGTTTATATCGTCTCTTTTAGTGTCATTTTCTAATAGTACACTAATTGGGGAAGAAGAGGCCTCACCTTCATTACTTCCAGGTTGGGAGCAAAAGGTCAAGTTTCTACTTAGCCTCCTTTAACACCTGGGGATGGGCATCTTCTTACTACAAAGTGGGAATGGAAGTTTAGCTATCTACTCGTTCTCTGCAATCATCATTTTAGCTGAGAAAGAAGGGGCTTTCCCAGCTGGCTTTCACTTATTGCTGCTGATACATAGAGAAATTCTTGGCTTTCCATTCAACTTCTTCTTATACTATCTTAGCAAAGGGGGAAAACTCATCATTAGAGCTAGATGGGAGTGGAGCTCCAGGCTCCCCAGGAAGCTTCCACTGATCATTTTGAGGGTAGAGGAGGATATTGAAGCCATGGATAAGAATTCTGGCTGGCTCTACATTGAGTCTTCTTTGATATCACTCCTGGGTAGAGAGAGGATAGTAGAGGGACCTGGGAATCTAGGGGTGAGGTTATAAGGGTTTTTTTTCTGTGTTATCTGGCTTAAGTAAGGCAGTTCTTGTTTAAAAGTCTTCTGTCTGGCTATGTATCTTTGCCCATTAACCTTTCTGCATTGTTGACCTCTCCAGCATCCGCTATACGACACAAAGCAAAAACAAAACCAGGTAACTCACTTTCATCTTGTTCCCCAAGGTTGTGAGGCCCCTGGCAACTCTACCTCATTCTTTCCATTTTTTCAGAGTCGTCTTTATTTCTTGTAACATCATGTATAGGAGTTTTAGCTACACTTAATAAGAGGAATAAAGAGAACTTTGTATACTTCATCTTTTCTAGAAACAGAAATCTCACTGTATTTATTGCATTTTTTTCTTTAAATTTTCTTTTCTGGCTGCTAACATTGACTCAACTTTCTGAATATATCCTTATGTCTTTATAAGTCATACCTTAGTCTCAAAGAGAATATTTTTCCTCATGTGAAAAGTGGGTTAACTCATTTAGCCAAGACTTACTTTTGAAGAAAGATCACCACTAGACAGAGACTAAATGTGGAAAGTTTCTGTCTCCTAGAAGAATTTCTAAAAATAGTTATATTAAAAAATAGAGTCAATCCCCGCGCTTGGGAGGCAGAGACAGGAGGATCGCGCAGGTTTGAAGCCAGCCACGCCGCTGGCTTAGAAGACCCTGTTTCCAAATAAAAACGTAAAAATAGGTCTAGGAGTGTAGCCCAGAGGTAGAAGGGCTTCCAGGAACCCCAGTACCACCAAAAATAAAATAAAATAAAAATAAAAAATAGAGTCCATTGACTTTAACTCTTCAATTCATTACTTTGAGTTTTTCAGTATGTCTGATTCTCTGTTGTTGATCTAATATAGTTAAGATATAATATAGTTAAGCCTTGGGACTTCTTATAAATGTTGCTTCTTAGTTGGGTGTGGTGGCACAGTCTTGGGATCCCAGCATTCCAGACGTTGAGACCAGAGGATTGTGGACAGCCTCAGCTACTTAGCGAGGTCCTTTGCAACTCAGTGAGACCCTGTTTCGAAATTAAAAAGGACTAAAAAAATAGGACTGGGGGTGAATGCCCCTGGGTACCATCGCCTATACCGAAAAAAAAAAAAAAAAGTTGCTTCTTGGATTACTTTACTCAATAGTAGTGTTAAAAATAGGAAAGCAAAACCATCTCCTTGACTGAGCAATACTATAAAACTTTTCTCTGTTTTGGGTTTATTCCTCTAACACTTCCTTCTTTCTCTCTTTCTTTCTTTCTTTCTTTCTTTCTTTCTTTCTTTCTTTCTTTCTTTCTTTCTGCAGGTCTAGGGATGGAACCCAGGGGCATTTGACCTCTGAGCTATACCTTGTCTTTAATGTGTACAAGGTTATTTTCTTAGAGTATTATGTGAAAAGGAACTCTTAGGACAAGAAATCAAAGTTCTGACCAATGTGACACACTGATAGCCTATTTTTTATATGATATCTGCATATAAACCTTTGAATAAGTGTTCTTTACAGTTAAAGATATAACCATTGGATTTTTATTGTGTAGGTGGTTTCCTGAAGACCAAAGGGGCCTAACTAACAGACCAAAACACAGAATCGAATGCATTTTATCTCAGTTCCAAGTCTATTTATGCCCCATCTGGTATTGTAACCCTGTAAGAAACAAGATAGAGACTTAGAAAACTCTAAATTAAGGCTGGGCGTGGTGGCGCATGCTTGTAATCCCCACGCTTGGGAGGCAGAGGCAGGAGGATTGCGCAGGTTCAAAGTCAGCCTCGCTGGCTTAAGAGACCCTGTTTCCAAATAAAAATAATATAAAAAATAGGTCTGGGAGTGTAGCCCAGAGGTAGAAGGGTTTCCAGGAACCCCAGTACCACTGAAAAAAAGACAACTATAAATTAAATGGTTAAATATTCTAATTAGATATCAGAGTTGTATTACTAGGTTGTGCTCCTACACACACAACAGTTTAATAAAAATGAGTATAGACATTTGTATAAAATTGGTGTCTATCTCTTCTAACCATATCATCTTGGAATCAGTTTTTCTTTTCCCATTGTATAAGTTACTTGTTCAAAATTAGATTGTTACTGGGTATTACAATTAATATTTGCATAATGAATGTTGAATTGACACCTGTGCTTTTTATGTACTCTACATTAATGCCTTTTACTACTTAGGCTTGTTACAGAGTAGTCATTTGTTAAATAACTGGGAGAAAACTTGCCAGGCTCATTTGCATGACTTTTTCTTTTTTACTCCTTGGTTGGATATGCCCCTTTCTGGCTCAAGGGCAGGTTCTAGCTAATATATCTTTAAATGATCAGTTAGTAACTTGCCCAAGTAACGTACACGATTCAGAAATCTCTCAAGAACCAAACTGCTGGCTATTTCAGATTTATGTCTTACAAATTTATCAAGTATCTGTGTTACAGGTCTTTGAAACATGGCTTCTATTTTCTTACAACCTAATCCTTAGTCTTTTCAGCCAGTCCAGGCCGTGTGCTATTCCTTCTTCCTTCTCTCACCTGATGCCATCCCAAATCTTTTGTAACTATTTTTATCCCTGAGTCAGGGTCCAGTCCGGGTTCATGGGTTACATTTGGTTGTGTCTTTGGTCTCTTCATCTACAATAGGCTTCCCACCCCAAACCTTTTTCCCTGACACTGACTTTTTCAAGAATTCAGGCCAATTACTTTGGAAAATCTCCCACATTCTAGGGGTGTGTGTGTGTGTGTGTGTGTGTGTGTGTGTGTTGTATAATTTAACTTGTTCTTTTATTCCTTCTAATTCCTGTGAAATGAGGGTTAGTTTTATAGATTTTATTAGATTCAGATAAACCATATTATCAAGACTATTTCATAAAGGAGGGCTAAGTTATGCATTAAGAAATACATAATTGTATTTTTCCCACTACTAGTGATCCTAAATTAATTTACTTTGTCTGAGTGGTGATCACCAGATTTCAGCATTTTATTTTATTGGTGCATTGTAGTCATATATCTCAATGTCGTACAAGATAGTGGAGACATACATGCACACATTATCCAATTTGCTCTTACCCAGTTCCCACCCCATTCCCTCCCCAACCCTTCTTCTCATGTTTGGCTTAAGTGATTGACTTTGATATGTTTGTTAATGTATATCATGTGCATTAGAGAATTTCCCTCTTACCCTCTCCCATCCCCTCAGTTAGGTCACCTTATTTGCTCATCTATAGTATCTCCTTCTTTGTCTAAAAGTCTAGAGCTTCTCCTATGTGCCGTTTTTTCCCTAGCTTCTACATATTAGGGAGAGCATCCAATTTCTTATTTTTTGTGACTGACTAATCTCACTTAGCATAATGTTCTCCAGTTTCATCCATTTCTCTGTAAATAACATAATTGTGTTTTTCTTTATGGCTGAGTAAAATTTTATTGCGTACATATCCTATAGTTTTGCAATGCATTCATCTGTTTGATGAACATATATACGCATGCATTAGTTTCATAGTTTGGTTTCCATTCTTTTGGGTAGATACCCAGAATTGGTATTACTGGATCATATGGTAAGTTCATTCCCATTCTTCTGAGAATCCTTCATACTGTTTTCCAAAATGGTTGCACTAATTTGCAGTCCCACCAAAAATGTATTAGAGTTCCCACTCCTCCACATCCTCACCAGCATTTGTTGTTTGTGTTTTGAATGATTGCCATTCGAATTGGAGTTAGGTGAAATCTCAGGGTAGTTTTGATTTGCATCTCTCTGACTGCTAATGATGTTGAGCATTTTTATGCATTAATTGGTCATTTGAATTTCTTCTTTTATGAAATGCTATAAATAATATACTTAGGAATAAACTTAACCAAGAAGTTCTTACTTATTTTGAGATTAAACATTTGCAAAATAAAAAAAACATTTGCAAAATCCCCTACATTCTGGATATGTCTCTTTCTTTGTAATAAAATTTAAAATTTATTTCAGATAGTTCTTCTGTAAATAAAGGCTTCATTTTTTTTCTTTTCTACAATATCTTCCTTTTGAAGTATTGCTTTGAACTGGTCTATTTTTATGAATACTGTTTCTATTTAATAATCACTAGAATGATAATTTATTTCAGTGTACAATTTTGCCTAATGAGAATCCACTTCAGCCTAGCCCCTATTCCTGTTATAAGCCCCCAACTATTTTTCAGACACTTTCTTGCATTCGTTTTATAAGACATTTCGAACTCATTTTGTACTTTCCCTTCTCAGAATGGTATTCAGACATTTCCAGTGAGTCTTGGTTCTAAGAAAGAAACATTTTAAAAAATTAATGTTTTGCCTTCTCTCTTCTCAGAGGACTTTTTTTTAAATTTAATTTAATATTAGGTAAGGATTACTAAGTACTAGATCCAATATCTCAAGCATTAAAAACAAGGGTGAGGTAGGATGGTGGACATGGCTTCTCCTTGGCAAGAACAATTTTTCCAGTGTAAGGGATCTTTCTACTTAGTATATACTGTCTCTGGTACTTCCTTCCTTAGACTCTGATTTTTCTGTTATACCATTTTTTTTCTCATTTCCCTATTTATTTTTCATTCTGGTCCAATGTTTATTTTTCTTTTTCTGTATGATGAATGTTAGAGCTAAGCCTGTAAACTTTGCAAAATGATCATTTCCTGCAGCCATTTCAGTAAATTGTTTTGATGTTTAGGTTTGGGTGTGTTTTACTTAATACCAATTTATATTTATTTATATTATTCTATACAGTCTTCTTTCTTTGATAAGGTTGTGATGACTGTCAGTTCTGTCAGTTTCTGTCAGTTTTTTAAATGGTGGTTGGACAATGTGTTAAGTTCACGTCCCAACAAGCCCCAGCTACTTAGTGAGGCCCTCTGCAACTTAGTAAGACCTTATTTCAAAATAAAGAATAAAAATTAGGGCTGGGGGTACAGCTCAGAGGTAAAATGCCCCTGGGTTCAATCCCCAGTACCACACACAAAAAAAATTCATGTCCCAAATTGGTGTACTTCTTTTCTTAGGTTTGATCTGTATTTATTGCATTCTTTCCTATCATTTGTTCAGAATTGAGTCAAATATATCTTCCTCTCATTGTATTCCTCAAATTAGTTAAGAGGGAAGTTACCCACATTTTTATAACATAAATCTCTTTCTCTCCAGAAAGATTACTGAAGTCTCATTGTGCTAGGAAGTAAGGAAAAGCAGATCATTTTGAAATAGCAAAATCAAAAAAGATATAAAAAATTGATGAAGATAGGACTACTTGTTTTTATATTCTGCCACATGGCATGTATTTAAATGAATTTGCCTATAATTTGTCTCAAATGCTGACATTTAACTCCTAAGCTATATAATTGTGCTTGATTTTTTTCAGAGTAAAATTCATATTCTGTGACCAGGCTAATATGTTCACCTACTATAACCATTACTGCCTATGTAACAGCTAGAATAAAAAACTCTTTTTATATACATAATAACTGACAGGGACGCCTGAGACCACCACAAATCATTTTTGTCTTTTAAAGCTTTCTGACAAAAGCATGGAAATGTAAAGCCAGCCTGGTATAACATAGATTAACTTTGAAAACCTGTTAGCTTATTTAGACTGCCATTCATCCTATTGTTGTTACTGTTATTAAGATAGCAAGTATTCAACAAGCTCTTCTAATTAAAGTATTCTCTAAGCTTCGTAACCTATCCTTTCACTCTGAATCCTCTTTACAAGCCATCTCTGGCTCCTTTTCTGTAAAGGTTAATAATGAGAATAATGAAGGAATGGTTATTTATGTAGTCATAATTGGTAAAAGTTATTAGAACAGCAGTCTGCCCAGAAGCAATGATTAGGTTATGAAAATGTTAAGGAATACTGAATCCAGTCACCATTTTTGACATTTAAGAAATATTATTCCTACCCTTAATCATGATGACCTGTTATAAAAGTATTTATACAGAATAATCCCATTGGAAAGTATCTCTTATACCAACAGCATATATAAGTAAGTGGTAAGAAGGAGATTCAGAAATGATCAAAAGGATAAAGGAACCTGGGGGAAAAATTACCACAATGAGAAGGACCAGAAATTTCCTTTGGCTAGAACTGTCTCCCAGATACCTGACCTATGAAGTTAGGTGACCTTTCTGATTATTTTCAGTTTGAGCACTTCTCAAGTTTTAGAAACTGGAAGAAGGTACTGCAGGATAGTTTACCATGTTCTTTATACCAGAATGTAAAGAATGTAGGGAGATATAAAGGAAGAAAATTACCTGATGATGGTTTTATTAATTAAGCATAAATTGATCTTTTGTAAAACAAAATAAATGATAGAAATCAAAGTATTATTTCTTTATATTTAATATAGTTAGGAACTTTTTGTGTAAATTAGGTAGTAATTATTTTTACCAGAAAAGTTCTACCATTTCTACCTCACATTTTTTGTTTTTTTTTTATATTTGAAACACATGTTTTATTTATTTTTTTATTGGGCATTATAATCTTACATCTTTTAACAGGGTACAAGACGGTAGAGGCATACATGCACATATCACTCAATTAACCCTTACTTAGTTTCCATCCCATTCCCTCTTTCCTTCTCATGTTCAGATTAGTGATTGACTTTGATATGTTTGTGAATGTATATTGTATACCTTAGGGAATTTCTCTCTTACCCCCTCTCAGCCCCCTTAGTTAGGTTGCCTTATTTGCTCATCTGGTTATCCTTCTTTGTCTAGAGTTCTTCTTATGACCCATTTTCTTCCTAGCTTCCACATATTTTTAATAACAGTTTTATTGGAATATAATTCACATAACATGAAATTCACCTTTACAGCCATACAAGTAAATAGTTCTGACTGTATTTCCAAAGGTGTGTAAACACTCCCACAGTTTTACTCTAAAACATATTTAATACCTTTTCTCCAAAGCCCACACCTAGCAGTTACTCCCCATTTCCTCTTTCCCAATTCCTAGTGACCTCCATTCTACTTTCTGCTGTATGGACTTGCCTTTTCTGGACATTATTGTTTAATGTGTCTTTTCTGTCATTTAACATTACATTTTCAAGGTTTGTAGCATGTAGCAGTACTTCATTTCTTTTTATGGCCAAGTAATATTCTATTGTATAGATATTCCATATTTTGTTTTTTATTTATTAGTTGGTGGAAATTGAAGTTATATCAGTACTATAAATAAAGCCACTCTGAATATGCATGTACAAGTGTTTGTATGGACATATTTTTTCAGTTCTCTTGGTTATATTCCTAGGAGTAGAATTACTTGGTTATATAGTAACTCTATGTCCAACTTTTTGAAACACTGCTAAATAATCTTCCAACATCAGAACCCAATTTTATATTCCCATTTTCTATGTTGAAGAATTCCACTTTCTACATTTTTTGTCAACATTTACCTGTTAGTCTTTTTTTATTATAGCCATCCTAGTGGTTTCTCGCTATGCTTTTGGTTTTCATTTCCCTAATAGCTAATAATCTGTAGTGCCTTTCTTGTTCTTCCCATTCATGTACATATTTTCTCTTGAGTAATCTTTCATGATCTTGCCTATTTTAGTGGAGTTAATAATCTTTTTATTGTTGGGTTATATTGGGTCTTTATATATTCTGTATACCAGTTCCTTAGCTTATATATAAGGTCCAAATATTTTCTCATTCTGAGTATTGTCTTATCAATTTTTAAATACTACCCTTTAAAGCACAAAATTTTCTCATTTTGAAGTAGAATTTACCAATTGTTCTTTGATTGCTGGTGCTTCTAAAGTATAATCATCTAATCCAAGGTCAAAAGATATATTTTCATGTTTTTTTAAATGTTTTATAATTTTAACTTTTACATAGATCAATGATTTATTTTCATTTTGTTTTGCAAAAGAAATATGGCATGAGGTAGGGGTTTCTTTGCATGTGTCTACATTTGTTTTTATTTACTTGAATTTTTAAAAATTGAGAAATAAATTTTTCTTCCATTAGGATAACCATTGCTAGTCTCTTTGTGAAGTACTGTTTCTTGATTTGGGAGAAAATACATGTATTCTTTTCATTTAATAATTTTATACCCCTGTACTCCACTACCACTATTTCTGCATTTTTATCTTTGTTTATTAAGGTCTGAAAAGTAGCACTGATGCATGCAGTTTGAATCAGTTTTTAAGATTTTTCCCTTAATGTGAAATATCACCTCTTCAGCTACAGTACAGAGAATGTCAAGAACTTTTAAGTCTCTATCAGAAATACCTATCAGAACAGCAGGAGAAGCTCACCACATCTCTCTCGGAACTTAGTGCTGCTAGAATGCAAGAACCACAGGTAATCATCTTTGTTCTAACACTTGTCTCTAATGGATCAATAAGATGTCAGAAGAGTCATGTGCCTTTGTTAGATGTTATACAGTATATTATTTTAAAATATGCAAATACTTCATGTGATTGACTTGGTGTCTTTTGCCTTATTTCCTGTTCCTGGGGCCCAAGGGTCAGGAATAATCACTTGAAGCAGGCGGTGGGTCTTTGGGATATTGCTTGGTTGTATGAAAATATTACAAGAATGTTAAAAAAAAAACAGGCACTGCTTTGTTACTATGAAGAGGACTGTATGAGCTGCTACTTAGTGTCCTTTTGGAAAATCCTTGATAAGACATTCCTAACTCTTATGTATAATTCTTAAGAAAAAGTAATTTAATGATTTAGAAAATTTTAATTAGAGAAAATTGGAATATTTTGCACATACTTGTATGTATATATTAATCACATAGTATATTAATATTTATATATGATATGTATATATTAACATTTATTTATATATCACCAGATGGTATTATGTATTCAAGTAGATGTTCACAGCTCTACCTGTTGTGATGTAAAGCACACTCTAAGAAAAAATACTTCTTGTTCTCTAAATCTTCTAATGGATAAAAGTAAAGCTGTATATATTTAAAACATTGTAGAAAGAACTGCATAGTATGATCAAAGTCATTCATATTAAGTATCAAAATATTGATAATGTCCTAAGGCATTCTCTTTCTCTTTGAATATAAGTCCTGAAAGATGAGACTTTAAGGTGTTACAAACCTTTTAAAGAGCACCGTAACTGTTCAACATAGAGACAACTATTTCAGATATATTAAAAATTTTGAGTATGGGAACTTTAATTTCATGTCTAATATTTGCTCTATGAAAAATAAAAATACTAATAATCCTGGAGCTTGGTATTTCCGACTCTTAAGATATCCTGGGTTTTTTATTTTGTTTTGTTTGTTTTTTTGTAGTACTACAGACTGAATTCAGGGGTTTTCAACCTCTCAACTATGCCCCTAGTCCTTTTTCATTTTTTATTTTAAAATAGGTCTTAGTAGGTTGCTGAAAATATTGCTATGTTGCTGAGGATATCCTTGAAAACTCACTCCTCCTGTTTCAGTCTCCCAAGTATTGGGATTATGGCAAGTACTACCACACCTGGCTAGATATCCTGATTATTTATTTATTTATTTATTTTTGGTGGTACTGGGGGTTCCTGGAAGCCCTTCTACCTCCGGGCTACACTCCCAGACCTCTTTTAACATTTTTATTTGGAAACAGGGTCTCCTATGCCAGCACGCGTGGCTGGCTTCGAACCTACGCGATCCTCCTGTCTCTGCCTCCCAAGTGCGGGGATTACAAGCATGTGCCACCACGCCTGGCTGATATCCTGATTTTTAAAGTCTCAAATTTTAAGAAATAGCCAAAGTATGAAAGATTTGTTTATTTTCTAACTTTAAATATTTTGTTTTGTTTTTGAAAACCTAAATTATAAAATGCCTGCAGAGGAAGATGGCAGTTAATTTTGACTATTTATGTGAGTTCCCTGATACTTTGAGAACAGATTAGGCAATTTTAAGGTATCCCAAGCCTACTGCAATAAGAAAATTGATGATAAAACTGAAAAACAGCTCATTTAGCAAAGGCATGGGAGAGGTGAAAGAGGATCATTTCACTGAGTCTTAAATTTATTCTTTATCTTTTTTTTTTTTTTTTTTTTGATGTTGGGGATTGAACCCAGGAGCATTCTACTCCGAGCTACAACCCCAGCCCAATTTTTTTAATTTTTTATTTTGAAACAGGGTCTCACTAAGTTGTGGAGGGCCTCACTAAGTAGCTGAGGCTGGCCACAACCCAGCTCCTCCTGTCCCAGCCTCTCAAGTACTGAGATTACAACATGTGCCACCATACTCGGCTCCAGTCTTACAATCTTAAGACTATAGATTGATAGTCAAGAAATAGTCACTAAAGGAGAAGTAAAAAAAAAAGCCCTAACACATAAACAAAACAAAGTCTCTATGGAGGTCCTAAAGACATCTAGATAAGAGGGTCTAACCCTTTTTCTATGTACTTTGAAATTGGGGGGGAATTAAACTTTCTCAGTTGTGAATAATTTGGATTTAAGCTAATGATTTCTTGGAGGTTTTGGTACTTCCTATTTATGGCTGCAGAGTGTTCTGTTAGGTAAACATGGTTGAATCTTTTCAGCCATGATTTACCTAATGATGATTTCAAAATTAAATTATTTTATTACTTGAATCTTATAAATTGTTCTTCCATATTCTCCTCTGTGACAAAATAATTCTAATATATTGAAATCTAGTTAATTAAACACAAATATCTAGTAGTTATTGCATTTTAGAAAAAAAATTAAAGCTTAGCTGAGTGGACTTTTTTCCCTCAGGATATTTGTTAGTTTTTTTTTATCTTCAGTTTTGGGAACAATGAAAACATAAAATAACTTTCACTTTCAGTTATCTACTGCTGTTCAAAAGACAACTACAAAACTTAGAGAAACAGCAAGCATTCCACAGTTTGAACTAAGCTCACTGGATGGCACTTCAGCCCATCTTCCCTTGGTCATTCATGTGGCTGCATGTTATTGGCATGTTAGCTATGAGTCTTGCTCCATGTAATGTTTGCATACGGCTCATCAAAAAGGAAGTAGATTTACCTGGAGGCTCAGGCTCCCAGAGTGCAAAAATGGAAGCTGCTAGGGGTGTGTGTGTGTGTGTGTGTGTGTGTGTGTGTGTGTGAGAGAGAGAGAGAGAGAGAGAGAGAGAGAGAGAGAGAGAGAGAAGTATGTTCCTCCCTCCCTCCCTTCTCTTTCCCTCTCTCTTTCCCTATCTCTTCTTCCCTCCTCTTTACCTCTCTTTCTCTGTTTCTTTTTCACAGATCAGGCACAGAACTGGAAGGATACTGGTTAGAGTAAATTAACTTGGCCAGACTAAATATGGGAAGTGACTACTGGGAGGTGTAGTTGTGGAGGCTGTTAGTGGACTTGACTACCACAAGTAGTAATCAAATAGGCATTTAAATTTGCATTTTTCTGATTACTAGTGAAGTTGAACATTATTTCATATGCAAATTGTCATTTTCCTTTTCAGGGAAAATTCTTTTTAAAAATTTGCCTATTTTTCTATTTGTTTGTTTGTTTGTTTATTTATTGGTGGTACTGGGGTTCCTGTAAACCCTTCTATCTCCAGGCTATACTACAGACCTATTTTATACTTTTTATTTGGAAACAGGGTCTCTTAAGCCAGTGCGGCTGGCTTCGAACCTGCGCAATCCTCCTGTCTCCGCCTCCCAAATGCAGGGATTATAAGCATGCACCACCACACCCGGCCCATTTTTTTTTTTAGTAATTTTTAAAATATATTAATTTGTAGAAGTTCTTCACATAACCAGAATGCAAAACATTTGTGGTTATATGTGTCACAAATATATTTGACCACTTCATGGCTGTCCTCACTGTCTTTATGGTGATTTTGTTAAATTGAAGTTCATAATATTAGTTGAATTTATCAATCTTTTATATTTGTGCTTTTTGTTACTGGAAATTGAACCCAGGGACAGTCTTTATTTTACCTATATTTCAGTGCCTTCTTTATTAATTAACTTATTTATTTATTTATTTCAGTACTGGGGATTGAACCCAGGGGCATTCTACCTCTTGCTACACCCCCTGCCCTATTTTTGTTCTTTATTTTGAAACAGGATCTCACTAAGTTGTGGAGGACCTCACTAAGTAGCTGTGGCTAGCCATGAACCTGTGATCCTCCTGTCTCAGCCTCCCTAGTACTGGAATTATTCCAGATATGTTATATAAGGTATATAATGAAATATATGTTAATGTTATATATAATATAAAATGTTATATTTAATAAGATAGATATATATATATATATTGCTGGGGATTGAATCCAGAGGCATTCCACCTCCATGCTATACCCCCAACCCTATTTTTTATTCTTTATTTTGAAACAGGGTCTCACTAAATTTTAGAGAGCCTAACTAAGTAGCTAAGGCTGACCACAAACCTGGAATTCTCCTGTCTCAGCCTCCTAAGTACAGAGATTACAAGCATGTACCACCACACAAGCTTAGTCCTGATATTTTGATAGAGGAAAAAGTCATAAGAGCAATACCACAAGTGGTGATCAACTCAGGAATTGGACAATAAAGGGTTAGGAAGAGAGTGAACTTACTTTGAGGTGAAAGCAAATAAAATTAGCAATAAAGTCAACATATGAAAAGAATGAAGGAGACTTGGTTTTATTAACTATCAAAAACAATTCCATTTATTCAACTTCTTCATCAGGATATTTCTAGGTGCTCTTTCAGGTTCTTTATGATGCCAACTGCTCAAGTAGGTGGTAATGTAGTGGAGTACTTTCCTAAGTCAGGCCTAGTGGACATGTCCTCTGATCCTCTGAACACATTTGTTCTCTTCTCCCCAGCATTATATGCTCTGCCCAAGCATGCCTGCCTTCAGAGTCCACCCTCAGGAAAACACTCTGCTGCATGCCACTGAACTGTCAGATTAATTATGTGGGTTAATCCTTCATGAACTTTTAAAAAATTCTGTTCAAAGTACTTCCTAGTTTTCTTATAATTGATTTTAATAAAATAAACTTAATTTCCCAATATTCAGGGGTTTGTAATTATTTATTCATAATCATTCTATTGTGGTTAGAAAATACATTATTTACTGCAAAGAATACAAATGCCAAAAAGGTAATGATATGAAAGAAATGATGGAGCTGTTAAAATTTGGTAGTGAAGAGGAGGCCTCGAGGTGAAAGTAGGTTAGATGCTGGTTTTCTCATTTAACAACATGGACATTCAAAAAATACAATATGAAATGATGAGACATGAAGTAGAGATAATAAGTACTCAAACTTCAAAAGATAACATATATATTATAATATGTATGTGTATTGATATATATGTACACATATAGAGAGAAACTAAAGGTAAAGACATAAAGAAGAATAACACATTCTTTCTTTATGTCTTAAAAGATTAAATAACTTGCTCAAAATGAATTAAATAAAGTTTTAATGAGGGAGCCAGAATTCTAACACAATTATTTGGTTGTTATTGGAGTAGATGAGAATGTTTATATTTAATTGATTACAGAGTCTGTTTAAAGGAGCTCTAAAACTTTAAAACTGATAAATAAATATTTAGGTTATTTTTTCCTTTAAAACTCTGGAAAGGCAATGTGATAAGTAAGCATCTTAGCTGAGTGTGGTGGTGCATGCTTGTAACCCCAGAATTTGAGAGGCTGACAGGAGGATTGTGGTTCATGGATAGCCTCAGCTATTTAGTGAGGACCTTGCAACTGAGTGAGACCCTATTTCAAAAATAAATAATAAAAAGTAGGGTTGGGGATGTAGCTCAGAGGTAGAATGCCCCTGTGTTCTATTCCCAATACCACAAAAAAAAAAAAGAAGCATCTTATCATAGCCTATGGCTTCTGGTTAGTCTACCAACACTTGCCAAGAAAAAGTGAATAAATGCCAGTGGGGGGGAGAAGTGGGAAGGGGAAGTTTTCTGTGCTTCTACATTAGGTATGTGACATTAATACTGCAGATTGATAAGAGTTAAATATTTTTATGAAGTACCCGCTTTGTTTTGCTGTACTTTTTAATTTATAATCCAAAGAGAGAGAGATTTATATGTATTTCATTCTTAACTACATCAGGAGGCAGAAGATAGCATGCATTATCTTTGCAGATTTTTAGGAGAACATTTTTTATGTCTGGAGTTAGTTAGACATTTGAACCTGTTGGAATGCCACTGTGTCTTAGCTTGCACACCACATTTGACCTTTTGGTCTGTGTCTGTGACACCACAAAATATTCATATGGAAGGAAGTTATGAGGTGCTTTGTTGATGCTTTGACTTTCCTGTTTTAAACTCCTTGCTTCTTACTAGTTTTACCCTGCTCTTTCCCCCCTCCTTACCCAAAAAGCTACATTACAAAAGGAGTAATAGACTCCTTCTGGAACTGTTTTGGACTTTCTTTCTGTAACCAGTTTGACCCATTGACAATCTGCCTTTATCAGTTTAAGCACTTAGCTAGAAACCATACCTTTTCATTTTATTTTTAGATTTTAAGTAATTTTATTTGCATAGACTCAAAGTGATACGTTTATATCTGAACACATCATTTGGTGTATATCACCCCACTTCTCCCCTCCCCTACAGTACATGTTAGTGAGATTGGTAATAATGCCTTCATATGTGAACATAACATTATTTGATCTGTTTTCTTCCTCAGTCCTCCCCTTCCTTTTTATTCTCTCATTCCTCCCCTTCCACTATTTTATTGCCCAAAGTGCAGTTGAGTTGTGGTCCATCTCCTTTTTTATCTAAAGTCCCTTTTTCTCCCCTCTTTTCTCTGAAGCTCCTCCAGGTGAGTAAAAATATAAGACTCTTGACTTTCTTTTTATTTATTTATTTGTTCATTTGTTTGTGTGTTTGTTTATTTGTGGTACTAGATATAGAACCCAGGGGCATTCTACCTCTGAGCTATACCCCCAGCCCTATTTTTTATTCTTTATTTTGAAAGAGTCTCTCTAAGTTATAGAGGGCCTCACAAAGTATTTGAGGCTGGCTGAGAACCTGGGATCCCCCTGTCTCAGCCTCCCAAGTACTGGGATTACAAGAGTGCACCACCACGCCTGGTTGACTCTTGATTTTCTGAGATTGGCTGATCTCACTTAGCATAAGTATCACTAGATCTGAGGTTTTCTTGGATCCCATAGGAATTTAACAAACTGCATTAGTCCCCATTGCCTGTGGTTGCAGATCCACTAGAAGGAAGGTGATAGTGTTAAGCAGCATACATTCATGAAAGAGTAAAAGGTAATATTGACTTTGCTCTTTCAGTTCCCTTTCTGATTATGGGGGCAATATCAAATCTAAAACACTATGTCTTGGAATCTGAAAAAAAAATGATAAAGGGAGTATAAGCATCCTAACCTAGTAAAACACAATGTATTTAGTCATAATTGACAGAAACTAAAATTAAAAGTAAAGATAAAAATTCTTTAATGGTGAAATTGCCTTGTGTTCTCAAAAAATTGAAATTTCTTTATTTTACTCATGCTAGTTTTAGCTGTTACAGAGCAATGGCATATTCACCTAAATTATAGGTACCCTATAAGTAGCACTTTGTTTCACTGCAGAATTTGGGGACTGAGAAAAAGCCCAAATCTTCTAACCCTGAGTCTTCTAACGCATTCCTTTATGGTTATTGGAAATTGCATATTATTAAAAGATACTCTAAATGGCTTGAATCTGATTAAGACCACAGTAAATATGTACTTGATCTGTTCACTAATACCCCAAACCTGTTATGCTTAAACTCTTGATTTCCCTTCCAAACTTTCATAGTCCTCATCCATAAAGGTAAGTAATTGACACTCACATTCTTCTTGTTTCTCAGGACAGACATATTTGGAGTCATAACTGACTTTTTTTTCTCTAACCTCAGATCCAATCCATCACCAAATCTATTTCATTCTTCCTTCATGATATATTTTCAGGTGCTATTATTACCACCTTTAATGCTCTCACCTTAAGGTACACTCTTCATTTGGATTAACTCCTACATATTTATCCAAGTGAACTGAAAAAAATATATATATAATATATATAATATATATAACATCTCCAGTATGACCTTAGCACATCATAGAACTAAGACACTAAAGGAGTAATGCTCTGAGAACATTGAATTATGTAGGATTAGGAGAAAAAGATTAGATTAATAATAGATTCCCATCTATAAGATGCAAAGTTAGGAAGTCAGATCAACAAGTCCTTGATACCTGTCACAACTGCTTTTTCTTGTCCCGAAAACTGAAACACATTCCCTGGGATGTCATATGGGAAAGAATTCCAATTTCACCTTTGACTTGTCAGCAGAAACTAACAAGAGAGACAGACAGGCACACCCCCAGTATCATGTGAAATAGGCAGAACACAATTGACTTTTAGAGCTATGGTTGCAAGGGAGTCTGGTGTATGTGATTTGTAGCTTCCCCAATTCTACAATTAAGTGGAGGGTAAGATGAAGATTGAGAGTCCAAGCCTCTGATAGTCAGCACAGTATCTAAAGTTTCATTAATAAGATACTATTTTAATAAATCATGGAATGTTACACAGTAGATGAAGCATTTACCCAGGTGGTGAGTGTTCCATAAGCCAGAATGTAATTGCAATCTTGCATGAAGGTTAATAAACAGAGGTTATTTAAATATTGAACTCTTAAATCCAGTCTATATACCAAAGCCAATATCTATATTACACTTTCTGTAATAACTGCTTTTAAATTTGTGCTGCAAACATGGCTATTTCTTGAGAATAGCTTAATAACTTCTCCTCTTCAAAATTTATTTGAAAGATCACAGTACAAGTTAACTTATTAATATCCAAAATGTCAAACATAAATTTAGAAAAGTAAGAACTTATCAAAATGATAAATAAAATAAAAGATTTCTGTGAGCTTCTTACATACAGGAAATAACCTATAGATAAATGATCAAGTTTATATAGAATTAGTGGCAAAGATTGAGTAAAATACAATCTTCTTTCTTGACTATGGATTCTAAAGATTTTCTTACAAATGGTGCATGGATTGCCTTTCTTAGAGGAATAACCTTGTGGCATCCTTTTGCTGTATGTTGTGTGTGTTTATGTGTTTATGCATACACACAGGAATGGGTTCAGGTAGGTTCATTGAAAACTGTAGTTCCTGGGAGAAGTATTTAGTCAGTAAACACAACCCTTGTTTTGTTGTTGTTGTTGTCATTGTCATTATAATGCAAGAAATAAACCCAAGGTTTTGTGCATACTAAGCAAGTGATCTACCACTTCAGCCCATGAGTCTTGTGTTAAGTTCTATCCTTTCACCCTAACAAAATATTAACTTTAAAGTATTTTTAAATTAAAAAAGCAGTTTTATTTTAAAGTGTACAAGCAGTAAGATTAAACTCAATTGTCTTAAAAGCTAATGGCCAGACTTCTGCTAACAGATTTTAATTATTTTTATAGTTTTTGCTCAATTAAGACTCAAAATAGCCATTTAACATAAACTAGAGCAGCTCTTCCATCTTCATTGCAAACTTCAGACCCTAAACAAAGCATGAAGCTGGTCAGTGCACTGTTTAATTTTCAAATTGGATTTTTCATTATGTTTTATGATAACTTTTTATTTTTATCAAGTTGCATCTTAGCCTTCTGTTTAGACTCAAGAAGATTTATGGCAAATGATCTGGGTGCTTATTTGGAAAGCAAATCTAATAAATCAGTTTATTCTTTCAATAAAATGTTATTAATAGAACACATTATTCTGTTCAATATTATGTTATCTTTAAAATTAAGCAGAATATTAGTGGCAGTGAAACTAGTTTTAATCAATACACTCCTGTAATGAAACCTATTGTATAAGAAAATTTTCTTTTTAAGGGGGAAAATGCCCTCAACACAACTACTATGTTCTCCACAGATGCATTTCACAACTTCTAAAAACTGTTTGTTAGGGTTTCTTTACATTTGTTTGAATGTTAAGGAATTAGTTTCTTAAAAGTTACTTCCTGAAAAGCATGAATGTCCCTTAGTACTTCATTTTTTTTAATTGATTAATTTACTTGACACTTATCCTGGCAAGAATCCAAGTATATGCCTAATTAAAATTGAGGTCAGAGGGCCAGGTGTGGTGGCGCATGCTTGTAATCCCCGCGCTTGGGAGGTGGAGACAGGAGAATTCTACAGGTTCGAAGTCAGGCTCACTGGCTTAAGAGACCCTATTTCCAAATAAAAATATAAAATAGGTCTGGGAGTGTATCTCAGAAGTAGAGGGGTTCCATCCCCAGTATCACACACACACACACACAAATTTTGAGGTCAGAGAGCTGGGAGATGTGGCACACACATTTAATGCCAGTACTAGGGAGGCTGAGACAAGAAAAGCACAAATTCGAGGCCGGTGTGGTAACTTAGCGAGATCCTGTAATGCCCTTGAGTTCAATGCCTAGTACCAAAAAAGATTAAAAAGCATTTTAAGAAATATAGACACTTTGGTAACTCAGAAGTATAACAATTGCCAATTTCTTTTCTGATCTGATACAATTCCTAATTAAATTTCCTAATGAATGAAAAGTGAGTAATGCTGAGATAAGGAGGATTTTAAAGTTTCTCTGTTAGTTTGCCTTTTCATTATTATGATCAAAATACCTCACAGGTAAAACTTAGAGGAAGAAAGGTTCATTGGGACTCATGGTTTTAGAGATCAGTCAGCTTGCATGGCAGAATGCTTGGCAGCAGGGCTTTATGGCATGGTAGAGAAGAAAAACCTACCCTCAGCTCATGGCAGCTGAGAATCAGATAGAGCACAAGGAAGGCACCAAAGACATATGTAGCTGTCAAGACTATAACTCAGTGCTCTTGAGAGCCACTCTCCATCTGGGAGCCTTCCTGCATTGGGCACCATCCTTTTAAAAAAATGAGCTTTTGGGGGGACATTCTAAACTCCAACAATGACAGTTTCAAAATTCATACAGTGTGAAAATTTACTGCGAGTACAGCCTTGATTTAGACTCTCAGTCATCCCCTGTTTCCCCAGTAGAAATTGTAGAATGATGGCTTTAAAAGGAAAGGTGGCAGCTGGGCGTGGCGCACGCTTGTAATTCCAGCATTCAGGAGGTTGAGACTGAAGGATCATGGTTTGTGGACAGCCTAGCTACTTAGTGAGGCCCTCTGCAACTCAGTGAAACCCGGTTTCAAAAATAAAGAATAAAAAATAGGGCAGGGGCTGTAGCTTGGAGGTACAATGCTCCTGGGTTCCATCCCCAGACCTGCCCAAAAAAAAAAAAAAAAAAAAAAAAAGGAAAGGTGGCTGAAATGTCTGGATAGTATTGCAATCTTTTTGAGACCTACATGATCACTTTGAAAGAACTCAAGAGTTTGGCAGTTTGTTCTGTTGCTATTAAGAGAGCAAAGTACCTTTGAAGATGGCTACTATTTAATAATACATCTTGGAAGGTAATTAATTAAATTAACCATTATGGAATAGTTTATTAGACACACTTCTGCTTGGCACATTATATTTTCATATAGAAGTTTAAGGAATCTGGAGTCTTGTCAGACTGCCAAATTTACTCCCTTTACCTTTGGCTTTTTTATTATTTTTAACCTGAATGTAAGAAATAGAGATGTTATCTTACTGTGTTTTGTTCTCATTAAATTGTTAAGAAATTGTTTGGGGAAATAAGGGTTTTGTTAAGGTAAAAAAGTACTTATGAAAATACAAGCCATTGTCTTGGCTTAGGATAGAATTTCCAGAGCCCATCAGGCATTCGCCTGAATGCCCCCCCAAAAGCTCATTTTTTTGAAAGGATGGTGCCCAATGCAGGAAGGCTCCCAGATGGAGAGTGGCTCTGCACTTGAGCATGTTTTCATACAGCTATAATTGCAAACAAGTAACATCCATACTTACCAAATATACTGCTAACATTTTATAAACAATTTTACTCTCTCCTCTTTCTGTATTTTTTTAAATTTAATTTTTATTTTTTATAAGTGGAACATCTTGAGAGTGGTGTACATTTATATTGTGCTTCATGCCCTTCCCCCCCCCACAATAGAGAGTGTTCTGGTTAATCATGTTGTACTTATGCTATTACACATATTCGTATGTAGCTCCTCCATTGAACAACCTCAGCTTTCTTCTCCTATCCTTCCGTTCAAGCTTTGCTGAGATTTCCCCTCCATCATCTGTAATCCCTCTGGTATTACCACTACTCCCTAGCTTGGACATATTAGAGAAAACATATGTCCCTTCTCTTTCTGTGCTTCACTAATCTCACTTAACATAATGTTCTCTAATTCCTTCCATCTTGTTGCAAATGCTATTATTTTATTTTTCTTTATAGCTGAATAGAATTCCATTGTATGTATTTCCCATAATTTTGCAATCCATTCATCTGTTGATGGGGACCTGGGTTGGTTTCATATTTTGGCTATTACAAACTGTGCTGCTATGAACATGAGTATGCATATGTTACTGTAGTTCTCTGATTTCAACCCCTTTGGAAAGATACCCAGGAGTGGTATAGCCGGATCAAATGGTGGATCTATTCCTAGTTTTCTAAGGAATCTCCATACTGATCTCCATAGTGGCTGAACTGCTTTGCACTCCCACCAACAGTGTAAAAGAGTTCCTCTTTCCCCACTCCTCGCCAGCACTTGTTATTCCTTGGTTTTTTTATGTTTGCCACTCTGATTAGGGTTAGATGGAATCTCAGCATAGTTTTAATTTGCACCTCCCTGATGGCTAGTGATGTTGAACATCTTTTCATGTGTCTATTGGCCATTTGTATCTCTTCTTTTGTGAAATGTCTATTCAGTTCAGTTGCCCATTTCTTGATTGGGTTGTTTGTCTTGCTAGTGTAGAGTCTTTTGAGCTCTTTGTATATTCTGGATATTAGCCCCCTATCAGAGTGGTGGCTGGTAAAGATCTTCTCCCATTCTGTAGGCTTCCTCTTTAGGTTCCTGATGGTTTCCTTTGATGAGAAGAAACTTTTTAGTTTGAAGAGATCCCACTTATTAATTATTGTTTTAATTTCCTGCACTTTGGAAGTCTTACTGAGAAAGTTACTCCCTGTACCTATATGTTGGAGTGTTGATCCTATGCCTTTCTCTAATAACTTCACAGTCTCTGGTCTAATTTCTAAGTCTTTGAGCCATCTCGAGTTGATTCCTGTGCATGGTGAGAAGTAAGGATTCAGATCCAATTTTCTACAAATGGATAGCCAGTTCTCCCAGCACCATTTGTTGAAAAGGCTGTCTTTTCTACAGTGTATGAGTTTGGCCCCTTTGTCAAAGATCAGTTGACTATAGGTGTTTGGGTTTGTTTCTGTATCTTCTATTCTGTTCCACTGGTCAGTCTGCCTATTTTTGTGCCAATACCATGCTGTTTTTACTACTATTGCTCTATAGTATAATTTGAACTCCGGGATTGTGATGCCTCCTGCCTGGTTCTTGTTGTTGAGAATTGCTTTGACTATTCTGGGTCTTTTCTTCCTCCATACAAAATCCATAACTGAAGCAGGCAGAGCCCCTGAGGTAAGTGCCCAGGCTCCAGCAGGGCGCGGGGTCTAGGCACAAAAGGTGAGCGCCGAGTTTAGGGGTGGGGGTGGCACAAGCAACTAGCAGGAGTCCTGGGACGCAGACAGGGTGCACGAGGACAGTGTTGGGTTCTGGGGCAGGGGACAGATGCCCAGGGCCAGTGCCGGACCTGGGGTGCATGCTAAGACCTGCAGCTTCTCTGGACACACTCAGATACCTGGCTTCCTTGATCCAGGTGTCTGCAGGACTCACTGTGCCGCTGTGGTCCCATCTTTGGTGAGCACACAGGATTCTGGTGTGGGCACCGCTCGCTGCTTAAATGAGGCTCTATGACCCTTTTCAGTCTCTTCGGTTATTTTGCCACGGTGGTATCAGTCAGGGCTAGGGAATGCAGTTTGGGCCGGCAGCCCGCGCTGGCGCTGGCGGGCGACCCGGTTGTGTCTGCAGCAGGTCTAATGCCCAAACTTTTTTTTTTTTTTTTTTTTTTTTTTTTTTTTTTTTTTTTTTTTTTTGCAGTGAATCTCGAGTTCAAGGTTTCTTGATTCCTTCTGCCAAGGTACCTGGATCTGTTTTGGTTCCTGTGATATATTTATTTTGTTGGCTAAGACACTGCCTTCTAAGTAATTGAACTTTATTATTTCAGCTACTGAGAAGTGCTGTGTCCCTCAATCGCCATTTTGAATCTCCTCCTCTTTCTGTATTTTAAATGCAGATGATTATGGCAGGCATTGGGCTCATACTTGTAATCCTAGTATTTAGGAGGCAGAGACAGGAGGATTGTAGGCCCTCCACAACTTAGTGAGACCCTGTTTCAAAATAAAGAATGAAAAATGGGGCTGAAGATATAACACACACACAGAGGTAGAATCCCCTGGGTTCAAAGGAATTTTTAATTTATGTTTTTTTATTGGTGCATTGTAGTCATACATCTTATTTGGGTACAAGATGGTAGAGGCATACATGCACACATCACTCATTTAGCCCTTCCCCACTTCCCACCCCATTCCCTCCCTCTCTCCACTTCTCATGTTTGGCTTAGTGATTGATATGTTTGTGAATGTACATTAGGGAATTTCCCTCTTCCCCCTTCTGTCCCCCTCAGTTAGGTTGCCTAATTTGCTTGTCTATGGTTTCTCCTTTATCTTGAGTTCCTCCTATGATCCTTTTTTATCTTAGCTCTGAATATTAGGGAGAGCATCTAATTTCTTACATTTTGTAACTGAGTAATCTCACTTAGCATAATATTCTTCAGTTTCATCCATTTACCCCCAAATGATGTAATTTTGTTCCTCTTTATGGTTGAGTAAAATTTCATTGTGTACATATCCCATAGTTTCATAATTTATTTATCTGTTGATGGACATCTTGGTGAGTTTAATAGTTTGGCAATTATGAATTGTGTGGCTGGGAACATAGATATGCATACATTAGTTTGGTAGTTTGGGTTCCATTCTTCTGGGCACCTGCCCAAAAGTAGTATTGCTGGATGATATGGTAGGTTCATTTCTATTCTTCTGAGGATCCTCCATACTGTTTTCCAAAGTGATTGCACTAATTTGC